>NW_020941065.1:19022088-19022293 GCF_900497805.2 Vombatus ursinus | reverse complement strand
GCCCCCCTGCCCCGGGCGCTCTGCACCGCCTGCCCGACCTCTGCCTCTCCCTCTCCCCCGCCCCGCCACTGGGGGGCTCCCGCCACGCAGGCGCACTGGCCCAGGCGCTCCCCCCCCCTCCAGCCGGGGGCGCTCTGCACCGCCTGCCCGACCTCTGCCTCTCCCTCTCCCCACCCCCGCCCCACCACGGCGCAGGCGCACAGCC
>NW_020941065.1:18990226-19021988 GCF_900497805.2 Vombatus ursinus | reverse complement strand
CGGCGCAGGCGCACAGCCCGCTGCCCGCCGCCCCCCCGCCCCGCCCCTACCTGTAGTAGGAGAGGAGGCCGTTGCTGAGAACGAACCAGCGGCGTTGGTAGCCCTTCAGGTAGTTGGTCCACTTGAGCAGCCAGCCCTTTAAGGTGTCGGGGGTGCTCCCACGGCCGTCCTCGGCGCCTGGAGGCTTGGCCTCCGCCGCCGCCTCCTCGGAGGGCTCGGGCAGCGGCGGCGGCGGCGGCGGCGGCGGCGTCGATGCCGGCGGAGGCCGCGGGGGCAGCGCGCTCATAGCGGGCGCCTCCGTGTGGCATGACAGGCAGGGCACGGCGCTGAGGAGGGACGAGAGCCCGCGGGCGCCCCCTCCGCCCCCGGGGCCCCGCGGGCCGTGCCCGCCCGCAGCCGCGGCTTTCCCCATGGACGCCCCCGCGAGCCCCGGGCGGAGCCGCCGCCGCCGCCCACCCCCGCGAGTCCAGCGCCAGCCTGGGGAGCCCGTCACGAGGGCGGCCCCCGCTCCCGCCCGGCGCAGGACTCCCGGCGGGGGCGACGGCGACGGCGGCGGCGACAACGACAGCGGCAGCGGGCCGCGAGGAGGGAGCCCCCCCGGAGCCCGACAGGTGTGAGGCCGGGGCTGCAGCTGCGAGAGTGGCACGTGGGGGGCGGGGCCGTCACGTGGGCGCCCCTCCCGCCTCCGGACCGAGCCTTGGACCGCTGAGGCGCGAGAGTGCGCGCGCCGGCGCCGCGGGGGTGGGGGCCGTCACGTGCGCGAGCGCCCCTCCCAGCCCGCCTTGGACGGGGGCCCCGAGCGGGGAGGAGTTAGGGATGGGGAGGGTGGGAAGCAGCGGCGGCGGTCCCTCTCCTCGCCCGCCCCCAGCTCCGCTTCTGACACTGAGAGCGAGAGAGAGCGCGCTCGCCAGCGCAGGTGTGAGAAGGCCCGTGAGGGTGCCCCGCCCTCCGAGCTGCCTCGGGCTCTGATTGGCGGGGCGAGCCAGCCAGGAGAGCACGTGGGGGGGGGGTCCCCGCTCGCCCTGCCTCTGTCGCGGGACACGTGCAGACTCCGGCGGAGCTGGCGCGCGCCCTGCTCCCCCTACCGGGCGAGCCCAGAGAGCTCCCAAGAGAGGGCAGCACGTGTCCCCGCCCTGGGCGGCTGGCCACGGTGGGACTCCTGCGGACTCTCATTGGCGGACAGGGAGAGCCCTCGCGCCCTGCGCCCCCTGCCGGGCTCTAGCCTCTAGGAGCGCACTGGCTGCGGGACGCACGTGGC
Source organism: Vombatus ursinus (assembly GCF_900497805.2). Classification (NCBI taxonomy): domain Eukaryota; kingdom Metazoa; phylum Chordata; class Mammalia; order Diprotodontia; family Vombatidae; genus Vombatus; species Vombatus ursinus. The sequence continues at coordinate 19,020,730 of NW_020941065.1, read as the reverse complement.
GAGCATGCCCCAGGCTAAGCATCTCTGGTCTCCGCAGCGGGCCCCGGCCACGCAGCATGGGCAATTCAAGACAGGCAAAGAGCGACCAGCACTGGCCCTCCTCCTTGTCCAGTCAGTGCCGGTGGTGCCCCTGGGTCACCTTGGGAAGTGTGCCCTGCAGCCAGCAAGCACTCATGAACCTCCAGCATCACGGATGAGGAAACTGAGCAGGAAAGATACTGTTTGCCATGGGGTTTTGACACTAGGGAGTGCCCAGCTGGGATTTGGCCCGAGCTGCCCCGAGCCCACGCCCAGTGGCCCATGCCCACTACCATTGCTAGGAGCCCATCCGGGAATGAAAGTGAGCACCAGTGGAGGGACGGCCCTTAGCAGGATGAGAAGGGCAGCATTGCGTACAGCCACAGAGCAGCTTTCTTTCCACCATCGGCAGTCATCTCCGTCTTCCTGATTGATGTGTGTCTCTCGAGACCCTGTCAGAGTCCCTGAATTAGCATGAGCTTTGTAGCTGTACGGAGGACTTGTCTGATGACCTTTTTGCTTTAACAAACCAAACCTTTTTTTGGTGCTCATTAAACAATAAACACAGCGACGTCTCGTTTTCTTAGTGCTTTTCAGTCAGAAGCGTGATGACAAAGACATAAGCAACGAGAAAGAATTTTTTGCTAAAGCTCATCTGCCCCCATCTGCCATTTCATCAATACCATTCCATCTCTTCGGGCTGTTTGCCCCCTATCTGGAATGCACCCCCTTCCTCTCCTTCATCACACACAACTCAGCTCCAGCACTTCAGTCCCCAGGAAGCCTTTGCTGATCTCTGGCCCCCACTCAGTCTACTGCACTCATGTGTATGTGTTGTTCCCCTCAAGAAAACACTCCAGGAATGGCTTTTACGATGATTGCAGGTGAGGTATCTGAGGCTCGGGAAGGAGAGTGATGCAATCAAGAAACAGCAGGAGGAAATCTAGAACCCTGACTTTCTGCCACCACAATGTGATTTCCTTGATAAGAGAGTCAGTCAATAAATATCAAACACTTACCACGTGCCAGATATCGGGGATACCGAGGCAAGGAGCACAAGAGAGGAGTCTAGGTGAGGAGGAGGATGACAATTCAAACACGGGGCAAGGTGAAATCTGGCTTAAACAAGTCTTGAGTGTCCAAAAGGCAGCAGGTGTTGCCAGAGGAGCTCAGAAAAAAGGCTGAGTGGATGGCTGGCTGGCTGGTGCCATGTTGGAGGGGGAAGATGAATCCAGTTTGGACTTGAGGTTTTGGCCTATGTGGGCTTTGAGACATGTGGAGAAAGGTTGACCCTTGGGATGCAAATCTGGGGATTTTCTAGAGTGGACCTGAAATCCATCCTACCTGATTATTTGAATGTTACCTCCCTCACTCTAAGTTCCTTAAGGCCAAGGACTCCCTTACTTGCCCAAGTCTATGTGGGAATTTGTCCCTTGGGACAGTGGGTAGAGCACTGGACTTAAAAGGTCAGTAAGATGAGTTTGAATCCTGCCTTACACACTTGCTGGGTTGCCCTGAGCAAATCATTTCACCTCCCTGTGCCTCAGTTGCCTCACCTGTAAAGTGAGAGGGTTGGATTCTAAAGCTTGGAGAGTCCCTTCCACTTCCAGAACTGAGCTCGTATGGGCCTGTGGCATCTACAAAGTAGGGAGCTCAATAAACATTTGTACAACTGGAGCCCATTTGAGTTTTCTCTGCTTCTCAGGCAGGGTCCTGGGATCTAGTCCCAGCTTGGACACTAATTTTATATCAGAAATCGAACAAGTAACTTTCTGCTCTGAGCCTCATTTTCCTCCGGCCAGAAGTTCTGGCTAGATAATCTCTACGGCTCTTACAATTCTATGATGAAAGTTGTCATTTTATAGTGGGAAAAGGACTGGACTTGTGATCAGAACCTTGTGGTTAGGCCCTTTCCCAATTTACTAATCATGGCCTTGGGCTCGCTGCCGAGCCTTACTTCTCCCATCCATGAAATCGCCTTCTCTGCCCAGGTGTGATGGAAAGCCAACTAGGAGGTGAACTTGCCATTGTGGGCACATCTCCTCACTCGCCCCTCCCCTACCTCACCTAATAATGACTCTTCCTCAGGGGTTCAGAGAGTTCAGAACGGTAAGGTACGTCATAAGCTTCGTTTGACAAAAGAGGCAACTGAGGCCGAGAGAGGTGAAGGGCTTACCCAAAGTCACACAGCAATCAAGCCAGCCCTAACCCTCCTTTCTGAAGTTGTGACCCAGGTATCCGAGAGGCCAAGGAAACGGTGAACAAGAGGAGAGTTTAGTTGCATGGCCTCCTCCCCTCCCCGGATGAGGACCCCTCTTGTCGGCTCAGCCGAGGACCAAGTTTTTCTTGACACGTGTACTTTTCAGAGTCTCCACCTTCTTCCTGGGCCTGGGCTCGCGCTCGGCCTCGTGCCGGTACTTCTGGATGCTCTCCAGGTATCTCTGGATGGGCAGCGCCTCCCGGTGCCAGCGGCTCAGCTTCCTCAGCTGCTCTGTCATGAACTTCTTCTTCAAGTGGTCAAAGAGGTGGCCCATTTTCTTCTTAGTCTTGTCTGCTGCTCTCGTCTTGGAGAAAATAAAGGGGACGTTAGGGGGAGAAAAGGGAGGGACCCCAGTGGGCACAACCATCAGTGTCCCGATGACCAGGAAACTTCTCCAAGTGCCCCCCCCCAAACCGAGTAAAAGGGAACACCTCAAACAATCTAGTCCTAACACCTACCTGGAGCGTGAATTCTCTCTACAGCATCCCAGACAACTGGTCATGTAACCTCAAGTCAAACACCTCCAATAATGGACTGTCTTCTTTACCCTGACTAGGAATTCCCAACCTGGGACATGGCAGGTGTGTCGGGGGTGGCCTACATCTGGGGAGTGTCTATTTTACTTCTCATGTGCATGGTAAACTCTAGAGTGAACTTCCTGTCATAGTGAAGAGAGGGTATGGAAAGGTCCCCAGAAAAGCCAAGAGACACAAAGGCCAAGAAAATTTGGAACCCCCTGAGCTTGACTGAGCTCCTGGCCTGCACTGGCCTCTCTGTGTCTCTCAGCTCCCAGCTGAGGTGTGATGGCTAAGCTGAGGAGAGACAAGTCTCACCCATTCCTCCAGGGTCACCGGAAAGGCGTCAGAGCTGGCACTACCACCCCGTCCCTCCAGAGTGTCCCCTGTGCCAAACTGAACCTCGCCTCATCGTTCCATGAAATGATCACACCCTCATGGCAAACTATGAGGTGCTCGTCTGATTATGAGAGAAGATGACCCTTTACAAAGTGCTTGGGGCAGCCATGTTTATTTACAGTGGCAGAAATCAAGGTCCCAAGAAGCAGGTTACATTGGCTATGGTCGTGTCTTTCAAGTTCAGGGCTCGTTCTGATACAATAAATAGCATCCATCCTATGTTGGTCCAGACATAAGCAGAGCATGGTGGACAGAGGGCTAGACCAGGAGACAAAAAGACCAGGATTCCAGTCCTGCCTCAGACACTGACAAGTTCTATGGCAACAGAGGACCTGGACCCCTCAGAGCCTCAGTATCTTCTTCAGAGAACTTGGTCACTCTAATGAGACCATCGATGTGAAGCACTTGGCAAACCTCAAAGTGCTCCAGAATCTGTTATTATTTGAAGGGAAAACCACACACACAAACATCTCCACCCAGTGTCTACCCTCATGCAGTAGCAGCAGCTAGCCTCCAACTGATAGGGAGATCAGTGGGGATAATGCAGTTTGAGGGTGTGGTGAGCTTAGGGGGGGGGGAACTGTGCCCCGCCTTTGCTCCCACCCACTCTGACTGACCCAACTCTCAAGGGGAAACGCAGGCCCCTCCCCCCATACCCTCCTGAGAACCTTGGCAAGCCTTTCCACCTTCAGGGCCCCCACCAGCCCTGAGACTCTCAGCAGCTGTCTCTGTGCCTCCTTGGGGATCCCAGGGGTTCAATTATCACCTGAGGAGGTGACTGCCCAATTAAATGCGGGCCTCTTTCTGCCTCCATCTCTTTCCTAAATTCGTTCCTCTGTTTGCCTGAGCATTCCCACCAGGTCATCCACAACCAAGCGCATTCCGGCCCCTGGCCCCACACGCCCAGAAGCCCGAAGCGGCTTCTTCCTCCTCCTCCTCCTCTCTCTCTTTTCCTGCAGCTAATGCCCCTCCCCTGATGAGAGCCTATCCCCTGGCAAGTCTGGTGAGCTCTATCTCCAGATCATGTCTTGAACCAGTTCTCTCCAGTCAGGTCTTTATCACCTCCAAGCAGCTGCCAAACCACATCATTCCTCTGTTCAAATACCTTCAGTGGCTCTATAAAACACAAACTCCTTAGTCAGGCATTCAAGGCCCTCTGTACTCCATCTACTTTTCTGGCCTCATTTCATATTGCTCCCCCTTCTAAGGTTGTAGATGGAGTTGGGATGGCCATCAGAGCCCATCTAATCCAACCCCTTTATCTGACAGATGAGGAAACTGAGGCACAGAGATGTTAGGTGACTTATCCAGGATCCCACAGCTAAGTGGCAGGGGTAGGACCTGAACCCAGTACCCCTGACTCTAAAGTTCTTCCTGCTACCCACCATGTGCTCCCCACATTTCAGCCCAATTGAGTCCTTGTTCCCAGGCACTCCCATCAATTCTTCCCTCCTGCCTGGAATCCTCTTCCTCGCTCAAGGGCACTTCCCAGGTGTTCTCTGTCCTTTCTTGTTCTCCTAGGACATTTCACCTGAACCCCTGGTATAGGAGGCCCTCAACTTGTGGGCCCTGATGCATGGAAAAGCGAACACAAGACATGACCTAAGGGGGCCCTATGGATGTGGAACACTGTATACACCGTCAGATTTAGGGGCTATGTTGGTGTGTCTGGCTGAACTTTTCCTTGTTTTATTTTTTGGTACAAGGGATGGCTCAGTGGGGAGTGGAGGAGGAGAAATATACTTGGAACTGAAGATAATATGAAAACAGAACAATAAAATGTTTCTAAATATAGATTACCTGAAAAAGTAGAACCCAAAGTGGTCAGCACAGTCAGTCAGTCAACTATCATGGATTAAGTCCCTGTTATGTATCAGGTACCAAGCTAAGCACTGAGGATACAAATACTGCAAACCCCCCCCTCAAAAAAAAAAAAAAACCCAAGCCTGCCCTCACAGTCTCATGGGGGAGACAACAGGCAAGATGAAGACGGGATAAATTAACAAAGAGAAGGCACTGAGATAAAGGAGTGGGAAAGGCTTCTTGCTCAAAATGTTACTTTGGGTGAGGCCTGAAGGAGGTGGGAGAAGGAGGAGGTGAGGAGGGGGCCAGCCAGTGAAAATGCCCAGAGTAGGGATGGCAGGATTGTGTGGCTGAGAATCAGGTGTAAGAATGGAAGTGGGAGGGCATGATATTATGAAGGGCTTTTGAAAGCCAAACAGAGGAGGCTTTATATTTGTTCCTCGAGGTGATAGGGAGCCACTTACGGGTGGGGTGGGGTGACATGGTATTTCAGGAAAACCACTTTAGCAGCTGAATGGACAGTACATGGGAGTGGGAAGAAGAGGCAGGCAGACCCACCACAAGGCTATTGTGATGGTTCAGGCCTGAGGAGGGGGATGGTAGTGTCAAAGAAGAGAAGGGGCCACATACAAGAGACCTTGTGGAGGTGCCATCCTTAGGATGTGGTAACAGATGGGAATATGGCAGCTAGGGAAGAGCATGAAATCAAGGAGGACACGTAGGCTGGGAACGTGGGTGCCTGGGAGGTTTGTGGTACCTTCAACAGTAATAAGGAAATCAGGAAGAGGAGGGGGTGTGGAGGGGAGACAATGAATTCCATTTTGGACGTGTCAAACCTGAGATGTCTACCAGACATCCAGTGTGACGTCTAAAAGGCAGCTGAAGATGGGGGCTTGGAGGCGGAGACAGGGGAGGCTTACACAAGTCGATCTGAGTCATCAGCTGAGAGATGCTAATGAAAATTATGGGATCTAATGAGATCACCAAGGGAAAGAAGGGGGCCCAGGACAGCACCCTGGGGGACCCCCATGAGCCAGCACAGATTAAGTGAGAAGTGGTCAGATAGAAGAACCAGAAGAGAAAGAGGGGTGTCATGAAAACCTATACAGAGTATCCAGGAGGAGAGAGTGATCAATGATGTCAAAGGGTGCAGAGAGATGAGAGGTCGAGAAAAGGTTACTGGATCATTGGTCACTTTGGAGAGAACAGTGTCCCTGGAACATGAAGCTGGAAACCATGATACAAAGAGAGAAGAGGAGAGTGAGTGGAATGTGTGTGCCCATTATGACCGAGACTGGGAGAGAATTTGGAGAGAAAGGTTCGTGTTCAGTATGGTGGCCTCTTTGGGACAAATCGGTTATATGCACAGAGTTGGGGGGAGGCATCGTGGCTCAGGACCACCTGGCTTCCTCTTCCCTCCCCAGCAGCAGGGAAGGAGAGCAGGAAGAAGGGCCTCCAGTGAGGTTTTTTCACAAGCCTCAGGATTACCAGGAGCCTGAGTCAAGGCAGAGTACCTAAAGCCTCAGCTCCCACCCCCTCAGCTAAAGCCCTGGCTTTGTCAAACGTGGCATTTGTACAGAGAGGGGAAATTGATCTGATTGCATATTCCTGCCTGCCTGAATAGCAAAGGAAGACTAGGCCAGACAATCTCTTCCTACCACTCTACCCACTCCTGCTTTTTAAGAAAGAGAGAGAGAGACAGACAGACAAAGGGAGAGAGAGAAGAGGAGAGAGAGAGAGAAAGGGAGAGAGAGAAGAGGAAGGAGAGAGAGAGACAGAAGAGGGGGGGAGAGACAGAGGAGGAAAGAGAGAAAAAGGAAGAGAGAGAGGAGGGGGGAGAGAGATCAAGAAAGAGTACAAGAGAGAGCAAGGTATCCATGTGTTACAGTGGAGAACTGGAGGGGGGCAGGAAACTTGGGTCCCAGACCCCCCCCCCTGCCATTTCCTGGTCGTGGACTTTGGGCAAGTGGGATACCTTTGCCAACCCTTACAACACCTCCTTGGCAATCATCTCAAAAGCTCCCATTTCTAGTCACAGCAGTCCCTTGAGAGAGGCAGTGCACAAGTAAGCACCACCCAGCTAGGCTTCAGCCAGGATTCCGAGGCCAATCCCTTACCATCCACCCCGACACAGAACCTCCACGTTTCTGACCTGCCTCAAACCAAGAGGCCGGGCCAGGGGAGCTCTAGAGGCCTCCTGTTTTAGGCAGTGGGGGAGAGGGACCAGGGAGGGAGAAGAGTGGCCCATCGTAACCCTATGGCATTACCTCCAACTCATAGACGCGCTGGGCACTGAGGTTGTCTTGGATAATCACTCTTGATAAGTGGCTCTTGGGTAAAAATTTTTTCACAGCCACTTCACTGGCATTCATCAAGCTGGAGAGGGAAGGAGGGCATTATAAATCAGGGAGGCTCCTGGGCAAGGCAAGGACAGGGTCTCTGAAAGTCCTCAACTAAGCCAGGAGTAAGTAGGAGCTGAGCTGATAAGTTTCCTCGGGAGTGGGAGACACAGGTGCCTCATTCTGAATGCTAAGGATCAGGGTGTGGGCCTCCAGCAGCCACCCTCAGAACCAGGGTTTTTGGGAGGTGCCGATTAAAAGGTGTTTCAGGCAGAGCCTTGAGTGGGTGTTCTTTTGGGGGAGGGGGTTGGAGGGAGCCTAGGAGACCTAAATGGAGAGTGGATTCAGAGGACTTTTAAGGAAGAATAGAAGCTCGAGGGGGAGGGAGTGGTCAAAGGGATAGGAAACCCTGGGTGTTGGCAGAGCTCGGAAGGGTTGGGGAGAGAAGGTAAAGGTTGCAAAGGGGATGTTTCAGGAAGGCCCGGGGGGGAGTGCAAGGGGGGGGGGGTGGGGAAGGGGAGGCATTGGGGGGAGGGCTGTTACGGAATTAGAGGGGTTCAGATGAGTTCTAAAGGAAGATCTACAGAGGCTGCGGAGCATGAAAGGGACCACTGAGAAAGGTTGGCAGAGGATTTGGTGAAGGTCACAGAGACACTTGGGGGGGAGGGGCCTGCCTGGGGCTCCGGGACAGAAAGCAGGGTGCGGAGTCCAAGTTCAGGATCACTAAGTTAGAGGCTGGTGGGGGGAAGAGGGGGGGCACTGAGTGGGTGCCTATTGTGGGGCATCCTGGGCCTGGGGGTGTAGATCAGAGGCTGGGTCCTGGTCAGACACCGTCGATCCTGGGGGCACTGGGCTCCTCGGGGTAAAAGGTCCGGCTAGGAGCGCAGAATCCCGGGGGGGGCAGGGTCCCCAGGGTGTGGGGTCGAAGGTCGAGATGGGGAGGTCCTTGGGGGGCGGCACCTGAAGAGCACGGGAGCCTGGGAGGTTCTGGGCCGCATGAACACCACCTGGGACTTCCCGGGCAAGGGGATCTCGGTGCGGCGCCACTCCGGCTTGCCCATGAGCAGGTGGCATCCCGACGAGAGCGTGGCCCCGGCCCGACCGGGCAGGGGCACTTCCCCAGCGTCTACGGGCTGGGCGGGCAGTTGAATGGAGCCCCTGCCGACGCTAGGCCGTTTGGCCTCCTCTCGCATCTTCCAGGAGACGGGCGGGGCGCGCCGGTAGAAAGAGGCTCGGCGCGGGGAAGCGTCCATTGCCCGGGAAGCGAGCACCGGGCCGCACTGGGGTGGGGGCGCGTGCCTGCGAGGCTGGATTGTCCCTGCGCGGACGCCGTAGGGTGGACGCGGCTCGTTGCCTAGGAGACGGATGGGGGCGGGAGGGCATGATGGAGGGAGGCGCGGGAGCAGTGTGTAAGGCGGCGGCGGCGGCGGCAGCGGGGGCAAGCGGAAGCTTCATCACAAAGACGGCGGCGGCGGAGGCGGCAGCGGCAGCGGCAGCGGCAGCGGCGACGGCGGGATCGAGGACGCTGAGAACTGGGTGAGCCCGGAGCTTCGGCCATGAGGCTGGCGTCGCCCTCGACCCGGGCCCCTGCCCCCTGCCCCCTGCCCCGCCCTCCTCCCGTACCGCCGCCCTTCGCCCCGCCCCCTGCCGCCTTCCCCTCCCCGTCGGCCCTTCGCCCCGCCCCCTGCCCTCCTTCAGTCCCCTCCCCGTCGGCCGCAGCCCCGGGGAGGCTCTGGAGAGCGCCTCCAATCCCATCAGCCCTTTCGCCTCAAGCTCTTACCGTAATTCCCAGAAAGGAGGCCAAAAAGCCTCGCGAAGGCGGAACCTTAGTACGTCCCTGCGGAGTTCTCATGGAAACGGGGTTGTGGGCGGGGGCCGGGGCCTAGGCTAGAGGAGCCCCTCCCCACAGTGTCATGCACCTCCCTGGGCCTCAGTTTCCCCATCTAAGCAGCGAGAGGCAGTTGCTGCTGGGGGAAAAGGCCCGGATTTATTGTGCGCCTACTGTGTGCCAGCCACTGGATTAGGCCCTGGAGATACGTCTAAGTACAAGGGCGGAAACTGCCCCCCCCAGCCCCCTTCCAAGGAGCGTGGTTGTGGTGAGGGATAGCCCAAGAAAACAGGAAGATGCGCAGTGTCATGAACACAAAATGAATGAATACAGATACCTACCCAGGGGGTGTCAGCATAGGCTTCCTGCGGAAGGTGGGGCTCCAACCACCTCCTCAAGGAAGAGAGGGGCTCCGAGGCAGAAGGAAGGGCAGCCTGGCATGCCTGCCGGCCAGGGCAAAAGCTCGGAGAGGGGAGAGGAGGTGTTGTGCGTGAGGACCAGAGCGAAGGCCAAGCCAAGAGGGAGGGAGATTGAGTGGCCAGTGGGGCTGGGGCCAGTTAGACACAAGTTCTGGTTTAGCCAGCCTCGGGAGGGTGGGAAAGGCCGGACTGGGCAGCTCGCGGTGTCTGTGGGATGAGGGGGGGCTGGAGCCCAAGCGAGGAACCCCACAGCCCTCAAGGATGGTGGTACCTTTGGTGGAAGAGGGAAGGATGACCAGGCCAGCACCGCCAGGACATCCAGTGTGGCTTGTCTGGCAGCGCAAGGACGGACAAGCTGGGAGTCCTCCGTAGGGAGGTGATGGAGCAGCCAAAAGGGAGGCGAGGAGGCCCAGGACAGACCTGAGGAGGACTTGGGGCTGTCTAGCCCACCCCTTCCTTTCAGAGAAGAGAGGGGCTGTGCTGGGGGCTTGCCTGAGGTCGCAGAGGAAGAAGCAGAGCCTGAGAGCCAGAGCTCTTCCCACTGGGGTCCCTCCTCGGGCAGGCCGCTCCAGCCTCGCTGTGCCTTGGTTTCCCCATAGGAAGGAATCATGTTGGACGATTTCCCAGCTTTGAGTCTAGTCTTGCCTCCTACCCTGACTTCCTGTGTAAGCTCGAGAGGAGTCACTTCCCTCCCTGCCTCAGTTTCCTCTTAAGAAGCCCTGGACTGATTGGTCTCCGTGATCTTGAGGGGGTCAATCCTTCTTCCCTGCAGACACAAGCACCGAGATTCTGCCACCTGACTTAGCCACCTTGGATTGGCTTGATCTGGAACACTGCCAGAAACGCCCAGAGGTAGGTCTGGCTGCTTGGTGCTGGTCTGGGTGAGTCTGGCACTCTCCCTGCCCTGCCCCGAGTCCTCCCTTCACCATGGTTGATTGCAGGCCCCTGGTGATGAGATCCGCTCTGCTCGCTCCCTCCCTCGCGTGCCTGGTCCGGCCTGGCCCGGCCCTTGGGAGCCCAGGGTCACTGCTGCCCCAGCGTCAGGCTCCTCCCCGGGGACAGCACTGACATCCTGGGGGCTCCTTTTGTGGAACAGAGGTCTGCATAATGGGCAGAGGTGGAGAGGCTGCCAGGAGCGGACGGACGCTTGCCCCGTGTGGTCGTCCTGAGGAAAGCTGACCGCGGTCCTCCGAGGCAGCGCCCAGGCTCACGCCAGCAGTGCTGGGCACGTCCTGTGATGAGCTCTAAGGCTCACCGCCCTCCAGGCAGCGTCGGGCAGCCCGTGGCCTGACCCCCTGCTTCCCTTTGCCATCTTTCACTTCCCATCGCGGAAGTCTCAGCGTCCGCATTAAAAGCAGTGCTGAGGAGTGCCAGTTCAATGCTGTAGATTAACCTGATCCCTTGTAGCTTTTAAAGCAGCCTGAGTGGCAGGAAATCAGCATTTTAAGCAGACCATCTGGCCTCTGTCCCAGGTGGAGTCTATGTAGGAGGAGAATGGGGAAGATCTCAACAGGCCAGAGTCTAACAATACCGATTTAATGAGGATTGTTGGGAAGAATTACCTCTGGGTTCAAAACATCAACTTGTCCTGGGTATAAGAGGAAAGAAGTGTGGCCGGAGAGCCATTCAGCTATAAAAGACCTGGGGTTTATAGTGGGCCACAAGCTCCTTATGAGTCTCCCATATGCTGTGGCAGCCAGAGAAGAGCAAGGTGATTTTTGGCTTCGTAACCTGGCTCGGGGTCCAGGAGGAGCTGGGGAGGGGATAGAATGTAGACTCTGAGTGCGGGGCTCTGTGCAGTGCTGAAGTCTTTGTTCACTGGTCGCTCTCCCTCTTCTCCCGGGCCCTGGTCAGACCGTGTTCTCATGGTCAGTTCTGAGAACCAGCTTTATGGAAGAACATGGATCATCTGGAGTCATCCCAAGGAGGCAGCCAGGATGGCGAAAGGCCTCCCGTTCTTGCTGGGTGAGGAGTGTTTGAGGGAACGGGGGCCATTTAATTTGGAGGAGAAAAGGGAAGACGTGGAAGGAGGATCAGGCAGGGTCTGCTTGACCGCCAAGGGCAGACGGAAGGAGTAGGAACAGGAAGATGAGGGTGGGAAGCCCCTCCTCAGAACAGGAGAGGAGTGGGCTGCCTGTGGGCGGTGAGCTCCCCCTCTGGAGGGCATCAGGCCATGCCTAGGGGACCTAGAGGTCAGGGTGGGTGCAGAGGGTGGCCTCCGGGCGGGGCTCTGGGATTCTGTTGTCCATCCACAGCCTGGCCAAGGGAGTTTTGCGCCCGGTCATAGAGTTGTTAGGATCTGTGACCCATACCAAGGAAACGACAGCTCCTGGCAGGTTTGGAGTCCTGGTAAATGTGTGTGTCCTCAATCCCAGCTCTTCTGGGAAGCCTTCCCCGGCCAGACCAGCCCTCGTTTGACTCCTTCTGCCTGGGTGCCAATGAGAAGCCGCCTGAGGCAGCAGGCGTGACAGCCTGACCCCAGCTCTGCTGCTGACTGGGTGGGTGACCTTGGGCACCTCCTCTTAAAACAAGACGGTTTGAGCCACCATTCTAGAGAGCAATTTGGATTTTTTGTTTAAAAATCACCCGTGTGTTCTTACCCATAATTATACATTAAGGAAAAAGAACAAAGACAAAAAAAAAATTCCCATACCTGACCTACAGAGCATTGCACTTTGTGCCAAGAACCAGAAACAAAGCTGCACGTCATTTGGGGAATGGTTAAAACCAATTGTATGGAGTGCATCAGTGTTATGGAATGTCAATATGCCGTAAGAAAAAGACGAATTTGGGGAAGCTATTGAAGCAAATGAAGATTTCTGTGAACTGCTGCAGAGTCAAGTAAGACAAACCGGACAGTGGGGAACTCAGTGAGTAAGCCTGCTGAGGAGTTGACAAACGGAGCTGTGCTCAGGGGCATCACTGATTGGATGTGGTTCCCTGCAGCACACAGGAAGAAAGTTTAAAACCGATTCGTTGCCACGAGGAACCGCCCTTCCTCCAGCCGGCTGGATCTGTGGGACCTTTGGGAAGACAAAACACCCATGAGGTGGCGTAGTCAGCTGGGAGAGGAGACGGATGATGGCCTGTGCCGGAGGAAGGGAGCGGCCATATGGTGCCAGGAGGGGCTCTGCGGTATTCTGGAACAGGTCAAGCACTGACGGGTAATTCTCCGGGCTCCCGCCGGTGCTTTCCTGTCGCTCTCCCTAGAAACAGCAGCGGTGGCCCTGGGAGAGAAAGAAACATCTCCTACCCATAGTTTCTTCAAGTTGGCAATCCATAGCTTACCCACAAGCAGCCCGTCTAAGACAGGCCCAGGGTGCTGGTTCCAGAAATGTAAATGGAAAGAACAGAATAATCAAATTGCATAATTATAATGACCAGTGTAATTCCCACAGAGGAAGTGGAGGAAATGCAGGTCCCTCCTCTGTCTGCAGAGATGGGGACTGCGGGTAGGGAGAGGGGCATAGGCACACACTGTCGATAGAGGGGCTGGTTTGGCAAGACTGCCTTTTTCTTCTTTGTTGTTATGAGGGGTGGCTTACTGAGGAGCAGACGGAGTGAGATCTGTTCAGAAATAAAGGCGACATTTAAAACAAAACACATATTTCTGCTTGGCCTCTTGGCTAAGATCAGCTATAAACACAAGTGGTAACAAACATAAGAAGATAAAATAATGGGGTTGGACAAAGTAATCTGTAAGATTCCATCGTAATGTCTTAATAATCTCTTATACATTAAGGTTTGTAAAGCATTTCGTGAGGGGTCGGTATTGTTATTATGTCCCTTTTATGGATGAGAAAACTGAGGCAGCGAGGTGGTATGGCAGCTAGCATGCTGTGCAAGAGGATGAGTTCAGATCTAGCCTCAGCACTCTGTGCTGTGTGACCTTGGGCAAGTCACTTCACCTGTGATTTCATAATTGGAAGGGGCCCCGTGGCCATCAACGCCAACCAACGCGTGGAAACAATGCCTCTTCTAGCATTGCTGACCAGTGGTGGTCCAGCCTCTGCTGGAGACCTCCAGAGAGAGGGAAACCAGGCCGCCCAGGCCCCTCTGGGGACAACCGCTAGCCCAGTTTGGCCGGAATAGAGTCCATGAAGGGAAGGAAGTGAGGTCCTGGTCAGCCTAATCTGAAGATCATCTTATGTCCAGTTCTGGAAGGACACTGAAGAGAGGAGGGCAGCCAGGTTGGGGACTCGAGGAGACTCCATCAGCAGAAATCTTTGTGTGACTGTTACCAGATCCTGCCCAAGGGGACAGACGGCAAGAGTCCGGAGGAATCTGTCCGTTTGGTTTCCCAGCAAACCCAGCTTGGCCAGGCTGTCCCTCAGGGCAGATCCTGGGATTCCTGAGCTGGAGAGCTGGAAAGAGGAGGTCGTGCAGTGCGGCCCCTTTTGTAGAGGGGGAGGCAAGGCCCAGGCGGGGAGGACTTAACCGGAGAGCGAAGGCAGGGAGCAGGAGGTCACCAGGGTATCCATTCCTGTAGCGATGGTCTCTGAGACTCCCTACAACCCAGTGTAACTATTCATTATCCCCATTCTACAAATGGGGAAGCGGTCCCAGCGGTGAAAATTGGCCCAAGTGGCATGCCCAGGTTGGCCGAGTAGTAGCAAAGCCCGGACTGATGCCCAGGCCCTCGGACTCCAGGTCAGTGCCCTTTACCCTTTCCTGGACTGCTCCTCCATGCAGAAGCAGCACTCTGTTATGGTGCAGAGGAGTGTGGAGGCCTCAGATCCTGTCCCCTTCCAGGGTCTCACGAGATAGTGGGGAGAGGAGCCTTTATCCCCGAGCCCCGCTGAACTCGAGGCACCAAGGAGCTGTTTGTATCTGGGGCCACGAGAGGCCAGTGAGGCTAAGCTGCACCTGAATCACTGCCCTTGACGGCATTGTCCAGCCTCTGCCCAGGGCAGGGGAGCCTTCAAGCATCTGAAGGACTCGGGTGGAAGAAGGATTAGGCCAGAGTTGGGGTGCTCTCATTGTGAGGACGTCCTCTCGACATCCAATTAAATCTGCCCCTTAGCAGCTTCCACTCATTGTTCTGGCTCTGCCCCGGGACAGACCAGAGCCAACCCGTTCCTAGTGCCATGATGGTCCCTCTACGGTTTGTCTTGGTGAGAGGCTTGGGGCATGTCTGCCTCCGTCATTGCTGAGAGCCCCTGTGTACAGACAAGATCTGCTCCTGGGATGGACTGTTTGGCTGGAAGAGACAAAGGCAGCCTCCCAAAGAAAAAGAGCAGAGGGTGGGAGAGGACCCTGATTCAGTGTTGGGGGAGGGGGAGCCTTGGGTCATTGGACTAGACCAGGGGTGGGGATCCTGCGGCCTTCTAGGTCCTTTGAGTGCAGCCTTTGGACTGAGTCCAAGTTTTACGGAACAAATCCTTTTGTTCTGTGAAGTTTGAATTTCGTCAAAGGGCTGCACTTGAGAACCTGGAGGGTTGCATGTGGCCTCTAGGCTGCAGGCTCCCCACCCCTGGACTAGATGAAGGCCCTTTCTGGCATTGAATCCTAGAAATCGTTGACTGTAGTCGCCACGCTGTGCCTTGGTGAGCCCCCATCGGGAGTGCTGCCCCAGGACATACTGAGGCCCATCTAGAGAGGACAAGCAACCCACCTCAGCCTAACGGATATTAAACAGTGCTTTGTATGAGGCACTTCCTGGGGATACAGTCACAGAAACAAAAAAGTCTCTGCCTTCCAGAAGACTTCTTTGGTGAGATTATCTAAGACCATGGCGCTGGAGCGGGAGCCAGAGAGGCTCTTTGTGGGAAGCAGCACGTGCTTCCAAAGGCCGAGGGGAGGCAGAAGGGCTCGAGGAGGCCACTGTGATGGAGCCACGTGTGGTATTTAATAGCTAATCATAATAGTAACTGGCATTTACTAAGTAAGTGTGGTAGGCTCCGTGCTAAGCACTTTACAAATACTGATCTCATTTGTTCCTCACCACAGCCCTGGGAGGTAGGACTATTATTATCACCCCCATTTTACAGATAAGGAAACTGAGGCAGGCAAGAAAGTCACTTGCCCAGGGTGTCACCCATCTAGATTTCCAGCTCAGGGCTTCCTGACTCTGGGCCTGGCTCACTCTTTACTTCATTTTCAGAAAGGACATTGATAATCTGGACCGAATTCAGAGGAGAGCCCCCAGGCCAGGCAGGGCCTCATGAGGGTTAGTAGAAGAGAAGAAGTGGGGGGACAGGAGAACCGTTTTCAAGTATTTGAAGGACTCTCGCGTGGAAGAAGGATTAGGCGCGTACTGTTTGCCCCGAGTTCTGCCGACAGGAGCCTGCAGATGGAAGTCACCGAGAGACGATTTGAGGCTTTATCTGAAGGAAGACTTGCTAACGAGCATGAATGCTGTCCAGAAGGGGAAGGGGCCACCTCCAGAGGTGGGGGCACCCTGTCACTGAAGGGCTTCAAGCTAGGATATTGTAAAGGTCATCATTCAGATCGTGGTGGGGTGAGGCAGCCCCGGAGGCTGTGCCAGCTCTGAGATGGAGATCCTCAGCCCCTAAGGATGCCCTTTCTCACCCTGGACTTTTCCAGCTTCTGAGGACAAAGACGAAAGTGCTGGATTTTACTCTAAAAGCCACAGTTGACAGATCCGGTTAATGAGAGCCCCAAAGTTCTCTTGAAGTGGATCCCGAGGCCCTCGTGCTGGGAAGAGACCCAAGTTTCCCCAGGCTCCAGGCTCTTATGTGGCCATAAAAACAACCCATTCCCTCATCAGCCGTTGGAGAGCCCTGGGAGGGACAGGGCAAGGCAGTTCTGTCTGGACTTGGGGGTCCGGGTCTAGAGGAAGCTAATGGGGAATCGTAGAAGAGCACTCGTAGCTGTGAGCTGAGCCACGGCGGGCAGGAGGAAGGAGGATCAATGGGAGATGGACAGTTGTCCAGAGTACCTGGGCTGTGAAGTTTGGGAGCCCCTTCTACAGGCAGTTGGATGGCAAGATCAGGGCTTTATACTGTTGTCCATGGATCCCTGGGGGGACTGATTGCTTCAAGCTGGTGAATGAGGGTCAGAGCAGCTCGAGAGGAAGATGACGTGGGCTTCATGTCATGGAGGGGGACGGGGTGGGGGGAGCAGTGCTGAAGGGAAGCCAGGACGTTCTGGCCAGCAGCAGGAACAGCACAAACAAGCCCCGAGGGCCGGGTCTAGGTAAGGTCTGGGTGGGGCCGTGTGGCAAAAGGCCTTGAATGCCAGTCTAAGGGGCCTAGCCCGGGGCTCATCCCCATGTGTGTGCACACACCCCAGGTACCGATGCCACTGGCCGGTGCGCTGGGCTGGGAGCCCACAGGTGTGGTCAGACTTTACTTGTAACGCCTTCTTTCTCTCCTCAGCTTTCTTTAGACAAAGAGTAGCAGGAAGATGCAGCCCCCCTGTCGTCGCTGATTTATAAAGTTTGCCTTAATGAATACATCTTTGAACACTATCCCCATTCTCTTCAGGCAGCCTGCGGTCTGTGGCCTGTCCCAGATTACCAGCAGCCTGTACCTCGGCAATGGCCTGGCCGCTAACAACAAGGTCATACTGTCCAGCAACCAAATCACCACCGTCATTAACGTGTCCGTGGAGGTGGTGAACACCTTCTACGCCGACATTCAGTATGTCCAAGTGCCCGTGGCCGACACCCCGCTCTCCCGCCTGTACGACTTCTTCGACCCGATCGCCGACAAGATCCACACGGTGGGAATGCAGCAGGGCCGCACGCTGCTGCACTGCGCGGCCGGAGTCAGCAGGTCAGCAGCCCTCTGCCTGGCCTACCTCATGAAGTACCATTCCATGTCCCTGCTGGACGCCCACACCTGGACCAAGTCCTGCCGACCCATCATTCGGCCCAACAGCGGTTTCTGGGAACAGCTCATTCACTACGAATTCAAACTCTATGGCAAAAACACTGTCCGCATGGTGAACTCTCCCTTTGGCGTGATCCCGGATGTTTATGAGAAGGAGGTCAAAGTGATGATCCCGCTGTGATGGTGATTAGCTTTCTGCTATTCAGGGTGAAGGGTGCAGACCTGTCGTTCGCTCTAGACCACGGTCTGAACTTGAAAATAAACTCTTCAGCTCGAGTATCATCCTTTGATCGATACAGAAAGCAGATGACAATGTGAGGTCAAGGAGCGAGCTCTCCCGGGGGCTTTAACCTTGAATCAGCATCTATAAAGAATAAAACTCAGTCACTACGAAAGTTATCAAGAACTTCCCTGTCTGTGCCCGATTTCCCGGGGCTAGTCAGGGAGGACGGGTGAGCAGGGGAGGTGAACTCCAGACGTCGGTTCAGCAGAGGGAGGAGCCAACAGGGGGTCTCTTGGTGCTGATCCCAAAAGGCTGGGGACCAATTGACAGGTCTGGGAGACTCAGGCCTGGCCAGTGACCATGTCTGCCATCACTCCCAGAGCCAGATGGGGGCCCTTCCTCCCCTTCCCTGCCTGCTGCCTCCCCCTCCAGTTACTTTCTGGTGAGTCCAGTCATGTGGGCCGACAGGCCTGAACCCTTTGGAGATTCAGGGGCTGACCAGTGACTGAAAGGGGGTGTATTTCCATGCTCTGAGCTGAGCCAGCCTATCTTCTGCCCTTGCTCTCCACTCTCCTGAGAGACGGGGTTGCCCCGTAGGCTTCCAGAGATCATTCCAGGATCTCACTAAGGCACACTGCAGGGGTACCCCATTTCATCTCGCCCTTCCATAGTGCCCTCCTGAAGTTCATCTAACCAAGCCCTACCTTGGCATTCATCATGCCAGATAGGTAGGTTAGTGGAGACCCAGGTGCTCAAGCTTCTTTTGGAAGGAACATCTTCTATCTGTGCCTACTGAAGTCAGTTGCAGGGAACCAGTAAATGGCACACGGTAGGTAGGGTGTGTCTGTAGGTGGCCAGCTCTCTCTCCCCTCCACTCCCTCCCCAAGCCCTTTAAGTGGCATGAGGTCTGATTATGTCCTAAGTGGGTTAGTAGCAGAGTTCCCTGGAACACATTTTTTATTGGCTTAAAGATCTTTTAGAACAAATGATCCTTAATAAAACTTGTAAAATTTTAAATAACTGCCTCATTTTCCTTCTTGCTGAATTCTGCTCCTCCCACAAATTCTCTCATAAAGGGCCAACTTTGAAACACCTGAGCTTCATTCCAGCCCGTCACCTTGGACAGGTGACCTGAGCCAGCCATCCGCCAGATTTCATGCTAGAGTTTCCAGGAGGGCCTCAGAGGACCCAGAGGATGGGCTTGGGTGAAACCGATCCCACCACATGTTGTCCTCCCTGTCTGGCACCTCGTCAGTCCTTTACACTTAGAGGGCTCTGCAGTTTATCAGGAGGCCTGGGATCCTTCCCTGCTTGACACAATGGAAAATTCTAACCCGTATGCCTAGTGAATCGAGCCTTGCGGCATGGTGTTTAGAATGCTGATCAGTGGCAGGAAGACTGGGGTTCAAACCCCACCTCTGACCTGAGCTGTGTGACCATGGGCCTTACCTTGGTCTCTGATTCTCTATAGCTAAAAGGGGCTTTTCAGGCCATCCAGTCCAAACTCAGCATTTTACAGATGGAAAAACTGGGGTCTATGCAGTTTAAATGCCTTGCACAAGGTTATAGAACTAGTTAGTGGCAGCCAGGATTCAAACCCAAGTCCTCTGACATTAATTCCAACCCCTATCCACTGCACCACACTTCCTCAATGAACAGAGCTCTTACACATAACAGAAACCACTGGGAACAGAACTCTACACTAACATTTCCGTGGGTTACCCATACTATAAGGGATTGCTCAGAAAAAGAAAACACTTGACGTTTAAAAAAGACACAAATGGCATGTATAGAGAGCTGACCTTTAGAGTCAGGAAGACTTGAGTTCAAATCCTGCCTCTGACACATAGGAACTGTGTGACCCTGAGCCTCTCTGTTCCCCACCTCCCATCCCCATCCCAAGTACTCTACAATTATAGATGCCAGCCTGCAGAGTAGAAGTCTCAGGAGCTCTGAACACCAATGAAAGCGCAGGTCCAGTCCAAAAAGAAAAATGGCTATGATGCTTTTTTTTGGACTGGACTTCAGCCCACCCCCACCCCAAAAAGGCAGATGGGTTTATAAAACACTGATCCTCTGAGTAATAGTTTTAGAGGGCTTTTTCAGTGAGAGGGTCCTGCTTTTTAAATCTATGCTGCTCAGTTTGTACAGACCCTAACTCAGCAGCCTAGGCCTAGATTTAATCTTTCCCTGCCTTATTTAAGCAAAAACTCTGATTTAATGGAGGATATCTAACCCACATACCCGGTCAAATAAGAAGTAAGGATAGGCAGGCCTAGAGGAAGGCAAATGACTTCTCCAAGGTCACACAACTAGTTCGTGGCAGAGCCCAACCAGAGCAGACATTTAAAAATTTTTGATCAAAGATCTCTCTGGCATTTTGTTGAGGCCTGTAGGCCCCTTCTCAGGATGATGCTTTTAAATAACCGAAGGAAATGCTAAGTTCCAGTCAGACATTACGGAAAAGGAAGACTCCATTTTTTCCTATCCAAGTTCACAATCACCAAGGGCCTTTCCAACTCTAATCAAAGCAACTCACATAGCTGTAGCATTTTATCATTTTAAGAAAAGCGCTTTTCTCAGAACAGCTCTGAAGGTTACCCATACTTTACAAAGGATAAAAGCCAAGATTCTGATTGGGAACTGACTAGTCCCAGAGCTTTTTAGACTTGTAATCAGATTACCTGAGGCTCAACCTGGGGCCCTCCACTACACCCCATCGCTTTGCTTTTCGTCTATGATTTTGTGAAATTCTATCAGAATTACAAATGAAATAATAATAAACTGCTTTAAAGTGTATGGGATGGCTCCTGCTTCTCCTGTGGGCCCACCAAAGGTCAGGGCCCGGCCAGGCTCAGGGGCAGAAGGGTGGCCATGTGGTCATTCGGGGGGCTGGATGGTGAAAGAAGGGGGAGGCAGGACACATTAATAGACCCACTCTAAGCGAGCAATGGAGGGCCTTTGTTCATGATCCAAGAGAGGGCCTCAGGGAGCTCTGGCTCCCAGTGCCAACAGTCAGTGGCCCCTGTTCGTTTTCTGTTGTCTGTGATCTCCAACGGCTCTAACCAAGGAGTCCTAAATCGGGCACCTGGTTTATAGAGACATTGAATACATCTCTCTAGTTAGAGAAGGGGGCACAGTCCCCAGATTTTAATCATAGAATCAAAGGATAGAGATGTTAGGAGCCTTGGAATATAAAATTAGGAAAGTTAGGGCTGGGAGGGGCCTTAGAACAGGGAATAGCAGGGCTGGGAGGGGTCTGAGAACAAGGGATGTCAGAGCTGGGAGGGGCCTCAAGAAGGGAATGTCAGAGCTGGGAGGGGCCCCAGAACAGGGCATGTCAGAGCTGGGAGGGGCCTCAGGGCAGGGGGTGTCAGGGCTGGGAGGGGCCTCAGGGCAGGGGATGTCAGAGCTCAGTGGCCCCAGTAGC
Organism: Vombatus ursinus; assembly: GCF_900497805.2. NCBI lineage: Eukaryota > Metazoa > Chordata > Mammalia > Diprotodontia > Vombatidae > Vombatus > Vombatus ursinus. Next base: position 18,999,700 of record NW_020941065.1, on the reverse strand, counting down.
CCTCGTGGCTCTCATTTACAGAGAAGCTAACTAAGAGAGAGTAAGTAGGCTTGCCCTTGGTTACCAAGGTGTCTGGCAGAGCTGGGATAGGCCCATCCCACAAAGTTGATTTTCCCTCCTTGCGCATCATCTACCTCTTCTGTAAACCGAGGAGTTTGGGTCTCATAATCTCAGGGTTTCTGGTCCCTGAAAGCTCTTGATCCTCTGCATCCCAGAACCCAAGCCCACAGATCAGAGGATCTGGAAGATACGGCTTCCCTCTGCTGAGACCCAAACCTTTGATTCAGAAGATGAACCTCCCAAGTGTGGGGTGGAAGAAATGCGGCTACACAGCTCCTGTGAAAAAGGTCTGCAGGGCTTTAGTAGACCACAAGCCCAATGGGAGAAACAAGGTGACATGACAACCCCAAAAGCCGATAGTCTTACTCTGCAACTAAGAATATCCCCGGACCTTCCCGGGCAGCCCTAGATGAGCCAGTTTCCTCCACTGGTCCAAATGGATGAAACTGCATTTACAGATGGCCATCCTCAGTAGAAAAACAGGGTTAAGTGACTTACCCAAGGTCACACAGCTAAGAAGCGTCTGAGGCTGGATTTGAACTCGAGTCTTCCTGACTCTGGGGCCCCATGCTCCTTTACTGTGGCGCCGCCTAGCTGCCCTAACTTGAGGCTAAGAGAGGGTGTAGGAGCTGGCCATCATCACTCAGAGGATGAGCCAGAGGCCAGGTGCGTGCACTTCCCAAGGCAGGAGTAGGCCCTCTGACAGCAGCGCCCGTACTCCGGTCCCATCACACGCCGCCCCGCTAGCAGGATCCAACAACAGAAATCACTTAGTAAACCTGCCACTATCTTGTTTGTACCTGGTTGCTTGCATGACGTCTCCCTCGCTAGACTGAGGGCAAGGACTGTTTTTTGCCTTTCTTTGGAACCTTGTGCTCAGCACAGCGCCTGGCACACGGGAGACACTCAGTAAATGCTCGTGCATTTAACTCACTAGAGCTCTGTAGAAATATCAGCTCCACCCCAGCACGCACTGGTCATCATCATCATTCACCTTTACACAGCGGCTTCCCTGAAGAGCATGCCTCAGTCACCTGTGCTGAGGCCGTGCCCTTACTCTATCCCTCCATGTCTAGGTCGGTGGTTCTAAAATCCACAAACTTGTTTTGCAAGATATTTTGATATAATCAGTCTCCTTTGCAATCCTGCGTGGTTTATTTCTATGCACTTAAAAACCTGATCCTGAGAAGGGGTCCCTTGGCTTCCCCAAAGGGGTCCATGATGCAAAAAAAAGTGACGGGGATCTCAGGGTTTAATGGTGAGCCACTGGGAGGCCGCAGCTAGGTGGACAGAGAGCACAGGGCCTGGAGTCAGGAAGTCGGGAAGACTCCTCTTTGTGAGTTCAAATCCAGCCTCTTACTAGCTGTGTGACCCTGGGCACATCCCTTAACCCTGTTTGCTTCAATTCCTCTTGAGCTGGAGAAGGAGAAAGTAAACCACTTCAGTATCTTTGCAAAGAAAACCCCACATGGGGTCACGGAGAGTCGGACGTGACTGAACAACACTGGAAAAGCATCTGGGCCCTCAGCAGTGAACAGGCGTAGCAAACAGCCGGTTAGCCACAAGGTTAGCAAAAGCAGACCCTTGCCCCCCTCCCCAGTCCTCCAAGGATTGTGCATCTTGCTTTGCTTAAGCCAGGAGAGCAAAGAGAACAATGCAATGGGCTGGAGAGTGCCACGCTCTGCGTGTTCTTCTAATATCAAGTAACACATATATGTGCAAAGAGCAAGTTGGGCTCTGTCCTAGAGGAAAACGTCAAAGGCTTTGATGCATCCATCAGCGAACGAAGTGCTCTTTGGCAGATTGGATGACCATTTTGATTCTTTTAAGAAATATTTTTTTAAAAGATATAAAAGGACAGAGAGGGGTGCTCCCTTGGATGAGGAGGTTGGAGAACGGAGAATGTGAGATACAGAAGGAAGGGGCCCGGAGCAGTAACCATTTGGAATTAGGTAAAAGGTAGGAGGTCAACCTCAGGAGGAAGAGGGTTTTTGTGCTCGCTGGAAGAATGGAGGATTCTGAACCTCCATAACCCAAGAAAGAAAATGGCAGGCAAGAGAACAAGTAAGTAATGCCCAGGAAGCAAGATGCAACGAGGACCCTGGCCTCAGACAGATGCACAAAGAGCGGCTAAAAAGAGGTGAACGGAACTGATGTTAACCCTAGGGAGCAAATCTGACCTTGTAGGCGGCATCTCCCTCCTAGAGGGATGGACCACGGGAAGGGGAAAAGGAGCTCCCTCCCACCCCCGGGGGATAAGGCCACTCTTCTTCCAAAAGGCCGGAGTTGCTCAAAAGGATGATAAAGAAGGCATGCTCATGTGAGGAAAGCCAGGAACCTGGGAGGGACAGAGGGTGAACCACGATGGAGACCGTTTAGGTGAGACAGCAACAGAAGCATTCTTTTCCTTGGAGTATCCTATGGGCCAGAGGCCTGGCATACAGGCTGCGGTGATAAAGAGGTGATGGGGGACTTGGGTCATCTGGGCGTCTTCTGGGGCTTTCCCTCGGCCGACAGCAGAGCCTCTCATCATTTCCTGGCTGGCCTTAACATTGATAATTTCATCTTTCCAAAGTTGGAGGAAATAGTGAGCAAAAAGGCAGTTCTAGTCTGATCCTGATGAGCTACATGGAGCTGGTCACTGTGATAAGTAATGGGAACTTTGGGACTTGAGGGGAAGGAACCACCCCACCTCAGAATTCATAATGAAGAAGGAGAGGAAAGCAGGGTACACTAACATCTACTCTAGAGCGAGGGAGAGCAGATTTCACAGGGTGTAGAGCAGGGGTTCTTAGCCTTTTTGGGTCATCAACCCCTCAGGCAGTCTGGTAAAGCCAATGGACCCCAATGCAGCCCTCATTCAGTCTGCAGAGGCGTAGCCTCTCTCCTCTGTCAAGATATATAAATTCCATGGATTAATCTAAAGTTGGAATAAAGGCAGGGAGTCGCCTGAGCTCTCCCAAACTCCCCTCCAAACAATATTAAAAGAATGCCCCATAACAAATTCTGGAGCTACCGAACCCACAAAAGGGTGGGATGAAACAATTTTCCAACCCAAGATAACTTAGAAGGTCAGCAGGAAAAGTTTGTCTTGCCAAGGAGAATGGGGAGCACAGTCCAGTGCAAGCTTTAGAGGTGACTGAATCAGCAGCATGCAGAGCTCTCAGCTTGCAGATGGTAAGGGGGTCAGACAACTGGTAAGAGGGAGATTATGGGGGACACTTTGTTGGCACTGAGTAAAGGACCATACGTGTTTCTGAGTTGCAGTCCTAGGGCAAGGAGGAGTAGCCGCAGGAGCAGGGGCCCTGGACACAGTTCCAGGGCAGAAAAGAGTACTTGTGGCTGCTCATAGACCAAAGCACAGACCAGGAGAGTAGGGACCACACCTCTCCTTAGATCATACCACCTTGGAAGAACTGAAGACTTACAGACCCCCAGAACTAGCTCTGAAAACAGCGGCACAAAAAAATCTGAAGCTTGGGACAGTGCCCAACTTTAACATAAAGTTGAAAGTCAAGAAATAGGCTGGAAAATGAACAAAAGACAAAGAACTGACCATAGAAAGTTACTGTGATGACAAAGAAGAGCAAAACATAGACAAAAATGACAACACCAAAACAGCTACACGCAAAGCCTCAAAGAAAAATGTGAATTGGTCTCAGGCCCAAAAACAATTCTTGGAAGAGCTCAGAAAGGATTTTAAAAATCAAATAATAGAGATAGAGGGGAAAATTGGAAAAAGAAGTTAGAGTGATGCAAGAAAATAATGAAAAAAAGAGTCAACAACTTGGTAAAAGAGGCACAAAAATACTAAAGAAAATACCACCTTAAAAAACAGAATGGGTCAAATGATTAAAGACGTACAAAAATTCACTGGAGAAGAACTGCTTAAAAAGGAGAATTAGCCAAATGGAAAAAGAGTTACAAAAGCTCACTGAAGAAAATAATTCCTTAAAAATTAGAATGGGGAAGTGGAAGTTAATGACTCCATGAGACTTCAAGAAACTATAAAATTCAAAAGAATGAAAAAAAAAAAAAGAAAACATGAACTATTTCATTGGGGAAAAAGAACTGACCTGGAAAACAGATCAAGGAGAGATAATTTAAGAATTATTGGATTACATGAAAGCCATGATTAGAAAAGGAGCATGGACATCATATTTCAAGAAATTATCAAGGAAAACCACCCTGAAATCCTAGAATCAGAGGGCAGAATAGACATGGAAAGAATCCACTGATCACCTCCTGAAAGATATCCCAAAATGAAAACTCCCAGGAATATTATAGACAAATTCCAGAATTCTAAGGTCAAGAAGAAAATATTGTGACAGGCCAGAAAGAAACAATTCAAATAGTGCAGAACCACAGTCAAGATAACACAAGATTTAGCAGCTTCCGCATTAAAGGATCAGAAGGCTTGGAATATGATATTCTGGAGGGCAAGGGAGCTAGGATTACAACTACCAATAACCTACCCAGCAAAACTGAGTGTAATACTTAGGGGGAAATGGATATTTAATGAAATAGAAGACTTTCAAACATTCCTGATGAAAAGACCAGAGCCAAATAGAAAATTTAATATTCAAACACAAGACTCAAGAGAAGCATAAACAAACAGGACAGAGAAATAATAAGGGATTCAATAAGGTTAAACCATTTACATTCTTACATGGGAAGATGATAACTCCTAAGACCTTTCTCATTATTAGGGCAGTTAGAAGGAATATACATAGACAGAGGGTACAAGTTTGGGGTGACTGTGACGGGATGATTTAAAAAATAAAATTAAGGGGTGAGAAAGAAGGATGGACTGAGAAGGGGGGAGAGAGGAATGGGACAATTAATGAGTATTTTGGGGGTCTTGCCATTCAACCTGTTCTGTCTCACCTACCTGTATTAACATCTAGCTGACGTCTCTCCATCTTGTCCACAGCATAAAGCACTTTGTTAAATGCTTTCTTAAAATCTAGGTAAATTACACCTGCATTATTGCTTGACTTACCAGTTAAGTGACCTAGTCACAAAAGGAATGAAGTTAGTCTTACGATGACCTGGTTTTTTTTTTCCCTAAGTTATATGGGTGTCTTTTACTTTTATGTTGTCATTTCTTGATATAAATCCTTTTCATTATATGTATTTATTGATTGAACTCTCTTTCTTTCTCTCTCTCTCTGTCTCTGTTTCTGTTTCTGTGTGTGTGTGTGTGTGTGTGTGTGTGTGTGTGTCTCACTCCCCCTAAGTTTAGCTAACGACCAACAGAAGAATTGCACACTTCTCTTTGACATCAGAGTTAGGAAACCAATCAGAAGGTTGAGCAAAACTCCACTCCTGGTCCAGGGACATGGATTCCTGGAAACCCACGTGGGGATTTCTCTTAGACTCAGTTGACTGGGTTGCCTTGATGCGTGGAGGTGATAATGGACCCATGTTCCTCAGCCTCAGAACTGGGAAGATGAAGAACTCTTAGATCTAACCTGATGCAAAAAATCCAAAGGACAGCCTCTCTTTCATAGAACCATGATAGATTGTTTTTCTCCTCTTGCCACAGCCTGAATATCATCATCGTCAATGTGCTGGTTATTCCTTCCCTGACCTTCCCTGCCTAAGATGTAGGTGTTGGCTTAGTGGGAGGGCAGGTAGAGGTGGGAGACAGATGCTGACCTCATATCCCTCCACTGTTGCCTCTGTACTCCCACCCTTAAGCCTCAAGCCTTCCTGTGTGAGTTAAACTCCATCTAACAAAGGTCAATAACTTTTAGCATCCATGGCTAGGCTAGTTCTTTAGCAAAGCCCCCTGAAAATCCTGGGACATTTGCAAAAGACTGGGGTGCCTGGAACAGGATTCATCTAGGTCAGGTGATTTGAACTCATTGAGGACAGCCAGATGCCGGACTGTCTCCCGACTTATCTTGGGTTATAACCCTCGATCTCTCCACTCCATTCTGAAGATTATTTTCCGTGGCAGAAAAAAACAGAAATAAAATTGGAACAGAGTGATTCTGTCTTTTCTGTGTCCTCAGTTATCACCGCCCCCACCACCCTATGAGCCTGCTCTGGTGTCCTCTTTTCTCCCTTGAAACCAGACATGCAGATAGCTTGGTTTCCCTTAGCATTCTTTGCCAGTCTCAGCTTATTCTGAGCTTTGGCCTTCTTGACACTATCTTTATAAAGGACCATGCCATGCTTTGACATGCTAGGTGGCCCAGCTGATAAAGTGCTGGAAGTAGCATCAGGAGTAATCCTGCCTCAGGTACTGGGCAAATCCCTTAACCTCTGATTGCCTCAGTTTCCTCATTTGTAAAATGGGAATAATAAAATAAAATAATAAACATCTATCCCCTATGGTAAGGATCAAATGGGGTTTTCTTGGCAAAGATACTAGAGTGATTTGCCTTTCCTTCTCCAGCTCATTTTACAGATGAGGGAACTGAGGCAAGCAGAGTGAAATGACTTGCCCAGGGTCACACAGCTAGAAAGTGTCTGAGGCTGGATTTGAACTCAGGAAGATGACTCCAGGCACAGCGCTCTATCCACTGTGCTACCATGGGCTTTAAATACCAAACAGAAATTTCTATTTGATCCTGGAGGTAACAGGAAGCCAGTGGAATTTGTTGAGCAAGGAGGTACCTACCCTTTAGAAAAATCACTTTGTCAGCTAAGTGCAGGATGGACTAGAGTGAGGAGAGATTGGAGACCAGGAGACCAGTCAGAAGGCTAATGTAAGAATCTGGACAGGTGACAATGAGGGCCTGAACTAGGCCTGTGGCTGTGTGAGTGGAGAGAAGAGGCATGCCAGAGATATTGTGAATGGAGAACTCATACTTGGCCATGGATTGTCTATATGGAATGGGTGAGAGGGAGGAGAGGATGCCACAAAGATTATGAGCCTAGGTGCCTGGGAAGATGGTGGCCCCCTCTATAGTCATAGGCAGGTTCAGAAGAAAGAAGACAGCTTGAGGGGACGATAATGAGCCTGTTGTGGACTTAGTGAGTTTTGGATGCCTGTGGGACATCCGGTTCAAGATGTCCAAGAGGCAGCTGGAGATGGGTAATTGGTGCTCAAGAGAGAGGTCAGGGCTAGATATATAGACCTGCTGCACAGAGGTGATCATTGAAACAATGGCAACTGATGAAATCACCAAGTGGGATGTTGTAGAAGGGAAGAGGGGCTAGAACGGAGCCCTGTGGGATACTCATGGTTAATGGCCTTCGTGTGAATGATGAACCAGCAAAGCAGCCTGAGGAGAAGCAGTTGAGCAGGTAGGGGGCTCCAGGAGGACGGTGTATCACAAAACCTGAAGAGGAGAAGGTATCCAGGACGAAGGAGGAGGTGGCCAGCAGTCTACTTGTCAGTGGGTCAGTCCAGGAACCCCAGCTTTCTTGCTGTTCCTGGAACAAGACACTCGCTATCCCGATTCTACCTTTTCCCCTGGCCAACTCCCACCCCTGGCATGCTCTTCCCCCCCCCCCCACCTCCTGGCTTCCTTCAAGACTCAGTTCTCAAAGAGACCTTTCCTGGCTCCCCCCACCCCACATACACACTTTAATGCCTTCCTTTGAGAATGCCTTCCATTCTCTTCACAGGACAGAGCCCCAGGCCTGGAGGCAGGAAGACCTGAGTTCAAATCGGGCCCCAGACACTTACTGTGTGACCCTGGGCAAGTCACTTACCCTCTGCCTGCCACAGATTCCTCATCTGTAAAATGGGGATAATAATAGCACCTAGCTCCTGAGGATCAATGCAATAATAATTGTGAAGGACTTACTAGCGTAGTACCTAGCACACAGCGAGTGCTATATAAATGTTAGCTATTATTATTATTATATCTTGTACGGACACAATTTTTGCAGGTTGTCTCCCCCAGTGGAAGGTGAGCTCCTCAAGGTATATCCTCGGTGCTTACCACGCTCTGGTATATAGAAAGTGCTTAATAAATGCTTGGTGACTGTCTCCTGACTGCCTGCTAAATGCCACATGGCAGATGGTCAAATGGCCACTAGGTGTGGCCATTAAGAGATCATTGGGAACTTTGGAGATGAGGTTGGGAACCAAATCACAGAGAACCTGGAAGAGAATGAGAGGAGGGAACATAGAAACATCCAAAGCGGACGACTTTCTTCAGGAGTTTAAGCTTGAAAGGGGAAACATGGACAACAGTTATGGAGACTGGTAGGAAGAAATGAGGGGCTGTTGTGGTTTTGTTTTAAAGAATGGAGGAAGGGGCAGCTAAGTGGTGCAGTGGCTACAGCACCGGCCCTGAAGTCAGGAGGACCTGAGTTCAAATCCAGCCTCAGACCAAACACTTGATACTTACTAGCTGTGTGACCCTGGGCAAGTCACTTAACCCCAATTGCCTAAAAATTTTTTTTAAAAAGTTAAGAAAAAAAAAAAAGAATGGAGAAAACAGGGAAGCAGCCAGTGATGATGATGATGGCTAGTATTTATATAATGTTTTAAAGATATTTACAAATATCTCATTTTATCCTCACAACAACTCTGGCGCAGGGAGAGAGAGGGGCTATTATTATCCCCATTTTATAGTTGAGAAACTTGCCCAAGGTCATATTGCTAATAAGTAGATAGGGAGAGACTGAAGATAAAAGAGAGCGGGGGAGAATGGTGGCAATCTGCTGGACAAGTTGGTAAGAACTCAGGTCAAGGTGTATGCAGGTTTGCCTTGGCAAGGAGAGGGCCACCTCTTCTTGTGACATAGTGATGAAGGAGGAGATAGTGGGGGGTGGCATCTGAGTGGTGTGAGATGAGGAGGGAAGAAGAAGGAGCTCGCCATAAATGGCCTCCATTTCCCTATTGGCTGTCCTCTTAGGTTCTGGAATTTGCCACTTTGACTGAGCTGCCTTTTCCCCCTGGAATTTCCAGCAGTACCTAGGGAGAAGGAGCCCCCCAGGAACATCCGTCCCCCATGCCTGCCCATTCTCTCAAGAGTGAGTTCCTTCTGGGTCGCCATTTTGGAGACAGCCCAGGCTAGTCATTCCTCTCCCAGCTGTGATTCTGACTCTCTGGACTTTGCTAGCATGCCCTTACTAGAGTACCTTCTCTTCCCCATCTCTGTTTGCTTCCTCTTATGTGTTGCCTTTCCTCATTAGAATGCAGGTTCCTTGAAGGAGTATAAATGTGTGCATTGAAGTCCTCTAATTATGAGGGCAGGAGTTGAGGAGAAGACAATTGTGAGCCAGTGACTGAACTCATTGAGGAAAGAAGTAGAATACATTGGGGGCGGGGGTGGGGAATCTCCAAATAACAGCCACCAGGATCTGGCTTGGGTGATATGTTTGGACAGTATGAACCTCAAAGGAGGAGAGATGTAGAGTGATGGTGGAGAGAGAGACAGGGAAAGAGAGAGACAGAGACAGAGAGAGAGAAAGAGGGGAGAGAGAGAGAGAGGGAGAGAGAGA
>NW_020941065.1:18967102-18989826 GCF_900497805.2 Vombatus ursinus | reverse complement strand
GAGGGGGAGAGAGAGAGGGAGAGAGAGAGGGAGGGAGTGAGGGAGAAAGAGAGGGTGAGAGAAAGAGGAAAGAGAGAGAGAGGGAGAGAGAGAGGGGGGAGAGGGGCGGAGAGAGAGAGGGAGTGAGGGAGAAGGGAGGGGGGAGGGGAGAGACGGGGAGAGACAGAAAGAGACAGAGTAAGTAACAATGAGGAGCAAGGAGTATTTCCATTCCTCCACTGCAGCCAGGGGAGTCTGGAGGTTTGAGAGAAAGCGCAGCCAGTATAGGACAGGGTGGTGAGGGAAGCTGAGTCATTGGAAAAGAACCCAGTCTCTGAGAAGGTTAGAACATGGAAGGAGGCAGAAAGAAAGTGGTTTTTGATTAAAGGAAGTTTGCTGCTTCTGGCGCAGGCCGAGGGCACGATGGAAGGGAAGGGCAATTCTTCGGGGGGACATGGCAAAGGGGAAGGGCCAGGGTGAGGATGGGCAGAGGGGGTTATACATTGGCGGCTGGGGGTTCAGAACCACGGGGGAGTATGCCAACCATCAAGCAGCAGGTCCAGACAGGGCATCGGTGACTGGAGAAAAGTTTTTTGAGGGAGGCATGAGATAGGGCTCTTTGAAGGTTTGGCTTCCTGGCAGATGGCAGATGTCATGACCTGTGAGAGCCAAGGAGTCTGGCCCACAGCAGGCAGGAGGGGGCAAAGGCATGGGAGCCGGCCAGGAGGCAGAAGGGCCCTTCTTATGCCCTAATCTTCCAAGGCCCACTTTCACCATCCTCAAATACCGTTCCCATTTTCTGCAGTACAGGGCTCTTTGTTACTGTTTGGGTATATTCTCCTTGGGTACTCAACCGTCGGCTTAATTTCTCCAAACTGAGTCACAGGCAGGATGACAAGAGACAGCAGAGGGGGTGCAGCTGACCCAGGGGACCCTGAGTCAGGATGGAAATGCCGACAAGCCACAGTGGGAGGCACCAGCTCATAGTGCAGGCTATGGGTTGGGCAGAAATCTGGCAGCAGCCACCCACCTGTGGCAACTCTGAGTCAGCAGGGGTGACTCAGGCCGGGCCACACTTTCCTTCCTCCCAGGGCTGGAGGGAAATAGGAGAATGTCCCATCCAGAGACTCACTGAATGTCAGAGCTGAGAGGCCCCTTAGAGATCAGAGTCTAGGCCCCTCATTTTGACCAAGAATGAAAACGAGCCCAGAGCAAGGCAGGGATTTATTCAGTCACCCAGTGATTTTGTGACCAGAATTAAGGTCTTCCTGCCTTTCAGCTCAGGTTTTCTACCACCTACTCAAATCAGGGCTTCTTGGTCTACTCCCCATTCACTAGGAGCGCCCCTCCCCTACAATCCACGCCAACCATCCCTCAGTCTTCCTTGCAAGACATCACATTGCTATTGGATTGATTAGGGCTAGAGTTTGTCCTGACTGGCCACCCTCTCCTGGCCATCGTCCCCTCAACCTGGGCACACTGAAGGCCCCTGCTCCCCATGCAGCTCTAGACAGGCCCCACAGGGTTGGGGAGCCTACGATCCCCACAACTGGTTCAAGCAGCTTCTGGCTTTCAGGTGCTAAGAGCTGAGTGTAGAGCGTGCCTAGCTTTCCCTGTCTTTGCCAGCAAAGGATGCTTCTGGGTTAGACTCCACAGAGTCAGATACAGGCAGGGCGGTGGGTCACTGGCACTCTCACCACATGGCTCCTTTTTTCTGAGTCCTTTGTCTTCAACAACAACTTTTCCTCCTGATGTCTTCTCACAATGGAGCCCAGAGCTCTTGAGGGCCATGCTCTCATGATGAAGTGGACAGAACGCTAGGCTCAGAGGCAGGAAGACCTAAGTCTGAATCCTGTCTCTGAAACCACCTTGTATGATCCTGGCCAAAGTCACTTTATCTGTCTCAGTTTCAGTTTCCTCAATTATAAAATAGGGATAATAATAGCACCTAGGATAGCTAGGTGGCAAAGTGGATAGAGTGCTGGGCCTGGAGTCAGGAAGACTCATCTTCCTGAGTTCAAATCCGGCCTCAGACACATAACACTTACTAGCTGAGTGACCCTGGGCAAGTCACTTCACCCTGTTGGCCTCAGTTTCCTCATCTGTAAGATGAGCAGGTGAAGGAAATGGCAAACCACTCCAGTGTCTCTGCCAAGAAAACCCCAAATGAACACTGGTCCTGGATTCAGGAGGACCTGAGTTCAAATCCAGCCTCAGACACATAACACTTACTAGCTGTGTGACCCTGGGCAGGTCACTTAACCCCATTGCCTAGCCAAAAAAAAAAAAAAAAGGAAAAGAAAAGAAAACCCCAAATGGAGTCACAAAGAGTTGGACACAACTGAAATGACAACAACCCCCTTGGGCTATTGCAAAAATTAAGTGAGGTAATATATTAAAATGCTTTGAAAACCAGAACCCACTTTATAAATAACATCTATTATTATTATTGCTGTTATCATCATCATCGTTTTTACCCAGCTGGAAAGACTGTGACTGTTGGCCTAGCCATGTACTACTGGGTGATGGGTGAGGGGTGAAGTGCGGGTGCAAGGGACGGTCTTCCATCGTACCAAGAACGTGGAGAGTCTCACCAGACTGCGCACAGGTGACGAACATTAGAGTCAAAGTTTAAAATATCCCTCCCCCTATTTCTCCATCCTGTTTATTCCAATGCAACAACTTACTAAGCGCTGACTAGGAGCTAGGTACTTTGCTAGGCACTTGGGATACCAGGGGAGACGAAACTGGACCTCAGGGAGTTTACTCTCTGTTGGATGACTGACCTGGAAACTGGAGTCTAGGAGGAGAGACTTTTCTCCCTCCCCTTGGAATCTGACTTCCCACTGCCCTGGTGTGGGGGTCAGAGACAGGGGACTGGCTTAGGCCAGGCCACCCGGGTGGTGGAGGCACGGCTGGGAGTGGGCCCGCTCCCCCTCCTTTCTCAGGCACCTGATGGCCTCATGGAGCTCTCTCAAGCCCAAGGCCTTGCCCGATGCCACCCTCACCTCCTCTTGCCTGGTCTGGATCATTCTGCATGGCATGAGAGAGATTGGCCCCAGCAGGCAATTGGAAAGGCAGGGGATTTGGAGATAGGAGGCCTGGGTTTGAATCAGAGCTTTGCCCCTTACCACTTGTATGACACTGGGTAAGGCCCTGCCCTCTCTGGGCCTCAGTTTCTTTAATTGTAAAATGAGGAGATTAGATTAGATGAGTTCTAGGACTCTTCTGTTCTAAATCTATGATCCCACAACTAAATACATGCTAAAGCCCCTCTTAGCCCTGAAATTCTCTGTTCTAAGGGCCCTCCCAGCTCTGGCATTCCCTGTTCTAAGACCTCTCCCAGCTCTGACATTCCCTGTTCTAAGGCCCTCTCAGCTCCGACATTCCCTGTTCTAAGGGCCCTCCCAGCTCTGACATTCCCTGTTCTAAGGGCCCTCCCAGCTCTGACATTCCCTGTTCTAAGGCCTCTCCCAGCTCTGACATTCCCTGTTCTAAGGCCCTCTCAGCTCTGACATTCCCTGTTCTAAGGCCCTCCCAGCTCTGACATTTCCTGTTCTAAGGCCCTCCCAGCTCTGACATTCCCTGTTCTAAGGTACCTCCCAGCTCTGACATTCCCTGTTCTAAGGCCCTCTCAACTCTGACATCCTGTGTTCTAAGGTACCTCCCAGCTCTGACATTCCCTGTTCTAAGGCCCTCCCAGCTCTGATATTCCCTGTTCTAAGGTACCTCCCAGCTCTGACATTCCCTGTTCTAAGGGCCCTCCCAGCTCTGACATTCCCTGTTCTAAGACCTCTCCCAGCTCTGACATTCCCTGTTCTAAGGCCCTCTCAGCTCCGACAATCCCTGTTCTAAGGGCCCTCCCAGCTCCGACATTCCCTGTTCTAAGGGCCCTCCCAGCTCTGACATTCCCTGTTCTAAGGGCCCTCCCAGCTCTGACATTCCATGTTCTAAGGCCCTCCCAGCTCTGACATCCTCTGTTCTAAGGTACCTCCCAGCTCTGACATTCCCTGTTCTAAGGGCCCTCCCAGCTGTGACATCCTCTGTTCTAAGGCCCCTCCACACAGGCTCCTCCTGTGATTTGGTGACCATTTCACATTTCCAAAGTGAGGAAATGGTCAGGCTGTTATCTGACCTCACTAACGTCACACACACACAACCAGTCAATTGCAAAGCCACATTTAGTGATGTCCAACTCAGGGCTCTTCTCCACTACGAAGTCCATGGGCTAGGCCAGGTTCCAAGCTGGGCTGGCACGTGGCTAGCCCCCCCAGCCCACAGTTCTCGTGAGTAAGGCAGGCCCACGTTCCTCCCGGCTCCTGCCCTGGAACATCGGGTGGGGCCTCCAGGCTGAGCTCAATGACCTTTTCCGCGCCTGAGCTGACTCCAAGAGCAGGTGTCTCTGGGAGCCCCTCTCCACACCCTACTTGGCTGCCCTCCTGCTGGGTGAGAGGCAGCTGTGTCACCCAAGGAAACGAGACAGAGAGAACCAAACAGTGCTTTATTGGAGGACGGAAATAGCCCCTTCCCTGCCCCACTGAGGGGCGGCACCTCTGCCCAGGACAGGCACCTGCCAAAGGAAATCCCCGTTAATGGCCAGACAGCCCGGGTCAGAGGCCCTATGGGGAGGGTCCTGAGAGTTGGCCTTTGCTGAAACCCCACCAGGGGTGGGGGTGGGGGCTCCAGCCAATGATCCGCCTTTCCCCCTTCCCCAGTCTTTAGCAGCAGAGAGATAAGGGGGGAGTGGGAGGGGGGTCTCTAAAAGAAGCCTGCCCTGACTTGGCTTACGTGGAGCAGTGAGGCCTCCAGCACCAGCCCCCCTCCCAGCCCTGCCTCAGTAGAGGGGCACCTGGACAGCGCTTCTTGCCCTCTCCACGGTACTGCCAGGAAATCACCCTCACCCATTTCATCTTAACAAGTATAGCAGGTACAGGTTGCAGCTGGAACAGTAATAATTATTACTTTAATTACAATACTCCTTTGCCTTTACATTCTCCTCTGACCCTTTGTAGTGAGCATCATCCTCTTCCAGCAGACGGGGAAACTGAGGCACAGATCAGGGAAGGGGAGCAGACTCACCCAGGGCTGAACTCGGGGCTTGCAGTGCCCCAGACCAATGCAGCAGACCAGGAGGGGCAGGGGTAGAGCCCTGGACATGCCACGTCAGCTCAGAGCCTCAGTTTCCTCCTTTGTAAAATGAGGGTGATAATCTCCCCACTAGCTCTTTGTAACCTTGAGGACCTAGAGGATGGACGTGTGACCACTCAGGCTCCCCGCCAGAGCTCCCCCATGTGGCTTTTCTGGAAGGTTCTTCTTGGCTGGGGTTCACCCACATCCCCGTTCAGGCCCTCTTCTTCCAGGCTGTCGGTTGAAGCCGCCAGGCCCCGTACACGCTAGGGATGGACCGGCCCGGGGCCAGCTGGCCCAGTGAGCACAGCTCTCAGATGGGCACAGCCGTCACTTCACAGGGCTCTGACAGGCCGGCCTGTCCACCACAGGGTCCACCAGGAGGCCACCAAGTGGCAGTTGTGATACAGAAACATCCCCACCAGCGTGAGGGCGATGCCCACGTAGCTGAGGCCACTCAGGTGGCTCCCAAACAGGAGCCAGGACAGGGCCAGGTTGCCCACCACGTGGAAGTTGCCCAGCACGTGGACGGTGAGGGCCGACGTGAGGGCCAGCAGGGAGAAGCTGGCCAGGTTGTAGAGCACCGAGACCAGGCAGCTGAGCAGAATCAGTAGCCAGAGGCGATGGTCAGTGAGTGCCAGGGCTGGCCCGGCACCGCCCACCTCCAGCACCAGGGCCGCGCTCAGCAGCAGGCAAAAGCTGGGGAGGGACGTCAGATACAGCAGGGCCACTGAGGCCAGCCTCTCCTCCTGCAGCAGGACACCTGGAAACCAGGAGAGGGGAGCAGGGGTCAGAGCAGGCTCACAGGCCCCACTGTGAGGACTCGCTCCACCCAGAGGAGGCCAGAACGGGGCATGCCCGGCACTCCCTCACTACCTGGGCACCGAATCTCCCCATCCTCTGGGCACCAAATCTCCCCATTCTCTGGGCACCAAATCTCCCCATTTTCTGGGCACCAAATCTCCCCATTCTCTCTCTGGGCCTCAGCTTCCAAGAAGCTGGATCAGTCAATTAGTTGATAAGCATGTATTAAGCATCTACTACATGCCCGCCATTGTGCTAAGTGCTAGGGATACAAAGATAGGCATAAACACTCCCTGCCTTCAGCGAGGGGACAAGATACAGACAATAGACGGACGGTGTCCACAGGTTCCTGGGTTAGGGTCACGCCACTAAGTGAAGGTCAGGTCAAATGGCTGGAGAACTAGAAGGACATTGGAGATCATCCAGTCCAACCTCTCTCATTTTACAGCAAGGGAAACTGAGGCCCAGGGAAGTAACATGATTTGTCACATAGGTGGTAAGTGCAGAAGGAAAGCCTTCCCCAAAATCTCATTCTTCTACCTCTCAGCCTTGCTCTTAGCGCTTTGGGCTGTGCCAGGGTCTGGGCTGGCTCTTGGCAAAATTATGAAGCCCCTGACACTGAGTTTCAGGGTCCCAGGCTCCCTTTCTCTTTCAACTACCTTCCCAGCTCTGACGACAGAGCTATCTACTTAGAACTGAACATGTTCTGTCTTTTGATAAAATGTTTCACTCCCGTCTCTGTCTCCTGGTGCTTGGCATATAGTAAGTGGGTGCTTAATAAATGCTTTTTGAGTGATTAGTCTGGAAAGCCCCTGCTGTTTGCCTGGATATCATCCCGGGGGCATCCCGCCTTGTTAAAGGAAAAGATTTGTCCAACTGGAGGAGGGTGGAGGTGATGGGGAGGAGGCAATGGCCTGAGGGAGGCTCCTGGAGCAGACATTCCATTCATGTTCCACAGCTGTTTAAGGCAAGTGTCCCCACTGCCTTCATCACAGCATCTCCAAGGCCACCTGATTCTCCACAACATCCCGGACCAGCGGCTATCCAGTGTCCATCCGCCCCTCCCTTTGGGAGCAGCCCAGTCTACTCTGGGAGAGCTCTGATTGTCAGGTGCTCTCCTGACCTTGACCTCCAGCCCTGATCTCCTTCTCACACCTCTCCTAGCCCATTGATCCTACGTCCAGGGAGAACCCAGCTGATCCTTCAAGTGGGGACACCCAAAGCATCTCAGATACTTGGAGATGCTCAGGACGCTCTCACTTCCAAGGCTTCTCTTCAACCGTCCTTCTGGATCCTGATTTCCAGGCCCCTGTGCTCTCTTCTGCACAAGGCCTCACTACCTCGTTAACGCTCTTCCCAAAATGGGTCACCCAGAAATGAACAACACTCCTATTTAGCAGTCTCTGGCCCCCAAAGGGACTCTGGCTGCCAGGAATGAATGAAAGTGGGCTGTCTCAGGCTGGGTCAGCCAATCCCTGTTTTGAGCATTGACTCCTAAACTCTGGGGCAGGCCAGCAGGCCACACTCCTGAGTGTGGGGGAAGGAGATTCCCAGGCTGTACCTCTGCCCTAGGGACCTGCTGTCCCATGCCAAGGCCCAACTAGGGGTGGAGGCCTCGAGGGTCTCCAGGGATGGGAAAGCCCTCACAACAACATTCCTTCCTACTCTTCCAGTGTTCTCCCACCTGACTCCATCTGAGGTCCGGCTCAGCTGGCCTATGCTGGCCTTCATACCCTACGCTCCCTTTCCCAACTTCAGGCCTTTGCAATGGCTGTCCCTCACGCCTGAAACGCAGGCATGCACCCCCTCCCTTCCTTTGCCTCCTGGCTCCCCTGGCTACCTTCAAAATTCAGCTCAAATTCCATCTAGAGGCGGCTTTTCCTGTCCCCTCCAGGTGCCATGGCCTTCCTCTCTGAGATGATCTCCCATTTACACTGAATCTATATTACTAATGTGCATGCTGACTTCCCCAGTAGAAGGCGGGCTTCTGGAAGGAACAGGCTGGTACATATGATAATAATAATAATAATAGCTAACATTTATTTCTATAGCACCTACTCTATGCCAGGTTCTGTACTATGTGAGTTACAAATATGATCTCATCTGAGCCTCATGACAACCCTGGGAGATAGGATCCCCATTTTACAGATGAGGAAACTGAGGCAGGTGGAGCTTAAGCGACTTGCCCAAGGTCACACAACTAGTAAGTGTCTGAAGGTGAATTTGAACTGAGCCACCTCACTGCTTAATCAGTGCAGGTTGACTGACTGACTGCTTGATGCACGCTGAGGCAAGGGGGTTGTCATGGTTAAAATACGGGATTTGGAATCTTCACATTAGTGCTCAGACCCTGGTTCTGCTCCCTGGAGCCTCATGACTTCAGGCAAATTCCTTCACCTCTCGGAATCGGTTTCCTCTGTCAAGTGAGGGCTTTAGACTTGATGCTCTGAGGGCCCCTTCCCATTCTAGATTCTCTGGTCAGCATCAGGGTGGCAGGCCTGGCAGGGACCTTCTCAGGCCCTGGCCTGGGCCTGTTGGATGGGATAGAGACACCCACAGTGGAGGGTGGGGGGGCAAGGAGATAGGCAATAGCCGCCCAAGGAGTCCCAGGTCATGGCATCAGCCCTGCCCCTTGGCCACATCCTCATGGGGGTTCTTTCCTTGGGGCTCAGGGACAATCTGGTTACTGTACTGGGAAGGGAGGTGGGCAGGGGACTCAGGGGAGAGCCAGCAGCTTTCTCAATGACTTTGGAGTACAGCCAGGCTCTACTCTTGGTCCTAGCAAAAACAAAAAACAAGAAAAAGCAAAAAACCCACCATCAAAAACCCCTAAGTCCCTGGCTAGAAAGGGAGAGAGGGTGCCCAGCTCGGCCCAAGGATCACATTTCTGTTTCCTTGTTTGGCCTCTCAGGTAACCCGAAGGCAAAAATAGACACTGGGACTTTGGGACTGCCAGCCGGGGCAGAACCCTTCCCTGCCCAGGGACAAGACGGTGGGACAGCTTCCTCCCCTGGGCACAATGGGAGGTTTAAACAGGCACAAATGGTGGCAATTGGGTACATGTCTACTGCGGCTTATCTGTATGCACGCAGAGGCCAGGGTAGTCAGTCACTGCATATCATGTAGACTGTGTTCGCTGGACTCCAGGCATGTCTGTGTGAGGTACAGGGTCTGCACTCAGAGTTGGGCGTGAGCATGCCCGTGCAGGCAGCTCCCCGACAGGCCTGGGAATGCGGGCGTTGGCACAAGCTCCCGTGCGACATGTGTCTCTATAAGTATGTATAAGCACATGGAAGCATGTGAATGGCGTGAGAGCAGATACACATGTGTGCATGTGTGCATGTATACACATGTGAGATTAGAGTGCATGTGTCTAAGGGGTTCACATCGCTCTGTCAATGCAGGTGCACCTGAGAATATGTTTGCAGAGACTGGTATATGTCTGTAATGTGCATATGTGAAGAGAGAGAAAAAGACAGGGCAAGGGAGGAAAAAAAGAGAATAAATGATGGAAAAAAGGGAGAGAGAAAGGAAGAGGAAGAAAAAGGGAAACAAAATGAAGGAGGAGAAAAAGAGAGAGGGAGAGGAAAGTGAGAGAGAGGAAGAGAAAAGAAGGAGAAAAGGAGAGAGGGAGAGGAAAGAAGGAGAGAGGAGGAGGAAGGAGAAAAAGAGAGAGGGAGAGGAGAAGAAAAGGGACAGAGAAAACAGGAGGCCTAGCTTGGTGGGCTGCTGGCAATGAAGACTAGGAAATCCGGAAGGGATCGGGATGGAGGTGGAGAGATATGGCTATACTTATTTTCAGGCATCCTCCAAATAAACCAATCAATATGTTAGTCTCTAAATAGTGTCCTCCTCCACCCACCCTCCTTCCCATGCACGGAACACAAGACCAGGAACTGTCTTTGTACATTGGGACTCTATCCCAATTGCCCTTCCCCTAAGTGCAGGGCATGAGTAAAGCATCTCCCTATCCCAGAACCTCAGGCAAAAGCAGGAACTGACCAATTACTACCCAGTGGAGTCCACTGTGGGTATGTATCCATACAGTCAGGACTCTGCCAGTTAGCTCTGTGGGCCTAGTCTCTAGTCAACTGCTTATGTCCCAGAATGGCCTATCTACAAATGCAAGCACAGGACACAGTCTCAGCTAGAAGAGACCTCAGAGGACATGTAGTGCAGCCTAGACCCAAATCTTCTTTACAACATACTCAGACAAGGTTCTAGACCTCCAGACATAGGGAACCATGACCTAAGGAGATTAGTCATTTGTTTTACTTTTTTCTAATGCCTAGAAAGTTTTTTCCTGACATCATATATAAACAGCCTTTACTCTCTTCAACATATCATTGCTCATAGTTCTGCCCCCTGGGGCCAAGCAAAAAAAAATTTATCTTGTAGTCCAATGGAAAAAAAAAGGCTGGATTTGGAGTTTGAGGACTTGGGTTCAAATCCTAACCCTGACCAGTTACTATCTGTGTGATCTTGGACAAGTCCTTTTCTTTCAACAGGACTATTTCCTCTTCCATGTAGACACAGCTGGAGAATGTCAGGGCTGGGAGGAGCCTCAGAACAGGGAATGTCAGATCTGGGAGGTGCCTCAGAACAGGGGAGGTCAGGTCTGGGAAGGGCCTCAGAACAGGGGATGTCAGACCTGGAAGGGGCCTCAGAACAGGGGGTGTCAGGGCTGGGAGGGAGGGCCTCAGAACAGGGGATGTCAGACCTGGGAGGGGCCTCAGAACAGGGGATGTCAGGGCTGGGAGGGGCCTCAGAACAGGGGGTGTCAGACCTGGGAGGGGCCTCAGAACAGGGGGTGTCAGGGCTGGGAGGGGCCTCAGAACAGGGGGTGTCAGGGCTGGGAGGGGCCTCAGAACAGGGGGTGTCAGGGCTGGGAGGGGCCTCAGAACAGGGGGTGTCAGACCTGGGAGGGGCCTCAGAACAGGGGGTGTCAGGGCTGCGAGGGGCCTTAGCAGACCTGCATGGTTTAACCCCCTCAGTTTACAGATGTGGAGCCTTAGCCCGTAGAGCCGAAGCCCTTTGCCCAGGGTCGCACAGAGTGACCGCCAGTCCTGGTGGCTCGGCCCTAGCTCGCCGGGCACGTGGGTACTCACTTTGCTGCACCGATTTGAGGCCTCGGAGGAAGGTGGCAGCGAAGAGGAAGGAGCAGCCGGCGTGGTGGAAGTGCATCTCGCCCACGATGCTGCAGGCAGCGCCCAGGCAGATGGGTCCCATGGCCGCGTACTGCAGCAGGTGATGCCGCTTGCCCAGGATCGCCTTGGACAAGGCCAGGGTGAAGAGCGGGGTGGTGGTGTAGACCATCTGGGCAAAGTCCAAATGCACGTAGGTGAGGCCCAAGTTCCCACAGGCCATGGAAGCGCAGAAAGTCAGGCTGAGCAGGAGCACCCTCCTCCTGGCCCGGGCAGGGAGAGGCCCGCGCGCCCGGTGCCCGGCCAGCGGGTAGCCCACGAGGACGGCGGTCAGCATGTGCAAGGAAGACAGCAGCAGCGGGTAGCGGAAGCCGTGCACGGTGAAGATCCACTTGTTGAGGCTGGACATGCTGGTGCCCGTGACCAGCCACACCAGCACGGTGGCCAGGATGCGCCCGGGGCTGCCCGGCGGGCACTGGCCCTGCCCCTGGTCCCGCAGGGCCAGCTTCCAAGGCAGCAGGAGCGTGGTGGCCGGGGCTCCATCGGCCGAGGTCATTCCGGCTTCATGGTTCCTCCGGGAGCAGACGCACATGGGGGCCGGGGGGCAGGGGGCCTGGGGCTCCAGAGGGGCAGCGCCTCCCCCCCGGCCAGGGGATGCCCAGACACAGCCGGGGCTCCTCTCCGCCCCTGTGCACAAGCTCTTCCTCGCCCCCTGGGCCAGGGCTTGGCGTCTTCTGTATCCCGTGCCCGGCCCGCGGAAGAGGATGCCCGGCCGGATCTCTAAGCGCGGTTAGGGCTGGCGCTGGGCCCCGGCGTCCGGTTGGGCAGTGGCGGCGATGCCCGGCCCGGCCTGCGGGGCCTCGCGTTCCTGCCCGATGCCCCCTGCGGCGGCGGCTGCGGGGGCTCGGGCTCCGGCTCCTCTGCCCGTGCTCTCCTACTCCGGCCGGGCCGGGCCCCGCCTCCCCCACCCCGGACCGGGCGTACGGGGCGGAGGGAGGGCGGGGCCAGAGCTAGCCACGCCCCGGGACCCGCCTCCGAGGCCCCGGCCACACCCCCTCTCCGCCCGCCTGGCCGGCCCGCCCACATTGACCAAAGCCGCCTGGTTGCCGTGGAAACCGCCTAGGGAGAGGAGATCCGGGAGCCCTCCCCATCCTGCCCCACCCGACTGAAGCTGCCAGTTGCCATGGTGACGGTGAGATTCGGACTAGCGTCTAAGGGGCGGCAAAGCCAAGCTGGAAGGGGCTGGGGCAGGGTCCCACCCAGGCAATGGGCCAGAAGCACGTGCTGGGGAGGGCTAGGGCAGACCCTGGGGCAGTCATAGCCACAGAAAGGAAGGCCCCCTTCCTCTCTCTGACTCCATCTACGTCAGTCTCAGACTCAGCATCAGCCCCTCCTCTGTACTATTAGCGCTTCCCTAATAGTTCTCAGAATCTTAGAATGACACATACACACACACACACACACACACACACACACCCATCACATCATGGGACTAGAGCACCTCCCTAACTTTACTCTCTACCTCCCATTATTTTCAGTGAAGGAGGGCTCTAGGGGCCGCACTTGGAGGCCGGGCAAGCCTGTGTTCATGCCAGGTAGTGAGCCAGCTGGCCCTGCCCATGCTTGGCCTCAGAATGAGAAAGGTTCTCACCCCATCTCTCTCTTTGGGAGCTTTTGGGAGAGGAGGGAGGCCCCAGCTCCCTTCCCACATCCTTCCCCTTACATTGCCCATCATGCCCAGCCCTGCCCAGCTGCAGCCCCACCTCTATTCTCAGGGCTTGCTGCCAAGCACCACTGGTCCCTCCTCTCAGGGATGCACCCATCTCTGGGCAGGCACATGCGGTCCACAACAGGAAGGAGAGTCATCTCCCTGGGCCTGGGCCTGGGCCTGGGCCTGGGCAGGGAGGGGTAGCCATGGGGTGTAGGGAAAACTGAATCACTGGCATCTGGGACTTGGGCAGGCCACAGCTCCTGAATCCAGGCCACTAGCTCAGGGCTGTAAATTCTACCCCTCTGAGCTTCATCACCTCAGGATCAAGCTCAGAGCCTTTGGGGGATGCAGGATCCAGGGCCCACCCAGGGCGAGGCTGTATTTGCCTGGGTCTGGCCTGAGTCTATGGCAGCAGCCTCCCCCTACTGGTCAAGGAAGAGACCAGGCCCAGACCAGCTCCATGTGGAAAGTGCCCTCTAAGGATGTATGGAATGAATTTTCATTTGCCTCCCAGATCTCTGCTTCTCCTTTCCAGGTATCCCCCGGTTCCTCCTTTCTGTAGGGATTGTGCCTCCTCTGTGCGGCTGGTAGATGCTGCCGGGGGGTGGTCACTGGAAGGCAGACTTTGCCTTTCCACCTTCCCAGACATGACTCCAGCCACTGCGCCCCATCGTTAACGAGCAGCAGTCATCGGTCTTAAACATCAGTGATTTAATCCTTTCTGATAGAACCAGAGACCAAAATCCACTGCAATGGAACAGGGGTGTGCTAAGGTACATCAAAACTAAGTAGACCTGGACCCATTCAGTGGCAGGGACAAGGTCGGGACAGATATGGGGGTGGGGGTGGGAGACAAGCCAGGCCACTTGGGCTCCCAATTCTGAGATCCACTGGTTCTTGGGGATCCTAGCAGGGACGGGAAGGGTCATGAGGGCTTCACATCACAGTTGACTCATAGATTTAGAGATGGAAGGAACCTTGAAGGTTCAATGCCTCCATTTTACAGAACAGCAAACTGAGGCTCGCAGAGATAAGTGATTTGCCCAAGATTTCCACTGGGTAATCAGAGCCAGAATTGGAACCCAGGTCTTACGACTCCAAAACCAGCACCTTTTTCTTATCGAATCCCACTGTTCCACAGTCCCTGAAGACTAGTGAAAGGCCCACCCTGGGAAAGGAGTCTCGGGTTTGAATCTTGGCTCAGACACTTTCAAAGAACCCAGGGAAACTGATGGTTCAGGAATCTTGACAGAAAAAAATTGTCAGGGCAGCTGGGCGGTGCAGTGGATAGAGCACCGGCCCTGGAGTCAGGAGGCCCTGAGTTCAAATCTGGCTTCAGACACATAACACTCACTAGCTGTGTGACTCTGGGCAAGTCACTCAAGCCCAATTGCCTCACCGAAACAGAACAAAATAAGGCAAAAAAAATTGCCTAGGGAATCCTGGACAAATTGGTTCTTCTTTTGGAGCCTCAGTTTCCTCATCTGTGGAGTAAGGCCCATAAGATGTGCAGCCCAGAATAGTAAGCAGAGCACTGGATTGAGAGTCCAAAGACTCCATCTCCTACCCCCACCCGGTGACCTTTCCTTGCTTGTTCTCAGTTTCCTCCTCAGTAACCTGAGGGGCTGAGCTGGATCTCTAAGGTTGTTACAACATGATTCTCACCGGATTTTCTACCTGGTGAACCCTACACTGCCATAGGAGGTGGGATGTTGGCAGGGCAGGGGCCCAGGGACCTTAGTTTTGCAGACACACTGACGTCTCCAGATGGGAGGTCCCAGGTGGGGGGATGTCTCTGGATCTGGAGGGGTTTTAGGGACAGAGGGGCAGCTAGGCAAAGGGGCTGGGGGCGGGGATTCCTGTTTCCTTTGCAGAGGGGAAGGCCTTCTGTGGTCACTGTCAGACCTCAGGGTTTGACATCATTGGTCCTTAGCTGGTTGTGGGGGGATGATAAGGGGCTCTGGAAAGGGTCTCTCCCTCCCCACTCTCTCCTGCTCATAAGGTAGCAGAGGCTAGGTCTCTGGATGACGGAGCCTTGGGATGATGGAGTGGCCCTCCCTACCAGCTGGCCAGGCTCAGAAGGATGGTCTCTCCGTCCTGGGGCCTGTAGTCGGCAATACCTACAAAGACAAGAGCAGGGAGGGTTGGGTCTGCCCAGCAAGGGTCCACCCCAGCACTGGGGCTCCGGCACAGGCTGGGAGGGACTGCAGGGGTCAGAGACCAGGAGGGGAGCCGGGTGCCCGGGGCCATGCTGTTCCCCCTCCCCCACGCTGTTCCCCCTCCCTCACGCTGTTCCCTCTTCTTCCCAAGGCCGTGGGGGAAGGCTCCCCAGCTAGGGGCTCCAGGCTCACCTTGCAGCAGGGGCGTGTCTGGGGCCTGGAGGAGCTGCCAGTATTGCCGTTCTCCGGGGCTTATGCCCATCACCGAGGTCACCAAGGGACCAGACAAGGTGGTCTCAGTTTCGTACCTGCCAAAAACAGAAGCAGCTCATGGGGTCCTAGCTCTCAAGCTGGAAGGCACCCCGGGCACCATCGAGTTCAACTCCATCACTCTACAGAGGGGGAAACTGAGGCCCAGAGAAGGAACAGAGTCAGGAAGTGGGAGAGGTGGGATTTGAACCCACCGTCTTGGGTGGCCATGGGCTAGGAGGAGGCGAAGCCAGGGTGATGGGTCTGAAAGCAAGGGCTCAAGCCCTTCTCTGGGAGCACCTCGCCTTCTAGGACCCAGAGGGAGCAGAGCGGGCGCCAGCGTGGGTCGCCCTGACGTCACCTCTCATTTCCTGTCCATTTTCTCCTTTAAACTTCACTGGAAACCCAGGAGGTAAATAGGGCTGTTATGATCTGCATTTTCCAGATGAGGAAACTGAGGCCAGGGGTGGGGGGGGGGCAGGAAGACACGTCCCAGGTCACACAACAAGATAATAGGAGAGTCCAGACTGAAAGCCAGGGCTCCTGGCTCCCCATCCAGGGCTTTTCCCACCACACCTCACTGAGTGACTCCTTCAGGGCAACCCAGTGAGCCACTGGAAGATTCTGGAACACTGAGGAAGCCTGACTCCTG
Source organism: Vombatus ursinus (assembly GCF_900497805.2). NCBI lineage: Eukaryota > Metazoa > Chordata > Mammalia > Diprotodontia > Vombatidae > Vombatus > Vombatus ursinus. Next base: position 18,974,001 of record NW_020941065.1, on the reverse strand, counting down.
CCCACAGCAGAGAGCTCCCCGGACCGTGGGTCCTTGTCTCATCTCCCCTCTTGGAGGGGAAGGTCCATGCGGGTGTGCAGCACTGCGCATCACAGAGCAACCCTGGCTGGTGTGCCAGTTGGTTCTTGCAGGCTTGTAGAATCCGAGGCTCACTGATTTGGGGCTGAAAGGGTCCAGAGAGACCCTCCCATCTCCCCCTGCCCCCATTTCGCAGAAGAGGAGATTAAGGCCCAGAGAGGACCTCCCAGAGGCTCAGAGATATAGAGTGGGTAGGGACCTTAGCCATCACTGAGTCCAACTCCAATCCCTTCATTTTACAGAGGAGAAAACTGAGGCCCAGGGAGGGGAAGTCATTTGCCCAAGGTCATACAGTTAGTCAGGTACAGACTGGGGATTTAAGCCAAGGTCCTCTGGCTCGTAATCTAGTGATCCTTCCACTACCCCCACACCAATATGAAGAAAAGAAGATGCCAAGCCCGGGTATTGCTGGCAGAAATACACGTGCGGGTTGCAGCCAGGCGCCTGAGACAACCTGGCATAGTGGAGAGGCACCCTGGACTTGGGGTCAAGAACCTGTGTTTACTTCTGCTTTCAACCTCTGTTAGCTGTGTGACTTCTGAGTAAGGTACTAAATCTCTCTGAGCCTCAGTTTCCTTATCTGTAAAATGGACGCCTCCCATACAGCATTCCTGGAAGGATTGAGGGAGATACTGGGCAAACTTCAAAGTGCCCTAGACATACATAGGAACTATCACTACGAAAGTTATTGAATCACCAACTTTGTGAAACAGACAGAGAAAGGCAGCCAGCTGAATCTGGACAAAGAAGCCCTTGTCTTCCATTTGCTGTGGGCATTGTCCTTGGGGCCCACACAGTCATCTTAAGGGCGTGACCATTTCCCTGTCTTCGGCTCTGGTCACATGGAGGCCTTTGATCAATCCTGGGCATCCCAGTTTAAGAAGGGCACTGACAAGCAGGAGAGTATCCAGAGGAGATGACCAGGACGGGAGACAGTCTTGAAATAATTAAGACTGAATAATTAAGATTGACTGAAGGAACTGGGGATGTTTTGGAGAAGAGAAGACCTGGGGAAGGTGTGATAGGGATGTTCAACTATTTACGGGCCTACCTTAGGAAGAAGGGACTAGGCTTTTTCTGCTTGGCCTTGAAGGCCAGAACCAGGAGCAAGGAGGCAAATTAAGGCTTGGGGGGGTCAGCAAACACATTCTGACAATGAGGAGCTAGTGGGCCCCCTCCCTGGAGACGTTCAAGCAGGGACCATTCTTATCACTCTCAGCGGTCTCTCACCAGGCTACCAGGCTCAGACAGATGACTTCTCACCTTCCCTTCCCTCATTAGAATACAAGCTTATTCAGGGCAGGGGCTGTCTTGTCTGTATGCCCTCCACGACGCCAGTGCAGGTCTGGCACACAGTAATTAATTAATAAATGCTCACTTAATCCAGCTCTCTGTCTGTTTATCTATCTATCCATCCATTATTGTTATGTTTTCTTGGGCTTCTACTCTGCCCCAGGCCCCATCATAACTCCAACCCCAGGAATTCAGCAGAAGTGAAGGCATGTGGGGGAGTGGCAAACATACTGTGCTTGGAGTAAGAAGATCCGAGTTCAAATCCCAGTCCATTTATTAGCTGGATGACCCTAAGTAAGTCATTCAACCTTTCTGGGCCTCAGTTTCCTCAGCTACAAAATGGGGATAACCAGATGCGCAAGGTCTATCTCCCGTGAACTTAGAAACTTTACAAGAGCCCTGGAAATGGGAGCTGCTCTTGTTTTCATTATCGTTAAGGGAGTCTCTTACGTGAACCAGCCCTCCTCCTGGGCCTTGATCAGGACATCCTGCAGTGTGGCTCCCTCAGGTACAAGGTACTGCTGGTCATGAAGGAACCTGAACTGGGGATCTATCTGGACTCTCAGCCTGACCTCAATGTTCTGTGGCTTCCGAGTCAGCGGGATGGTGGTGATATCTGCTTCCAGGAGACCTAGTGGTGGGACAGGAAAAACACGGCAGTGAGGAGTCCCCATAGCACCAAGGGACCAAGTTGGGCTCCGTTCAAAGGGCTGTGACTGGGGGCCTGAGTGCCTGGCCTAGTGTGCCCTAGACAAGCTGAGACTCCCAGAATAATGATCAAGGCCACTCTCACACAGGGAGAATGAAAGTGTCTGTGCCCAGGGCTCCATGGACCCCAGGGAAGGGATCCCAGGCCGGGGGCAGTCAGGGAAGGCTCATCATCTAGAACCACTCTCAGTTTCCTCATCTGTAAAATGGGGCTAATACTAGCACCAGCCTCCCAGAGCTGTTGTGAAGATCAAAGGCGTTAACTCTGTAAAGTGCTTTGCCATCAAGCTACATGAAATCAGCTGTTATCATTAATGACAGTGAGCTGCTGCCTCTGGAGTTAGATGCCCCGAGTTCAAATGCTGCTTCTGTCACTTACTCCCTGTGAGAAATTAGCTGAGTCACTTTGTCACTGATGGCCCTCAGTTTCCCTCTCTAGAAAATTAGCGGGTTGGTCTAGATGGCCTCTGAAGTGCCTCCCTGCTCGAGAGCTATGAGGGTGGGAGCCAGGCCTTTATTAAGGTGGAAACATGCATTTATTAAGCACCTAATGGATGCACAGCACTGTATGCTTTCATCCCCCATAAAAGCCGGCCCAGATGAAGCTGACTGCTGTGGGGCTGACTTCCCCCTTCCTCCCTACTCCCTTTCCTTCTCTCCTCCCCCGTCTCCCCTGCCCCCACCTCCCCTTCCTCCAGGTCCCTCAGTTCTTTAACCTCTTTCGTCATTGCAGTCCAGTTGCATGAGGCTGAGGTAGGTCCGCTGGTGCAGGATGGGCAGCAGCTGGGACAGGGGGATGGGGTTCTGGAAGGCCCCTTCTTCGAGGCCCTTCATAAGAGCGTTCCCAGCTCGGAGGCAGGCCAGCTCTGACTCCGGCGAAGGGGCTTCCATCAGGGCCTGGGAATGCCAGGAAGAGCACAGACTGAGAAGTCGGACCCCTGCCTGAGAGAGGTCCTTCATCAAGGACAGCAGCCCCAGGGATGGTCCACTTCAACCCTTTTGTTTCATAGAGGAGGAAGCAGGGAAGATAAGCAGATAAATAGATGGGGGGGGGGACAGAGAGAGAGGGGAGAAGGAGAGGGAGGGAAGGAGAGAGAGAGGGAGAAAGAGAGAGAGGTAGGAAGGGGGGGAGGGAGACAGAGAGTAAGAGAGAGGGGACAGGAGAGGGAGGAAGGGAGGGAGAGAGACAGAGACAGAGACAGAGAGAGAACGTTTCTTTTTTTTATTATTTTTTTTTAATTTCTTTTTTTTGAGAACATTTCTTAAGCCCTTACTATGTGCCAGGCAAACCCAACTCCCAGGTACCACCAAATGCCCTCTCCCACCTGTAGGGCCAGAGGGCTGCTGTATATGTTTCCAAAGTAACCTTCTGGGGTTTCTTCTTGGAGAATTTTGTCCCTCACGTGCTTTAAGGCCCTGGAGATCCAAGGTTCCAGGCCTGGGTTCAGGCCAGAGGCCTGCAGGCAGGAGAAGGCCAGACTCGCCATGGCTGCTGTGTCTGGGGAGAAGAATGCAAAATACCGTTTAAGAAGTGCTGAAGGGGTCTCTAGTGGAAGGAGCTGAAGAAGCCCTGGAAGGCAGGATGGTCCAGACCGAGCCCCTCTCTCCTTACTCCCCCCAGCCCCCTCACTCTCCCTGCTGGGCCTCTCTGGGTCATTCTGTGGCCATGGTCCTCCCCTGGACCAGTATAGTCCATCATCTTCTGAGTTTCTAAATGAGAGGTAATCTGGAGTCAGAAGGCGTGGGTTCCAATGCCACCACTCCTACATAATAAACAAGTCACCTCTCCTCTTCTGGTCTCAATTTCTTCCTTTGTTGAAGGCTGGGGGGAGGGGAGGGCTAGCCTGGATGGCCTCTGAGGCCTCTGGAAGCTCTAGGTCTTCTCTGGCCCCTCCTCCAGCAGGCAGCCCACCCAGATCTCTGCCAGCAATGGCTGTGCAGAACCACTCCCCCCATGGCAACACCCAGCTGAGCCCTGGCTTCTGCTAGGCTTCCTCCTGCCCTAATTAGATCTCACCCCTGAGATAGTAAAGGGCCCAGAGGGCAGCCTCCAGGGGCAGTGCAGACGCTCAGGGAGGATCCATGGAAAGACCAGAGCAGACTCAGAACAGGCTTGAGAAGGCAGGAAAGCCCCTGCCCAGAGTGAGACTATAAATTCCATGAGGGTAAGGCCTGCACCTACCCACCCCACCCCACCCCCACCCCCATGCCTCCAACTAGCAGACTGTCAGACATACAGAATTATAAGTGACTGGAGTGGTGAGAGAACCCTTAGAAAATGAAATGCCAGAGCTAGGAGGGGCCCCAGAACATGGAATGGCAGCGCTGGGGAGGAATCTAGAACATGGAATGGCATCGATGGGCGCAACCTAGAACCCGGAATGATTGCGCTGGGAAGGAACCTAGAACACGAACTGGTGACGCCGCGGGGACCCTAGAACCTGGACTGACAGTGTTGGATGGACCTAGAACATGGAATAGCCATGCTGCGGGGAACTTAGAACCTAAAATCTTGGGTCACATTTATCACATGACAAAAAAAGAAAAATGACAGTTGCAAGGGCTTCTGGAAACCAAGTGCCCTTTAGACCCAAGCTGAGAACTGGGCTGGCCATTCTGGAAAGCAATTTGGAACTACGACTCACAAACTGGACATACCCTTTGATCCAGCAATACCAGTACAAGGCCTATGCCTCAAAGGACAAAGAAAAAGAGAAAGGACCCATCTGGATAAAAAATATTCATAGCAGCTGTTTTGTGGTGGCAAAGAATTCAAAATTGAGGGGATGCCCATTAGTTAGGGCATAGCTAAACAAGTTAGGGTACATGAATGGGATGGAGTACCCCTGTGCTGTGAGCAATGAGGAAAGGGATGGTTCAGAGAAATGACGGAATACTTGTATGAACTGATACAGAGTGAAGGGAACAGAACCAGGACAGTAATTTATACAACAACAACAACACTGTTAAGACCAATAGCATTGAGGGCAGCTGGGTGGCACAGTGGATAGAGCACCAGCCCTGGAGTCAGGAGGACCTGAGTTCAAATCCCGCCTCAGACACTTGACATTTACTAGCTGTGTGACCCTTGGCAAGTCATTTACCCCACTGCCTCACCAAACAAACAAATAAACCAAACCAAAAAAAAAAAAAAGACCAACAGCACTGAAAAACTTAGGAACTCTAACCAACCAGAAGACTGATACCAAAGAATGCTACCACCTCTAGGAAGAGAGAGAGAGAGAGAGATTTTAGCATATGTCCAATGAGGCAGTTTTCTTATACTTAACTATGCATATTTATTACTATGTTTTTTTTTCTTTTTCTAAATTTGAGAGAGGAGTGAAAGAGAAAATAGATTTTTAAATGAAAAAAAATTAAATACAAAATAGAACATTAGGTATAGGATGGAAAGTCTTAGAGCACAGAACATCACAACTGTGGAGGGCCTAGCACAGAGAACTCAGAGCTGAAAGGGAACCTAGAATATATAATGTCAGACTGGGGAAGGACCTTCTAACAGAGAATGTCAAATCTGGGTTGGCCCTTAGAACAGGGAATGTCAGAGGTGGGAGGGAGCTCAAAAATCAAGAACAATAGCTTCATTTACAGAGGAGGAAATTGAGGCCAAGAGATGGGAAGTGACTTTCCTGTGTTTACAAAATGAATCAATGGCAGAGAGGGGCCTTAAGTGCAGGCCTCTTGGAGTCCTACCCAGGATTCCTTCATAGAGAGAAGAGGAAGAGAAAGGGAACAAGCACTTATTAAGTGCCTACTATGTACCAGGCCCGTGCTAAGCACTTCACAAATATTATCTCCTTAGATAAGGTAGGTGCTATTACGATATTCATTTTACAGATGAGGAAACTGAGGCCAACAGTGACTTACTGAGCTAGGAAGTATCTGAAATTGGATCTGAACTCACATCTTTCTGGCTCCAGGCCCTGTGCAACACCGATCTACCTAGAATTTCATAGAATAACAGCATCTTAGAACTGGAAGGAACCTTGGAGCTAACTGAATCCCCATCAGCACAACTGAATCATGGGGAAAAAACACTGGCCTCAGTGTCAAGAGATCTGAGTTCAAATCCAGCCTCCAGCACTTTCCAGCTGAGTGGCTTTGGCAGATCACTGAATCTTTGGTTTCCTAACACAATCATAGGGGCACCGATCCTAAAGGGCCCCCAGGAGTGCTTGTCCAAACCTCTCCTTCAACGGATGAAAAAAGAGTCTCAGCACAGGTGGTAATCATCAGAGGCCAGATTCAAACCCATGGCCCCTGACTTCTGAGTCAGAGCTATTTCCACTGTAGAATATGCTGTCATGGTCAGGAGGAAGAGAGAAAGAGAGAAAGAGAGAGAGAGGGGGAGAGAGAGAGAGAGAGAGAGGTAGGTGGCATCAAAAGTGCTTTAAAAACCTTCAAGTCTCTCCCAGCCCTGACATCCCCTGTTCTAAGGCCCCTCCCAGCCCTGACATCCCCTGTTCTAAGGCCCCTCCCAGCCCTGCCATCCCCTGTTCTAGGGCCCCTCCCGGCCCTGAATCTGTGACGCCCTCATCGCTCAGAGTTGGCGGTGTTGTACCAGGTGGTCAGTGGCATCTCAGGGGGAACATCACTTCCCCCACAGTTGGGTAATGAGCCCTTCCGTTTTTGTTTTTTTTTTTCATTTTTAATTCATTTATTACCTGTGCACAAGAGAAATAGCTGGTGAATCCCAAAGAAACAGTTTCATTTGTACATGGTGGTTAAAAGAGCTCCTTCTTCTGTGCCTGATGTATGAGTTGCTGTGGACAAGCCCCTCCCCCCCCCCCCCCCCCCCC
>NW_020941065.1:18950553-18967002 GCF_900497805.2 Vombatus ursinus | reverse complement strand
CCCCCCCCCCCCCCCCCCCCCCCCCCCCCCGTGGCCTGGGGGCCCAGAGGGCTCACTCACCCACAGAGTACTGGCTCCTGTGCAGGAAGACGTCATGCTCTGCCGCGTGCAGCAGCTTCTCCACCACGTGCCCCGGCACCTTCTTGTCATGGACGCACAGTGCCAGAATGGCCAGGCTGTACTGGTAATAGCTGGTGAGAGGGTGGCCCTTGTGCTCGTGTCCTGGAGGAAAGGCCCCCACGGGCGGTCATGGCTGCACCCTCCACCCCAGTGAATCCCACCTAGGCTTCCTTGGCACTGCCAGTGAATCAGGTCAGGCCTGGGGGATGGCTGTGAAATTCTTGTGGGTTTTTTTTTTCATATATCAAATTTGGGGAGTATTATCTTCAAAGAAAGGCAGTATGGGGTAGTGGCCAGAGAATCCACCTCAAAGCCAGGAAGGTCTGGGTTTGAATTCAGCCTCTGACATATATGGGCCATGTGACCCTGGGCCAGTCACTTAACTTTTCAATGCTCCTCAACACCTCTTAAGAGCTGTAAGTTGCCCATCTGTTTGAGTGGAGAGAGTTCTTATACTGATGAAATTATAAATCTGGAAGTGTTATCCCCTCTTCCAGTAATTATTTTTAATAATTGTATTTATTTTGCTTTTTGGTGAGGCAACCAGGGTTAAGTGACTTGCCCAGGGTCACACAGCTAGTGAGTGTTATGTGTCTGAGGCTGGATTTGAACTCAGGTCTTCCTGACTCCAAGGCTGGTGCTCTCTCCACTGTGCCACCCTTTAATAATTGTTTTTGATTGTTGTTAATAATACTACTACTAATAATAATAAATGACGTTCTGTGATCTCATTTGGGGTTTTCTTGTCAGAGATACTGGACTGGTTTGCCACCTCCTTCTCCAGCCCATTTTACAGATGAGAAACTGAGGCAGACAGGTGCCCAGAGTCACACAACTAGGAAGTGTCTGAGGCCAGATTTCCTACAGGAAGCCCTCTCTCATTTTCCCTGGCAACCACAACTGTCTCCCCACAAAATTACCTTGTGTATAATTTGTATCATTTGCTAGCTACATAGTGTCTACCCTGAGAGAACATAAGCTCCCCGCGGGCAGGGACTGTTTACTTTTGCCTTTGTATCCCCTGCCAGCACCTGACCCATAGGAGATGTCAAATAAATGCTTATTGGTTGAGGGATTACATTCATCTCTGTAGCCCCGCCCAGTAGAATATAAGCTCCCTGAGGGCAGGGACTGAATGATTTTGCATCATGGGGTCTTGCACACACATGCTCCCCAACCTCTCTATTTCAGGCAGCTGTGATTTCCTTGACGTGGGAGCCCCTGGACCCGGCCAGATCAAGAGTCTCCTGGAGCACAGCAGGCGGGCTTTGGGAGTACCTTTGACTTTCGCTCGGCCTTCCTGGGACCACAGCCACACAGACCACTGTGAGGCCTGGAGCAGGAGCCAGAGGTTTCACCCTCCTTCCAGAGCCCAGGCCCTCCCCCTCTCCACCACCAGGCACAAGGGGCTTTAGCACAGAGTAGGCAGCTCACGGCCGGCGTACGCTGCGTGGAGTTTCTCATGGCTCTGATTCTCTATTCCAGCAGGTACGCATCCTCCCGGCTGCCCAGCCCACTCACCTATACGATGCTTCTCTTCCTCCAGGTAATGCTTGAGTTGAGTGACCAGCACGTTTCCTTTCCGGGTGCCAATATCCTTACAGCCGCTCCGCATGGCCAGCAGGTACAAGGCCAGCTGGCCCATGGAAGGCTCGTGTTGGTGATCTGCTGCAAGGCTAGGACAAAGGCAACGTTCAGACTGGCTCCCAGGTGCACCCTTCTTCCTTGTTCCTTCCCACTCCCCAAGGGAAGGGGACAGTAATCACAGAACTAGGGATAGAGGGCTGGGAGGGACGTTAGCGGTCATCAGAGCCAACCACCTCATTTTATGGAGGAGGAAACTGGAGCCAGGAGAATTCTAGTGACTTGTCCAACCTCCTACTGGTACCCCGGGGCAGAGCTAGGATTCGAACCCAGGGCCTGTCACTCTTCCCATGTGGCCTCATACTTCTCGGTGTCCATGGCATGTCCCCTCTCTCCCCCATTAGACTATAATCTCCACGAGGGCAGGGCCTCTTTGTATCATTAGCATCTAGCTTAGTGCCTTGCACTTATGGGCTGGACGTGTGATCTCATTGGTGGGAATTCCCAGGTAAGGAAACCCTCTCCACCTTCTCTGAAATGGTTTCAGAGAATTGCCTGGGGGAGATTGAGGGTGTGCTGAGGGTCACCCCAGTAGGGGCAGGGGAAACCCCTCCAGGCCAGACACTTTCACCTTTATCTCCTAGGCCCCCCCACCCCCGCCCATCACAGATAATTACTAACTGTTGGTGTAATTGAAATGAACTGTGACCCCCTCCCGGTTCTAAGCTGGGCCAGGGAGGAAGCCTGTCTTTCCCCAGTCTGCCCAGGATGGATCGGGCGAGGGAGGGGAGGGGCAGCCGTACTTAATGAAAGCCAGCTGGTAGTGGACCATGAGGCTGTTGAGATAGAGGTCGTCCTGGTCGCGGCTTGGCTGGTTGGAGAGACGCAGCCCCACGTAGATGCTGGGGTTCAGCTCCGAAGGGGATCTCCGCTCCATCCATTCCAGGAGCTGCCGGGTGACGCTCCCCACCAGGTTGCTACTTGCAGGAGAGATTTCTGAAGGAGAGGAAGAGATGTGAGCCAAGACCACCTTGGGCAAGTTCCTTCAGCTCCCAAGTGCCCCCGTTAATGGCCTCTGAGGTCCCCTCCAGCTCTATGATCCTATCTCTTCGGGGAGGACCTTCCCCTCTCTGGGCCTCAGTTTCCCTATCTGTAGAACAGAGTGGTTGGATTACACGCCTCCACCCCAAGGTTCCTTCTCGCCCTAGCTCTATGAGTTAAGAGCAATCCCTTTCTGGCCCTTATTCAAGGCCCAGCTGGGAAGCTACTTCCTCCCAGAAGCCTCCCCAGATCCTTCAGCCGTCAGAGTGCTTTGTTCCTCCTCTGTCTCTGGCTGTCTGTATGCTCTGGACCACTCCTGCAAACATGCCATGCCCTCGTGGGACCACAAGTCCTTAGTGCAGGCAGGAGTCCAGAAGCCACAAATTCCAAGCCATGTCCGGACGAGGGTTCCCTCTTCTAAACTTCTCTGTTTGGCCAGCCCCTGAGGTCAGAACCAGGAGCTGCGGGGGAAAATGGCCAACAGGACAACTGAGGCTTGGGGTCCTGCCAGTGAGAGCTGCCCAGCAGCGGTCGTGAGCTCCCTACCCTGGAAGTCTTCAGTCAGAGGATGGAGGGTGACCAGTTGTGGGGGGATGTTGGAGAGGGATTTCTGTTCTGGTGTGTGTTAGACTGGACTTTGGGAGGGCCCTTCCAGCTCTGGGGTGTGGGGATTCTGTGATCCTGGATGGCTAGACCCCCTAACTTCTGCTTGAGGGGTAACTAATACACGACAATTATTATTGATAAATAAATGTATGCTGAATCACAAAGTAAATGAAAAGAACAAAAAAGAAAGGAAGGAAGGAAGGAAGAAAGGAAGAAAGGAAGAAAGAAATTGGATGCTTTCATTATGATGGCCAAGCTCAGTCCAGGAGAAGATTTGAAAAAATCTTTACAGAGGTGGAGGCCTCTGGATATCGCATGTTTGCTTTTGCTGAAATGTTTTTTCCCCTCTCTTTTTAGCCTGTGCTACAAGGGATGGCTCAGACGTAATCTGAGGGTTGGGGTTCCGGGATGGAATGGATGTGTTCATAAACAAGGTGACATAAAAACAAAAAAAAAGGAATAAAAAATGTAAGGCCAAAAAAGTTTGTTGCGGAATGCAAAGGGTAGCAGAGGTTGGGGGGAGGAGCGGACACCAATAGCCAGTCCACCCTTCCTTCGGGGAGGATGCCAAGCTTGTAGGGCCCAGAAGCCTCAGATTCCTGCTTTGAGGACGCCTCACCTGAGCCAGCTCAGCTCCAGCCTTCACCCACCACAGTTTAAATTCAACTGAGTTTTTTTAAGACCAGCTGAGAAATGGGCAAAGAAGAGAAGGCTTGGTGCAGGGGCGAGCCACTGGCCTGGCAGTCAGAAGACCTTCCTGGGAGACCTTGGGCAAGTCACTCTGAGCCTCAGTTTCCTCATCCCGCAAAATGAGACCACTGCTCTCAAAGCTTGCCTGTTTGAAGGAAAAGTTATCATGGCTGCTGGCGGGTATGGCGGGGTGGGGGAGGCATGAAGGTCACTGTTCCCCTCTCTTGGAGGCAGCGGCAGCCTGAGATGAGCCGGGGGCAGCCTGAGATGAGCCGGGGCAGGAGGCAGCCCCTGACCCTGGTGGAGGACGCCAGGTGAGTCATCCGTCAGGACCTAGCAGACCTCGATCCCTGATAAGATGGGGATATAGCAGCTGAGGATGGCCTGAGAAATCCTGGCAGGGTCCTGGAGGATGAGAACGGCCAACTGGATTATTAACTCTTTCCTCTCTGAGGCTGGGGCAGGCTTTCTTCCTCCTTAGGCTGTTTCCTCTGCAATATAGAAGATTTTAAGGGCCCTCCCTGCCCTGATATTCTCTGTTCTATGGTCCTTCCAAGCTTTGGCACTCCCTGTTCTAAGGCCCCTCTCAGTCCTGACACTCCCTGTTCTAAGGCCCCTTCCAGCTCTGACATCCCCTGTTCTAAGGGCCCTATCAGCCCTGATATTCCCTGCTCTTAAGGCCCCAACGTTGAATCGCGGAGCTGGCAGGGACCCCAGAGGCCATATAGTTCCAATCCCCCTCATTTTACAGATGAGGAAACTGAGGCACAGATTTGGGGAAGTGACTTGCCCAAGGTCAGTGGCAAAGACAGCATTTGAACTCAGGTTCTCTGAGTTGCAGTCTGGAGAATCCGGGTGCTCTCTAATGGGCTCGGGTGATTGGGAGGCTGGAATAAATCGATTTTGTGCTAAGGATCAGCAGCAGCTTCCAACCAGGCTCAGAACACAGAGTGGTCACTCAGGTCAATCCATCCTCCACACGGCTGCTAAAATATTATTTCCAAAGGACAAGACTGGTAGTGTCACTACCTCACTCAGTAAAACTTGTGGGCTCTCTATTGCCTCCGGGATCAAATGCAAATTCATTTGCTTGGCTTTCAAAGCTCTTTCCAGCCTGGCTGCAACCATTTCCCTCCATGAAGTATGCTGCACAAGCAGACTGGCCTTCTTGCTGACAAGCACACTCCAAATTCCATTTCTTGTCTCTGGACCTTTGTACAGGCTGTGCCTTCTACCTGGGATGCCCTCCCTCTTCTTTGCCTCTTAGAATCCCTAGCCTCCTTCACTGCTCAGCTCCAGGGTGTTTCCTGAGGCTCCTAGCTGTGGACATCTTCCTCTTGTTACCTTGAATTTATGGATCCAGCACACATAGTCTCCCCCTCCCAGAGTGTAGGCTCCTTGAGGGCAGGGACTGTCTTGATTTGGTGTCTGCAGCCCCAGCGCCTCACACAGTGCCTGGCTTCCCATACACACTTGCTGATTGGTTGATTCCAGAGGGGACCCTGGTCTCTGCTCCCTAGTGTGGGGCTCAGGGTGGGGGTGTCAGTTCAGGAGATCTGGGTCCAGCCCCTCTCCAGCCTGTGACCTTGGCCAGATCTTTCTGGGGCTCAGTTTCCTTATCAGTAAAATGAAAACAGTGGGACAAGTTGGTTGAAGGCCTGGGATGCTGGGGATGGAGTCCCAGCCCGATGCTGCCAAGATCTCTAGGGACCCTTCTGGCTCGGGCACCCTGGGTACTGTGGACAGAAGACTGGGGCACTCACGGCAGAGCGGGGCAGCCGCTCCCAGGCAGGACAGGAAGACCAGCAACTTCACTGAGGATTCCATGGTCCAGATGCCTAAGGGCTGGCCATCCAGGAGCCGTCTGGAGGAAGGGTTCAGGCCGCCCCAGCCCAGAGCCTGGGTGATCGATGTCCTTTGTCACTGATTAACCTCTCCACCCCTTGGATGGGTCTGGGCTAAGTCAGCAAAAAGAGAGGGAAAAGGTTGAGAGGAAGGAGGAGCCAGAGAGTCAGCGCACAAGCTTTGCTTCTGCTTTTGTCTTTCTGGGGTTTAACACATCAAGCGCCAGGCACACAGTGGGTGCTTACGAAATACTTGCTCATTGATTGCCATATGTTTTTGTATTCCCCAGTGCTTAACACAGTGACTGGCACACAGTAGGTGGTGAATAAATGCTGTCTGGTAGGTCAAGTATCTGTACCCCCAGTGCCTACCACAGTGACTGGCACACAGTAGGTGGTGAATAAATGCTATTTGGTAGGTCAAGTGTCTGTATCCCCAGTGCCTAGCACATAGTAGGTACTGAAAAACGTTTCATGATCAACAGGTCAAGTGTGTCTGAATCCCCAGTGCCACCACAGTGACTGGTACACAGTAGGTGGTGAATAAATGTTTGTGAGTTAAATCCAATTGAGCTCCCAGCTTTTCCTCCACCTCTCCCACCCCCGGGGAAGGCCCTAGTCTTGGGGGAGGTTGGGGAAGGGGGACATAGGGAGGAAGAAAGAAAGGGCGCCTTGTTGTGCTTACAGCTTAGCCCTGGCCAGAGAGGAGGACAGGAGGGGAGTAAAGGGAAAGGAAGAGGAGATCCCAAGCCGTGGGCCCTCCCAGGGCCCGACCAGGAACCAAACTTGTTTTTCCCAGGGTGACACAGACCTTGGCCCTCGGCTTCCTGGAGTCCCCCGGCTGGGGGAGCAGCTTCCTGGTGGCAGACAGGGTGCCCTGGCTCTGCAGCCAGTTAGGGCAATGAGAGAGTTGTGCCCAGTGGACAGCAGGGCAGGGGAGCTGGGTCTTCCTGCCTGGAATGCCTTAGATAAAACAAGTTGGTTCCCGCAAGGCCGGATGGGGGCTGGGGGCCCGCGGGGAGCAGAGGAGAGGGCGGAGCCCCGGCAGGAATGGGCCCCACCTAGGGTCCAGCCAGGTTGCCTGCCTGTCACATGATCGTCATCTGGCCCAGCTGGCCCCAGCTGGTCCCCCGGGGGCAGAGACTTTAGCCTGCGCCTCCTAGAGCTTGGCTAATGACAGTTTCAGGTCCCGGCAGCTGGCCGGCAGGGGTGGGAGGGGGGGACGATCAGAAAAACCTTCATGGAGAAGGTGTCTGGAAAAGCCTTCCAGGATTCCTTGTAGCTCAAAATCCGCCTCTAAGACCTCGGATCAGGCAATGAGAAGGGACTCTACGGAAGCGACCTTAGAGATGATGTACGCATTGTCCTCCTTTCTCCTTTTACAGACAAGGATACCGAGGTTCAGAGCGAAGCAGGCTAGACCAGATCTTTTCACACTCTGATCAGTTTCTTTCCATGACACTCCCGGCAAACCCGGGGGTGCGGGTGGGGTGGCGGAGGTATGCATTTGGGTGCGATTAAAATAGGGAAATTTCCCGTGGCCTTATCCCTGGGCAGAGAGCCAAGGAGATTATTCTGTGGGGGATTCTTTCTGGGCCCCCCCCCCCGACTGCCCTCGCGTCTGGCCGGAGAGGACAGACGGACAAGCACGGGAGAAAAATGAGAGGAATAGATGAGGCAGCTCTGGAGCCCCGTTAGTCCCCAGGGGAGGCCGTCCCTCGCCAGCTCTGGCTGGTGTGACCACCCTTAATGTCTCGTTCCCGGAGTAGCAGGAAGAGCTCCTCCTTCCCCTCCGCCAACCCGGGTGCCTGTCTCAGTAGTTTTCACCGCTCCCACTGTCTTTTATGAGGATGAAGAAACACAATTCTTAAGCCGGACAGGATGTTAAAGGTCGCCTCGTTCAGGTTCTTGATCTTTTTGGGAGGTTTGGTGAAGCTCATCTCAGGATAAGGTTTTTATTTTATTTTATTTTTTTAATTTTTAGGCAATTGGGGTTAAGTGACTTGCCCAGGGTCGCACAGCCAGCAAGTGTCAAGTGTTTGGTCTGAGGCCGGATTTGAACTCAGGTCCTCCTGACTCCAGGGCTGGTGCTCTATCCACTGTGCCACCTAACTCCCCTGCTCTGAGCCTGTTTCTGGCCATTTGTGATTGAAGGGCTGCTACTTTGTAAGGAAGGGAAAATCTTCTAACTGACTTTGTTGTTCAGTCGTGTCTGACTCTCTGTGACCCTGTGGACCACACTGTCCAGGAGGTTTTCTTGGCAAAGATACAGCAGTGGTTTGCCTTTCCTTCTCCAACTGACTTTGGGGTCACTTGGCTGGAGCTGAGTAGGTATTTAAAGGGGGCAGGGACCCAGAAAGCCACGAGGGAGAGGCAGCAAGGAGTCCAGTTTGGCTGGAGCAGAGAGACAGGAGGGCGAGTTCCGAATGTGCCGAGACAGATTGGGACCAGACCTTGAGAGGCTTTCAGCTCCAGAGGCGCTGGAGATAGGGAGCCATGGAAGTCTCTTGAGAAGGTAGTTTCAGCAGTCTGTGTGAAAGGTGCTAATAGGCCAAAGGGGGTGGCGACCACAATGAGAGTGGAGAGAAGGGACTGGATTTAAGAGATGTTGGAGACAGAAACAAGGCAGCACCTGGCGGAACATGGGGGAGGGGGGTGAGTGAGGGCGAGTAGCTGAAGATGGTTCTGAAGCTGGGAACCTGAGGCACTGCCTGGAAGGATGGCGGTCTCCACAACAGAAACGGGAAAGGTAGGAAGAGCGGGGGGAGGGGGGAGTGTTCTCAAAGAAAAGATTACAAGTTCTGATTTGTACGAATTGAGTTTGAGATGCCTCTGAGAAATCCAGCTGGAGATGTCTCCCGGGGACTTTGTGCTATGGAGAGAGCTCGGAAGAAGAGTCAAGGAAGGAAGAAAAGAAGCATTTATGAAGTACCTACTGTGTGCCAGACTGTTAAGCATTTTACAAATATTAGTTCATTTGATCTTCACAACACCTCTGGGGCTAGGTGCTATTATTATCCCCATTTTACAGTTAAGGAAACTGTCATCAGCAGAGGTTAAGTGACTCTCCCAGGGTCAAGGAAGTGTCTGAGGCTGGTTCTGAACTCAGATCTTCCTGGTTCCAGGCCTCTATCCACTGTAGATTTCCCAATACTCTGCACAGAGATGATCACTGAGCCCATCTACACTCATCTCTCCTCACCTCTACTGCAGAATTGCTTCTCTCTGCCTCATGTATTTCCCCACCCCAATCCATTCTCCGCTCAAGGTGGGTTTTTCTAAAGCACACGTCTCACCACATCACTCCTTTACTCAATAAATTCCAGTGGCTCCTCATTACTTCCAGGATCAAATGTCAGGTCTTATGTTTGGCATTGAAAGCTCTTCACAGTCTGGCCTCTTCCACCCTTGCCAGCTGATCTGTCTACACTGGCTTCCTTGTCTTTGCATGTAAGCGGAGATTTGGTAGACAGCACTGCATTTACTCATCTGGGCCAGAACATCCGCAAATATCAAGCTTGGTTTGACAGAAATGATGGGGAAATTCAGAAGCTACTAAATGAAAAACAAGGCTTTACCAGCAGGATGGTTCACCCATCTCTAAGAAGGCAGCATTTAACTCCGTCAATAGTAACGTGCAAGTGAAGCTTAGACAGATACAGGATTCTTGGCTCAGTGAGAAGGCAGATGAAATTCAGTTTTATGCTGATGGTAACAATTCAAGGTACTTTTATGATGCCCTGAAGGCTATTTATGGGCCAAAGACCTTTGGTGCATCTCAACTATTCATGCTGATGGTGCCACATTGATTAGTGATGAGAACATGATCCTGGAGAGAGGGGCTGAACACTTCCATAATGTTTTCAACAGACCGTCATCAATCAATGATGAAGCCATTGACCGTTTGCCTCACTCAGGTTGAAGTCAATTCCTCTCTAGCCAGACTTCCAACCGAAAAAGAGGTTTTGAATGCCATTAGGTCCCTCTCATGTGGCAAAGTGCCTGGTGCTGATTCTATTCCAGCTGAGATTTACATGGTGTGTGTGGATTGCTCATACAAAAGCTGAAATTTTCCAGGTTACATGGCAAGAGGAAGTTATCCCCCAAGAGTTCAAGGATGCTTCCACTGTCCATCTCTATAAAGGTAAAGTAGATTGTCCTGTGACAATCACAAGGGTCTCTCTCTTAGTCATTGCTGGCAAGATTCTTGCCCGAGTCCTCCTTAATAGGCTGATCCTTCACCTGGAAGATGGTCATCTACCAGAGAGACTTCAGAAAGGGCCAAGGAATGGTCGCTATGGTGTTTGCTTCTGGACAACTCCAGGAGAAATGCCAGGAGCAAACAGAGGTCTGTACACAAGATTCGTCGGTCATGAGAGCTTGTGGCAGATCATGGCAAAATGTGGTTGCCTGGAGAAGTTCATCAGTATTGTATGCCAATTCCACAATGGCATGCTTGCCCAGGTTCTGGATAATGGACGATGCTCTTGAACTTTCCCAGTCACCAATGGAGGAAACAAGGCTTGCGATGTTGTGGGACACCTTCAAGGAGGACAAAAATGGCACCAAGGTCAGCCGTCACACTGATGGTAAATTATTTAACTTGAAAAGGCTACAAGCCAAGACTAAAGTGGAGGGAGAGTTGGTGTGTGACTTTTTGTTTGCAGATACTGTGCATTCAATGCAGCCTCTGAGGCTAAGAGATAACAGTGTAGGGATTGATTCTCTGCTGCTTGTGCTAATTTTGGCCTAACAACACAAGAAAACACAGGAACCATCGATTACAGCAAATGGAGAAATATTGAATGAATACTGTGGATAAGTTCATTTATCTTGGCAGTATACTTCACAGGGAGGTACCCACAGATGATGAGGTTGATGCACACCTCATCAAAGGTCCAAGCTAGCTCAGTGTTTGGGAGGCTCTGAAGGAAAGTGTGGGAGAGAAGAGGTATTAGGCTGCCTACCAAACTGAAGGTCTCCAGAGCCTTTGTGCTGACCTCATTGTTGTATGCCTGTGAAACTGGACAGTCTACCAGCACCATGTCAGGAAACTGAATCTCTTCCATTTGAATTGTCTAAGGAAGATTCTGAAGATCACCTGGCAAGATAAGGTACTGGACACTCAGGTCCTTTCTCATGCTAAACTGCCAAGCATTCAAACTCTATTGTAGAGAGCACAACTCTGATGGGCTGGCCACATTGTTCAACTGCCAAATGTATGTTTGCCTAAGACTATTTTATGTTTTTTTTGCTTTTGTTTTTGTTTTTGGTTTTGGTTAGGCAATGGGGTTAAGTGACTTGCCCAGGGTCACACAGCTAGTAAATGTTATGTGTCTGAATCCGAATATGAACTCGGGTCCTCCTGAATCCAGGGCCGGTACTCCTTCCACTGCGCCACCTAGCTGCCTCCTAAGACTATTTTATGGAGAACTCACACAAGGTAAGCACTCACATGGTGATCAAAAGAAGTGATACAAGGACTCTCTCAAGGTCTCTCAGAAGAACTTTGGAATTGATTGTGTGACATGTGAAACATTGGTAAAGGACAGCCCATATCAAAGAAGGTGCTGTGCTCTATGAGCAAAGCACAATTACATTAGCTCAACAGAAATTTGAACCCAGGAACTATATGAACACAATTACAAAACACTTTTCACACAAAAAAGTCAGGTGGAAATAATTGGGAAAATATCAGTTGCTCATGGGGAGTCTGAGCTAATATAATAAAAATGACAATTCTACCTAGGCTAATTTACTTATTCGGTACCATAACAATAAAACAACCAAAAACTTATTTTATAGAGCTAGAAAAAATAATAACAAGATTCATTTGGAAGAACAAAGGGTCCAGAATATCAAGGGAACTAATGAAAAGAAATGCAGGGGAAGGTGGCCTAGCCATTCCAGATCTTAAATTGTATTATAAAGCAGCAATTATCAAAACTAGTTGGTACTGGCTAAGAAATATAGTGGTGGATCAGTGGAATTAGGTTAGGTATGCAAGACACAGTAGTCAATGATTATACTAATCTACTATTTGACAAGACCCCAGTTTCTGGGATAAGAACTCACTATTTGACAAAAACTGCTGGGAAAACTGGAAGAGTATGGCAGAACTAGGCATAGACCAAAATCTTACACCACATACCAAAACAAAAAATTAGTACATGATTTAGATATAAATAAGCAAACTGGCAGAGCAAGGAATAGTTTACCTGTTAGATTTATGGAGAACAGAAGAATTTATGACCAAACGAGATAGAGAACACTATGAAATGCAAAACGGATAATTTTGATTACATTAAATTAAAAAGTTTTTGCACATACAAAGCCAATGCAACCAAGGTTAGGAGGGAAGCAGAAAACTGGGAAAGAATTTTTACAACCAGTGTCTCTGATAAGGACCTCATTTCTAAAATAGAGTGAACTGAGTCAAATTTATAAGAATACAACTCATTCCCCAATCGATAAATAGTCAAAGTATATGAACAGGCAGTTTTCAAAAGAAGAAACTAAAGCTATAGCCATATGAAAAAATGCTCTAAATCACTATTGATTAGAGAAATGCAAATCAAAGCAATTCTGAAGTACTACATCACATCTATCAAATTGGCTAACATGACAAAACAGGAAAATGATAAATGTTGCAGAAGATGTGGGAAAATTGGAACACTAATGCTTGTTGGTGGAGTTGTGAACTGATCCAACCATTCTGGAGAGCAATTTGGAACTATGCCCAAAGGGCTATAAAAATGTGCATACCCTTTGACCCAGCAATGGCACTTCTAGGGCTGTATCCCAAAGAGATCATACAAACGGGGAAAGGACCCACGTGTACAAAAATATTTATAACAGCTCTTTCTGTGGTGGCAAAGAATTGGAAATTGAGGGGATGCCCATCCATTGGGGAATGGCTGAACAAGTTGTGGCATATGAATGTAATGGAATACTACTGTGTTATAAGAAATGATAAGCAAGCAGACTTCAGAAAAACCTGGAAAGGCTTGTATGAATTGATGCTGAGGAAAGTGAGCAGAACCAGGAGAACGTTGTACACAGTAACAGCCACATTATGGGAAGACTGACTTTGATAGACTTAGCTCTTCTCAGCAATGCAAGAATCTAAGACATCTCCAAAGGCCTCATGACAGAAAATGCTATCCACATCCAGAGAAAGAACTATGGAGTGTGAATGCAGATTGAAGCATACTATTTGCTATTTTTTTCTTCTGTTTTGCTTCCTCTTTCTTGTGGTTCCTCCTATTGGTTCTAATTCTTCTTTACAACATAACTAATGTAAAATTTTTTTTTAAAAAATTGAGATGCACAAATTTAGAGACCTCTCCACCCTGAATGTTCAAGGACTATTTGTACCTCACCTGTGGCAGTGCCTTCTGAGCTCATGTGGATCTGCTCAGCCACAGCTGGACACACTAGACCTTGACCCTGCCAGAGTGGTCATTCTGGTCCTCTGCGAGCACGGAGGATGACGACCACCCAGCCCCACATCTCCTCACCCCCACCTCTAGGCTCCCTGGTTCCCCCAGCCACCCCCTCCACACCAGGCACTTCCTGGTCCCTCTGCCTCTAACGCCTTCTCTCCTAGGTTACTGTAGTCTCTTGTCTATACCTTGTATCTACCCCATTATTTCCATGTTGTTTCCCCCATTAGACTGGGAGATCCCTGAGGGCAGGGATTCTTTTTGCCTTTCGATATATACCCAACCTTCAAAGACAACCCTAGGAAAAGCCTAATAAATGCTTGTTGTCTGACTTACAGATGCAATTGTTAAGATATAGATATAAAAACTGGCATATAAAGTTCAAATGAGATAATGTGCAGGAGTTACTTCGCTGAAGGCCCATCTATATAGTGTTTGGCGCTCTGCTAGAGATTATTTTTTATATTCTCTCCCTACATGACATTTGGGAATAACGTCCTTTTTTTTTTTTTTTTTTTTTTTGGTGAGGCAATTGGGGTTAAGTGACTTGCCCAGAGTCACACAGGTAGTAAATGTTATGTGTCTGAGGCCGGATTTGAACTTAGGTCCTCCTGACTCCAGGGCTGGTGCTCCATCCACTGTGCCACCTAGGCGCCCCCAAGTAACATGCTTTGTAAACAGAGAATCAATCAATATAGGAGGGCTTAGTAAGCCCCATCACGGGCTCAATTCCTTCTATATCTTGGAAATGAGACTTATCAGAGAATCTTGCTGCAGAGATTTTTTTCCCAGTTAACAGTTTCCTTCCTAATTTAAGCTGCATTGCTTTTGTTTGTGCAAAACCTTTTCAATTTTACATAATCAAAATTGTCCATTTTATCTTCCGTGACCCTCTTTACCTTTTGTTTGGTCATGAAATCTTCAGAGAGGGTGAGGTTCCAGAATAACCATAAAGCACAAACAATAGGCATCAGCAAGACTTAAAAAAAAATTCCTTGAGCATTTTGGTTTTGCAGACAGTATGTGCTTATTATCACCAACTCCTATTTTGCCAATCCTTTAGAGTTTGCAAAGCAGTTTAAAAATAGTTACTTTTTTATATAGTGCCTCCAGGCTTGGAAAGTGCTTTCTATAAGCTATCTCACTGTCCTCAAAACAGCCCTGGGAAGCAGGTGCTGGGACCCCAAGCCCTTCCCCTTTGCCCCTCTGACCTTCCTTATTATTGTGCGGGCACCACCATGGACAGGTCACTCAGTCATGACCCTTCACCTGCATCACCCCTACCCAAGGCTGTCAGGTCCTGTCTTTTGTACCTTCACTCATATGCCCCCTTCCCTCTTTTGCAGCTGCCCCTGCCCCAGGACTGACCCTCTGCATCTACCACCTGGACTATTGCAATAACCTGGTGGGGGAAAGGGAGCTGCCTGCCCGGAGTCCCTCCCTGCTCTCATCCATCCTCCACTCAGCTGCCAAAGTGATCTTCCTAAATCGCAGGTCTGACCACGTCACCCCCCTACTCAGCAAACTGCAGCAGCTCCCTATTATCTCCATGGTCAACTATAAAATGCAGTTTGGTTTTTAAAGTCTTCCATAATCTAGCCCCTCCTACCCGGGGCTGAATGAGCTTAAGTGACTTGCCTTGGGTCACAGTTAGTGTCTGAGGCAGGATTTGCACTCGGGTCTTCCTGATTCCGAGTCTCTACCATCTAGCTGTCACTCAAATCACTTTCTTCTCAACAGACCTTTGAGGGGGAAGATTCATTGTTGTTCCTTTTTACTAAAGGAGGAAACTGAATTACAGCGATGATGGGTGATGAGTGGAGCCTCCCTGCCAGGTGAGAGATAGGGCTGGGACCCAGGTCTTTCAGATTCGCTTTTGAGTTCTACCTAAAATCCTAAGATTCAGAGGCCGGGTGGACCTTAGAGGTCATGCCACCCAAACTCCTGCCTTCATGTAACAGATGAGGAAACTGAGGCTAGCCAGAGCCCACCAAATGAGTGCCCCCTGCTGCACGTGCATCCCCTCCCCTGTGGGAGGGGCGGCTTTGCTTTTGCCTTGGTGTCTCTGCCCAGTGCCTGGCGCCTGGTCAGCAGGACCGGACCTGCGACTTCACCTCTGACAACACAGGCTGACGCCTCCTCTTCCCTCTCCAAAGTCAGAAGCCGCCAGGGGGCGCCGCGGTGCGCAAAGGCTGAGCCTGGACTCAGGAAGACTTTGAGTTCAAATCCTGCTTCGGACGCTGCCTAGCTGGGTGACCCTGGGCGAGTCCCTTACCCGCTTCCTGCCTCCGTTTCCTCATCTGTAAAGTGGGGGGGGGTCACAACAGCCCCTCCCTCCCAGGAATGTTGTGAGGATCATATGAGGTAGTATCTGGACAGTGCCTGGTACACAGCAGGCGCTTAATCAATGCTGGTCAGGTCTGAGAACTTGATGCATCATTGTACGTCAGAACCTCTGGCATCTTCTTCCGTTTGTTGATTTTATGCACTTGAGGACACGGTTCTGAGACGGGCGTGAGGATGGGGGGAGGCCATGAGACGCCAGTCTCAGAGTTTTGGCTCGGAGGCGCGAAAGGTCCGACGCAGAACCTGAACTCAGTACCGCCCCGCCCCCACAACCCGCCCCCTGCGTAAACGGCGACAAATGTTGGTTAGTCCCATTTCCCAGGGAGGGCAAGTCAGGTTCCCGCCTAGGACACACAGCTAACTCCTTTCGTAATCCGAGGACCCGACCGGGCTCAGCGACCACATCTCCAGGCCCAGCCCACTCCGTGGACCCAGGGCGCCATTTTCAGAGTCCTGCCCCAGCCCTCATTATGAACCCAGTAGCCGTGCTCGGGGCGGGCGCCACGCTGCATCCCACAATCCTCCGCGTACAACCCGCCCTCCGCTGTTTCCGCCCCCTTGCATCCCAGCATGCACTGCGCCACTCACTCCCGCCGTTTCCGGCCCGGTACCTCTCACTGTCAGAGCTATTCCGCCCCCGTACATCCCAGCAAGCCCCGCGCCGCCCCCGCCCCGCCTTTTCCGGCTCCTTGTAGGCTCCACTCCACCTACCGCCGCCATTTCCGTCCCCTTGCGTCCCAGCATGCGTCACGCCGCCCGCCCCCACTGTTTCC
>NW_020941065.1:18901310-18950543 GCF_900497805.2 Vombatus ursinus | reverse complement strand
TGCGTCCCAGCATGCGTCACGCCGCCCGCCCCCACTGTTTCCGCCCCCTTGCATCCCAGCATGCCCCGCGCCGCCCTCCTGCCTTCAGGGTAGCTCTTGTGTGCTGCCTGATAAGCTGCTTCTGATTCCCGGGGCTGGGATCTGGGGCCGGGAGCGCTCATTACCCGGCAGCCCCCTGGCTCCTGGAGGCTAAAGGACCGTCTGGCTGAGCACGCCGCGGAGCCCTGGGTAGCACCGAGCAGGCGCAGCGGAGGACGGCAGGGGGCGGGGCGGGGTCCTTCAGCGCCCGGAAGCACGTGGTCCCGCGGGGCCGCGTGGGCAGGAAGTGGCTGCCGCTGCCGCTGCCGCTGCCTCTGCTCCGGTGTTTGCCGCGATCACGGCCGTGAAAGCGGGCAGCCATGGGGGGCTTGGAGAAGAAGAAGGTACGGAGGAGCAGGAGGAAGCGCGGAGGTGTCCGGGGAAACGGGGGTGCCCGAGCGGAGGGGAGAGAGGGAGGAGGCCAGGGAAGGGGAAGGGGCCGAGACGTGGGGGGGATGGAGGAGGGGGTCCTGAGGGGAGGGGACACGGTGGGGGGGGCGAGGATCCATGAGGGGTAGCTTTGGGGGAGGTGCCCGGAGAGGGGAAGAGTCCCGGGTCAGGGAGGGTGGGGGCAGGAAGGGCGGCTCTCGGAGGATGGGGAGGTGGGGACGGCGAAAGGACACAAGGCCGGAGCAAGGATGCAGCGCGAATTCAGGGGGAGAAGGGGGTCGTCCAGCGGGGTCCGTCGGGACCTTCCGGACCTTCCTGGAATACCGGACTTGGAATTTAAAAACCTGGCTTCAAATAACAGCCCTCGTGGCTTTGGGCAAGTTGCTTGCCATTCGTGGGCCTCAGTTTCCTCATTTTACCTCATGAGATCGACGGACTTTGCAATCTCTTAGAGTTCTAGATTGATGATACTGTGAGCTCCCTTCGTATCCATTTAATTTCCGTGAGAGGCAGCCTACCTCAGTGCATAGAGCACTGGACTTGAAAGGCTGGAAGATCTGGGTTCAAATGCTGCCTCGGATACTTACCAGCTTTGTGACCTTGGACATCTCAGCCTCAATTTCCTCACCTGTAAAATGAGGGGTTTGGGCTTGGAGGCCTCTATGGACCCATCCAGTTCCAGGTTCCAGATCCTGTGGTCCCCTTAGCTCATTGAATCTATCAGTAGACATTTAAATGCCTACTGCACTGGGTGTTGCAGGTTCTGGTGCTCTCCAAGGTAAGGTCCTTTCGTGGGGCTTCAGTCCAGCTACTTCTAAACAACTGTACAACCTCAGCTGAACTCCAGCTCTGTGTTGATAGGATCGGATTTATCCCTCTCAAGCCTGGTGCTGGTCTCCAGAAGGGTTGTTGTGTAGAAGAGGAATTTGCCTGGCCTTAGAGAAGCAATGAAGGGAGGTTCATAGGTCATAACTCTGGGTCCCTAAGGATCTTGGAGGTCATCTCATCCAGCCCCCTGTTTTACAGAGGAAACTCAAACCCAGATTGTGGTGGGACTTGCTAAGGCCACGCTAGTGAGAGAGCTGGGATTTGGACGTCTTTAAGCGGAGACATCTTTCTTGGAGATTTTTGTGCGGATCCAGGTTGGCCCGGGAGCCCCTGAGGTTCTGTGGCCTGTTGTGATTGGGTGATGCTGTTGCCCAGCACAGATAGGAGGGCAGCTGATGGATCTGGGTTCCAAGGGGTTGGCTAGTACGCCCAAAGATACTCTTTTGAAAGAATTGTTGCTAACAAAAAAAATCTATCTTCTACCCCACCCAAAAAGTATGAGAGGGGATCTGCAACCAACTACATCACCAGAAACAAAGCCAGGAAGAAACTGCAGCTGAGCCTTGCTGATTTCAGGTGAGAACTGGACCAAACCATTGGCCATAGGATGTTTGAGTGGGAGGTGACCATGGCAGAGATGAGTAAAATGCACTGTTGACCTCTCAGCATCTCCTTAATCTCCCCTCCTTTCTCAGCTGCTAATGAGCATTAAGCTGACTTCTCCTCCTCTTCCTGTCCCAAGAGGCAGTGGGGGCCTGCAGGCCAGAGCCCTGGTGACTAGCCCAGCTCTGGCCCTGGCCCAGGCCCTGGCCCTCAGCTTGCTCGTCTGTATGATGAGAGGGGATCGGCCAGAGCTGGAAAGGACGTGAGGGGCCCTCATTCTACCGATGAGGAAACTGAGGTGAGAGGGGAAGAGGTGGCTCGATGACTGCCTCAGTTTCCTCCTGTGTAAAATGGGGACAGTTGTAGCAGCTGCCTCCCAGGGAAGGATCAAATGAGATGTTATTTGTCAAGAAATTTGCAAACCTCAGAATCCTCTTTAAATGAGCTCTTTAAATATTGTTATATTACGTGAGCCTGGATTTGAACTCGGGTCCCCTGGCTCCAAACCTCTTGGTCTTTGCACCCATCACCCTGCTCCCCTTGTAGCACTGACACTCTGTGAGTCTGACCCCCCCTTTGGGGCCTCACAAAGGGTCCTTTCTAGAGCTCTAAGCTCTGTCTTGTTCATAATCGCAGTGAGCTGCTGGTAATAACGACTTTCATTTCTGTGGTGTTTCATGGGTAACGGAGTCCTTTCCCCGACACTTTAATTGTGATGCCAGCTGACATTTGTACAGCAGACCGCTGCTGGTTGATCTTCGTGGCCTCCATTCGGAGTAGGGAGTGGGAGGATTTTTGTCCCCGGCATAGGGCCTGTGCTTTCCTTGCCCTTCCTCCAGTACTGCAGGTCGGGGCCTTCTGTGTACTTGGTGTGGAGGAGTGCCCAGGGGCTCACTCCCTGTCTAGTTCAGAGGTGGCTCTCAAACCCAGGCCTTCCTGGCTCCAAGGCTGACTCTCCCGTCTGCCATGCTGGCTGGCTTATTCTCACTGGAAGTTCTGTGGCTAATGATGGGAGAGCTGGGACCCGAGCCGGGATTCATCCTGCTCGTCTGTGGTTCTGGGCTGTGATGGTGCCCAGCTGCGGTGGGGGCGGGAGCCAGTGCTAATCGCCTGGGGGGGTTTGTTCTGTTTCAGACGCCTGTGTATCCTGAAGGGCATTTACCCCCATGAGCCCAAACATAAGAAGAAGGTTAACAAGGGCTCCACAGCCGCCAGGACCTTTTACCTGCTCAAGGACATCAAGTTTCTTCTGCACGAGCCCATCGTCAACAAGTTCCGGGACTACAAGGTCAGGTTTGCGTCGGAGGCAGCAAACTTTCATTAAGCGCCCACTGCACGCTCTGATGTCGGGGTCGTGCTTGGCTGGGGTAGGCCGCGTCCCCTGCTGAACTGGAAGGGCCTCCAGGCAGGGCCTGTCTCTTCCCTCTCTTTGAACCCCTGGGGTTTGGCATGGGGCTTAGCAGGAGCAGGCCCTTAATAAATGCTTCTTAGCTTGCCTTGGGGGGAGTCAGAGGCCATGGCAAAGAAGATGACGGTCACTCCAGGCCCTCCTTTGGGCCTCAGTCTATGGGACAGATGAGGTGTGGGCTCAGAGAGGCACAGGGAGACAGAGTAGGCTAGAACTGTCCACCAGGGGTTCTCTGAGATGGGAGAGCCTGGGTGCAAATCCTGCCTCAAATATGAACTCTGCTCCGGGACAGATTACCTAGATCCATAGAGCCTCAGTTTCCTCCTCTGTAAAATGCAGTCTTTTCCTCCTAGGTGGCTCTGGCCCCCTCCTCACAGGAACTCCTGGAGGTGTGAAAGATGGGGGTTTAGCGTTAGGAAGATTTTTTTGGTGGAGGGAAGGAAGACAGACAGACAGACACACACACACACCCCCACACCCCACCCCCCCACCCAGAAACAGAGAAAAAGAGGGCAGGATGCAAATCTTGCCTTCGCTCCTCTCTAACCTCGAGCAACTGACTCTCCCTGCCCCCTCCATCAGTTTTCCTATCTGTAGATGAAAGGAGTTGGACCAGGTCAGGCTTTCTTAATCTAGGGTCTTTGCTCTGACATCCTCTCCCAGCTCTGACATTCTACATTCTGAGGCCCCTCCCAGCCCTGGCATTCCCTGTTCTAGGGCCCCTCCAGCTCTGACATCCCCTGTTCTAGGGCCCCTCCCAGCTCTGACAATCCTTGTTCTAAGGCCTCTCTCATCTCTGACATCCCCTGTTCTAAGGCGCTCCCAGCCATGACATCCCCTCTTATGTGTTCTAGGGCCCTTTAAGGATGCCTGAGTCCCTCAGGTCCCCTGTTTAGGGCCACAGCAGTATGTTATATGTGACTTGATTTGCTTGTGTAATGACTTCATTGGGTGTATAAAGGCCTAGAATAATTTTAGTGGGAATGTTTTCCCCTCACCCTTCCCCCCGGGGAGGGGGCAGTAGGGGTCCGAGAGATACAAAACACGTGTTCTCCAAGTGTCCTTCCCCTGGGATTTTCCCTCCCTTCCCATCTCCCCTTGTTTGTCTCTGCCGGGGCAGTCGGTCAGCAGACTCTGAGCGCCATTGATGCAGAGGCCTGGGGGAGGGCCCTCCAGAAGCTTCTGCTCCTTTGGTAGTGAGAGAAGCCTCAGCAGAGCCAGCACGCCAGGGCCAGGGTGAGAAGCTAACGCTCCTGAGGGTCCCAAGGGTGCCCCTGGACCTCATTCTTGCCCATCTGTAAAACGGTGGCTGTAGAATTGTTGTGACCCTGGCCTGGCTTCCTGTGTCCTGGCGAGATATTTGCCAGAAGTTTCTGTAAAAATATGCAGGCGGAACAGTGGCCCCATCAGGCCTTAGGCCAGAAAGATTCTTTGTGCACCAGAACGCTGGAAGCTTCTCCAGGCTCCCCTCCCCAGAGCCCACATGGATGTAGCCCATGGGGGACAGAAGAGATTAGAAACCCTGGGACAGCCTGAGAAGTGTCTCTGGGAGTAGAGAATTGGGCCTGAGGGGGTGGCTGCCTGTTGGGGAATGGCCAAACAGATTGTGGCTTGGGATGTCAGGGGTGGGTGACCAGATGCAGAGGAAACCAGCTGGGAGGCGGCCCTCTGGGACCTAGCTGCATCCGTGGTGCTCCGTTACAGGTTTCAGTTTTTGGTTTTTTTTTTTTGTTTGTTTGTTTTTTTTTTTCATTTTAATTGGGGGATGGTGGGGAAAGAGAGGGGATAACAAGACCACAGCAGAGGAAAGCCATTGTTGTCTTTATTTCTTTTTATTTTTTTTAAATTTATTTTGTTTTATCAACAATCACTTCCATAAGCTTTTTTTTTTTTTTTTTTTTAGCTTTTTAGTGAGGCAGTCAGGGTTAAGTGACTTGCCCAGGGTCACTTGGCTAGTACTTGTCAAGTGTCTGAGGCCAGATCTGAATTCAGGTCTTCCTGACTCCAAGGCCAGAGCTCTGTCCACTGTGCCACCTAGCTACCCCTTCCATAAGCTTTTGAGTTTTAAATTTTTCTCCCCCTCCCTCCCCACGATGGCGCACAATCCAATATAGGCTATGTATATACATTCCTATTAAACATATTTTCACATTAGTGATGTTGTAAGGAAGAATTAGAACCAATAAGAGGAACCACAAGAAAGAGAAAACAAAACAGAAGGAAAAAATAGCAAATAGTATGCTTTGGTCTGCATTCAGACTCTATAGTTCTTTCTTTGGATGCGGATAGCATTTTTCATCATGAGGCTTTTGGAGATGTCTTAGATCCTTGTATTGCTGAGAAGGGCGAAGTCTATCAATATTAGTCATCGCCCAAAGTGGCTGTTACTGTGTACAGTGTTCTCCTGGTTCTGCTCACTTCATTTAGCATCAGTTCATATAAGTCTTTCCAGGTTTTTCCGAAGTCTGCCTGCTCATCATTTCTTATAGCACAATAGTATTCCATCACATTCATATATCATATTCACAGTTATGATTACCATCTGTGACTTTCTCTCCATCCTTTTCTCCCCCATTTATGCTTTTCTTTCTCCTTTTCCTTCCTCACTAATGTTTTGGTTTTGACCACTGCTTCCCTCAGTCTCCCTCCCTTCTATTCCCCCTCCCATTGTCATCTTTGTAAAAGTTCAGAACAGGGGCAGCTAGGTGGCACAGTGGGTAGAGCACTGGTCAGGAGTCAGGACAAACTGAGTTCAAATGTGGCCTCAGACACCTAATACTCACTAGCTGTGTGACCCTGGGCAAGTCACTTAACCCCATTGCCTAACCAAAAAAAAAATTTTTTTTTAAAAATTAGAAGTCCAGAACAGCAGAAAACCATGAAGAAGGAAGTGCTGCGTGAGAGAAACCTGTGGGATTCTGCATACTTTTCCACAAAGCGCACAGGGTGGGATGGAGTCGCCGCCGCCTCCTTTGTGCCGGGCTGCGTCTTGGGAACTTTTATAAAAGGTGTCCCTGGGTCTCCCCTTTCGTAGGTGTTTGTCAGGAAGCTCCGAAAGGCCTACGGAAAGAGCGAGTGGAATACGGTGGAGCGGCTCAAAGACAACAAGCCCGTTTACAAGCTTGACCACATCATCAAGGAGAGGTGAGCCCGCCTGCCTCGGTTGTCCCTAGGAGGGCCAAGCCCCGGGTGAGGGGCGAGGAGCGAGGCTGCTGCCGTGTTGCTACCCCTGGGCTGAGCTGAAAGGGCCCTGGAACAGGCCCCTCCGGGGCAGGGGAGCCCCCCACCTCCTGGGGCGGCCCAGCCCAGCGGGGCGCAGCTCTGGTTGTTAGGGTTCTCCTCCTTCCCCAAGCCTTACGGAGGCAGCTGCGGGTGCAGTCCATAAAGGGAGGGAGGCAGTGTGAGGGAGAGTTCTGCAGATGGGGAAACTGACGCTCAGGAGAGGCTGGGCGATGCATTGGAAAGCTCTGGGAAGCAGGTTCGGCTCTCCTCTGCCGCTGCTGCGGGGGCTCGCCTCCCTGGGCCTCCGTTGGCCTGAGGTCTCACCTCTGCCTCCCCTCTGTCCTCCCCGACCCCAGCTCCTTGTAAAACCTCATCTCAGTCTCGCCCTGTAGAGACGCCCCTTCTTTGGGATCCTGCAGCTCCTCCTCCTGAAAGATTAAGCTCTGTACTGTGTACTTGGAAGCCAGGAGGCCCACCTGGGCACCGGCACGCGGTCTGTTGTTCGGCCGTGCCTGACCCTCTGTGACCCCTTTTGGGGTTCTCTTGGCAGAGACATTGGAGTGGTTTGCTCTTTCCTTCTCCGGCTCATTTTGCAGATGAGGAAACTGAGTCATATAGGGTGAAGTGACTCTCCCAGGGTCACACAGCTAGTCTGTCTGAGGCAGGATTTGGACTCGGGCTGATGAGTCTTCCCGACTCCTGGCTGGGCTCTGTGCACTGTGGCACCACCTAGTTGCCCTGGTCTTTCCTCCGGGGAAACAGTTGGTTAGAGCATCCTTAACCTGGGTGACCTTGGCTGAGACAAAGGGCTTTGGCCCCTTGGGGCCCCCTCCTGGCCTGGCTCTTCCACAAAGTGAAGGTCTCAGATGGTGCCCCGGAGGCCCCTCCCTGGGGCGCTGCCCTCAGCCTGGCCTGCTGGGGTGAGGGGCGAGGGGCGAGGGGCGAGGGTCCAGGCGCCTGTGCTGTGCTTATCCCTCCCTGGCGGCTCCCAGGTACCCCACCTTCATCGATGCCCTGCGAGACCTGGATGATGCCTTGTCCATGTGTTTTCTGTTCTCGACCTTCCCCCGCACCGGAAAGTGCCACGTTCAGACCATCCAGCTGTGCCGCAGGCTCACCGTGGAGTTCCTCAACTACATCATCACCTCCCGGGCTCTGCGCAAGGTGAGCCGTGAGACCCCGGTGCTGAGCACCCTCCCCGCTGCCCCGGCCCTGCGCCTTCCCACTGCCCCCAGCCCTGCGCCCTCCCCGCTGCCCCCGGCCCTGAGCCCTTTCTACTGACCCCAGCCCTGTGCTGTCCCACTACTCCCTATTCCTTGCCCTCTCGGCCCTGCACCCTCCCTGCTGATCCCAGCCCTGTGCCCTCCCCCTTCTGCCGGCCCTGTGTCCTCCCACTGCCCCTGTTCCCTGCCCTCTCAGCCCTGCACCCTCCCACTGCCCCTGTCCCCTTAGCCCTGCTCTCTATCCCTCCCCCCTCCTCCCTTTCCCCACCACTGTTCCCTCCCTCCCCCTCCCCATTGCTCCCATCTCCTTACCTGCCCTTCCCCCCAGGTCTTCCTGTCCATCAAAGGGATTTACTACCAGGCCGAGGTGCTGGGCCAGCCCGTCGTGTGGATCACTCCCTATGCCTTTTCCCACAACGTGAGTCAGTCCCCTCCTGCTGGGCACGTAACGTAGAGTCCGAAGGCCTGGGTTCAGGTTCTCTTTTTGATCTTGGGCAAGTCCCTTGGGGATGATTATTTGCCACCTGTCCCTCTCCATTTCCTGACTCCTCCCTTTGAGTAGCAGCGGGAAAGGAGCCAGAGCCTCGGTCTCCCCCCTCACCTCACAGCAGACTCCGGATCCACTTATCAACACTGAGATGAGTCGGCAGCGGCCCTGCTGTCTCTGCTGTCACCTGCCCTGTGGGGCCTTCCCTGTTGCTCTGTGGTGTTCCCCAGGTGCCTCAGCCTGCAGGCTCTGGGCTGGGGTGGAAGGGGAGGGTTCCCAGGCTCTGTTTCCTGGGGGAGCCTGTCTTCCCGACAGCTGGACACGCACAGACGGAGCTGGCTTCGTCCTCTCCTCTCCCCCCTCTCCCCTACGCTCCCGGAGGCTCGGCTGCTTCCTTTGTGCTGAATAGGGAGCCGGTGAAAGGGGCTAGAGACGATAGAGCTGCAGGGGGGCGGGGGGAGGGGGGCAGCTGTCTGGGCCTCGCATTCTGTCCCTGTCCCTCCCTGTTCTGCCTTCAGTCTGGGAGCTCTCCCTGCCCCCTCTTCCCTTGTCTAGGCCCTCGGTGGGCAGGCTGCTGGGACTTTGTTGTTTGTGGTGGTCCGTGTTTTGGTTTTGGTTTTGGTTAGGCAATGGGGTTAAGTGACTTGCCCAGGGTCACACAGCTAATAGGTGTTATGTGTCTGAGGCCGGATTTGAACTCAGGTACTCCTAAATCCAGGGCCGGTGCTCTATCCACTGTGCCATCTAGCTGCCCCTGGTCCTTGTTTTAAAGCCCATCCACAGCCTCTCTGTGGCCCTGTTGCCGTCCCACCCGTCCCCACCTCAGGGGGTCTGTGACCTCTGCACTGGAAGTGGGCCTTTCTCATCCCACGTCCAGGCTGGGCCTGCTGACGGTTTGGGGCAGCTTCCTGTGTGCCCACCCTGCCTTCTGCCAGACCGTAGTCCTGGAAGAGGCCCAAGGGACGAGTGCCTAAAAACAGTGCTCCCTGGGCCCAGCTGTGGTGGGCCTGGGGCTCCTGGCTCTATGCCTCTTCATGTTCCTTCACTCTTGGCTCCGCCAGCATCCCACCGATGTGGACTACCGAGTCATGGCCACCTTCACCGAGTTCTACACCACTCTCCTGGGCTTCGTCAACTTCCGCCTCTACCAGACGCTCAACCTTCAGTATCCCCCCAAGGTAAAGGCCTTCCCGGCAGAAGCCCAGAAGCAGGCTGCAAGGCCTTGGCACAGCCGAGACGTCCGTGCCATTGGAACGTGGGCCGTGTTTCATCCTGGTCCTCCCGCTGGGGCAGGGGGCTGTGAGGGCCTGCCTAACCTGGTGCAAAGAGCACGGGGGTCCTGTTCCTTGTCTCACCCTTGGCCTCTTGTCTTCTAGCTCGAGGGGCCCAAAGACAAAGATGGGGATGATGAGGCCTACGCCATGGACTCCGAGAGCTCCCTGGAGGTGAGGCCTGGGGACATGTGGCTGCTCAGCATTGGGTTCAGCTGGCCCAAGTGCCCAGGACCTATGTGTCTGCCTTCCCCAGCCCTTTCTACTCACAAGTTATCCCTGGGGCCCGGAGGTTGGCACCTTGGCACCAGAGGGGCAGGTCCTTTCCTGTGTCTGCAGCCTGGGCTTCGGTCTTCTCCGGCCTGCAAGTGCCCCAGGCTGGGGAGATGAAGCCTGCTGGGGCGAGGGGCGTCCCCTCCTCCTCTTGGCTTCCAGGCCTCTGGCCTTGTCTCACTGAGCTACTCCGGTTATTTTTCTCCAGAAACTGTCAGCTTTGAGTGCAAGCCTGGCCCGTGTGATGGTGCCCGTCACAGAGGAGGAGGCAGAGATGGACGAATTCCCTGCTGATGGGGTGAGGGGGGGCTCTAGGGCCATTCGGGTTCAGGTAGGATGGGAGGAGATTCTTTCCAT
Source organism: Vombatus ursinus (assembly GCF_900497805.2). Lineage (NCBI taxonomy): Eukaryota > Metazoa > Chordata > Mammalia > Diprotodontia > Vombatidae > Vombatus > Vombatus ursinus. The sequence continues at coordinate 18,940,403 of NW_020941065.1, read as the reverse complement.
TTTACAGGTGAGGAAACTTAGGCTGTGGCAGCTTTAGGATGACAATCATGTGGTGATTTGGCCCCAAATCTTCCCACTAAAAGCCAGTGCCCCTTGACTGGAGAGGGGAAGTGTCCACATTGCCCATCCCTCCCCTGCCCACCTTGACTCTGGGGATCCAGAAGCGGCAGGACCACCGCCCCCAGAGACCCTGGGGACAGCTGGGCCTCAGCGGCCTCGTCCTTCTTGTGCCGTAGGAGAACGCGGAGCAGGAGGAGGGTCTGAGGAAGGAGCGGGAGGCCCAGGACAGGCACAAGAGGCTGTTTGAGGGGCTGAAGTTCTTTCTGAACAGGGAGGTCCCTCGGGAGGCCCTGGCCTTCATCATCAGGTCAGTGTCCTCTGTGTCTGTGTCTGTGAGTGTGTGTGTGTGTGTCTGTGTATGTGCATGTGTGTATGTGAGTGTGTGTGTATGTACATGTGCGTGTATGTGTGAGTGTGTGTGTGTCTGTGTGTGTGTGAGGGTGAGCGACGTGGAGGGGCACCAGAAGGCACCCAGTCTCGTGTGCAGTACCTGCTGGGCTGGCCTCAGACAGGAGCCCGCCCCCGCCTCTGTCCCCGTTGTTCTGTGGGTCGCCCAGACTTAGGAACACGAGGGAAACGCTGTCCGTAGTGTGTCGTGTTCAGAGGTCCAGTCGTTAGACCCTCCGTGGCGTCCCCCAGTCGGTGCCCCTCCCCCCTGGCATCGGCCTCATCCAGCCACCTCCTCTGCCTGCGCAGGAGCTTTGGTGGGGACGTGTCCTGGGACAGATCTCTGTGCATTGGGGCCACGTACGACGAGAAGGAGCCTTCCATCACCCATCAGATCGTGGACCGGCCCTTGCAGCCCACCCCCGTCATTGGCAGGTGAGTCCTCCTTGCCGTCTTCTGGCCTTGCCGGACCCTCACCTCCCTCCCTTGCTCCCCCCAGCCCGGACTGGGCCCTGAGCCCTCGTCTCTGCTGCCCCCTCCAGGTGCTACGTCCAGCCCCAGTGGGTGTTTGACTCGGTCAATGGCCGGCTCCGGCTGCCGGTGGAAGACTACTTCCCTGGGGTGCTTCTGCCCCCGCACCTCTCCCCTTTTGTGACCGAGAAGGAAGGGGACTACGTGCCCCCCGAGAAGCTGAAGCTGCTGGCCCTGCAGCGGGGTGAGACCCCAGGTAACTCGGCTGTCCCTGTCCCCCGGCACCGCGACCTTGGGTTGCACAAGCCAGGTCCTTTATCCAGGCCTTAGTTTGCCTGTCTGTAAAATGAAAGGTTTGGATCAGGTGGTGATCTGGTGAAATGAGGGGACCTTGACTTTCCTCCAAAGGTGGCAGGACCCCACCCCCCAGGTGAAGGGGTAGGGGGGAGGTGTTGGGTGCTATGGTGGGGCTGTCCTGGGTTGGGGGGTGGCGCGAGCAGGGAGCCTGGGGCCAGGGCCTGCTGCAACCTGTCGTGACGTGTGCCCTGTAGGAAATGCAACCGAGTCGGAGGAGGAGGAATCTGAGGAGGACGAGGGAGAAGGTGGTGATGAGGAGGAGGAGGAGGAGGATGAGGAAGGTTCGGAGAAGGAAGATGAGGCCAAACTGAAGGTGATGGAAGAGCAGAGGACTCTGGGAAAGGTACTGGTGCCCACCCTCCTTGGGCAGCTTCCTCTGACTGCCCGCACTGTGCTGGGGCTGGAGCATCTCAGGGAGCCTCGGGCACTGCCCACTGCCCTGGGGAGACCCAGCTCTACTTCAGGCTGGAAGCCCGAGCCGCTCTTCTCACGGCCCGGCCCTATTGCTGATGGCAGCATTTGGGGCCCCCAGTCACCGTCCTCTCAGCCTGCTGGAGCTGAAAGGGGGCTGGCCTTGGGGTCAGGGGGCCTGGGGTTAGATGCCGCGTCTGCCACTCACTCCTTGTGCAACCTGGAGCAAAGACCTCCGACTCCTTAGCTTTAAAACGGCCATAAGAGACCCTGTCGTGGGATCATTTGGTGATGGGAGTTTTACGTGCATCAGAGGCAGCAGTGGGTGAGGGCAAGAATGCCTCCTTGGGGGCAGCTGGGTGGCGCAGTAGATAGAGCACTAGCCCTGAAATCAGGAGGACCTGAGTTCAAATCCGGCCTCGGATGCATAACACTAGCTGTGTGACCCTGGGCAAGTCACTTAACCCCATTGCCTATCTAAAAAAAAAAGAATGCTTCCCTGGACCCTGGCCACCCCCACCCTCAGCCAGGGCATGCAGGCTCCTCCTTGTAGACCGGTGGAGCCACTGCTTTGATGACCAGTTGGGTGGCCCTGGGGATGTCTCTTAATGCTTTTTGTCTCAGTTTCTTCCCCTGTAAAATGGGCATGATAGTGGCCCGGCCTCATAGGGTCGTTGTGAGGATCAGAGGAGGGCTTAGCCTAGTGGCTAACACAGTGTAGGGGCCTATCCTCCTCCCCTTTCCCTTGAGAGAACCTCCTGGGGTCTGCTTCTCGCTCGTCCCGTGGGCCGAGGTTGCTGAGACTCTCTGCTGTCCCCAGAAGCCACAGGTGACCATGGGTACCTTGGACAAGAGGCGTCAGCTGCCCCAGGAGGAGGAGAATGAGGCCAAGAGGCTGGCCATCATGACCATGAGGAAGAGGGAGAAGTACCTGTATGACAAGATCATGTACGGCAAGCGGCGGAAAGTGCGCGAGGTGAGCCGGCCCTCCTATCCCCGACTCTGCCTGGGCACCCCCTCCTGACTCCTCTTATTTCTTGGGTCTTTTCAAAAGGAAAATAGTTTTTATGGAAATAGCAGTTTTGTGAATGACTAGAAATGATAGAATGAGGGGTTTGAATTAAGCGATCTCTGAGGCCCCTTCCAGCCCTGACATCCCCTACTCTGAGCCCCCTCCCACCTCTGACTTCCCCTCCTCTAAGGTCCCTCCCACCTCTGACATCCCCTGCCCCAAGGTCCCTCCCACCTCTGGCATCCCCTGCCCCGAGGTCCCTCCCACCTCTGACATCCCCTGCTCTGAGACTGAGTCTGCAGTACATATGAACCTTTTTGTAATATTTTGTACCTCAGTAAAAAAGGAAGGGATGATGGCTACGTTTTCAGGGTAAATTGCAAGTTGATTTTTCCAAATAATCTGTTTCAGGTGCTTAGGGTGCCCTTGATCCAAGATGGTTTGTGGGATGGGAACCTCTCTGGACTCCTGCCACTCTTTTGTTTAATGCGCTTCCTCTCCCTGTCTTGCAGGCAAACAAACTGGCCCAGAAGAGGAAGGCCCACGATGAGGCTGTGAAGGCCGAGAAGAAGAAGAAGAAGAAGGCTCAGGCCTGAGCCTGGCCTGCCTGTGACCCTGCCCTGGAACACTACTGCTCCTGGGCCCGGCCCTGCCCAGGGACTTCTCTCCCAGTGCTCAGGCCTTGGACACTCTGACTGGGAGCTTCCCCGGGGATTCCTCCCCCAGTGCTGGGCCCTGCCGGGCTCTCGGCCTTTGCTGGTGCCCCATCCCTGTTCCCAGACATGAGCTTCAGTGGGGAGGATCCCGGCTGCGCCTCATAGTAGAGGCGGGCAGATGGAAGGCCCAGAGGCCCCGAGGAGGCCACCGGCAGGGTGACCCTTCATGCTCAGGGCTGCCCTAGACACAGCCTGAGTCTCCAGGCCTCCCTGCCCTCTGCCATCTGTACAGATAGGACTTGCCGATGCTTTATATCTGGGGAAAATGTTTCCTAATAAATCTGTGGACTGATGTAGCCGCTGTGCCTTCCGTCCTGGAGCCTTTCTGCTTCTGGCCCAAGGGGCCTCTGCAGTGTGCTGGGTGACATTGCTTCCTGGCCAGGCAGTCTTGGAATGCCAGGACATAGAAGGTTCCATCCCTGCCCTCATGGAGCTAACATGATTAAAGCACCTAATGTGTGCCATCCGCTTTACAAAGATTGTCTCATTTGATCCTCACAGCCATCCCTGGGGGGAGATGCTGTCATGAGCCCCATTTTACAGATGAGGAAACTGAGTCAAGCAGCGGTGAAGTAACTTGCCCAGGATCACCCAGCTAGTCAATGTCTGAGGCAGGATTTGAACTCGGGTCTTCCTGACTCTAGGCCCGGGGCTCTGCACTGTGGTTCCCCTGGTGGCCTCTAGGTGCTTACAGTCCAAGGAGCTGATGCTGGGCTGTGGGAAGGATACAAGTATCCCGAGAGGTATAATGGGAGGTGGGGGGAGGGGGTGGCCAGGGCAGGGAAGGTTTCCCAGCAAGAAGTGAGGGGTGAGGAAGCAGCAGGCCCTGCAGAGCCACAGAGCTGTCCCTGGCCTCAGGGGGCTTCCAGTCCACCCCAGGGCCGAAGGTTGGAGTGTTTGTGTGGGGAGCTGGCCTGCCGCACGCTGTGCGGGCCTGTTTGACGTCCTCTGGGCCATGTGCTGTGTGGGCAGCTTTGCTGAGGGACGTGCACAGAGCCGGCCTGCAGCTAGGTAAGCCCAAGGCCCTCGCAGAGGAAGCCAGGCGGAGGCCCTGCTGTGCTTCAGAGATTCTCCTGGAAGCTGTGTGAAGGAAGGACTGACAGGAACAGCCTGGGCCCCAAGACCATCAAGGGAAGGAAACTGAGGCCCGGGGAGGGACTTAGCCCAGGTCGCGCAGGCGGCAAGCCTCTGCTGGAGCTGAAAGCAGGAGCCAGGTAGAAGGTGCTCGAGTAGCAGGCCTGGTCGAGGTGGGGTCCGAGAGACGACGATTTGGAACCTGAGAAGACGGATCCCGCCCCAGCTCAGGCCTTCGATTCCTCCCGCAGAGGAAGGGGCCGCGGGAGGCAGACGTGGGGCCGGAGGATCAGTTCACCTTAGCTCTGTGGCTTGTGTGTCTTCCTTTGTTCCGGAGTCAGTCATCCCGCTATCAGATTCCCTCTGCTCTGTCACCCTGCGTGGCGCCTGCAGAGGAAGGCAGTGCGGTCCAGCCACGAGCATTAAGTGGCTGCTCTGTGTTAGGTGCTGGGGGTACGCCGGGTGCATCCAAAAGTCTGCAGAATAAATAGGAGGGAGTCAGGGCAGAGGGCCCCCAACAGTCGGCCTCGGGAAAGGCTTTGTGGGAGAGGGAGAACATGGCTTGAGGAAAAGCCAAGAGGAGGCATGGGGGAGCCTCTTCTTGCAAGGCATCTCCACCCATCAAGACCTATTGTTCTAAGCTTCTGATGACACCAAGGACGTGGTTGGTCTGCGTCTTTAGCAGCTGTGACAGGGGACCTGCGGGAGCTAGGCTCACATTTCCCAGGGGACGTTGAAGGTTCCCCACCCCCTATGGGGGCTCCAAGAGAGGAAGATGGGGAGCAAGGTGCTGAGCTCATTGGCAGAGGAGGGAGAATGACGGCTGTGTTCTACAGTCATCACCATTGGGATCTGGTGAAAAATTTCAACAGTGTGAACATCAAAGGAGGAAATGATCAAAGGAAAAAGGAGAGGGCGAGTCCGGGAGTGGAAGTGGGGAGTCGAGTATTCAGACCCTCTGTCTAGGACCAGCCTGTTGTGGGTGCGAATAGTCATCAGTCAGCCAGGCACAAAGACAAAAGCAGTCCGTGCCCTCAAGGAGCTTACATTCTAATGATGAAAAGAAGTGGGTTTGTAGATTGCTATAAAGCAGATAAAAGACAGGGGCAGCTGGGTGGTGCAGTGGGTAGAGCCCTGGGCCTGGAGACAGGAAGACCCGAGTTCACATCTGGCTGGGTGATCCTGGACAAGACACTTCACCTCTGCCTCAGTTTCCTCATCTGTAAAATGGGGATAATAGTACCCCCCCGGGTGGTTGTGAGGATTAAATGAGATAATAATTATAAAGTGCTTAGCACAGTGCACAGCACATGGAAACCTGATATAAATGTTTGCTGTCATTATTCTTATGACATTCTGAGAGGTGAAGGCTAGGAGAACAGGGAAAGGCCTCCAGAAAGTGAGATTTGAGCTGAGCCTTGACAGTCACCTAGGGAACAAAGTGGGAGAAGCCAGGAGGGATTCCAGATACAGGCAACAGCCGGTGGGGAGATACCATCTCACATCGAAGGAAAAAACTGCCAAAAAAAAAAAACCAAACCTGGATTGGGGGTTGAGGGGAGGGGGGTAAAAAGATTACAAAGGTGGGCAGGGGCCGGGGTCGAGCAGCCCTCTGGAGTGGGTGGTGGGGGGGTGGGGAGGAGAGAACAGGAGACGGGATTTGGGGAGAGTCTAGACGGGGGCTGCCCATCTGTACACAGACTGTACTCTCTGCTTGTGAAACCTCACCCTTCTCTCCTCCCCTGACTCTTCAGTCCCTCGGTCCAGCCCACTCTGTCTTAGCTACACCCAGAGACAGCCGAAGCCTTGATTTTGCCACTGTCCACAAATGATCCACCTTTTGGAGCCTGACCTCCAGAATTCCTTCACCCAGTCATAATCCTTTATCTGAGGCAGGATGAGCTTACATCCCAATATTTTTTAACAGCTACGCAACAGCAACCAACCAATGACTTTAGTTACCTGTGTGTAAATAGTCTGCAGAACATTACAATTGAGAGGCATGATAGCAAGACAGACATGTTCTAGGATGTTTAACCATATTCAGATGATTATAATATGTAATTGTAATACATCACTGTAACGCTTGCATTACGAAGAAATGTGAGATGCACGATTCAGAGGCATCTTAGCTCCAGATGTTCATGAGCCTACCCTGTGGTAGAGCCTTCCCAGCTCATATTGGCCTGATCAGCCAGGGCTGGACGCACTGGACCTTGACTACGACGTAATGATGTCATTTTGGAAGACCAACCACCAACACCAATGTTTGCGAAGCTATTGACAGATATTGTCTCGTCTGAACCTAGTGGCAACCCTTAGGGGTAGGTGCTGTTATCCCCACTATACAGAGAGGAAGCTCAGGGCTAGAGAGATTAGTGATGAGTGTGGGGTCACACAGCTAGTGTAATAACACTGGGGTGAGCGCTAGGTGGCGCCATAGTGAGTAGAGGACTGGCCCTGGAATCAGCAAAACCTAAATTCAACCTACCCTCAGATACTTCCTAGCTGTTGGACCCTGGGTAAGGCCCTTCACCCTGTTTACCTCAGTTTCCTCATCCGTAAAATGAACTGAACAAGAAAACGGCAAACCACTCTAGTATCTGTGCCAAGAAAACCCCAAATGGGGTCACAAAGAGTTGGACACAACTGAAAAAAAAAATAATAACACTGCAAAGAGTTGGACACAACTGAAAAAAAAAATAACACTGCAAAGAGTTGGACACAGCTGAAAAAAAAAGTAACATTGCAAAAGAGTTGAACACAACTGAAAAAAGATGATAACACCGATCCTTAAAAATTTAAGAGCAGCATTTTAAAATCGATGGCGCCCTGTGGAATACTCCAAACTAGGTTCAGTGGTCAGCCCTCAAGTCATGGAGGTCCATGGAAGACATCAGAACCACGTGGTTAGCAGGTCATTCCCGTGCTCGGGTCTGCTACCAGAAGTGTGTGAAGGATGAGCTTAACTTACATCTCAATCCTCTTACTCGGTTACAAACCAAACCAAACCAAAAAACAACAGCAGCGATTTTCTCTACCCATTTAGCCACCCTTGGAACCTTAAATAGAAAAGAATGATACTCATATAGCTGGATGGCGATTTATCCCATGATGGCCTCTCTGGAAGCCACTGAAAGTAAGATGGGAAGAGTGAGGTCATCGTAATCGTAAGAGGTAACAGTGCTTCAGGGCTTGCAAAAGTACACCTCCTCTTTGATCCCCGACACCCTTGAAAGGGAGGACCTACAGGTGGTAGCATCCCCTTTTTACAGATGAGGAAGCTGAGGCCTGTAGCGGTTAAGCTTAAGCCCAACCTGGTCTTGTCTCACTCTCTTCCTCTCCTTAATAAACCCATTAGCAGGCAGCAGCCGGGTGGAGAAAGCCAGCCAGCGTCTCTTGGCCTCTGCAGCCAAGCCGTATCAAGTCTACTTTTGCGTCTCTCCTCTATGTACCTTTTCTTCTTTAATGCAACTGACATCATGGTGGCAGGCCCTCATCACCTCACTTCTGGACTATTGCAATAACCTTTTAAAAAATAATACATAATTTTCCCACAATTGCATGTAAAAGCAATTTTTAACGTTTGTTGTTTTTTTAAGTTTTGAGTTCCAAATTCTCTCCCTCCCTCCGTCCCCTCTCCCCTGCCCCGGACGGTAAGCAATGCAATGTAGGTTACAGGTGTACAATCATGTAAAACATTTCCATGGTAGTCATTTTGTGGAAGAAAACTCAAACAAAAAGATGGAGGAAATGACAGTAGCCTTCTAATTGGTCTGCTTGGGGAGTGAGGTCTTTACTAATAGAATCGCCTTGAGGGAGGGTTTATGGGTTGCCTTTCTCTATGTCCCTAGGCCTAGGGTTTAGCACATTAAATTCACATTAATTAATCACATTAGCACATAATAGGAGCTTAATCCGTGATTGATTCTGGTTCCCCCCAAAGGTCTGGAAGGGATCACAAGCCCCATTTGACAGAGGAAAATGAAGCGCAGGATGGCAAGCCAACAGGCAGCGACTCGGTGGAGACTACAGTTTGGGTCTCCTAAGACATTGTGACCCAAGGTTCTCTGACCTCTCCCATGCTGGGGAAGAAGGATTTCCCTGGGAGAACTCTGTGAACAAAACTGGTACAGCCTTGGAGTGGGAGTTCCAATCCCTGCCTCAGACACCCTCTGCATGGCTCTGGACAAGTTAGCTTGGAGTCAGAAAGGACTGAATTAACATCCTGTCTCAGATACTTACTAGCTTGGTGACCCTGGGTAAGTCACTTAACCTCTCTGCCTCAGTTGCTTCATCTGCAAAACGGGTGCGTGTAAAATGAAGGGATCAGATTAGGTGGCCTTTGGGGTCCCTTCTGGCCCTCCACATAGGAGTCCTAAAATGGCAGTGTCATCATGAGACAGGATTGAGGGTGAGAATGACTTTTGGGCAGAGGACCGAATGAGTGAATGAATGAATGAATGAATGAATGAATGAATGAATGAAAACAATTATTAAATGCTTACTGTGTGGAAAGCACTGTGCTAAGTGCCATCCGAACAAATCGAAACCAAGATGGTCCCTGCTCCAAAGGAGCCTGCAGTCTAGGAGGGAGAGCTCATATACGGGGTGGGAGAGCCTGATGAGGTCTTGGGCGATAGGAATGAGGGCGGCCCTTCCATCCATCCCCCTGGGCCTTAGCGGAATCACAGGGCATTCTGGCCCCCAGACGTGACCTGAGCCGTCTTTCCTGCAGGAGGACTGAGCAGTTTAGAGGCTTCCACCCCCCACCTCCCCCCTGTCACCCTCACAACCGGGGGTAAGGACAACTCCACCTCCCAGCCTGCAGGGCAGAATGAATGAAGCTACTCATGCTGAGGGGTGCCCAGGCCTGTGACTCTAGCCTCCTTCCTCACTGTTCCCTCCAGCCCTCTGACCCTGCGGCCACCCCAGAGCCACGAGGGCCGGCCAGCAAGCCTATCAGACAGGGGACAGCCCCGCCCCCGGCCCTGTCTGCCGGTGCTGACCCTGAATTTTCTCCATTCCAGAATGGCTCAGCTATGCCGGGGGCGTCTGCTCTCTGATGCAGCCCAAGACGGGGGGTTTTCTGCCAGTCCGCAGCTGCCCTGGTGCTCCTTGAAGTCCCCGGCACGCTTTCTTCCTTGCTGGGGACCCTGTGCTGGGCTGCGGTGTGAGATGCCTGGGGGTGGGGGGCTGGCACTGACGGCAGGATGGTGGCGTTGCCCCTGCTCCAAGGCACGGCCACCCTGCCAGCCCCTCACTGTCTTTGGAAGGAGGAAGGGCAGCTGGGGACGTCTGGGGCCCTCAGTGCTGGGTTCGGCCTTCCCCTCCTTGGAAACCAGTGGGTTCAGGCTCTTGGCTTGATTGTCACACAATAGCCCCATTCTACAGACAAGTAGCTGGGCCTCGAGGGGTGGAGTCTAGGGGAAGGGGGTTTAGCTGCTCACAGGGTCTTCCGTGTCATGCCCGTCTCTGAAGGAAACAAAGGAGGTAATTGGACGAGGCTGAGGGGCGAGGGGGTGGCATTTAATGCCCTGGAAGCCCACCCTGTAGCCTAAGTCCTTTGGGGGCCACGGGCCGATCCTCAGCCCTGGAATCCCAAATGAGGCAGACCTGTCAAACTGACAGGGAAGGTCCCTAGGACCCTGGGGTCGCGTTAGCCGGAATCTGTAGTCCTCATTCCCAAGCAGCCTGTGCAACAGGTTGTGAAATGGGGAGAGGGGCCTTGGAAATCAGTTCCTTCATTCGACAGTAGAGGAGACTGAGACCCGGTGAGGGGAGGAGGCTCAGCCAGAGTCACACGGTGAGTTGGGGCAAGGCCGACGCTGAAGTCCAGGGGCCCAGTTCCCAGCCTCTTTTTGCCCTGTGCACCACTCTGGCCAGCTGCCCCAGGAGCTGGGCTGGGAGGCCCTAAGAAACCTCCTCCTTCACAAGGGATGCTTTGGGGGCTCATCCTGGCTGGCTCCAGATTCCGGGGGCCTGGAGCAGGCGGAGTCCGGCGCGGACAATGGCCCCGTTGCTGGGGCAGCCGCAGCTGGGAGACAAACGGGCCTGTTGTTTGGGGGCCCCTCCAGTCCTGGCCCAGAGGTGAATGGCTTCTCTGTGCCTCCTGCCTGGCCCCTCCAGTTCCCAGGAGTGGGAGGGGAGGAAGCCAGGGGCCGGGGGCTGGGCCTTGTCATTGGCTAAGGGAGCCAGGCAGGGAGGGTGGGACCAGGCAGGAAACCTGGCCCTGCACCTGTACCCCACGGGAGGACTCGTGGGCACAGGCAGTGGGGGGTTGGCCCAGGCGGGCCGGTGACGGGGCCTGGGGGCCCAAGTGTCCATGCAGGGGCAGGACAGAGCAGTGTCCCTAGACCGGTGCTGGACAGCTGTGGGGAGCCCCCAGGGCCCTGGAAAGGACACGGAGGCGCCACCAGGGACCTACCCAGAGGATCTCAGGAGAGAAGGGTATGTACATAAGTCCTGGCAGGCTGGTGGGATCAGGGGAACCCCCTGTTAGGGGAGTTAGGGGAACCCTAACTCTGTTGGGCTGGAGCACCCTAATTGATGGCAGTTTAGAAGATCCTGGATCTAGTGCCCAAATGAATCCAGTGTCCCCTTTACGGCTCAGGAAACCGCAAACCAGGGAGGGAAAGGGACTTACCCAGGTCATGCAGGCGGGACATGGAAGTCAAGTCTTCTGGCTCCAAATCCAGTGTGGGCATGCTGCATTTTTTTTTCTGCGACTTCTGCTGGCAGGCTGTAGGATCCCACAAGAGGCCCCTCTGCCTGCCTCAGTTTCCCCCTTGCTCAAATAGTGATGACAATACTGTCTGCTCAGCTAAAAAAGTTATACTGACCCCCAAACCCCAAGGAAGCGAATGGAGGGGAATGAGAGAAGGAGTAAATATGCTTTGAGATCCTCCTGCCGGAGATGTCAGAAGAAGGGAGAAAAAAAAACGTGGGTGTGAGGAAGGCAGTGGAGGTTGTGTGCCTAAAGACCCCCATCTCTTCCCACAGCCTCCTCAGGGGCTCGGGATGACCCTGTCTGGGCTAAGGGCTGGGGGCAGCCTTTGAGAACTACCCCCTTTTCCCTTTTTCCTCTCCCTGGAATCTGTCAGAAGAAATAAAGCGCCTAAGCCTCTGGGGCTGGTAAACCAAGTTATGTTAATGATTAATCCCATTTGGGACAGAATCAACAAAAGTCTGCCTCACGGGCCTGCTGGCACTTGGAAGGGGGCCTGGGACCCAGCCATAGCAGGCTCTGGGCATCACGTCCCTCCTCCACGCGTCCAGGAGCACCTGAGAAGGGAATAGCATCCCAGCTGGTCCACCTTTTACAGAAAAGGAAACTGAGGCCCTTCACGTGAAATGATTTGCCCAAGAGATCACAGGTAGCAAGTCTCAGCAGGGAGGACTGGAGCTTAGTTCCTCTGGCTGAAGATAAAGTTTTTATCTGAACAGGGATCCCCGGAATGGGGTAAGGCATTGGGCTAGACCAATGAAGCTAGACCTGAGGGGGAAGGGAAGGATGCCTTGGGCTCCCTTCCCTGTCGGAAGGCTCCATCCTCTGGGAGGGTGAATGTAGGCAGGGCTCAGAGTGCCGGGTACAGGGAATGAGATCAGCACAGGTGGGAAGCTTGTGATCCGATAGGAGGTCAAGAGAGGGTTTACTCCTCTCTCCTTGAATTGGGGCTATACCTACAGTGGTTATGGGTGGGTGTGTGTGTGGTAGGGAACAGAGAGTGGCCTATAGGCCCAGACAGGGCAAGGGACTCTGGAGGAGTCTGTGGGGGTGGTCAGCCAGAGGAGGAATCCTTCGGCCAGAGCAGGTAGTTCTCAAAGGCTATCCCCAGCCCTTAGCCCTATTTCTCTTGGAATCTGGCGATGGGGGCCAGTGAGGAGGGTCACGCACTGGGGACCCCCGGCCCCCTGGTGTGCCTCCAGGGTCTGCACCTCCCCCTCTCCCTCACCCCACCGGCCTCATCCAAAGCACATTCCCAGACTGTCTCATGGGGTCCTGAGGACGTGTTTGGGATGTAAAGAGAAGAAAAGCGCGTTCTCTCAGATCGATGTCTTGACAATGACTGAGGGAAGGTCACAAGTTAATGGTTATCAGGTATTGGAATCCTGGTCTCCTGACTCAGCCCGGTGCTCATCCTGCTGCCCCCCCCCCCCCCCCCGCCCGGGACAGTTCAAGGATGTAACCTACACCACCCCAGCGGGGGGCCTGACACCAGATCTCTCGCCTGCCCGCTGGAGTCTGGGCTCCCTCGGGGACAGGTGCCTGAGGCGTCCATCCATGCCGGGGGGAGCAGCAGCAGCCCGTGGGGGTGGGGAGAGATGGGCTGTGCTCCTGGGTCCTAGAAGGTCTGGTCTGGAAGGAGACAGAGAAAATGCCAGAACTTGTGATATTCTAAGAGAGCAAAAGGTTAGAACTGGAAGGACCTTGAAATAGGGGCTCTAGAAGGTCAGAGCTCTGGGTGATCTTAGAATACAGGACACAAAATGTCAGCACCGGAAGGAAACTGAGAGCATAGAATGTGAGAGCTGTAAGGAACCTTAGAAAAGAATGTCTGAACTGGGAAGGGGCTGAGAACAGGGGATGCCAGAGCTGGGAGGGCCCTTAAAACAGGGAATGTCAGGGCTGGGAGGGGCCTTAGAACATGGACTGTCAGAGCTGAGAGGGGCCTTAGAACATGGACTGTCAGAGCTGAGAGGGGCCTCAGAACAGGGGCTGTCAGGAGTGAGAGGGGCCTTAGAACAGGGAATTTCAGAGGTAAAAGTGACCTCTGAACATATAATGTCAGAGGAGGCCTTGGAAATCATCTGCTCTAATTGCCTAATTTTACAACTAGGAAACCCAGGTCTCCTAGCTCCCAGGCCATGGGTCCTCGTTCCCTCTTCCGCTTGAACTCCTTGGGTCCTAGGTTTGCTCCTCCTCCCGAGGGGCCCCTCTCTAGTTCCCCTGGCCTGGGACCCCACACTACCTCATTTTCAGGGATGGGACAAGGGGCACCTTTACCTGATCCCCCTGCAGGGGTCTTTCTGGGAGGACCAGGAGACAACTGAACTCCTTCACTGCCTTGGCTCTAAGCCTCGGCCCCAGGGAGCTAGATGTGGCTCCTAGTTACCAGTTCCTAGAACTGGATCTAGCTCCCTGGGGCCCTGAAAGCAGGAAGCATATGGCATGCTAGGAAACACTTCCATTAAGAGAAAGGCTGGCCTTCTTTAATTTTTTTTTATTTTTAATTTATTTCTTTTTAGTTTTCAACATTCACTTCCATAAGATTTTGAATTGTAAATTCCCCCCTCCCCCGGAGATGGTGTACAATCCGATCTAGGCTCTACAAATGTGAAGCATGTTTTCCCATTAGTCAAGTGAAAAGGACAATTAGAACTAATGGGAGGAACCCCGAGAATGAAGCAATAAAAAAACCACAAAGGAAAAGGAGAGCAAATGGTCTGCTTCCATCTACGTTCAGACTCCCTGGTTCTTTGGGTGTGGATGGCGTTTTCCCTTATGAGTCCTTTGGCCCAGTCTCAGATCCTTGCATTGCTGAGAAGGGTGAAGTCTATCAAAGTCAGTCCCCTCACCCTCACAGTGAGGCTGTTACTGTGTACAACGTCCTGCTCACGTCACTGCACCAGTTCATGTCAGTGCAAGGCTGGCCTTCTACAAAGCAGTGAAGGGGCTTGGGCCTCCTTCCTCCTCCACACCCACCCCTCCCTGCTGCCGCTTGGAGGGCGAGGACCAATGGGTTCCCATGGGTGCTCGTAGAATGTCAGAGTTGAGAATGCTGGATTGCTAGTCAGAGGACTTGGGCACTTACTACCTCTCCTGGTGACCCTGGGCTAGTCCCTTGCCCTCTCTGAGCTTCTGTTTCTTCCTTCCTAATCAATCAGTCAGTCAACTAGCACTTATTCAGCACTTACTATATGTCAGGCACTGAACTAGACAATGAAGACACAAGTCCTTGGCCTCAAGGTGTTTACACTCTTCTGGGAGAGACAAGTTCTCTTACAAGGTGTATACAGGCTCCCTTTCTTCCCTCCAGGTGGGAGCCCCAAAAAGTCCATGCACAAAGCCAGATTCAGCATCGGAGGATGACAGGCGGATTCCCTTCCATCTCTAAGCCCTAACCCTTCTCTCCTTCTTTTAACATCACATTAAGAATCTGAAGGCAGTGTAGCATTTGTTGACTGTATTAGGGGCGAGGAGCCTTTTTGTTTTTGTTTTCTTTTTCTTTCTCTCTCTTTTTTTTTTCATCCTGTAGGCAATAGAGAGCCATGGAGGATTTTTGGGCAGGGGAGTGATACGATGTCTTGCAGAAGTAGCTTGGGCAGCTGCTTAAAGCATGGATTGGAATGAGGAGACTGGAGGCAGGAGAGAGGGGAGGTGCAGCACTAGCTGCGTGAATGGGGAGAAGGAGCAGGTTGGGAGAAAGTTCTGCCCTGGAGATGACAGATTTCACAGACTTTCAGAGCTGACAGGGACCTCAGAGCTCATCAGATCCATCTCTTTCATTTTATGCATGAGCAAACCGAGGCCAGAGAAGGGTAGCCACCGGCCCAAGGTCACACAACCAGTGAGCCGTTGGAGCTGGGTCTGGAAAGGACTTGGGGAATGATTGGAGTCAGGGAGAAGGGAGATTCAGAGACAGCTCAAGGATTTCCAGCTCAGCAGTTTTCCGTCTCGTATTGGATTTTCGTTGAGGTCTTGACTCTCAGCCTCTGTGGGTAGAGCTTCTGGGGTGATTTGGCTGTGGGGAGCAGCTGGACGAGATTGCCTGATGCTGGTGAGTTTGGGGTTCAGGAGTTGGCCGGACAGGCAGGGACATGCGCCCCCTCCTGTGGAGCCCCTGTTACCCCCCCCCACCCACTCTCCCACACCCACACACACAGAGACCTTTGGGGGATCAGGCACCACCCGCCCTCCCTCCTCCTGGTTGGGCATACCGTCCCTCCGGGGATCGCTAACTTCCTGCTGTCACAGCCAAGGTGCCCTTGGCCAAAGGACTTCCCGGGACTCTTGAGGGCAGTGAGGTGAGGTGAGGTGGAGAAATTGAGGCCCAGGGCTAGGAGTCACCCAAGGTCACCCAGCCAGGCAGGGGCGCCGAGAAGAGGCACAGCAGCCCAGCGGGAGGCTTGTGAATATTCATCCATTCCTACTAAACTTCGGGCAGGGCCAGGTGTCTTTGGCTCGCTTCCCAGAGCTGCAAAGTCAGGTCCGCAGGTCGAGGCCAGACTCAGGAGGGCTGAGGCTTACAGCAGGACGCGACCCAGCCGAGCACCCTCATCCTCCGTGCCCCACCCTCATCCATCACAGCCCGGCTAGGTAGGAGGATGCTCCCGGACCAGTAACTTTTCTGACCTGGTTCTCAGTTTCCCCTGCTGCACCATTGGGGCATGATTCTGTCTTCCTTCTGGGCTGTATTTCAAGGGCAGAACTCTTAAGTTTCCTGCTCTGAGGGAGGGGAGCTGTGGTAAACATAAATAATACCAAGCTAGTTCTGTTTGACTGTTAACCCTGGGGATCAGCTGGGGGGCAGTTGGAGTAGGGACCCAGGTTGGAGCGGAGGGACGGAGGTGTGGGGTGGTCCGAGGCTGAGGATGCAGCCGAGACTTCTTCAACAATCTGGTGTCTCTAGGACATGCATGGCTCGGCTTCATGTTTTCTCTCTTCCTATAAGCCAGTCTCCAGCTGAAAGCTTCAGGTGGGAGGTAGTGCTGCTTATTGGGACAGCTGCTTCCAGTATGACACTTTATTAAATCTTTCCCAGCATCTTCAACTCTCTGCAGCTTTTTAGCTGTTTGGTTTTTTTTTTGGTTTTGTTTTGTTTTCTGGCTGGCTGCATTTTCCCTTTCAGGAATCTTTCAAGGTAACAGCATCTACAAACACTAACCAAGTCACAAGACAAAGATTTTCCCGGAAAAACACAGACAAAACAATAAGGCACATATCGGTTAGCCTTAAGATTTTCACTTCGTTATAATGAAAAGAGACGAATTAAAACCCAAATGAATTACCGTTAAATCTCTTGCAGATTCATGTCAAAGATCCCCTAAGTCAATAGCACTGCTGTTTAGTCCTTCCCAGAACTGTGGGGAGCATCCCTGGTGCCACACTATCTAAAATCTCTCCAAGGGGGAACCCATAGGTATGTTATTACTGCTGGAACCCACCCTGCTTTACTAGCCCTGGGGGAAGACTTTAAAAGAAACCTAAACTTTAATCCTAATTCTAAACCACCCCAATCCCTCTGGCGAACTAAATGTCCCCAATCTCTTAAACGCCCCCAATCCTTGGGACAAACCTAAAAACTTCCCTGGAAAACTGGATCCACACACGTGCTTTCCCAATCCCTGGAAGACTGGATCCAAACCTATGCTTTCCTAATCCCTGGGGAAAGTGCCAAGCTTCTAAGTAAAACAAAAATTAAACCACCCTAAGATTTACCTGAGCTTGGAAGGAAAAGGCTGTAGGTCAGAGATCGAGTTCTGTGACCTGACCTAGCTGACTCTGCCATGGGGCAGGTGAAATATGACTGAGGAAGAAAAGGTTTGATCTGTAGAGCGTTTTGATTTTTTTAAGCAATGCATGCCAATTGCCCAACAAATCAGGACCCAGTCACCTTCCTCAGGTAGGGTTGGACCCCAGTACAGGGGGAGACAGACTTTTATACATTAAAAACCATTAGCCAATTAATTAAAGGGAAACAATACAACATTAGGTGATCTGATTTCTAATTGTATGAAAGATTAGGGCCTTTCCAAGTTGGGAGAGAGAGAGTGAACAAGTGGGATTCCCTGAAATCAGAGAAGGTATCTCACTCCCCCCAAATGTCTGTATTTAGTCAAAGGAACATGGAAACAAGAACTGATTGATCGGTATGGGGCCAGTTTTCAGATAAGATGTAGGGGTTGCTTGAGATGTGCAATTGCGAGAGGACTCCTTTTTTCAGTCTTCAGATCTGACCTTCTGGTCAGCGTAATTGAAGTCCTTAGTTAAGGGTCTTTAAGCAGCAAGAGGGGGCGGTCCAGCTTCCCGGCCACACAGGGGTAGGCTCAAACAAAGATTTTCTCCCGATTCCTAAGATTGAGTAAAGTTTTTTCACAAGACAGAATTTGGACTAAATCCATAACTGAAAAGAAAGGGAACTGATCACTCCCAAAATTAAGTCACAAGGTGGAGTCAGCGGGGTTCACTCCCTCCCACAATTAACGTCTTGCCGTCCTGATCCCCTCAGTTCCCTCCCATGGAGGACTGACAGCTCCTCCTGTCCCCATGGCACAGGGGGCCTCTGGATGAGTGTGGCAGGGTTCTGGCTAGGGATGAAGCTGGACTGGAGTCTGGTGGTGTAGACCGTCTGAGAACTGCTCACTCTAGGCAGGCAGATAACTGGGGAGACTGGCACTGAGAGGCACCAAAGGAGAGTAAATGGGGTATAGGATTTAGGGGTCAAGAGGACCACAGACAAGTCCTCTCACTTCCTGAGTCTCAGTTTCTCCATCTGCAAAATGGGGAAGGGTGAGATAGACTCAGTGACTTCCAAGGTCCCTTCTGGCTTTAAATCTATGATCCTGTGGTGATGGAAGATGTGGATGGGAAGCCAAGCTACATCCTTGCTGAGTGACCTCCGGGAAATTGCTTGACCTTTCTGGTCCTCAGGTTCTTCCTCTGTAAAACTGGGGCAGGGGTGGCCTCCATGACGGCCCTCAGGCTTCCTATCAGCTCCAGGTCTGTGATCTGAAGGGCTATTTCCCTGCTTCCCCCAGCAGCGCAAGGACCTGGTGGGCTGGCTCCTTTAGGGCTGAGGAAAGACACTCACTAGCTGGGTGACCCTGGGCAAGTCACTTCACCTTGTCTGCCTCAGTTTCCTCATCTGTAAAATGAGCTGGAGAAGGAAATGGCCAACCCCTCCAGTATCTCTGCCAAGAAAACCCCCAATGGGGTCACAGAGAGTCAGAAATGACTGAACAACAACAACAACAAAGTTCCCTGCCCACTGGGAGTTTGCAGTCTAGTCGGGAGGGAAGATACTCATGGAAATCACTATCAGATGCAGCATTCCTAAATAAGTGCACTAGAGAGATGCAAACCAAGTGGGACGTGAGGTCCCGGGATCAGTGCTAGGGAGGCTGACGGGAAAAGCATCGGGGAGGGGGGATATTCGGGGAGCGCTGAAAAGGCCGGGGGAGCAGCAGGAGTCATGGCAACAGAGAGTGCAGCCCAGAGCCAATGCAGGGGCACCCCTCTCCTCAGCTCTCTGACATACAATGTCCTAAGGCCCCTCCCAGCTCTGACATCCCCTGTTCTAAGGCCCCTCCCAGCCCTGACATTCCCTGTTCTAAGGCCCCTCCCAGCTCTGACATTCCCTCTTCTAAGCTCCTTCCCAGTTCTGATATTCCATGTTCTCAGGTTCCTCTCATCTCTGACATTTCCTGTTCTAAGGCCCCTCCTAGCTCTGACATTCAGTGTTCTAAGCCTCCTCCCAGTTCTGACACTCCATGTTCTAAGCTCCTCCCAGTTCTGACACTCCGTGTTCTAAGCTGCCTCCCAGCCCTGACATTCCCTGTTCTAAGGCGCCTCCCAGCTCTGACATTCCCTGTTCTAAGCTCCCTCCCAGCTCTGACATTCCCTGTTCTAAGGGCTCTCCAGATCTAATGTTCTGTAAATCTCTGATTCGCTCAATGCTCTCCTCTCTGTATTATGATATTAGCAGTGTATCAGTCGGCTCCCCTGACCATTATAACAACCCTGTGAGATAAGCTAGCAGGTTTAATTCCATTTTCACAGAGTGACTTCCTGACTCCCCCTGGGCAATGCCTGGTTCCCCTTGGTGTGGGGCTGCTTCTGGGCCCCCTACCAGCTGGATGAGACACAAAGTACCCAAATCTAGAGAGGAGAATAGGACCTGTGTTCTAATCTGATCTCAAATGCCCATTAGCTGTGTGACCGGGGACAAGTCCTTTTTACCCGCTATCTGACTTAGTTTCCTCAACTGTAAAATGAGGATAATAATAGCCCCTGCCTCCCAGGGTCGTTATAGGGATCAAATGAGATCTTGGTTGCAAAACGCTTAGCACAGTGCCTGGCACATAGTAGGCGCTCAATAAATAAATGCTTGTTTCTTCCTTGCTACATGTGACCTTGGGCAGGTCCTGTCCCTGGGCCAATGAGCAGGCTGGACTGTCTGGCACCCAGTGCAGGCAGAGCAGGATGGGGGCGGGGAGCCTGGTCCTGCTCTGCCCCCTAGGGGCCGCCCTGGCCAAACTGCTCAGCCTTGATCTTGGCCAGCCAGCCCTACTGCTCCTGATGCAGCCTGGCAGGCAGGATACCAGCCTGGTGGAGGTGAGGACCGCCCGCGGGCAGCCTCCTGGGGCAGGGGATGGGGGCATGAAGGGGGGGGAAGGGTGCCCCCTGGGGTGCGGAGGGGGAGGAGCCGGGTGCTAGCTCTGTCTGTGAACTTGTATGGGGGCTGCCTCCTCCCAGAGCCTCGTGCAGAGAAAGGGACTTCTAGAACGCTGGAGTCCAGAATCTGGAATCCTGCTGGAATGTTCTGTGTTCTAAGGCCCCTCCCAGCCCTGATGTTCACTGTTCTAAGGCCGCTCCCAGCCCTGATATTTCCTGTTCTGAGCCTGATCTCAGCTCTGATTCCCTGTTTTAAGGGCCCTCCCAGCTCTGACATTCCCTGTTCTCAGACCCCTCCCAGCCCTGACCTTCCCTGTTCTCAGGCCCCTCCCAGCCCTGACCTTTCCTATTCTAGGGCCCCTCCCAGCCCTGACATCCCCTGTTCTAAGCTGCCTCCCAGCCCTGATGTTCCCTGTTCTAAGGGCTCTCCCAGCTCTGACATTCCATGTTCTGGGGCCCCTCTCAGCCCTGATGTTCCCTGTTCTAAGGCCCACCCCCCAGTCCTGACTTCACTTATTCTAAGGCCCCTCCCAGCCTGGATATTCCCTGTTCTAAGGCCATTCTAAGCTCTGACATTCCCTGTTCTAAGGCCCCTCCCAGCCCTGACCTTCCCTGTTCTAAGGCCCTTCCCAGTTCTGACCTTTCTTGTTCTAACAGCCCTCCCAGCTCCAATGTTCTTAAGATCTATGGACTTCAGAGCTCCTGCATGTGAGGCAGCTTGTATCTGCCGCTGGGCTCTGGTCTGGCCTCTTCCTCCCTGGTTACAGACCTCTAACTTGACTCCCCACCCCCACCTCGTAGTCCCAGAACCAAGAGACCTGGAAAGGGACCTTATGGACCTCATTTATAGGGGATGAAACTGGCCCTCAGAGGCGTGGCAACTTGCCTAAGCATCCAAGTGGGACTCGCACCCAGGCCCCGGGACTCCAGGTCCAAGCTTTTCCCACTGGACATCCAGATTGGCTCCCTTGTCCCCAGAGCCAGAAAGAGTAGCCCAGAGCGGTCACTCAGAAGCTTGGGCCTCAAGGCACATTCAAGACCTGTGTCTATGAGATGTGGACCCATGTAAATGTATGCAAAATGTGTGAGGAAGGTGCTGGCCCAGTGCGGATTGTTGCGTCAAGAGCAGCAAGGTCTGGCCTTTCAGTCACCCCAAATTGCGGCCGGCCTCCGAGAGGAGTCAGGGTCTTGGGGGAAAGTAGAGGCCGGATCCTTTTTTCCTCCCTTTCACTCCTTCTTCCCTTTTGGTCTCTTCTGAAATGTTCCTCTCGGATTTCTCATTTATTCTTTGTGTTCCTTGTGGGGTGGATGATTCTGTGGCCCTGGATCTGAGCTCCCCCTGCACCCCCTTCCTGTGTGCTGACCCCCAGCCCCACTCCCCATTCTCTCTGCCGAGCAGCTTCTGAAGAAGGTCACGCTGGATGGTCGGTCAGTCAGTCAAGAAACGTTTGTTAAGAGCCTACTATGTGCCAGGCGCCGCTCTGAGCATTAGGGATACAAAGAAAGGCCTCCTCCCCAATGACCAAGCCAGCTCCTGTCTGGGTCCATGTACCTGCCACCCCTGCACCCCCTCAGCATCGCCAGAGTAGGATACATTGAGGGGAAATGCCCTCGGTTCATCTTCCATGGATGCGTCTCACCATCTGGTCCTCAGACACAGCAGGGTCTCCTGGGCCAGTCCTTGGATCCCTCCGAGCTTGGCAAGACCTGTCGGAGCCTTCCAGAGCCAGGTTCCTCTCCCTATAAGGGAGTGAGAGTTAGGCTGGGGAGGGGGCTGGCACTTTCACATTAATGACCGTGTTTCATCTTGGCACCTGTCCTGTGAGGGACGTGGCCAGCTGGGATGAGAACCCAGATAGGTGGACTCTTTCTCCAGCACCGAGAGTGAAGGGGGCTTGGGGTTCAGAGTAACCTCTAGAGGTTTGGCAGGTTAATCGTGGGGCTTTCCCGTTCATTTATGCTGCCGCACGTAGACTCGACATAGCAGTTTGTCTGCAGTCTTCCCTAATTAGGTCGTGAGCGCCTTGAGAGCATGGACTGTGTTTGTCGACCTCTGTGTCAGTTCAGACGAGTCTTCCCAGGATTCTCTGAAACCACCCCTTCCTTATTTCTTGCAGCACGATACTATTCCATTATTTTCATATACTTCATTAAATATATATCTATGCACAATACGTATAAATATATGTGTGCATGTTTATATGTAAAATATTTCCCAATTACATATAAAAATTTTTTCAACATTCATTTTTTACAGTTTTGAGTTCCAAATTCTCTTTCTCTCTCCTGCCTCTCCCACCCCTTGGGAAGGCATGCAATATGTTACAGATTCTATTTCATTGCTTGGTCAGCCATTCCCCAGCTCCCTCAATTTACTATTCTTTGCCTCTGCAAAAAGAGCCGCTAAAAGTATGTTTATAAGCCTTTTTTGGTGTTCATTTTGCTACAAACTAGTCCCTCCCTTACTCTATCTTCCTTCTTATCCCCCCTTCCCCTTTCTCCCCTCTCTCAGTAGTATAAAATATATTTCTGTACGCAACCTTATTTGTGTGTATTTTTCCCTCCTTTGATGAGTTCAGATGAGAGTGAAGTCCAGGTATTAACGGTTCCCCTTCTTTCTTTGTACAAGCAGCTAGGTGCTACGGTAGACGAAGTTCTGCATGTGAAATTATTATTATTGTTGTTATTATAGACTATAGATTGACTGTAGGGTTTGGCCAAGGAGGACTTTCCTTTCTCTCCCTTCAGAAAGGGGGCAGAACTGATTCTCATATACCACACTTGTGTCCACTCATAGGGTTCTGCCTTGGGAGGGTCATTCATTCGGCCATTACCTTTTCTTCTCTCCTTTCATTCTCTCATCAGTTATACCTAGCCACAGCAATGGGTTCAGAAAGATCAGTAACTCACTTAGCCTGAGAGTTAAGGCAAAGCCCAATCCTTTCAACTTCTTCTTTGGGGGAAGTTCATAAAAATAAACAAATTATTCGTGATATCCTAAGTGTTTGTCAAGCCTCCAGATCATCCCTCCTTATTAGGACAGAAAAGAGACTTCGCAGCAAAATGAAGCAAAAGATTTCTTTAAAAAGACCCCTGGACTAAAGAATTAGGAGAATAAATATTTTAGAAGGGAAGCAGTAAATCTTACCTAAGTCACAAACTCCCTAAAAAAGTAGAGTAGACCAAACAAAAATCATTAACTCCATGAGACAGCAAGAAATAGTAGAACAAAATTTTTTAAAAATTGAAAAGAGAAGAAAATGTAATATATCTGATATATATGTATATATATATAAAAAAAAAAAAAACCAAAAAACTGACCTGGAGAGCAGGTCAAAGAAAAATAATTTAAGAATCATTGGATTACCTGAAAACCATAATTCTTAAAGGCCTGGCCACTTTATTCCAGGGAGAACCATTCAGCTCTATCATAAGCAAAGAGCAAAATGAAAATAGAAAGAATCAGCTGATCACCTCTCCTTCTGAAAAACAAACATATTTCAAAAGACTGAGTCCCAGAAATGTCACACTCAAAATCTAAACCTCAAAGGAAAAATATTATGAGCAGCCAGAAAGAAGTTCACGTACCAAGGAACCACAGTTAGGATCATACAAGACGTGGCAGCTCCTCCCTAAAAAGAGTGGAGAACTTGGAATACAATATTGTGAAAGACAAACAGTATAGATTTATAACTAAGAATAACTTACCCTGAAAACCTGAGTGAAATCCTAAGGGAAAAAGATGTACTTCTAATGGAATGAAGGACTTTCAGGCATTTCTGATGAAAAGATCAGAACTGAATAGGAATTTAGAAATACAAAAACCAGAGTCCAGAGAAATATAGAAAGTTAAATTTATTTGAGGACTTGGAGAGAGCTGTATGATATTATAATGATAACCTTCTAATGAGGGAGAAGAAACAAATGTTCCTTCAGAATTGTAATGTCTTCAAAAAATATTGAGAGGATTAAATAAGAAAAACAGAGGACCTCAGTGGATTGGTTCTACTTTGATATTTTTAAAAATGGAAAAAGAAGAGAGAGTGAAAGGAGTATATTAATGCAGAAGGGAGGAAGAAGCCAGTTGAACTTGTTATTTTTCATAATTGGGATGTGTGAGAAAAAGAATATACAAACATGGAGGAAAGAGCTGGGGAAACCACCATCAAACGAACCTTGCTCTTATCTGAAATGGATAAAGGAAGGTTGAACACATGCACAGATACATCAAACTCAATTGGGACATAATTGAGGATAGAGAAGAGGTGATTTAAGAGGGAGTATACAAAACAAACAAATTAAACTTCCTGATCTTGGAGGGAGGATTAAAAGAAAAAAACAAGAACTGGTTCCAGTTCCTAAGAGGGATGAATGTCTATTATTGGGAGTGACGCGGCTGAACAGTTGGTGGCATAGGAATGTAATGAAATATTATTGCACCATAAGAAATGATGAAAAAGACTATTTTGCAAAATCCTGGGTAGTTTGAACTTGTGCCAAGTGAACCAACCCAGGAGAATAATTTACTCAAGGACACATGGTAAAGAAAAGAAAAGAACCAAGAATTCCAATTAATGCAATTACCAACCATGTGTCTCTCCAAGACAGAAAGAAAGCTGTCTACACCTGGTCTTCTCAAGGGGCAGAAAGAGACATTTTTTTTTAAACATGGTCAATGTGTGAATTTATGCTGCTTGACTTTACTTATTTTTTTTTTAAATTTTGCTGATTTATACTTGGTTAAGCCACCATTTTGTCCTCCTGGAGTTAGTTTCATTCCAATGCTTGAAAATGTCATCTGATGTAATAAGGATTTTTTTTCTTTGTCTCAGTCAGGGAGAGGAGGTTGTGGAAGAGTGAAAGGAAGCAATGTTAATACTGGGGGAAAAAGAGGCCCGTTGAAACTTTTTTTCCCTCTAAATGAACTCCTCCCCTTGCCTTCATCTGGAAATTTGTTTGGTCAATAGGTCATCAGGCTATGGCAACTCATAAGGCCTGAGGCACCTACCAAGTCTGAGAGATCCTGATGCCTCATGAGGAGGACTTTTTATGTCCTTAGATGACCAGGGAGCTGGGGCCAATTAGGTCCTGGGGTTGGCTTTGTCTTCCTTTAGGTAAAGTCTCCCCATGTTATGGGTGGGAGGAAAGAAGCTTCATCAGGGAAACCCTAGTCTTATCATGAAGGGGGCATCTCCTAAGAATCAAATAGCTTTACCCCTGGATGACGGAGGCAGCCCCTCCTCAACCTCCCAGGGCTAACACTCCACAGTCTCCCCAAGTCTCATGAATCAAATTCAAGGCTAGCAGGCTTAGTTACCTAAAGGCTTCAGTCAATCTCATGCTCCCCTTCCAATCTGATTGGAGAAACATTTTCATTTTTGTCGAGAGCATGCTGGACCCTCATCCACCTGGACTATTTCCAAAAGTTTCTTAACAGGTCGTCCTGTCTTCAATCTCTTCTCCCCCATCACCAAAATGACCCTTCCTCCACCCTTTCCAAAACTGTGACAGGATACCAGGTGCAGGTTGGACGAGGAAGCCTTTGAGGTTCCCTTCTGCACCTGAAATCTTCCACTGAGTAAATATTTCTGAAGTGCCTATTAAGAAAACAGTCATTGCCCTCTAGGAATTTATTTATAGTCTAGTAAACAAGAACCCTCACCACAATATCCATGACAAGTGGCCTCATAGAAAGGGAATTAACAGTCTGGCACAAGAGGTACAAAACCTTGCTCGAGCAACAACCCCCTTAAAGTTAGAATGGACCAAATAAAGCTAATGATTCCATGAGAAATGAGAAACATTAAAACATCAAAAGACTGAAAAAAATAGAGGAAAACATAAGATATCTCATATTAAAAAAAAAAACTGACCTGGAAAACAGATTGAGGAGAAAAGAAATTAAAAATTATTGGATGTTTGACCAAAAAAAAAAAAGAACCTAGACGTCATATTTCAAGAAATCTTCCCAGATCTCTTAGAACCAGAAGGCAAGGTGGAAATTGAAAGAATCCATCTCCTGAAAGAAACATCAAGATGAAAATCCCCAGGAACATTATAACCAAAATCCAGAGCTTTCAGCTCAAGGAAAAAATATTGCAAGTGACCAGAAAGAAGGAATTCAAGTACTGAGGAACCACCATCAGAATCACACATGACTTAGCAGCCACCACAGCAAAGGAAAGGAGATTTTGGAATGTGACATTCCAGAAGGCAAAGGACATAGGCTTACAGCCAAGAGTAACTTACCTAGCAAAACTGAGTATATAATGATACAGGAGAAAATATGGATCTTTAATGAAATAGAAGACTTCCAAGCATTCCTGGTGGAAATACCAGAGCTGTGTAGCAACTTTGAAGTTCAAACATAGGGATTAAGGGAAATATAAAAGGGTAAACATGAATGAACAATCATAAGGGACTGAACACAGAAGAATTGCTCACATTAAAATGGGGGGAGGTGATAAATGTGTCTTCTCTGAACCTTATAATCATCAGGAGTCATAGAGAAAGTCTAAATAGATAAGGCCTGGGAGTGGTTCTGTTATGTCTTGACGAACTTAAAAGAAGAATGGAAAGGCAAGAGAAGAGGAAAGGATAGAGGATGGGAGAAAGGTCAGGGAAAATTATCTCAGATAATTGGAATGCACAAGTAGTTGTCTAGACAAACAAGGAAGTCAAGGGCGGACTGCCTGACACTTGAACCTCACTCATCTGAACTGGTCAGACAAATACACATGTACACACTCAACAGAGAAGAAGAGAGAATGGTGGGGAAGGGGAGTTAGAGAAAGAGTAGATTAAGGAAGGGATTAGTCCTAAGCAACGGGAACTTTGGGCAGCTAGGTGGTATTCTGGATAGAGCACTGGGCCTGGAGCTAGGAAGACTTCATCTTCCTGAGTTCAAATAGGGTGTCAGACATTTAACTAGCTGTGGGACCCTGGGCAAGTCACTTCACCCTGTTTGCCTGCATTTTCCCATCTGTCAAATGAACTGGAGAAGGAAATGGCAAACCGCTCCACTACCTTTGCCAAGAAAACCCCAAAGGGGGTCAAGAAGAGTCAGATACCAACATGAACTTTAAGGATATTAAAAAAAAACATTTATAGCTCTGTTTGAGGTGACAAAGAATGAGGTTTTGAGGGGTGACTTAATATGTTACATATGATACATATAGATATAGCTATAGATATATACATGTGATGGAATACTGTTGTGTTATGAGAAATGGTGAAAGGGGTGGTTTCTGAGAAGCTGGAAAGAACTTGTCTGAACTGATGCAGATGGAAGTGAGCAGAACCAGGAGAACGGTTTCCACAGTGACAATAACATTGTAAAGCCTTAGGAATTCTGATAAGTGTAACCAGCTATTCCAGAAGGACCTAGGATAAAATTTGCTACTCACCTCCTGAGAGAGAGGTGAAGGACTCAATGTGCAGAATGAAACATACATGTGTGTACATATATATATACATATATATAGATATATAGATATATAGATATACACACATATTTACATATGGTTTTCCTTTAGACATGACCAATGAAGAAATTGTTTTGCTTACCTATACATGTTTACAATAGTGGTTTTGTTTTTCATTCTCAGTTAGAGGGGGGCATAGATGGGAGAGAAAAAGGTAGATTTTTGCTAATTGAAAAAAAATTTAATTAAACAAGATATCAATACAATTTTTTTTTTAAAGAAGGAAATGATGATGCCTCTGTCCTGTATCTCTGATCTTGGAATCTGGAGATCTAGATACAAGCCTCAGTTTGGCCATTCCTCTGTAACCTCGGACAAGTCCCTTCCTTTCTCTTGGCCTCAGTTTCCTCTTCTGTAAAATGGGGCTATTCATACTTGAGAGCTATGGCTGTTGTGAGACTCGCTTGAACTATTGATTGGAAAGATATTCCTCAACAAGGATTTGTTAAGTGCCTACTCTATACCAGGCACTGTGCTAAGCACTGGAGATAATAAGAAAGGCCCAAAGACAATGCCCGCCCTCAAGGAGCTCACAGTCTGATGGGAGAGACAACATATAAACAGTCTGATCAGTACATATCTGTTAAGCCCCTGGCTGTGCCAGGCATGGCTGGTGACCGGGATACACAGGAAGGCAGAAGACAGTCTGTGCTGGAGGAGCTGACAGTCCACAGCCTGGACACGCATGTGGAGGGTGATGATGGGCGGGGGATGGCATCTAACTTCAGGGCTCCTGCCCCACCCCTCTCTCTTCCCCAGATTACGGAGATGCCTTCTCTGAGGAAACCCTGGCACTCCATGGCAAAGGTGCTCATCCTGGGATGCCTGTTCACCGGCTTCCTTCTGCTGTTCTACGCCTACGTGGCCCCACTGCAAGTCAGCATGACTGAGTGAGTAGGGGGAGGGAGAGGGGCTTGAGGGAAGGAAACGTTCCATTAAAGGAAACAGCTCTAGTGCAGGGAGAACCTAGAGCCCTGGGGACTTGCAGCATCCCATCCAGGTGCTTTTCCAGCTCAGCCAAGAGTAAGCTCTGGCAGGACAGTGGTTGTACCTGGGAAGGGTCTTAGAACAGGGGATGTCAGGGCTGAGAGGGGCTTAGAACAGGGGACGTCAGGGCCGAGAGGGGCTTAGAACAAGGGATGTCAGAGCTGGAAAGGACCTTCAGACAGGGAATGTCAGAGCTGGGAAGGGATTTAGAACAGGGAAAGTCAGAGCTGGGAAGGGCCTTAGAATATGGATGTCAGAGCTGAGAGGGGCCTTAGACCAGGGGATGTCAGAGCTGAGAGGGGCCTTAGAACAGTGGATGTCAGAGCTGGGAGGAGTGTTAGAATAGAGAATTACAAGCTAAGAACCACTCAAGGCTCGGGGTTCACATGAACATGGTCTGATCTTGGGGCTGACCCCCGAGGCTCACTTTCTCTCTCTGGGTCATCGCCCTGGGGCTACCTGAGG
This sequence comes from Vombatus ursinus, assembly GCF_900497805.2. Classification (NCBI taxonomy): domain Eukaryota; kingdom Metazoa; phylum Chordata; class Mammalia; order Diprotodontia; family Vombatidae; genus Vombatus; species Vombatus ursinus. The sequence continues at coordinate 18,911,582 of NW_020941065.1, read as the reverse complement.
ACAATCTCTAAATACACTCATGTCTCTGTTTCCTCAAAGGTGGGTCAAAGGGGTCCCCAGCTCCTCTTAGTTATTTGATGCTGTGACCTCTCACCAGTAAGTGGAATGAAAATGGGAGGAGGCAGTGAATAGAGTGAGTTGGTTATTGGTTTATGACAATTGTCTCTGTGTTCTAAGTTATCAAACTGTGATAGTTGTGTGAAGGTTATGCCCTCTGCCCTGAGATCATGAGGACCAAAGGTTTGACTCATCCTGGGAGAGGCTGCTTGCATTGGGCCCCTCTGGCTCCACCAGGCAGCCTTACCTTCACTAGCTAGGCCTTGGATCAATGACTGATTTCATGGATCATCTGGGAGAAAGGGGAGAGAATTCTCCATCTTTGGGTATGAGTGTATATATTTTATATATATATATGTGTATATATACACACACACACATATATATAAATGTATACATGCACAGCTAGGTCCCAATTAGCTCAAATAACATGTATTTGCATTATTCAAATTCACACTGCATATTTCCATTAGACTGAAACCAATAACCCCATTTTACATAATTATAACTTCAAATAGTGGGAATTTGAATACATTGGGACCTATATTCATACACTTTTCATTGGCATTCTTTTAGAGATATTTTAACATAGATATGTTTAAATAATATATCTTATTGATATTTTTTGTTTTGTATTACCTGTATTTCCCCTTGTAGATTTTCCTCTTCTCCAGCCTCCCAGAGAGCCATCCCTTAAAATAAAGAATTTTTTTAAAAAGTGGAAGAGGGAAGGGGCAGCTAGGTCGCACAGTGGATAGAGCACCGACCCTGGAGTCAGGAGGACCTGAGTTCGAATCCGACCTCAGATACCTAACACTCACTAACTGTGTGACTCTGGGCAAGTCACTTAACTCCAATTGCCTCACCAAAAAAAAAAAAAAAAGTGGAAGAGGTGAAAGAAATCCAACAAAACTCATCAACCCTTTGAAACAGACTATATATACATAAAATATAATATGTATATAGATATCTATATACATATATATATAGACACATAATAAATATAAATATAAAATATCTTTGGACCTCCATAGAAATAATAATTTTTTTGTCCATAGAAACCATTTTTTTTTTTAAATCCAGCCACTGAATCAAATGACACCATCTCTGTAGGGCTGAAGCTCTGTCTTTGGGACCGTGGATCAGCTACAGTTCCCCAGCTGGCAGTTTCTGCTATCCTAGCACAGCACCTTTGGTTGCTAGGATTAAGCTGTCTCTATCCTAAGACTGTGCTGCTCTGATTGGTGGTTGCCATGGTCACCTGGGTCCAGAGCCAGTCATGCTTCACTTCCTTCCCTGGCCATCTTTTTATTAGCTGCCTGGCCACCTCACGTTTCATGCATGCCCTCTCCCCTGTTTTCCAGTTTGTAAACCTTAACCAGCCAATCAATCAATCAATCAATATTTATCAAGTGCCTACTGTGTACCAGTCACAGTGCTAAGCTCTGGGGTTATGAAAAGAGACAAAAAGCTAGTCCCTGCCCTCAAGGAGCTTATAATCTAACAGGGGAAACACCACACAAACAAATATGTACAAAGCAAACTTTAGACGGGATAAATAGGAGATAATTAAGAGAGGGAAAACACTGGGATGAAGAGGGGTTGGGAAAGGCTTCCTGTAGAAGGTGGGATTTTAAAGGAACCTGGAGAGGTAGTAGCTGGAGCAGAGGAGGGAGAGCATTCCAGGCATGGGAAGGCCAGAGACGATGCCTGGAGGGTCTTGTTCATGGAACATCCAGGAGGTCGGTGTCCTGGAGGTCAGAGTGGTGGGGAGTGAGGGGTAAGGGGCCTGGAGAAGTAGGAGGGGGCAGGTGGTGAAAGGCCAGGGTCATTGCTCATGGAAAGGTCCTATCAGCATATTGCCCAGTGTCTCCCCTCACTATCCCTGAAACTTTCCAGACTAAATACCCACCCCCAAACCACTCCTCCCCAACGTGTTATCTCCTCATTTTAGAATGGAAGCTTCTTGAGGCTAGGAATTGGTTTTACGTTTGTATCTGTATCCTCAATGCTTGGCAAACAGTAGGTGCTTAATCCGTATTTTTCATTCATTCATTTATTCATTCATTCATTCATTCATTCATTCATACCTGCCCTCAGTGTGGCACATGCATATCAGCTGATGAGAAGTCTTTATTTCACTCTACATAAAATACATACATGGAAAGGACTCTTGGGAAATCAAAAAGAGTCAAACTTGAGGTTGTCACCAAGACAATCTCTTGATATTCAAGTGAATCCCTTTCTCCTGAAGAGTCCCATGGGCTCCCCTTGGGACTCATTGTACTACCCTTGGTTTAGAATCCCCCAGCATGGGGGCAGCTAGGTGGCACAGTGGATAGAGCACCGACCCTGGATTCAGGAGGACCTGAGTTCAAATCTGGCCTCAGACTGAACACTTGACACTTACTAGCTGTGTGACCCTGGGCAAGTCACTTAACCCCATTGCCTAGCCAAAAAAAAAAAAAAAGAATGCCCCAGCAGGCATGTGCTTTGGGGGCCGCTGACCCCCTCACCTACTTAAGGTTAGCCTAGCTTCAGCCTAAGACTGTCAGTCACAGTCCAACCCTAATCTTCCACAAAGTTAGGGAATTCCCCAGGGGACTGAGTTGAGGCAAGCTGGGGGATTCCATCTCTGCCCAGCACCCTGTCGTCTTCCTCTCCAGATGCAGAAATTTTTTAGTTTCTTGCAAAATCAGCCACTGTAAGCTTGATATCAGCAATTCACACACGATAGCTTCCAAATAAATCTTAGCACCTAGCAGAACAAGGATGATGAACCTTTCAAATTAAGCATCCTGGGTAATCATCTCAGAATGGCACCAGTGCAAATAAGCATTGGCGATATATTCAATAAGCCTAATACAGTATAAGATGACCCTGGCTCCATCTCTCCTCTCCTGGCATTTTCATCCCCCACCCCCCATCTCTGGAATTCTCTCTTTCCTCACCTCCAATTCCTGGGTTCCTTCAAGTCCTAGCTTGACTGCTAGCTTCTGTAAGAGACCTTTCCTGCTACCCCTTAATTTTCATGCCTTCCCTCTGAGATTACGGCTAATTTTCCCTGCATGTAGTTCTTTGCACGTTGTTTTTCATATATTGTCTGCCCCATCAGATCGTGAGCTCCCTGAAGGCAGAGACTATGGCAGCCTTTTTTCATATCTCCATGGCTTAACACAATGCCTGGAATACAGTAGGTGCTTAGTAAATGCTTGCTGGCAAAATATCACTTACCTCAGTGACTCTGGATTTAAATTAAACATGGAGTATGTTACACACAGATATCACGGGAGTGCATGCATTCAGAGGGATCAGGAAAATATGCATAAATATTAACAAAACATATTAACATAATTATTAGGGAAAGTATTAACACGAGTGGGCCCACAGGATAACATGACCAGCGTAAGAAGCAGTTCATACACCAGCAAACCACAAAACAACATAGAGCTATCTCTGCTACGTTGCATGAGACAGGTAGGTGGTGCAGAGTATAGAAGGTCAGGCTGGAGTCAGTAAGACCTGAGTTCAAATCTGGCCTCAGACACTCCCTAGCTGTGTGACCCTGGGCAAGTCACTATCTGCCTCAGTTTCCTCATCTCTAAAATGGGGATAATAATAGCACCTACTTCCCAGGGTTATTGTGAGGAGGAAGTGAGGTAATATTTGTAAAGGGCTTAGCAAGTGCCTGGCACATAGTAGGAGCATAAGAAATGTTGATTGACCAATCTATGGCCCAGTAAGTGGCTGCAGTGAGCTGTCTTTGCAGGACCCCTCGGCAGCCTCAGTGGGGCTGGTCTCTTAAATGGGCCACTTGCCCAATCTCTCCACACCTGGCTGTGGACCTGCTTTCTAGGGGTTCACTAACTTGTGTGTCCCTCAAACAAGTTCTCAGCCCAACTCTGCCTCCTCATCGAAGGTCTTCACAATGAACTCGGGCTTCAGGAAGCTGAAATACTTTCATTGCGTGACTGGGTTTGCCCAGTTCTCTCTTGATGTCGCCTTGAGCCCTGGTAGTTAATGTTCCTCATGCTGCTTACATTTAGGATATGAAGTGTGCATATGTGTGTGTGTGTGTGTGTGTGTGTGTGTGTGTGTGTGTGTGTGAGGGTGGGGGTGGGGCATGGATTCTAACTCTTCCATTCTCTTTTTTTTTTTGGTAAGGCAATTGGGGTCAAGTGACTTGCCCAAGGTCACACAGCTAGTACGTGTCAAATGTTTGGTCTGAGGCCAGATTTGAACTCAGGTCCTCCTGACTTCAGGGCCGGTGCTCTATCCACTGTGCCACCTAGCTGCCCCCTAACTCTTCCATTCTCTAAATGAACTCATTAACTTGGAGTAGCAGAAAGGGACAGCCTCCTTTTACTGGATTGTTTTTTAGTACTTGGCATTCTTTTAAAAAATTATTCATTTTTGCATGCTTTTATAATCTACCCCTTCCAATGTCTCCTTCATTGAAGAAAGGAAGGAAGGAAGGAAGAAAGATGTAGATATTTTTAAACATTTTATAATTGTGTATATTTAATGTCTTTCTACAAACTGATTTCACTTAGCTTTCATCTTTATAAAACCACTGGTTGTGAAACAACTGGGCCATAAGTCATATCCCGGTGAATCTCGTTTCTGAGTAATGTTAGACAAGCAGACTGCAGATTGCCTTCTTCATGGAAGAATCACTTACTTTATTGTGAAGGACGTCTGACGCAGTAGTCTTTGTTACTGTTATGTGTGGAATGTTTCATTTCTGGCAGGTTGTGCTGCTCTGATTTTAATAAAATAAAGTTGAATGAAAAAGGAAAGAAAGAAAAAAGGGAGGGAGGAAGAGAGAAAGAAAGGAGGGAGGGAGCAAGAAAAAGAGAAGGAAAGAAGGGAAGGAAGAAAGTGAAGAAGGAAGCTTCCTTCAAGTCCCAATTAACATCCCCACCTACAAGGAGCCTTTCCTGCCCCACCACCCCCGCCCCGCCCCCATGTTAATGCCTTCCCTCTGATTATTTCCCTTTGATCCTGTCTCTAGCTTGTTGGTACAGAGATGCTTGCTTCTTGTCTCCCTCATTAGACTAGGAACTCCTTGAGGGCAGGGACTGTCTTTTGCCTCTTTTTATATCTCCAACATTTAACACAGTGCCTGGCATGTAGTAGATGCTTAATAAATGCTTTTGGACTGATTACTATTGACCTATGTCCAAAGTCATCATGAATAACTTTTGTAGTGCTGGAGTACCATACACGGGTCATACTTCCTGGCACCCTAGATGGGGAGGGAGAGGACAAACATTTATGAAACACCTCCTGTGTGCCAGGCACTGTGGCCAAGTGCTATACAGATAGGGTGTGGGCTCAGTGACTGCCTGATACAGTATTTGTCCAGCTCTGGCCACTGTCTCCATAGTAGGGTGAACTCTGAGGATTGGACCTCACATCTCCAAAACCCTCCAGATTGGAATTGGTATCAATCAATCAATCAACAAATAGATCGATTAACAACTTTCAATAATAACAATAGCTAACGTTTATGTAGCACTTAGGCACTGTGCTAAGCACTTTACAAATATTATCTCATTAGATCCTCATCACAATCTTGTGTGGGACCTGTTATCATTATCCCCATTTTACAGATAAGGAAACTGAGACAGACAGATGAAATTACTTGCCCAGGCTTACACATCTAGTAAATGTCTGAGGCTGGATATGAGTTCAGGTCATCCCAGTTAAAGAATTATTTTTCAAATTAAGGAAAAATTACAAATACAAAGAGAAAAAAATATGGTAAAACCAACCAATGTCACATGCCACTGTAGGCAATGTCCACATCTGTGAACCCTCCAGCTCTGCACAGGACCACAGAGCGGGGAGGGGGAGGGGAGGTGACTTCTTAGCTCTCTTCTTTGGGGCTGTGTTTTTTTTTTCATTGCTTTGTGAATGTTCTTCCCCTTTTCCTCCTCACTGTCATCCAGCTGCTGTTTTCTTGGTTCCATCCATCCGAACCCTTTGGAAGGCTATGACTGTCTTTTCCTCCAGGGTCTCTTAGAAAGTGATTGGAGCAGGCCAGCCCTTTGGTGCGGTCTCCATCCTCTGTCCGCACTGGCGCTTCTGGAGGGAGCGTCTGCAGGAACAGACCCTGCCCCGGCTTCCCTGGCCTGGTCTCCTTTTCCCAGTGCTGGCCCTATAGCGACCTGGGCTTTTGTGGCACAAAGGCTGCATTCTCCTCGCATGCACGTCTCCCCTTCCAGTGACCCCTTCCTAGCAGCTCTAACAGGAAGCAATCTGGCCGTCCTGGTGGTCACCTGATGGGGGTGCGCGCCCACGTGTCCAGCTGCCACGGGATCTTCCTTTATTCCATGTTCTTTCTGAGTGGAACAGCTTTGTCCAGGAGCTCCCAGACAAATCTAACATGTGCTATCAAGCAGGCCTGTAGCCCCTAGGCCCCCTACAGGCCCCAAAGCTGGTCCTCTGGAGGCTTCCCATCAACTTACCCCTCTTTTCTAGGTCAGAGACCTTAATGCAGCAGTTCTCAAATGTTTGGGTCTAAGGATCCCTTTACACTCCTAAAAATCATTAAGGCCATGGGTTAGCCAGGTGGCACAGTGGATAGAATGTTGGCCTTGAAGTCAGGAGGACCTGAGTTCAAATCCAGACTCAGGCACTTATTAGCTATGTGACCCTGGCTAAGTCACTTAGCCCTGAATGCCTCCAAAAAGAAAGCCATTGAGGACCCCAAGAAGCTTTTGGTTTATGGGGGTGATATCTATCCACATTCCAGTTATCAGTCATTTTCCAGTCATATCTGACTCTTCATGACCCCATTTGGAGTCTTCTAAACAAAGATACTAAAGTGTTTGCCATTTCCTTCTCCAGCTCATTTTACAGATGAGGAGACTGAGGCAAACAGGGTGAAGTGACTTGCACAGGGTCACACATCTAATAAGTGTCTGAGGCTGGGTTTGAACTCATGAAGAGAAATCTTGATTCCAAGCCTAGCATTCCGTGCATTATGGCACCCCCTAGCTGCCTCCTATCCATATTTACCATATTAGAAGTTAAAGCATAACATTTAAAGTATTTATTTATTCATTTAAAAATAACAATAACAAACCCATTAGATGGTAATATAAATAACATTTTTAGTGAAAATTTAGTAAAAAATTTTAGTAAATTTTTAGAATTTTTTAGAATAGAAAATTAGTAAAAAATTTTTAGTGAAAAGTATATCTTCCCAAGCCAAAAAAATTGGTGAGAAAATGGCATTATTTTACATAGTTTTGCAAATATCTTTACTATATCTAAATAGAAGGTAGCCGTGTTCCTGTCTGCTTCTATATTCAATGGGTTGCAAATTGTTGTTTTGTTTGAAGTATATGTAAAACCCAACCTTCCACAGATAAGTAGTTGGAAAAGGGAGGCAAAATAATTTAATAGGCAAATAATGTCAGTATCATTATGAAAATAGCTTTGCCCTCACGGCCCCCCAGGAGGGGTCTCAGGGATCTCTGAGGGGCCTGTGGACCGCATTGTGAGAACCACTGCTGTAAAGCGATGGACACTGGGGCAATCCAAACTTCCCAAGGGTACTCTTAAGAAGAGTTTCCCAGATTAGCCCTTCTGCTATGAAATATTAAACCGTGGCCTTGTCACAGTCGGCATTTATTGGGTGCAAAGGAACTGGCTTGGGCCTAAGGCCTAGGGAGGCTGGACGTGTAGGAGGCCTAGGAGTGAGCCATCCCTCTCTGATGTAGTGCACCCAGCGTTGGCCCTTGACCTCCCCTTTTTTCAGATTGAGGCCTTTGATTTTTTTCTTAATTAATTTATTTTTAATTTTCAACATTCATTTCCATATGCTTTTGAGTTTTAAATTTTCTCCCCCTCCCTCCCCACCTCCTTCTCCTAGATGGTGTGCAATCTGATATAGGCTCTACATGTACATTCCTATTAAACATATTTTCACATTAGTCATGTTGTAAGGAAGAATTAGAACCAATAGGAGGAACCACCAGAAAGAGGAAACAAAACACAACAGAAGGAAAAAAAGAGCAAACAGTCTGCTTCCATCTGCATTCAGACTCCATAGTTCTTTCTTTGGGTGTGGATCTCATTTTCCATCACGAGGCCTCTGGAAATGTCTTAGATCCTTGTATTGCTGGGAGGGGTTAAGTCTATTAAAGTTAGTCATCACACAACGTGGCTGTTACAACGTTCTCATGGTTCTGCTCACTTCACTCAGCATCAGACCATACAAGTCTTTCCAGGTTTTTCTGAAGTCTTCCTGCTCATCATTTCTTATAGCACAGTAGTATTCTATTACATTTATACCACAACTTGTTCAGCCATTCCCCAACTGATGACCATCCTCTCAATTTCCAGTTCTTTGTCACCACAGAGAGAGCTGCTATAAATATTTTTGTACATGTGGGTCCTTTTCTCATTTGTATGATCTCTTTGGGATACAGCCCTAGAAGTGCTATTGCTGGGTCAAAGGGTATGCATATTTTTGTAGCCCTTTGGGCATAGTTCCAAACTACTCTCCAAAATGGTTGGATCAGTTCACAGCTCCACCAACAATGTATCAGTGTTCCAATTTTCCCACATCTTCTCCAACATTTATCATTTTCCTGTTTTGTCATGTTGACCAATCTGATGGGTGTGAGGTGGTACCTTAGAGTTGTTTTGATATGCATTTCTCTAATCAATAGTGATTTAGAGCATTTTTTATATGACTATTGATAGCTTTATTTTCTTCATCTGAAAACTGCCTTTGGCCCTTTCTCCTCCAAATATTCTTTACGGTCTGTCAGGTTCTCTTTGTTTACTAAGGCTTCTGTTCTCTTGGCCAAGTCCTTTTCTCCTGAAGGGGATGTGTAGTCCTGAACTCAAATACTGTCTCCTACTCTCTACACCTGGTGTTTTTCAATTATTCAATCAATTGCTAAGTTGCGTGAATGATCCTTAGTCCTCACCCTGCTATCAGTTACTCTGAAATCTCCTAATTCCTTGACATTTCCTTTTAATGTCTTTACTTTTAATCTCTGCATCTACTCCTAAAATCAGATGACACCTATCAATTTCCAGATCATCAAACTCTTCAAGTAGCTTAGACCCACATGCATGGCCAGGGAATTCATGGACCCAGCACCACCCACTTTCCCACGGTCTTGTCTCTGTCTCTGTCTGGTGCTGCTGCTTTCTTCCTTCCCTGCTGCTTACTCACTTCCCAATCAATGTATTGATTCCTGATGACTCTATTCCACAAACTTACTGGGTATGACACTCTACAATGATGTGCCAAGATGAGACAATAGAGTAATGCCAATAGCTGTTGGCATGTGGTGGAGCCAATAAACAAAATAAGGCATACTGGGGCTTCCCTCAGGACAGGGAGGCTCCATTGTTAGTCACAGTTTGACTTTAGTACATGACAGGGTTAGGGCAGCTCTCCAGGGGACCAAGCAAAGGAACACTGGGGGATTTCCTACCCACCAGCAGGGATTGGCCTCTGGTTTCCTGTTTTACTTGAGCATCACAGCCACCATATGAAGTCAATGCTCAAGCCACTCTTATTCCCATTTTATGGATGAGAAAACTGGGGCTCAGAGAAGTTAAACCACTTGCTCATTGTCATATGGTTAGTAAATGCTAGAGATAGATAGCTATCTAGATAGAAAGAGAAAGATGGACAGACACATAGATGATAGATGGATGGATAGATAGCTGTTTAGATAGATGGATGGATGGATGGATGGATGGATGGATGGATGGATGGATGGATTGGCAGATAGATGATGGATGGATAGATGGATACTTAGATAGATAGATGGATGGATGGATGGATAGATGATGAATCGATGAACAGACAGAGATATTTAGATGGATGGATAAATAGTTGGATGGATAGCTAGATGGAGAGATAGATGAATAACTGGATGGATGGAGGAAGGATGGATGGGTGGATATCTAGATAGATAGACGGATATCTAGATGGATGGATAGACAGATGACAGGTGGATGGATAGAGGGATACATAGATGGATAGGTAGATATTTAGATGGATGGATATTTAGATAGGTAGATGGATGGATAGATAGGCGGATAAGTGGAGGAAGGATGGATGGGTGAATGTCTAGATAGCTGGTAGATGGATAATGGATGGACAGACAGATAGACAGATAGGCAGTTATCTAGATAGCTAGGTGGATGGATAGATGAAGGAATGAATAACTAGAT
>NW_020941065.1:18888478-18901300 GCF_900497805.2 Vombatus ursinus | reverse complement strand
ATGGAGAAGGATGGATGGATAGATGGATGGACGAATAGACAGATAGGTAGTTGTCTAGATAGCTAGATGGATGGAGAGATGGTTGGATGGAGAGATAAATAGATGAATGGATGGATGAACGAATAAATTGAGGAAGGCTGATGGGTGAATGTCTAGACAGCTAGATAAATGGATGGATGGATGAATAGATGGACGGGTGGATGGACAGACAATTATCTAGATAGCTAGATAGCTAGCTGGATGAATGGATGGACTGATGAGGGAGCAGACAGCATTTTAAGAGGTTGCTAAGCTCTAGGCACAAACACCCGCAAACTATAGAGCCTCCGCCCTCGAAGACTTTCCATTTTAATGGCGGAAGAGAATACACAACGGGGAGCTGGAAAGGAGGGGATGGTAGACACACTGTGGCGTGGCTGGACTGGAACCCATGTCTCTCCTGTCCCTAACACCGCCCGGCCTCTCTCTGAGGAGGAGACGGTTCCAGAGAAATGGAGCAATCTGCCAGCAGACCCCGAGTCTCGGGGCGCGGCTCTGTCCCTCACGGGTTTGTTTCCCCGTTCTTCCTCCCCTCGCAGGCCCCCCGCCGGAACCTCCTGCTCTCCGCCGACGCCGCCGGTCAACAGCAGCAGCGGCGAGGGCTCCTGCCGGCCCAAGACGGACATCGTGTTCATGAAGACCCACAAGACGGCCAGCAGCACCCTGCTCAACATCCTCTTCCGCTTCGGCCAGAAGCACCGGCTCAAGTTCGCCTTCCCCAGCGGCTACAACGACTTCAACTACCCGGCCTTCTTCAAGCGCAGCCTGGTGCACAACTACCAGCCGGGCGACTGCTTCAACATCATCTGCAACCACATGCGCTTCCGCTACCCCGAGGTCCGCGGCCTGGTGGCCCCCGACGCCACCTTCATCACGGTGCTGCGCGACCCGGCCCGCCTCTTCGAGTCGTCCTTCCACTACTTCGGCACGGTGGTGCCCTTCACGTGGAGGCTCACGGGCCGCGACAAGCTGGCCAAGTTCCTGCAGGACCCGCACCGCTACTACGACCCCAAGGGCTTCAACGCCCACTACCTCCGCAACCTGCTCTTCTTCGACCTGGGCTACGACAGCGGGCTGGACCCCCGCAGCCCCCAGGTGGAGGCGCACATCCTGGAGGTGGAGCAGAGGTTCCACCTGGTCATGCTGCAGGAGTACTTCGACGAGTCGCTGGTGCTGCTCAAGGAGCTGCTGTGCTGGGAGCTCGAGGACATCGTCTACTTCAAGCTCAACGCCCGTCGGGCCTCCGCCGTCCCGCGGCTGACGGGCGAGCTCTACCGGCGGGCCACCGCCTGGAACCAGCTGGACGCGCTGCTCTACCGCCACTTCAACGCCAGCTTCTGGCGCAAGGTGGAGGCCTTCGGGCGGGAGCGCATGGCCCGCGAGGTGGCCTCGCTGCGGCGGGAGAACGAGCGCATGCGGCGCATCTGCATCGACGGGGGCCGGGCCGTGGACGCCGAGGCCATCCAGGAGTCGTCCATGCAGCCCTGGCAGCCGCTGGGCACCAAGACCATCCTGGGCTACAACCTGAAGAAGCGGATCAGCCAGCGGCACCAGCAGCTGTGCCGGAAGATGCTGACCCCCGAGATCCAGTACCTCATTGACCTGGGGGTCAACCTGTGGGTCATCCGGCTGCTGAAGTATATCAGGGAGTTCCTCCGCTGGTGACGGGCGGCCGCCGGCCCGTGCCTGCCCTCTCTCTCTCTCTCTCTCTCTCTCTCTCTCTCTCTCTCTCCCTCTCTCTCTCTCTCTCTCCTGACTCTCTCAGCCTCCTTCAGTGCACGCACCTGGGTCTTTCCTCTCAGGGATGGAGATGGGAGGGTCCTCAGGGAGCCCACCTCGGCAAGACAGAGCAAGATCTGACCTTCGACCGCGGACCCTGCGGCTGGGTGAGGCCTGCACCAGACGGGGCCTCGGCTGGGCCCTCAGACCACCGAGGCAGAAGAGACTGGGCGGGACACCTTTAACCAAGAGTAGTATTTGACTAATTGTACGTTTTTTTATTTAAGAAGATAAAAGAAAAAAAGGAAAAAAAAAAAGAATGTTACATATTTCTCCCCTGCCCCTTGTGTAGGGGCAGCCTTTGAAGCAAAGGAATTTGTTATTTGTGTTTGTTCCGCGCTCTCGCTAGTCCCCGATAGGGGCTGGGGCCCCGTAGGAAACGCCGATGTAGCCTCTGGAGACGTCCAAGAGCGTGTGTCTTTCTCTGGGGTCCTCCAAAAGCTACTCCAGGTTCAAAGCACACATGGAGTCAGCATCCATTCAGATCCATAACTTGTGAGCCCCCGGTGATATGCCTCTTACCGGATCACTCAGAGGACACATGAAGCCAAAACAAAATATGTTTAATTAAAAATAAGAACAAGATAAATGACAAGGAAAACCGCCCTGTGGGTAGGGGTACACTCCCTTAGACTTCCACAACACTGAGGAGAGAGGGGGCACATATGGCCAGAGAAACACATGTAGGAGAAGCCACATACATGGCTGGGGAATACATGTGCCCGATAGAATAATAACAGTAATCATAAGGACAGTAATAACAATAGCTAACACTTGCAGGATGATTTAATATTTGAAAAGCACTTTACATAGATGATCTCACTGGATCCTTACAGTAACACCCGTTCTGTGTCTGCTGCTGCTGCTACCTTCCTTACAGAGCTGCTGGGGTCATCTGCTCCCCCGGGGCTGCCACCATCACACACCACTGGGCGTCCTCTGCCCATCTATTTCCTCTGCTACGTTGCTGTCTGCTGGTGCTTCGGGGGGGGTTGCCATCAAACTGCAGCTGCTAGGGGGCGTTTTCTTCCTTGGGAGCGACTTAGCTCCATGAGTTAGAAGCATAGCTGTCACCAGTCAACCAGAGAAGCCACTAGACAACCAGCATCTATTAAGCACCTACTATGTGCCAGACACTGGGCTAAGGGCTGGGGATACAAATGGAAACCAAAGGAAAGACAGTCCCTGCCCCCAAGGAGCTTACATTCCAATTTAGGAAAACATAAGAAGGAGCTAAAAAGGGGGGAGAGAAGGATGGTGCAGTGACCCGAAGTTAGGGCAGAGAAGACAGTGGAAGATGGCTTACCTGGGGGCTTCCTCAGAAAAGAAGTTCAGGGAGGAGCTCACCGACGGGAGGAGGGGGCACCTCGGGGTGGAGGGGTCCTCCAGGGTGAGCAGGCTGCGGAAGAAGAGGGAACACCAGGCGTCGCATATCTTCTTACTTGCTTAATTTCTGACTATTCTTTGAGCTAGAATGAAAAAAAAAATCCTTTTAGCTCCCATTACGTCCCTGGCCACTCCATGCAAATTACCCTCCCAGAATGCAGTCTTGCAAGACTGAAAGGACAGACTAAGAAAAGTCAGGGGGTCTCGGCTCTCAAGGAGCTCCCATTCTAACAGGGGAGAGACACTCACAGGAGCTTTAAGCCTCAAGTCAGGTGGATTCCGCAGTACAGCATGGAACCGTGTCTCCTTTATTGTGATTTCCATCGATAAGACCGTATGGTAAACCGTGAATTCTAATACTGAACCACTGGACGCGACCAGAGACTTGAGCGGTTGGGAGTTTCATTCCAGGGTCCTCAGTAGCCATGGCTGCAGAAGCAGTATCCAGGTCACATCTCCACAAGGTTCCTTCTCTGGATGATCCTTGTAAGATTCAGACCGGAATCGGTGGTCTGAGAGTCGCTGTTACTGCCGAGGCTCTCGGCTTGCTTGGTCATCCGTTAGAATCCGGCAGCAGGTGGTAGAGGCGACGGCGAGTGGAACGGATCGCGGACTTCGCTTTCCACAAGGGCTGTCCGCCTGTCCTGCCTTGCTGGAGATCCAGCGGCTTGTGGGTCTGTGGGAGGGAGGATATAATTATTCCTGAGTTCTTCGATGTAGGATCCAAGAGTCGGAAAGGACGATAGAGGTTATCTGGTCAAACCGCGTCATCTTTATGGATGAAAAAACCGAGAGAGAGGAAGGTTTAGCGACTTGCCCTATGGCACAGACTTAGTATTTTGGACCTTTTTCCATTGTACCATACTGCCTGCCTTAAGATCTGGGTCTAACTCAAGCTCTGTTTCTTGTTACTTGTATGACCATAGGCAAGTCCCTTCCCCCTCTCGCTTTCTGCCTCTGTATAAAGAAGTGGGGGGGACCAGAGGAGTTTGAAGGTCCCTTTCCAGCTCTGATAAGTCTGCATTCCCTGTCCTTCCAGCTCAACAGCACCCTCTAGTGTCCAATCCCTGAAGCACAAGGAGAGCCAGGCACTGTCCATAGAGTAGAGGGAGTTATCTTCCTGCTATTTTTCCTCCATGGACAGATTATTATTATTTTTTTAAATCTTTGGGTATTGGTGGACTGCAAGCTCAATACGAGCCAATATGGCAGCCATAAAACCTAATGGAATCTTAAACTGCATTAAGAGAAGCATAGTTTCCAGGAATAAAGAGGTAGTAACCCTGTCATTGGTCAGGCTACATCAGGAGGACTGGATTCACTTCTGGGTACCATATTTTGGGAAGGAAACATAAACTGGGCAATGGCCAGAGGGTGGCAGCGAGGATGGTGAAGGGATTTGAGTCCATGCCGCCTGAGGACTGATTGAAAGAACTGGGCACGCTTGACCTTGGAGATAATAAGGAGCTACTGAGTTTTATTAAGAAAGGAGGTGACAAAGTTAAATCTACACTTTAGGAAAATCACTTTGGCAACTAAGTGAAGGGCAGATTAGAGTGGGGAGAGACTTGAGAGAATGAGAACAATGAGATGGATATTGCAATGATCCAGGTGAAAAGCGATGAGCTGAGCGTCTAAACCAGAGGAGACCCTGTGAATGGAAAGGAGATAGAGACAAGAGGTGGTTTAGAGGTAGAAATGATCAAATTTAACAACAGATTGGATATGTGGAATGAATTTGAGTGAAGAGTTAAGGAGGATATCAAGATTTTAGCCTGAATAGGATAGTGTGAAATGAGCAGAACCGGGAGAACATTACACACACGGTAACAGTAATACTATATGATGATCAACTGTGAATGACTTAGCTCTTCTCAACAATACAAACATCCAAGACAAGTCCAAAGGGCTCATGATGAAAACTGCTCTCCACCTCTAGAGAAAGAACTGATGGAGTCTGAATGCAGATCGAAGCAGACTTTGTTTTTACTTTCTTTATTTTTCTTGAATTTTTCTTTTTTTTTTTTTGGTTTGTGTTTGCTATCACAACATGACTAATATGGAAATATGTTTTGCATGACTGCCCATGTATAATCTGTATCAAATTGCTTGCCTTCTCAAGGAGAGGAGGAAGGAGGGAGGGAGGGAGAGAATTTGAAACTCAAAAATTTTAAAAATGAATATTAATATTGTTTTACATGTAATTGTAAAAAAATAAAATATATAAATTAAAAAAAAAAAACCCAAGCCAGTACTAGTTCAGAAGAGAGAAAGATAATAAGTTCTGTTCTGGACATGTGGTGTCTAAAATTCCTGCAGTATAACCAATTTGAAGTGTCCAATATGCAGCTGGAGATGTGAGACAAAAGCTCAGGAGACTGACTAGGGTTGGCTATATAGATGGGGGAGGCTGAGGAAATAAGCATTTACAGAGCACCTACTATGTGCCAGACACTGTCCTAAGCATTTAAAAAAAATCTATTATCTCATTTGATTCTCACAATAATCCTGTGAGGTAGGTGCTTTTATTATTCTCATTTTGCAGTTGAGGAAACTGAGGCAAACCGAGGTTGTGTAACTTGCCCTGAGTCATGCAACTAGATCTGAGCTCAAGTCTTCCTGACTCCAAATCCAGGCCTCCATCCACTGTGCCATCAGCTGCCTCTAGATCTGGGAATCATCCATATAAACATGATAAACATCTATATAAACACATACTCATGGGAGTTGATGAGATCAGCAAAAGGGAGAGCACAGAGGAGAAACAGAGCCTTGGGGGACATCTACAATTAATGGCTGTGAAGATCCAACAAAGGAGACTGAGAAAAAGTGGTCAGACAGGCAGGAAGAGAACCAGGGAAGAGTGGTGGTACAAAAACCCAGAAAGGAAAGGAGGGACACCAACAGTTCAGAGGATTCCTTCGTGTATGGGATAGACTAGATGGCCGCCAGGTTCCCCTCCAGATCATAAATTTCTGTGGTTCTATGAGGTTGAGCCAAGGGATGAGGAAATGTTTCCTGTATGAAATGGCACCTGAGTTGAGCTTTGAAAGATTCTAAGAGGTGGAGCTAAAAGGTATCTTATGGAAACCTATGCATCATGCCAGGAAATGGAATCAAATTCAATGTTGTGCTTCTCTCAACTCTGGTCCTCTGACCTGAGGACCTCTCTAGATGCAAAGTACTCTGCAGTTTCACTCTTAAAACTGTAGTTCATGCGTGTTCACTGGTGTGTTTATTTTATCTCTAGCCAGACATGAGACATAATAAGCTCAAGGCAAAAGTATTTACTGACATGGTATAGTAAAAGCGGTACTAACAAAACATTTCCACAGTCAACTTGGAGTGCGTGCTTCCACAAATGCACAAAGCAGCAGTGGGAAGGATGGATGCATAGGGTTCCCAAGCGGAGAGGCATATACCTAGAGACATTATGTGACCAAGACATGCACAAAGAAGGGGAAAATTCTCATGCTTCAGGCTCCTGGGGCACTAATGCACTAGCGCTGCCCCCACTGACCTTGGTTTCAATCGTCTCCATTGATAGTTTCCATTTTATCTCTTTTTATGCTGTGAATGATTTTGCTTTGTCATGATTGTAACTCATACTTTTTGGGGGTTTACTTGATGCATAGTAAAAAGAATTTTCCAGCCCTTCATTTTTATTCTACGTCTTTGTTGTTTTTTTTTAAGGTGTGTTTCTTATAGGCAACAGATTGTAAGTTTTTTTTTTCTTATCCAAGCTTTCTCTATCTTTCATTTTTATTGGATTGTCAAATCCATTTACATTTAAAGCTATGAAAATTAGTTTTATATTTTCTTCCATTTATCTTTAATATTGTTTTTAAAATCTGAATTAGGCTTCTTCACTTCCTTTTTCTCTTTAAAGAAAGTACTTTGTCTCTTCATTTATTTTAGCTTAATTTACATTAAGGCAACCCTATTCCCACTGGATCTCTTCTACTCATCCAGAAACCCCACCTCTCTTGTTTGTTACCCTTTCCCTACTTTTGGAGATTTGCTTACCTTATTAGTCCCTTTTAATTTTTCCATTTATTTAGATATCTATTTCTTTCCCTCTTTTTTCTCTCAGTTAAGTACTTGAATAAAATTCCCTTTATTTTCTTCCCCTTGCCCCGGTTTTTTTTTCACATTATTATTCTTTATTTTAAAAATAAAGGCAGCTAGCTGGAGCAATGGATAGAACTCTGGGCCTGGAGTGAGGAAGACCTAAATTCAAATCTGGCCTTAGATGCTTGCTAGTTCTGTGACACTGGACAAATCACTTAAACCTATGTCTGCCTCGTTTTCCTCTATGAGAAAATAGGAATAATAACCACTCCTACCTCCAAGGGTTGTTGTGAGGATGAAATGAGATAATATTTGTAAGTGTTTGGTGCAATGTCTCGCACATAGTAGGTACTTCATAAATGTTTGTTCCCTTTCTTTGTCCTAATCTTGATCTTTGTTCTGTTCAAGGGTTCTTAACCTGGAATTCAGAAACTTGGTTCAAAAATTTTTTTATACTTATATTTTAATAAAATTAGTTTCCTTTGCAATCTTATATATTTTATTTTATGTACTAAAAACATGATTCTTAAAAGGTATCCATAGGCTTTACTTGACTGCCAAGGGGGTCCATGACTCAAAAAAGATGAAGGACGTTTGCTCTAACCAGTTGACGGTCTGATTGCACTCAGCTGATTTAGGAATGACTATTATATTGTGTTGGTGATGTCTTGTAGGTTAAACTATAATCAATTTCTTGTTTGTTTGTCTTTTTTTTTTGTTATATTACTTGGGGAATTCCTGTGTTCAGCATCTCTTATTCTTTCCTCAAAGGAGGTA
This sequence comes from Vombatus ursinus, assembly GCF_900497805.2. NCBI lineage: Eukaryota > Metazoa > Chordata > Mammalia > Diprotodontia > Vombatidae > Vombatus > Vombatus ursinus. Next base: position 18,893,248 of record NW_020941065.1, on the reverse strand, counting down.
TGAATAATTTATAGGTGTGAGACTTCTCAGTAGTTTTACAAGTTTTGGGTCCCTCTCATTCCTTATTCCAGGTCCATATGTTCCAACATATTTTTCACTGAGTTCTTTCTATTTCCATCTTTGCAGTGAAGTCACCAAGTATAAATGTATATGATGATTTCATTTGGAGTTTTTCATAGAACTTCCCAACCCTTTCATCCTGCATAAGCTACGTTGATGCGCTAGAACAATTATTATGGGGGGATCTTTAGTATGATTAGGGACAGGCACCAGACCTGTGACTTCACTGGCATAGATAACTCCTTCCACCAACTCAAATTGACTTTACTTAGTCTTAGAAAATTGCCTAGAGATCAGAGGTTAAATGATTTATCTGGGATGACACAGCCAACATGTGTGAGACTTGGAATTTGAACCCAAGCTTTCCTGGCTCTGAAACCATCTCTCTGAAGATCAAATGATTCTCTCTCTCCCCCCTTCTTTTCCCCCCATCTCCCTCTCTCTTCCTCTCTCTCTCTTCCTCTCTCTTTCATAAGTGCTTTACCCATGTTAGCTATTAAAATGGTTATTAGCGTAAGTACTGTAATACAAGATGACCACTTGGCCTGTGAAATGATGTTTCTTGTTTTCTTTGGACAGACTCATTCTACCAATTCCTTTATTTGTCTTTCGGAGGAGACCTATTTAGCTCCACTTTCCTTCTCTTTTCTGTTTGGCTTATGGCAAGAATGTCAAGCATGTTTGCTTATTGGCCATTGGGCCTTGGGGCTCATGTTTGGGGACCATCCACCAAGTCAGTGTTTATAGACAATCTCAAAACTGTGATCCTTCACCCCCTATGCCCCCTTTTCTTTCACTCTATCACTACCACTGCAGAAGCAGGAGGCTAGCAGGTATATGAACACCTGTCTGCAGACAGACAAGTAAGACCAAAGTTGAACAGGAAGGGGAGGGGTGGATGACCTTTAAGAAGCTGCAATATTCATTTAATGACCCCTCTCCAACTTTTCCTTGAAATAAAAGCTCAACTTTTAAGTATTTTTAAAATAAATTTTATTATTTTTATTAAAAAATTTGCCTTTTCTCCCTCCTCCCCCCACACTATTGAGAAGGAAAGATAAAACCCCTGTTATGAACATGTTTAGTCAAGCAAATCAAGTTTCTGCATTGGCCATATCCGAAACACAAAGTCTCCTCCAGTCTTTCACCTATCTATCAGGAGGTGAGTAACAGGTTTCATCACAGCCCTCTGGTCATCGTGCTGATCAATTTCTAAGTCTTTCAAAATTGTCGATCTTCATAATATTGTTCTTGTATAAACTGTTCTACCTGTCCTAATCACTTTGCTCTTTTTCAGTTCATACAAGTTTTCCTAGGGTTCTCTGAAACCATCCTCTTTATAAGACAGGTGATGCAGTGTATACAGTACTGCACATGGAATCAGGAAGACTTGAGTTCAAATCTGACCTAAGTCACTTACTCACTGTGTGATCCTGGGCAAGTCTACCTCAGTTTCCTCATCTGTAGAATGGTGGTGATGAATAAAAACACCTGCCTCCCAGGGTTGTTATGAGGATCAAATAAGATAATATCTGTGGGATGCTTTGCAACCCTTAAAGTGCTACAGAAATGCTAACTATAATTATGATTTATTGTAGCAAACAATATTCCATCACATTCATATACCACAACTTGTTCAACCATTCCCCAATTGGATGGATGTCCCCTCAATTTCCAATTCTTTGCCACCACAAAAAGAAACTGTTATAAATATTTTTATAAATCCTTAGAATTTATTTTGCTTAAGATGAATTACTCCCTTAATCTACCCTCTCTTTTATTCTCTCTTTTTCCATTCTCCCCTTTCCCTCCCATTTCCATATTGAGTGAAATGTATTTTTATACCCAACTCTGTGTTTATATTCTTCCCTTCTTTGACCAATTCAGGTGAGAATAAGATTCAAATGTCAGCCACTCCCCACCTCCATGCCTTCCTTCTTCTTTGTAGAGATGTTTACTTGTGCACCTTTATTATGTAAGGTCATTTTCTCTAGCCTTCTCTTTCCTCCTCCCTCTACACCTGGACAGTGTTTTTCCATTCTTATCTTAAGATAATCATGACTTAACAGAACCACCAGGAAGCCTTCTTCCTAATTAGACTCCCTCTGTAACTCCTGAAGATGACAGAGTTCTGAGGGGACCCATGTATCACCTCCCCATATTAAAATGCAAACAATTTATCCCTGTTTAGCCCCTTAGAATTGTTTGTTTCCTCTAGATGATTCCCTTAACTCCTGCGTTTGAACTTCAAAATTTCTACCCAGCTTTTCATCAGGAGAGCTTGCAAGAACTCTATTTCTTTTTTTTAATTAATCAATTTATTTTTAGTTTTCAACATTCACTTCCATGAGGTTTTGAGTTTTAAATTTTCTTACCTTCCCGCCCCACCCTCCTCCCCAAGATGGTGCACAATCTGATATAGGCTCTATATACCCATTCCTATTAAACATATTTGCACATTAGTCATGTTGTAAAGAAGAATTAGAACCAATAGGAGGAACCACAAGAAAGAAGAAACAAAACAAAACAGAAGAGAAAAAAAGAGCAAATAGTCTGCTTTGATCTGCGTTCAGACTCCACAATTCTTTCTCAGGATGTGGAGAGCATTTTCCATCATGAGTCTTTTGGAGATGCTAGACCTCTATTTCATGAAAAATTTATTTTCCCTCTATAGGATTATACTCAGTTTTGATGAGTAAGTTACTCTTGGTTGTAAGCCTGTATCCCTTGCCTTCAGTAATGTCACATTCCAAGCTTTCTGTTTCTTCACAGTAGTTGCTGCTAAATCATGTCTTCTTGACTGGGGCTTTGTGGTACTTGAATTTTTTGTTTCTGGCTACTTGCAATACTTTTCCTTTGACCTGGAAGCTCTGGATTTTGGTTCTTTTTATTTTGGAATTTCTCTAGGAAGTGACTGAGAAATTATTTCTATTTCTACTTTGCCTTCTGGTTCTAAGAAATTTGAGCAGTTTTAAGATTTCTTGAGATATGATATGTAGGCTCTTTTTTGGGGGGGGGGTAATAGCATTCAAGGAGTCCAATAATTCTTGAATAATCTCTCTGCCATCTGTTTCTCAGGTCAGTTTTTCATATGAAATGTCTTAAATTTTCTTTTTTTCTACTTTTCTGACTTCAATATCTTTTACTGTAATATGGAGTGATTAGCTTCCATTTGATGCATTCTGATTTTTGGGGTGTTTGTTGCTTGGGTCAAGTTTTATGCCTCTCATGCTAAGCTGTTAATTACATTTCCAATTCTTTCTTTCATAGTTCTCTTCCCCTCCCTCCAATTTCTGTCATTTCATTTATATTGTTTTTTAAAAAATCACATTTTCAACTCTTAAAAAAACACACTCTTGCCTTATCTCTTCAACAAAGAATTCTAGTTGAATTTGTGTCCAAATTGTGTTTTCCTTTGAAGCTTTGCTGGTAAATGGTTTGTAGTCTTTCCATTTGCATTATTGAAATAATTGTGTACATTGTTTTCCTGACTTCATTTTGCATCAGTTCATCTGAGTTTTCCTCTGCTTCTCTGTATTCATTGTAGGCAACATTTTTGACATCAGAAATATCCTATTGCAGTAATGTCAAACTCAAATAGAAATGAATTCCTGCAGGATGCATATTAACTTAGAAAACCACAAATTAACATTATGTACGTTATATTGTATTTATTTTGTTAAATTTTCCCAATTACATTTTTTTTTTTGGCGAGGCAATTGGGGTTAAGTGACTTGCTCAGGGTCATACAGCTAATAATTGTCACGTGTCTGGTCTGAGACCCTATTTGAACTCAGGTCCTCCTGATTTCAGGGCTGGTGCTCTATCCACTGCACCACCTAGCTGCTGCATCCCAAATACATTTTAATCTGGTTCTGGTCACACTCTGACTGCAGAGGGGCTCTATTGCATCGATGCACCACCATTTATTTAGCCATTCCCAAATCAAAGGGCATTTGCTTTGCTACCATTAAAAAGGCTGGAGTGTATATGGGGCCTTTCTTCTCGTCATTGACATTCCTGAGCCACCAGTGGTTAGAAAACTTTCCCAGGGTCACCAGCCAGGACTTGAACCTTGGTCATTGTCACCTGGCCTCTCTCGACCTCTGCCTTGACAGCTGTGAAGAAAGTGGATTATAAAAGGAAAAGGTTAGGAGCAGGGAGATTATTTGGAGGCTATTGTAGCCATCCATGCACCAGAGGATGACATGAACCTGAACCATGGCTGTGAGAAGAGAGAGGGAATAAAGGCAAGAAATGTGGCAGAGGGAGAATCTACGAGACTTGGATGTGATGAGAGAGCGTAAGGACGCTAGGATAGTTCTGATCTTACAAATGAGGGCTCCCTTCCATTCTGATGTTCTAGGTGCTATGTTCCCAGAATCCTCCCAGCTCTAACATTCCATGTCATCTGTCTACAATCAGACTATCGACTGGTTAGAGCAAAAGTTCTTTATCTTTTGTGGGTTATGGATGTGGAGCTAGAGGATGGGGAGTATATAGGTAAGGGGATTGACAAGCTAGCGATTTCCCAAAAGGGGCAACTAGCATTCGGCATTCCCAGTTCTAAAGCCTCTCCCAGCCCTGACATTCCATGTTCCAAGGCCCCTTTTAGCCCTGACCTTCCCTGTTCTAAGGTCCCTCTCAGCCCTCACATTCCCTGTTCCAAGACCCCACCCAGCCCTGACATTCTATGTTCTAAAGTCCCTC
>NW_020941065.1:18876981-18888468 GCF_900497805.2 Vombatus ursinus | reverse complement strand
TCCTTGTTCTGAGACCCCTCCCAGCTCTGACATTCCATGTTCCAAGACCCCACCCGGCCCTGACCTTCTAAGGCCTCTCTCAGATCTGACATTCCCTGTTCTAAAGTCCATCCCAGTTCTAAAGTCCATCCCAGTTCCCATATTCCACATTCTAAGGACCTTTCTAACATCCCATCTTCCTAGCTATCAGATGTTTCCAGGGGACAGATACTACTCAACGTTCCCAGTGATCTATGGGAGGGCCAATCAGGTCATGGACACCTGCCCGAGCCTATTTTGGTTGTGGAGGAGTGGGACGCCTCCAAGGCAAGTGACAACCTTTCCCCTGCAATGTTTCTTCATCCTGCCAAAGGTCGGAGAAAGGGAACCTGAGGAGGGCCTTCACCCACAGAGGAAGGCCTCACTCCTGGGTCAGGGATTCCAGGTGGGAGGCCCAGCCCCAGGGGTTGCCAGGACTCAGTAATGTCCCTCTGAAAGGGGACTGCAAGATCAGCTAGAATCAGGGTTATGTGGCTGCTAAGGACCCAGAGAATGTCTGTGGCTACCATGGAGGGAAGCCGTGGCCAGGGCTGGGGAGGAGGGGATAACCTCCCTTTGCTGCCCTGGCTCTACCCCACTGGGGGCTTGGCTTCACTTCTGGGCACTCCGGTTTAGGAAGGACATTGACAAGGGTATCCAGGGGAGGGCCAGCGGGGTGGGAGAGGGCCTTGATCCAGGCCAGGAAGTCCAGAAGGATCAAGGAGAAGGAAGCAGACATGTTCATCCTGCAGAGGAGGAGACTCAAAGGGGATGAGAACGCTGTCTTCCAGTCCTAGAAGAGGGATTAGCTCTGTTTTGTTTGTCCCAGGGGACAGAACTAGGAACACTGGGGGGTAGTTTCATTGTTGTTGTTTCTCAGTCACATCCAACTCTCCATGACCCCATTTGGGGTCTTCTTAGCAGAGATACTGGAGTCATTTACTATTTTACAGATGAGGAAACCGAGGCAAACAGAGTGACGTGACTTGCTCAGGGTCACACAGCTAGTAAGTGTCTGAGGCTGGACTTGAACTCAGGAAGATGAGTCTTCCTGACTCCAGGCTCATCCAAGCTTCCTTCCTAGAAGAGCTGTCCACCAGTGCAAGGGCTGCCTTGGGAGGGCTCCCCCTCACTGGAGATCATAAGGCAAGGCTGTTGTGAAGGCTATAGCACACTGCATTTGCATATGCTATCCTAGCTCTCTAGGCGTTGGTCTTCCTAACTCTGTCATTCGGGGATTCTCTGAGCTGCAAGGGGCATTCATGGCCACCCAGTACATCCGTAACCTTCATTTTACAGGGGGATCATCTGAGACTCTCACTTTCTACCCCTTGGTACAGATGGCTTTCCAGTGCCGCCATCTTGTGGGTTCCTCACACACCAAGATCTCTTGGGAGAAATCCATCCCTTGTCAAGATGCTGACAGTGATCTCAAGCATCCTCCCACTGTTTACTCTGACCAGAGTGTCTGTGCTGAGACGTTGTTGGTAGGTCAACCTCCCCAAAGTTTGTCCCTCTTCCAAATAATTGCCATCCCCCCCTCCCCCACCTGCCCTGGCAGGCAGTGTGAAGACAGAACTCATCGGTGCCATGAGCACGTGGTGGTGACATTTGGATCAGCTTCTCCCGGGCAGCTCTCCACGCTCTCTCCTCTCTGGGTTTTGGGGACATTGATTTCTCCCGGTCCTCCTTCCATGTAAACGAGTAGATGTCATCTTCTCCGTCGTCCTAGCTAGGTCATCGTTTTTGACAAGCCTCCTAGCTGTGAGTGCCTGGCCCTGTCCTACATCCTCTCTACACTCTCCCTCTGGGAGACCTCAGCTCCACCCCCCATTTAATTAGCATCTCCCTGTAGATCACTCCCACATCTGTATATCCAGTCCAAGTCTCTCCCCTGAGTTCCAGTTCCGTTATCTCCAATTGCCTGCTGGACATTTTGGATAGAATGTCCCTTAGACCCCTTGACCTCAGCACACCCCAAACAGAACTCATCCTCTTTCTCTTCAAACCTCCTTCTTACCATCCATAACACTTCATCACTGGCTGCCTAGTGGACATCTTGACTCGATGTTTTGAACTCAACGCATACAAAAGAAACCCAGCCCTTTCCCTAAGCTCTTCATCGTGTTGAGGGCAGCAGCACTCTCTCAGTCACCCCTCACAAGCTCAGCGTCATTGTCTCCCACTCTCCCTCATCCCACACATCCTGACAATTGCTGAACCTTGTCTTCTTGGCCTCCATGACTTTGGTCTCTACTCTTACAACCACCTTCTCCTTCTCCTAGGTGGCCTCCCTGCCTCAAGCCTCTCCCTCCTCCACACAGCTGCCAAAGCGATTTCCTCCAAACATAGGACTGATCATGTCATTGTCCCTACTTAATAAGCACCATCGCTCCTTATGTTCCCTACATCACATACAAAACTCCTCTGTTTGGCAGCTGGGGGTACAGCATGACCTGAGTTCAAATCCAGGCTCACATATTTACTAGCTGTGTGACCCTGGCAAATCACTTAATTTCTGTCTGCCTCAGTTTCCTCATCTGTAAAATATAGATAATAATAGCAGCTGCCTCCCAGGGTCTTTGTAAAGGATCAAATGAGATGCTATTTGTAAAGTGCTTGGCATTTACCTAATAAATGCTTATAACCTTCCTTCCTTCACAAACATCCATGAGGAAGGGTGCTACCCAGGAACTCTTCATAGCAATGCAATCATAGGTCAGGACCCTATCTCCATAAAAATAACAGCAGTTTATACCTCAAGAGGGCTCCACACTTTACAGCAGGTTTTCTTCCCAACCACCCTGCCAAGTAAGGCAGTGCAATGATAATATCCCCACTTTGCAGATGGGAAAATTGTACCAACCATGGCTGAAATATGCTTGAATACCCTGGATGTCCTCTACTGGGGCTTCTTGGTCATGTCCTCAGTAGATTGGTGACTGTTGAGGAGCCTTCCAATCCTGGGGTTCTGTGAAGGGACTCAAGTTCATGGGGCATTAGATTTAAAGTGAGACCAGAGAGGTCACTTAGTTTAGCCTTCCCGTTTTAATTACTTTTAATTTCCATTTAATTAACTACTAGCTAACTTTATGTAGTACCTGAACGTTTGCAAAGTGCTTCACATATGTTAGCTCAATTCCATTCTCATGACCCTGGGAAGTTAGTGCTAATAATATTCCCATTTTACAAATGAGGAAACTGAGGCTGGGAGAGGATCAGTGACAGGCCCAGAACCACACAGGTTATAAAAGTCAAGACTCCAGCCCAGGTTTCACGTTCAGGAATTTTTCTACTCTAGGTCTGATAATAATACTTTTTGTATTTGCTATTTTCAATCTCTATTTGACAGATGAGGAAACTGAGGCTGCTGGAGAGACCTTTGTGCCCTTTGCTCTGAGGTGAGCAAACTGCAAAGCCTGTAAATAGTTAAAGACACCTTGGGATGTAGACACAACAGTTGGGTGGAGGCGCTGAGGAGCTGGCTAGGAACGAAGGAGCTCAGCTTGCACCAGGAGGTGCCAGTTCAGGTTGGGCCAAGGGCTTCCTTGCACCTCCTTACCCCTTAGCCACACCCCAAACCCAAACCAGAGTTTGGGCTCTGGGCCAGGGGAGGAGCGAAATCGTCTCCCTCTTCCAACCCAGAGAAAAGGCTGTCCTGGTGGCACGGAGGTGAGGCATCTCCCTGCAAGCACCATGAGCGGCAGGGTTGGGGACCTGAGCCCTCAGCAGAAGGAGGCGCTGGCCCAGGTGAGCCCTGTACCCCCATCCCAACACCTCCCCTCTGAACCAGGAGAGTGCCCTGAGGCTCCAGCTCCATCCCTTCTCGGCCTCCCTGCTTCTAGCTTGTACAGGGCAGAGAGTCCTGAAGCTAGGGTCAAAGGAGCTGGGTGTGAATTCTGCCTTGGCTTCTGTGAAGCTGTGTGAGCAGAGGAAGCCCCTTGCCTTCTCCGGGCCTCAGTTTCCCTCTCTGTTCAAAGAGGCATGTGCTCCAACGCCCCTAGCAGCTAGAATTCCAGGCTCCCACTCTCCCCTTTTGTTCACAGCCTCGCAGGGAGGCTACAAAGGGAGCCCAGAGTTCACTTAGTTTTCTACTGAGGAAACTGAGGCCCAGGCAGATTAAGCGATTTGCTCAAAGTCCCTCAGGCAGTGTCAGGGGCAGTCCACTCACTTCAGAACCACTGCCTTTAGGGTGGGCTCTATAATACCGCCTCATAATGCCAGGCCTGGGGGCTCAGGGAGAGCCCTGGACAGGGAGGCTGGGCTGGCCATGTGCCCCTTCTCCCCAGGGAGCAGGAAGGCCAGACCTGGTATGGGCAGCCCATGCCCCTGTCCAAAACGGTGACCTGGCAGGGGCCTCGGGGGAGGAGGAGTTTGACCCCCCTGGGCTTCCAGCTCTCAGTCTGTTCTCCAGAAAACTTCCCGGGGAGTCCACCCACAAGTAGCCCACCCTTGCATGGATCCCACTGGGGTCCAGAGGCTGTGCATCCTTAATGGTTTCAGAACCAAAGGAGGGTTAATTTCAATTAGTTTGTTTTCAGTCGGTGTTCTCCTCAGATGCCTCACCATGGCTTTGAGCATGCCTTGAGGGCTCTCAAAGTCCCTCTGGGGGAACCACTTCTGAGGGGTGACATTGAGTTTGGAAGGCTTGGATCATAGCCCGAGGCCTAGGACAGGACTCTCAGGGTGCGTGCGCCCACACCGAGCAGGCATTGGGTCTGGGTTTGAGCTCAGTTCTTCTGACTCCATGCTCAGGGCTCCCCCCATTCCACCTGCATTCTGTAGAGTGCGGCCACGGCAGCCGCCCCAAAAGGCCTCATGAACCTTCCCCCACTTAGCTCTTTCATCACTCCATTCATTCATTCCTTCCTGGGCTCCTGTTCATCACCTCTCACCTGGGTTTCTGCAATTGCTGTCACCTAGGGGAGAGAACTCTGGGATGTGGGGACAGAGGGACGTGAAGAGCATCCCTGCTCAGCTACTCCTTGGCCATATGACCCGGAGGAAGCCAGTTAACCTCGCCCCTCCTGCTCCCTCGGAGTGCCTGCCTTCGGGGCCTCAGCTTTCCAGTCTATAAAATGGTAGCTCTGACCTCAGTGGTCCCCAAAGCCCCGTTGATTGTCTATGAAGGCTGTTATTATTGATGAATGTCCCTAGGAAGTGAATAAGGGATGGTGGGATGGGGGGAAGAGTGGGAGGCTGAGATGCAAGCTTGGATGAGCTCCTCAGGTGTCCCTAGCCTCTCCTCCCAGCCCTCAGTGTCCTGGCTTAGCCCTCTGCTCTGTAGCCTGGGGTCCAGGTGGACCCCCATGAGCCCAGTGACTCAGCCTCAGTGTGAGCCATCTGTGTGGGAAGGAGAGAATGGCTCTATAGGGATCACTCGACGTCACGTGTCCTAGCCTGTGTTTTTAAATCCATTAACATACATGAAGGTCAAGAGGACCAGACACTGGGCGGGAGTGAAGCCCGAATATCAGGATTTAAGCCCCGGCTTTACTGCTTACTAGCTGAGTGGTCTTGGGCAAATCATGGAATTTTAGAACTGGAGAGGACCAGAGCCCTCCGCAAGAATCCCCTCTGGCACATCAGTCAACCAATCAGCTAGCAGCCTTGATTAAGCGTCTCTGGCTGCATTGTGTTCGGTGCTGGGGACACACAGCCAGAAATGACCCAGTTCCTGCCCTCAAGCCAGGCCCGGCAGAGAGCGCACACCACCTAGACTCAGGAATATGGGGCTTCAGATTCGGCCTCAGACACTTCCTAGCTGTGGGGCCCTGGGACGGTCACTCAGCCTCTGTTTGCCTCAGTTTCCTCACCTGTAAGTGAAGGGTCTGGACTGGATGGTGTCTAGAAGGTCCCCTCCAGCTCTAAATCTGGGGTATGACTATGGCTTACATTCTTTTTTTTTTTCAGGCAATTGGGGTTAAGTGACTTGCTCAGGGTCACACAACTAGTAAGTGTCAAGCGTTTTGGTCTGAGGGCGCATTTGAACTCAGGTCCTCCTGACTTCAGGGCCGGCGCTCTAGCCACTGAGCCACCTAGCTGCCCCGCTTACATTCGTTTAACGGGACAACATACACATATATAGGTACACAGAAAACCCCTATTCAGGGTGTCATCCAAGTGGTTACTCTGTCTTAGCTTGAAGGCACTGAGTCAAAATCAGCCCCTTTGAACCTTCCCCTATTGTTCCTGTTCCTGCCTTGTGGGGCTGGGCAGAATCAGGCTAATCTCATCCCTCTCCCATGTGACAGAGCCGCCCGAGCAGTGGGAGACAGGCATCACTCTCCCCTCCCCCTCCCACCTCCCAATCTTCCCTTCTCTGGGTTCACTCGGCTTCTTATGGCCCTTGAATGGAAGTGAGCTGACTGATGGTCCCAAGGCAAGACTCCAGGCCCCAGGGATCAGGGCCAGTGATCTTGACCCAGTTGTCTCTCTGCAGTTTCGAAAAAATGTCCAGGAGGTGCTGGTCGACGTGCCCAACCCTGATGACTATTTCCTCCTTCGCTGGCTGCGAGGTGAGGGGGTGGAGGGGTTGGAAACATAGCCTGGCTGGGGGTGGGGTGAGGGTGGGGTAATGATGATAAGATCTGAATTAATCCCCTACCCACCTGCCTCCCAAGGGGCTTGTGCGGAAAGTGTCTTCTGAATATTAAAATATAGCCAGAATGGGAGTTGTTGTGATGGTTTTCATGATGGACATCGTCTCCTTCGATCTTTGCAACCACCCTGAGAGATAGGTAGGAGGGGGATGGTCAGTAGAATTAACCCCATTTTGCAAGTAGGAAAACTGATTTTCCAGGGTCTCTTTTATCTCTTAATATTTTGAATTTATGACCTGTCCAAGGTCACCCAAGTGTCTGAGCTGGGGCTAGACCTCTGGTCATCTCACTTTAAATCCAATGTTCTTTCCCCAAAGAGATAAAGTAGTGCCTTTAAAGAATAGGAACAAATCTTAATCTGCCCACCCCCCAAAAAACCAAGCGGAAGAAAGTATAAAACTAGTTCTCATAACCTTAAATGTGAAATGACCAAACAATCCAGTAAAATGAAAGAAAGTGATAGAAGGCTTATGCTAACAAAACTCCTTAATCAGATGCTTACAAGAAACCTATCTAAAAAGCAAAGACATACACAATAAAACTATCTTAATTGATTGGCAACAGGATGGTTTACTTAGACAAGCCTAGGGAATCAACAAAGATGCTGAGATAATTAATAGCTTTAGCAAATTTGCAGGCTACAAAATAACCCCATAAAAGTCAATAGCTTTTAAATGTAATGACAATAAAAAGGGAAATCACATTCAACAAACACTACAAAATGTATTTGGGGATCAATCTACTGGGACACATAAAATACTTGCATTGATTCAATTACAAAGTGCTCCTTGAAGAAATAAAAAACAACTTAAGTGGCCAAAGGAATATCCAATGCTTATAGCTAGCCTGTGTCAATATCATAAAAGTGACAATACCACCAAAGCTAATTTACATTATTAATACTAAGCCAATTAACATACTTAGGTTTCTCTTCATTTTGATCAAATGCTCTGCCAATTAAACTATCAAAGGGCAAATGTATAGATAAAAGAAAAGAATAGCAAAATTCATTTAGAGAAACAAAGGATTTAGACTATCAAGGGAAATGATGAGAAGAGGTAGTTATGAGGGAAATAGCACTTCTAGATCTCAAACTTTTACAAAACAGTGGTTGTTAAACAACCTGGGACTGGTTAAAAATAGAGAAGGGTTACTATTATCTGTCCTCAAGGTTTTGGTTGAAGCAAAGACCTGCGTTCGGGAATATATAGGAAATAGGTGCTCAGAAAGTTAGTATAAAAAAAGCTCACGCTATGTGACCCACTAGAATCAATTGTTAAAATTTCAGTACAAACACCACACATCAGGGCTTGACTTACTGTTTGGCTGATTGTCTAGACTTAAGAGATGGAGAAACTGCTGACATTGCAAAGGAAGCTTAAAAGTGTGCTCTGTGTGCAGAGGGATCGTTAGCGCCCTGCATAGCAGAGTCAGGATCCAAACAGATCTTGGTAGAGTAGACTAGAGCATTGGGCTGAATCTAATCACGTGATGTCCACTAGGGATAAATGTAAATTCTTACAGTTGAGCTCAAAAAGCCAATGTCTGAAGTACAGGATGGAGGAGGCAAGTGGCCAACCAGGAAAGAGAAGTTGATTTGAGGCTGCACTAAGAGAGTCATATCACCCAGAAAAAAAGAGGAGGTGATTAATTCCTCATTCATTCAATAATGTGGCAGGCACTGTGCTAAGCTCTGGAGATACAGAGGCAAAGGATCGCTCCTGCCCTAAAGGGGTTTACTCAGATCCCATCTTAAGGATGGTGTTCAGTTCTGGTTTAGGAAGGGCATTGACCAACTAAAGGCACCACCAGGAGATGGGATGGGGAGGGGCGTTGAGTCTGTGTCATGGTTGGCCTGGAGAGGAGGAGGCTGGGGGTGGGGAGATAGGATCAATGTCTTCAGACCCTGGAAGAGCTACCAGGCACAAGAAGGCCTTGTTCTGCTTGGCTCCGGGGAGCACAGCTAGAGTAAGACAGGAAGCTGAGGCAAACTCATTGAGACCTGACCTCAGGAAGAGAATTCAGCATAATGAGAGCCGTCCCACAGTGGAATGGGAAGCCCTGGAGCTCGTGGCTTTCCCGTCACCAGGAGCTCCAAGCACAGTCTGGGTGACCATGATGGGGAGTGTTTTGGAGGGTTTTATTGTGCAAGGCTGGGTCAGACTAGAAGGCCCCGAAATGCTTGAATCTGTGAAAGGGAGGCTGGGAGAGAGCCATGGGCAGGGGATTCCAAGGAACTGTTGGCAGAGAGCTCAGCCCTCTCTTCCTCTTTTTAGGGATTCTGAAACATCTGGGGTCTTTTTGCTGTGGCTTCTGGGCCCCCTTTATTCAAGTCCCTGAGCACTGTCCCAAGTAAAACAAGATTAACCCCAGTTATCAAGCCGGGTGTGTCTCTCCTTTGGCAGTGGCCTGGGTCAGACATGGGGACTAGAGTCCTGGGGACTCCCAGGATGGGGATGGTCAACGGAGGTCAAGGGAACAGGGCAGCATGCCAGTGGAAAGAGACCTCAAACTGAGCTCTGACTGCATTGCTTCTCAGCTGGGCAAGGAATTCCTCCTCTCACCATCAGTTTCCTTATCTGTGGAATGGGGCTGTTGCTTCTCATGCTACTGGATCTGACTGATGGCGTGTCATGAAGGTGGCAGATAAAAGCTGCTATAGGGCATGACTGTATGGGAATTGCATCCCCTCTTCAGTCAAGGGATGTTCTTCTCCTGTTGTGGATTGTGGGATGCAGGGGCTGGACATAACCTAGGGGAACCTGAGCAGTCGGGGCCAGTCCAGTGAATACCCTTAACCTGTAGGAGCTGGGCACGTCATGAGCTGCCTTCTGAATGTCCCTTGTGCTCCAGATGAAGAAACTGAGGACAGAGTGAGGAATGAGCCTTTATTGTTATTATTGTTACTATAATGAGCCTTTATGGCCCGCCATGTGCCAAACACTGTGCTAAGCACTTTACAATTATTATCTCATCTGACCCTTTCCCCAATGCTGTGAGCCAGGTGCTATTATTACCCCCATTTTACAGTTGAGGAAAGTGAGGCAGATAAAAGTTAAGTGACTTGTCCAGGCTCACATAGCTACTAAGTGTCTGAAGATGGATTTGAACTCAGGACTCCCTGACTCCAGGATCATTGCTCTGTGTGCTGTACCCTTGGTCTACCTGAGAAACTGCTTGCCCAGAGTTAACTTAGTGAGTAAGCAAACTGGGGTGGGGCTGGTCGGGGATGGAGGCAGGATAGGGATGGGCAGCAGTTCAGGAGGGCAGAAGCAGACAAGGGCCTTTGGGGAGGTCACTCGCAGTCTGTAGCCCCCAGTTCCATCTGGGCATTTATTGGCTGGGCACTGATTTTCAACAGTTTCATCTGTCTATACCTGGTCTTCTCAATAGAGCTGTGAACCATGGAAACCAGCTCATATATTTCTTTTCTATATGCCCCCACTGTCCCCAGGACAGAGCAGGGGATGGATGGAGGAGGTGGTCGGTTTGCCTACAGAACTGAATCACATTAACAGCGGTTCACTTCTCTTGAGGTTTCAAAGTGCTTTTCTCACAGTGGAAGCCAGAGAAAACACTTTCTTTAGGGGGTAACACCTTAAACATGACATAGAGGCTGCAGCCTGGCAAAGCTGTGGAGAGAGAATTAACCTTGAAGTTAGCAAGACCTGGGTTCAGATCCTGCCTTAGTTACTTACAGCTGTGTGACCTTGGGCAATTCACTATGCCTTTCTCAGCCTCAGCTTTCTTATCTGTGAAATGGAGATAGAGGGTGATCATGGAGATGTAGATAGAGAACTAGTTTTGAAGTCAAGGAAAATAAGGTTTGTGTCCTGTCTCTGACACATCCTGGTTGTGTGATCCTGTGCAGATAAATGTTGCAGACTCTCAGGGGCAGGTGGAACCACGAATAGAGCATTCTCTTTGGAGTCAGGAAGGCTTGAGTTCTAATTCAACCTCAGGTATTTACTAGCCATGTGAGCTTAGGAAAATCCTTTAATCTTTGATTGTCTCAGTTTCCTCAACTGTGAAATGGGAGTAATCATAGCATCTGCATCCTGGGGGTGTTATGAGAATCAACTAATGTAATAGTTGTAGAGCCCTTAGCACAGGGCCTGGCACATTGTAAGCACTACGTAAATGCTGTTATTGTTATTATTATTAATCTGTAAAATGGGAAAAATAAAGCACCCACTTCACAGGGCTGTTGTGAGAATCGACTGTGATAATTGTAAAGCGCTTATCATAGTACCTGGCACATATAGTAAGTGCTATATAAATTGTTAGGTGGTAGTAGTTAACAGTAGTAATAGTAAGTAGTGGTAGTAGTAGTAGTAGTGAATAGTAGTAATAATAACTAGTAGTAATCAGTAGCTGTAGTGGTAGTAGTAATCAGTAGTAGTAATAGTAGCAGTAATAGTAGTCAACAGTAGCAGTAGTAGTCAGTAGTAGAAGTAGTAGAAATAGTAGGCAGTAATTAGCAGTAGTAGTATTCAGTAGTAATAGTAAGTAATTGTAATCAATAATAGCAGTAGCAGTCAGTACTAGAGGTAGTAATTGTCAGTAGTAGTCAGTAGTAGTAGTAGTAGTAATAGCAGTAGTAGTAATAATAGTCAGTAGTAGTAGTCAGTAGCAGCAGTAGTAGCCAGTGGTAGTAGTAATAGTAGTCATAGTAGTCAGTAGGAGTTGGAGTAGTAACAATAGTAGTCAGTACTAGTAGTAATAGTAATAGTAATCCACAGTAGCAGTAGTGGTAATAACAGTAGTCAGTAGCAGTAGCAGTGGTAGTAAAAGAAGCAGGAGCAGTAAAATAGGAAATATAGTAGCACCTACCTCCCAAGGATGCTGTGAGGATCAAATGAGATAA
>NW_020941065.1:18876374-18876971 GCF_900497805.2 Vombatus ursinus | reverse complement strand
GAGTTTAAGGGGGTCCTGAGACCAAGAAGTTTGGGAACGATTGCTCCAGGGCATGGCCTCGGTCAGGGTGGCAAAATGATGGGGAATAGAGACGGGAGAAGAAAGGACAGAGTCACCCCTCCCCTCCCCCATAGTCATTGCTTTTGGAGGAACTTTGACAGCCAGGCAAGGCTCTCTTCCTTTGGGAAAACTCAGAAGACTTTGCTTCAGCCTCATAACCCATGTATAAATCTAGGACCTTACCTGTACCCCAATTTCCCATGATTCAGGGCTCCCAGCATTCTCTAAAGGCCTCCATTCACTTCAGGCTTCATAGGGTGAGGAATAGGATGTGCTGAGGTATTGGTGGAGAAGCTGGGCCTGGGTCTCTCTGGGCAGGAGGGGAGGAGGACCCTGCCCAGAGGAGGCCTACCCCAGGCTCCAGCCTGGTCCTGGCTCTTTTGCAGCTCGAAGTTTTGACCTGCAGAAATCTGAGGCCATGCTCTGGAAGGTGAGCCCCCAGCCCTTTATTCTCCTGGACTCCAGGCCAGGGCAGCAGATCCTGGGCCTTCTCATTTCTTGCTGAGTTTTTCCCTTTCCTCCATCTCTCCTTCCTTT
>NW_020941065.1:18845679-18876364 GCF_900497805.2 Vombatus ursinus | reverse complement strand
GGAATCATTGCTCTGCTGTTTCCTAGCCATGTGACCTTGGGAAAGTCACTTCCTCTCCAAGGGCCTCAGTTTTCCCAACTGTACCAGGAAGGAGTTGAATTAGCTGCCTTCCAGCCCTGATGCTCTAGGTTCAGAGGTTTCTCTCCACTCTGACACCTTATATACCCTGGGGAAAAATTATTTCATTATTTATTTTTAATATTCACTTTTAAAAATTGTGAGTTCCAAATTCTCTCCCTCCAATCCCTCCCTCACCCATTAAGAAGGCAAACAGCATGATATCAATTACACACATGAAATAATACAAAACATATGTCTGTATTAGCCATGTTGCAAAACAATAAAAAAAAAAGGTAAGAAAAATAAAGAAAGTTTAAAAAAGTCTGCTTCAGATTTATCCATTCTTGCTCTGGAGAGAGAGAGTATTTTTCATCCTGAGTCCTTTGGAATTCCCATCTTAGGTCCTACAGTCCTTTTCCAAGATCCTTTCTAGCTCTGACATCCCATATTCTAAGGTTCCTTCTAGCTTTGACATTCTAGGTTCAGAGGTTTCTCCCAGCTCTGACATCCCATGTCCTAAAGACCTTTTTCAAGATTTCTCCCAGCTCAGACAATCCCTGTTTCAAGGTCCCCCCAGCTCTGACTTTCTGTCATTCTGAGCTCTGCCCTTTACATCCGATCCTGGGGCTGCCTGAACTTAAGGAAGCCTGGCTCGGTACCATCCCATTTCTCTTAGTAGCACATGGTATTTCAGAAGGAAGAAGACCTGGACAACATCATGAACTGGCAGCCCTCTGAGGTAAGCCTGGATCAACCTCCTGCCCAGAGCCCCAGCTCCCAGCCCTGCCTGGCTCTCCCCTGGGGTCTGGCTGCCTGGTCTGTACCATGAGCAGTCTTGACCTTGGGGCCTCTGAGGACCATCATGACTGCTTCTTCTGTGCCTAGGTCCTCCAGTTATATGACACAGGCGGCTTGAGTGGTTATGGCCGAGAGGGCTGCCCTGTGTGGTTGGATACCACTGGCTGCTTGGATCCCAAAGGGCTGCTTCTGTCCAGCAGCAAATCAGCAATGGTCAAGAAACGGATCCAGATCTTGGCACTCCTCCTTCGGGAATGTGAGCTACAAAGTGAGAAGGTGAGAGACGAAAGGGGGAAGGCTGAGATAGGGCATGGGGGGAGTGGTCCCAAGAGGACAGAGAGGGAAAGAAATCCCTGTGTCTCAGCCCATTGACCCTGGGGCTATAGCCCCTCAGCTTGCCCCTCTCGAGCTCTCTTGAGTCAGACAGCAGCTCTCAGATGGCTAAAAGGGGACACCTTAAAGGTACATGTCTTTGAATGCATTTTTTTTCCCTTCTGTGACCCTGGTATGGTAGGGGAGGCATCAGCTGGAAAAGACCCTGGCTTTAAAAGCAGGAGACCTAGGTTCATATTGT
Source organism: Vombatus ursinus (assembly GCF_900497805.2). Lineage (NCBI taxonomy): Eukaryota > Metazoa > Chordata > Mammalia > Diprotodontia > Vombatidae > Vombatus > Vombatus ursinus. Next base: position 18,874,932 of record NW_020941065.1, on the reverse strand, counting down.
AACAGTTTCAAAAATGAAGGTAGACTGAGGCACCAAGTTCCAAGCACAATCAATTTATTAGAGAAGTATGAATTTACCAATAAATAGAATTTGAGCTTCCTAGCAAAGCTCTGATCCAATTAAGGAGTGAACAGCCCTTTTTATCGTTTGAGGGAGTACAGAAAATAGGAAAGCTAGCAACATAGATGTGACTGGATGGAAATTGGGAATGAAGACAGGCAACAGCCCCTTTCTTCCCTCCTGTGACTAAGAAACATTCACTGAGTCCAGCTGCGCCTGCAAGGACAGAGAGCAAACCAGACATCTAGGAAGGATAGCTTGGTGCTGTAAAGATACTAGACTAGACTCCCTGGTGCCCACCTGCATCCATCAAGAGTAACAGACATCTTTGACACAAGAATAGAGCAGTGATTAACTAGAGAACTGGATTTCTAAAGTTAACTCATTGAGCCAGCTCAATTTATATTTTTTTAATTATTATTATTTTTAGGCAATTGGGGTTAAATGACTTGCCCAGGGTCACACAACTAGTAAGTGTCAAGTGTTTGGTCTGAGGCCGGATTTGAACTCACGTCCTCCTGACTTCAGGGCCAGTGCTCTATCCACTGAGCCACCTAAATGCCCCAACTAGCTTGATTTCTGAATTATGTTCAGAGACTGGGCAGTTACAGGACAAAATGAATGACTAACCGTGTCCGAGGCAGTTATGGGACAAGATCAATTCATCAGAAATAGGATCAATTCAAAAAAGACGCAGAATCAATGTGATTATTTCAGTATTCTGGCTGTGCAACTTTCTAGCTGTGTGACCCTGAGCACGCAAGTCTGGGAGACTGGAAGTCAGTTAGTCAGTCAGTGAGCATTTATTAGTTTCCTCTGTGCCTGGCACTATGCTAATCACTGATAATGCAGATACAAAATGGTAACAGTCCCTGTCTTAGGGAGCTTACATTCTAATGGATAGAGGTGACAGCTGATGAGGTCACTAGAGAAAGAACATAGGCAGAGAAGAGAAGAGGACCTGAAACCTAGCCCTAGAAACCACAGGGTGTAGGACTTGGGTCTTTACCTCTCCCAGGAGATTGAAAAGGAGCAATCAGACAGGTAGGAGGATCCAGGAGGATCCAGGGAGGGGGAGAGGGTTGTAAACCATGTTGAGCAGTGTGGAAGAGACCAATGACATTGGGAGTTGAGAGACCGCAGGTGCCTAGAGAGAGTGGCTTCTGGCCAGTGATGACAGCTAGATTATGAGTATAACCCAAGGAGAGTCTAGACAGCTCTCTGACATTTGAGTGAGCAGGACTTCCTTTCATGGAGGACTTGGGATCTGACCTCAGCCTTGAAGGAAGGGAGGGATTTCAGCAGATGGAAACTGAGGGAGGAAAACAGTTGCAGGCATGGGGGTGGCGTGAGCAAAGTCCCAGGTTGGATGAGGGCATATTTAGGACAGAGGATGTAAGCAGAGTGATCCAGTTTGTCTGGAACAGAACAGGATGAGCTATGGCTGGAGAGATTAGAGCCAGATTCTGGAAGACCTCGAATACCAGGCTCAGTTTTGTTTCTTAATCCAAGAGATGGCAGGGAGCCCAGGAGGGTTATTGAGCAGGGCAGGGACAGTGTCTTATATCCCCTACTGCTCCTAGCACTGACTCATGTGCAGTAATTGCTTCATAAATATTTTTTTCTAATTGGGGCAGGGGTGTTAGAATTGGCTGCAATGCTAAAAGGTGCCCTCAGTGCCAACTGCGACCCCCTCAGTCCCTTCCCTTGTTCTCTCCTATTCCAGAGACTGCATCTATTACTTAGCCCCCGATGGTGTAATACACAGGTCGGCCACCAGATGGCACTCCAGCTACCCATGAGTAGCCTACTGCCCTCACTGGCTCCCATGCCCTTGTTCCAGTAGAGAAGGAGCAGTAAAGTTTAGAAGACACGATTTGTGGTATATTCAAAATGACTTTAAAAGCTGCCAAATCCCTCCTCAGCTCCCTCCAGCCTCCATTTTCCATGGCTGCTTCTCCCCAGGGCACCTAGGTGGTGCATTGGTTAGAGCACTGGCTTGGACTCAGGAAGAATCTGGCCTCAGACACTTGGTAGCTGGGTGACTCTGGGCAAGTCACTTATCCTGTTTGCTTCAGTTTCCTCATCTGTAAAATGGGCTGGAGAAGGAAATGGCAAATCACTTCCGTACCTCTGCCAAGAAAATCCCAAATGGAGTCATGCGGGTTGGACAGGACTGAAATGACGGAGCAAAAGCTTCGCCCCCTCCATCGTGACTCCCAAACTCATAAGCTGAGAGAATTTGCTGCTCAGGGCCACGTGCCTACGTGCTGTATCAGCCCCACCAGGCCCAACTTGTAGGCGCATCAGCTAAGAGCTGAGAGGTACCTTTGAGGCCAGAGTCCAACTGCCTCTTTACTCATGAGGCCCAGAGAGTTCAGTGGTCTGATTCTAAAGAGCCCCACGGCTCTATCCACTGCATCACTGAGCTGCACTGAAGCTCACCAGGCCCCAGATTCCCGATCCCCAAATTAGGGAACGGGATAAAACGGTCTCTGGTGCCTTCCGGTGCTGACTTAACGAATGGATGACCTTCTTGCTGGATGACCTGCACCGTCTCTCCCAGCTCTGAATCTCCCGAGTGCAGCCAACCCTGGTTGGACCATAAACAGCCGGTCACCTGCCCCTGCCAGATGAACGGGCCTGTCTTTTTGTCCTTACAGCTGGGAAAGAAGATTGAAACTTTCATTATGATATTTGACCTAGAGTGTCTGGGCCTGAAGCACTTTTGGAAGCCAGCTACAGAAATCTACCAGGAGGTGAGGAGGGAAGGGGGACTTAGGGGTGGGGGAGACCTGGCCTCAGCTCAGCTGAGCTGGGGGCAGTCAGGTCCCTACAGCAGCGAGTCTTTCCCTTCACCCTCAGGGTGAAGCTCGGGCCAGGGCTCTGAGCCCACAGCATAGTGAGGCCTTTGGCTCAAAAATTCTAAGTCAGGGAAAATGGCTGAAGTTCTGTGAGGAGGGGTACCCTGGGGGCAGAGTGCTCAGGTTGAACAGAAAGAACACCAAGAAGACCTGGGTTCAAGGCCCACAACTGTGTGACCTTGAGTAAATCACCTCTTAACCTCTCTGGGCCTCAGTTTACTGATCCATAAAATGAAGGGAATGGGCCCTTCCAGTTCTAAATCCACTAATCTCGTGGTCTCCAAGGGTCCTTCTTTTGGGATCTAATGGTCTCTCACAGGATGTGGAAGCAAGAACACTGGATTGGTAGGTGAAATCAAATATTCTAGATCCACCTTCGCTATTCATTATTGCAAATTACCAAAAAACCAAACATAACTTAGGCTTGATGGAAGACAAAGTTTCCTAACAAGGAGAGCTGTCCAAAGGTGGAGAGGGATGTCTTGGCAGGTAGTGAGTTCCCCATCCAGCAGGGGCTAGAAGATCATTTGTCAGGGATGGTATAAAGGGGGTTCTTGTATGGGCACAGGTTGGGTTAGAGGCCCTGAGGTCCCAGACACCATCCGGGAAACTCACTACCCAAAAAGTCTCTGATTCTGAATGACCTTGGCCAAGCTCTTTAGCATTTCTGAGTCTCAGTTATGGCGTCTATAAAAATAGGGTCTTGACCTTTAAAGGCCTTTCCAGCTCTACTTCCTGAAGAGTTATGGACCCCTTCTCAGCCCTGGAGGCTGGAGGAGCGGTAGACTGGGCAGTGATGTCCACACAGTGACAGCCCAGGCAGTGAGAGCAATGGGTCCTCAGTGGGAGCTCTGAAGAGCCCTGGAGAGCGGAGTCCTTCTGAGGCTTTCTGGGACTGTCTCCTGGAGATCTCAGAGAGGTGGGCACTGGCTGGCATGAGGAAGGCCATTAGTAGGCTTCTCTTGACTTTGCAGTTTTTCTCCATACTTGAGAACAATTTTCCCAAGACCGTCAAGTATCTTATTGTTGTCAAAGGTAAGTCAGCAATGGCAGGGGATGGGATAGAATGGGTGAGAGGCAAGAGGGGTCTGGGGTAGATGCAAGGGGGAACCTGCTGGACTTTGCCAAGGTTCACCAAATGATGGGAATTGTCCCCCATTAGAGTTTGGCATCAAAATCCCTAAAAGAATTTATTTTATACTCACCCCCTTCAAGGGAGCCCAAGAACCAGGACCAGCATGGTTGAGTTTCCAAGGGCAGTGGTGGGTGATATGAGTCACTTATACCCCACAGCTGGTGCTGGCTGGTTTTATGCTGGCCAGGGCTGCCCCGACCTTATGCAGTATCATCTGCTCTTTCTGGCTGTAATCTCAAGGTAGCTCTGTCTCTTTCAGCTCCTAAACTGTTTCCTGTAGCCTACAACTTGGTCAAAGCCTTCATTTCAGAGGAGACACGCAAAAAGATTGTGGTTCTGCGAGGTGAGTGAGTCCTGACCCTCCTAGCTTCTCTTCAAGGGAGTGTTATTGAGTGGATGAAGATTGTAAATCAGAGGTCACCATTTAGGTCATTTTTGGCCAGATGAAATAGCGATGGGTCAAGCCAGACTTGGAAAAGTTTAGTAAAGAATTTGGGAAGAATCCTGAACCTGGGTGAATTTGTCTTATGCTGATTTGTGACTCCATCCCCTGAAGTCTGACTTTCATGCCCCCCGCCCCCCCACCCCTGGACTGTAATGATAGAACCCAAGTATTTCCAGATCCCACCAAAGTGTAAAAAATGTAAAGTCTTTAAAAAACTATTTTATTTCATTAAATATTTCTCCATTACATGTAAAAATGTTTTAACATTCTTTTTTAAAATTTTGAGTTCCAAATTCTCTCCCTCCCTCCCCATTCTTTGCCTTGAGAAGGCAAGCTATTTGATATCAATTATATATGTGAAGTCATGCAAAACATATTTCCATGTTAGCCACATTGAAAAAGAAAACACAGGGCAGCTAGGTGGTGTAGTGGATAGAGCACCAGCTCTGGAATCAGGAAGACCTGAGTTCAAATCTGGCCTCAGACACATAACACTTATTAGCTGTGTGACCCTGGGCAAGTCACTTAACCCCTTTGCTAAGCAAAACAAAAAAAGAAAGAAAGAAAAAGAAAACACAGACAACCCCCCCCTCAAGAAATATAAAGAAAGTTCAAAAAATGCTTTTCTCTTTGAAAATGAATAGCATTTTTCATCATGCATCCTTTAGAATTGTCTTGGATCAGTAGCTAAGTCTTTCACAGCTGATCATCATGCAATATTGCTGCATTTTCCTGGTTCTGTTCACCTCGCTTTGCATCAATTCATACAAGTCTTCCCAGGTTTTTCTAAAGCTATTTTTCTAAAGCCACACTCGTCATTTCTTTTTTATTTTTTTGTAAATTTTTTTATTTTAAACTTAAATACAAAATAAGAAAAGAAAAAAAAGGCATTGCCATGTGTACAGCAGATCATGAGAGAGGATTCAAAATATACAGCAACAAATTTCCATTTCAAGAAAGCCTATATAATAAATACTATGCATTGTGTTGAGAGCTGTCCATCTTTTCTTTGCTTCCTTGTTAGTTTGCTGTGCACTTTTTATTTTGTTCTTTTTCTTCCCTTCCTCCCTCCCTCCCCTCCCTGAAGGCACAATTAAACATAGATATATTTATATATAGATGTATAGATACATACACATATATGCATATATACACACATACATACATATAGACATATAAAGACACATATGCACAAAGATATACATATATACATAAACACAATATACCCTTATGTATATGCAGTTACACATACATATACTTAGATACCAATAATTATAATCATATGTAGACATATACATCATACGCATCTATGCAAGACAGTTCTATACTTATTTATCCTGTTTTTCTGAGAGTAGATAACTTCTTCCTTCATAAGTCCAAATCTTTCCATATTTTTCCAAGTCCACCATCTTGTCATTTCCTACACTACCACAATATTCCCATCTCATACTGTCTAGTTGTTTTAAATAGTCCGAAACAACATTGATAAATATGGCTGACACGTAGTGTAGTTTCCCTATTTTTCTCTTTTAATTAAATCTACTTTAGCCTTAACTTTGTCCAAGACCATAAATACCACCCCTGCTCCTTTTTCCCTAACAAATTCTACTCCTGATCTTTATTTTATATTTGTGCCTATCTCTTATTTCCTCTCCCTACTGACTCCTCTATTTTACTTCTACCCACTACCTTGCTCTCCTATTCCTTAACCTACCCCCCCACCACCACCCAGGATCACTCCCTTATCTTCCCATTCCCATAAATGTAAACACCCTTCTATACCTGCTTTGACCTATTCCCTCACCCTCCCCTCTAAAGATCTCTCCCTTATCCTCTCCCCCCTCCCTATCCCTTTAGCGTTTTATTTCTTTCTGAATTTAGAAGAGTTTTATACTCTTCTAGATGTATATGTATTGTTCCCTCTGGAACCCATTCCTAATGAATTTGGTCTCCAGAACTAACAGTCTTCCTCCCCCATCTAATTCCTCTGTGTCAGTTCTAGATAATTACTCTTTTTAGCTGTTCCTAAATGATTTTACTTTTTAAAATCATATCACACTCAGGTTTACCTCTCGTTCTTATGAACTACCCAATTACTGATAACAATCTCAGACGAATTTTTTACATTTTTTTTTATCATTTTACATTTTACATACATAAAAAGTTAACAGTCTCTCCTTATTGAGTCACTTACAGTTTGTCTTTGGTATATACCTTATATTTCTCTTGGCTCCTTGTATGTCAGATCTTCTATTAAGTTCAGGGTTGTTTTTTTTAAACAAAATCCTGGAAGTCTGAGAATTCACTGAAAATCCATGTTTCCCATTCAGAATTATGCTTAGTTTTGCTGTATTTTCAGCCAGAACCCCAGTTCTTTTGCTCCTCGATATGTAGTGTTCCAAGACCTGCAGTCTTTTACTGTCACCCCTGCTAGGTCTTGTGTAATTCTAATTGTGGCACCACTGTATTTAAATTGGTTTTTTTTTTTTTGCATTGCTCATAATATTTTATCCCTGTGCTAAAGGTTTTGGAATTTGACTGTAACATTCCTGTGAGTTTTCCTTGTAGGATCTTTTTCCGGTGGTGATCAGTGGATTTTTTCTATTTCTACTTCCCCCTCTTGTTCTAATGCTTCAGGACAATTTTCTTTAATTATTTCTTGTGTTATTGTATCAAGATTCTTTTTTTTGATCATAGCTTTCAGGTAGTCTGATTATTCTTATGTTTTTTCTTCTCGATCTGTTCTCCAGATCATTTGTTTTTCTTTTGCGATGTTTCACATTCTCTTCTATTTTTCATTACATTTTGTTTTATTATTTCTTCATCTCTTATAACTTTGCTAGCTTCCCCTTGCCCGATTCTGGTTTTCAAGGAGTCATTTTCTTCCTTAAGATTCTGGATCTTCTTTTCTAATTGGTTAAACTTTCTTTTCATAATCTTTTTTTTTTTCTTCAATTGTTCTTTTTTTTTTTTAAAGTTTTTCCTCAATCTTTCTCATTTGATTTTTGAAGTCTTTGTAAAGTTCTTCTATGAATTCTTTTTGGGCAGGTGACCATTTGACATTATTCTTTGGGGATAGAAAAGGGTTTCTTTGCTTCAATATCCTCCTCTGAAGATAAACCCTGGTCTTCTCTATTCCCATAGTAATTCTCTATGCTTGGACTGTTTCTCCTTTGCCTGTTCATTTTTCAAATTTGTAGCAGCTTACTTTTTGTAATCACCTCTAGCCCTGATGTATGGGGGATGGTCCCTCTGGCCTCAAATCCTCCTTCAGTTCTCCCCTCTGGCCTGGAATTGAAACCAAGACCTCTGAAGAGATTTACCTTGTTTACAATTCCCAGAAAAAAAACCTTGAAACTTTTAGATTCCTTATAGGCTCACTTATCTCTCTTTGACATTTTTCCTCCACAGCTTTCCTCCAGGCCCCTAAAAAGAACCTGGCTTCAGCTTTGTTTACCGGTCTCAGAAAACCCTTAAAGTTTTAGAAATTGCCTTATTTCCCTTTGAAAGCAAACTTCCCCTCCCAGCTCCCTTCATTATCTATTCTCATTGTCTGTTCAAATCACTCAGACATTCCAAAAGGAAATTCTCACCTGGACCCTTTTCCAAAGGGTTCACCTCCCCAATCAACTGGTTTTCCCATTGTTTTGCCATTCCCACCCTTAATCCTAGCTAGGCTCCAGTGTTCTGTTTGCCCCAGCTTGCTGGCCACCCCCATCCAGATCTCCTTAGGCCCTGCCTCCCATCACTCCAAACTGTTTGGCCACTCCTTAGACCCCCTCCTCCTGTCACTCCAAGCTGCTTGGCCCCTCCTAGACCCCTCCCCAATCTTTCTGTACTTAAAGACTCATCTTTCCCCCATTCAGCTGCTGACCTGTTCTCAAGCTTAGAAGCTGAGACCCTTCATGCCTGCCTGTCCTCACAGGTGTCGTGTGGCCTATCCACCCCAGCCCTCACTCAGATGCTGAGCTTTCCTCACACCCAAGAGGCTGAGACTGCCTCACACCGCACCTGACCACCTTAACTCCATTTAGATCACTGATGTTTGGGTTCCTTGGGAGTCTGGCCTATATGCTTATCTTTAATCAACTTTTTCTCTGGCTAGAAGAAGATCTGAGTTGAATTCATCCAGGCAGATCCACACCGTGATCTGGGCTTTTCCCCACGATCTTGGGGTGCCTCTGTGCATCTAAGAGCACCCCAAAATCCCCACCCTCTTCACCTCCACCCCCTGTAAGTACCCATAGCCAACAGGACTTGAGGAGGAGAGAAAGACTGAGGCATGGCCTGGACTTATGTAGGAAAGAAGGGGAGTCATCTGCAAATCTGTACATAGCAGCTACCAGGATATTGATTGGGTAGTAGATGTAGATTGAGTGAACCTCAAAGGAGGAGGAGTAAATAAGTGATAAAGGTAGAGGGATACCTTGGAAGTGGCAAAGGGGACCAGGTATTCCAACCTCTCCATCTCAACCAGTGAGTTGGGGCAAATGAGTAAAAGGGTAGATATGGCTAGAAAGAGAGGCTTAGGGGGGCTGTGTCATCAGGAGGGAGCCAGGTGATAGAAGGAGTAAGAAAGGAAGAGATTTAAGATGAAGGCAAGTATGTTGCCTACATACCAGGAATTCCAGAAGGCACAGTGGAAAGAGAAACCTCTCTGGTCCTCAGTTTCCTTATCTGCAAAATGAGGAGGTTGGACCAGATGGTTTCTAAAGTCTGTGATGGTTGTAGTTCTATGATCTCATGAAAAAGAAATAGTTTTCTTGCCTGGGATATTATTTCTACATATTTATTTTTTAGTCAGTCAATAAGTATTTATTAAGTGCCAACTATGTACCAGGCACTGTGCTAAGTACTGGGGGTAAGAAGAAAAGCAAAAAGACAGTCCCTGCCCTCCAGAAGCTCATGGTCTAATAGGGGAGAAAACCTGGAAACAGCTATGGACAAAAAAAGTGATATTGAAGATAACTAGGAAATAATCCCCAGAAGAAAGGCACTAGGGGAAGAGAGATCAGGAAAGACTTCCTGCAGAAGGTGGGATTTAAGTTGGGACTTGAAGGAAGCCAGGGACATCCAGAAGTGGAGATGAGGAGGGAGAGAATTCCAGGCACTGGTGCCAACTCTAAAGCCCAGAGATGGCAGATGGAGGGGCTTGTGCAAGGAACAGCAAGGATTCTAGCGTCACCAGATAGAAGAATGTGTGGGAATAAGGTGTAAGAAGACTGAAAGAGTCAGGGGGAGGGGAAAGAAGATTAGGTTATTAAGGGCTTTGAATGTCAGACAGATGATTTTGTCCAGACGTGAGAGGCAGGACCAAGATGGTGGAGTAGCAGGAAATGCCACAAAACTTCTCCAAACAGACCTAGAAATGCAATAGACCAAATCCTACTGGAGGAATCCAGAAAAAGTCACAGTAAATTAAGCGCCACTCAGAATAGGGAGATGGACAAGGAGATCAGTGGACACTGGGCACTGGATTGTCCACTCCATCTTTCTGGCAAAGACCATGTACCAGAGCCAGGTGAGGGCTCAGACCCACACAGGACATTTGATGGGGAAAGGTGCCAATGGGCAGCCTTGTTGCCCACTACCTGGTTCTGGACCACAGATCTAAGGCTGACAGTGACAGGGACCTATGCACAAGACTAGTGGACCTGCTTAGGGAGGCCCTGTGTTGTGTACAGGGAAAGGAGGAAGTTCAGAAGCAAGCAGCACCCCAGGATCAGAGCAGGACCTCCATTTCAGCATGGAGCCCAGTCTGCAGAGGAATAACCATGAAAGGAAATGACAAACCACTGCAGTGTCTTTGGCAAGGAAAGCCCCAACGGGGTCAAGAAGACTTGGACACTGAATGAAAAACAAAACATCATCACATAGTTAGAATCTCCCTTAGAGGGTAGAATCTCTACCCTCCAGGGATCATCACACCAACATCACTTAACCAACTAAATTCAATTAGCTTTTACAAAGAGCCATTTACGGAGAGGCTCTAGCAAGAACCCAAGAACCCACATTCCCCCAGCACCTGGAGGCATGTTGTCCCCAATGGAGCTCAGTCATACGTAGGGAGAACATGCAAGGTCTTAAGGACTGGGCTCATTGTCCAAATCTCTTCTTGGAATCTCTTCCTCCTCTCACTCTAGAATCTTCTTTTTCTCCCATCAGCAAACTGGAAGGAGGATTTGTAGAAATTAATTAGCCCTGACCAGTTGCCTGCAGAATATGGGGGGACCCTAACAGACCCTGATGGGAACCCCAAATACCTGACCAAGGTAAGAAACCCCCAGGGGCCAGGAGTGGAGCAGGAGCTGAGGGCAGATCCATCAGCCCAAAGGTCATCACGTTCTCTTCTGGCAGATTAAATATGGGGGCGTGGTCCCCAAGAAATACTACCTACAGAACCAGATGAAAATGCAGTATGAGCATACAGTGTCTGTCAATCGGGGCTCCTCCCACCAGGTGGAGACTGAGATCCTCTTCCCAGGCTGTGTCTTGAGGTAGGGGTCTGTCTAGTCTCCCCTTCCCCAGAAGGGAGCTGTGGGGGTGTGTCAGCAGGAGCGTGGGGCACAGGATCCTAGCGAGGGCAGAGCACGTGGCAAGAGGAACCAACGTCTCTCCTTCTGCAGATGGCAGTTCATGTTGGATGGGTCGGACATTGGCGTGGGGATTTATCTGAAGACAAAGACGGGGGAGCAACAGAGGGCAAAGGAGATGATTGAGGTGCTGCCCACCCAGAAGTACAACTGTCACCTGGTCCCTGAGGATGGCACTCTCACCTGCACAGAACCTGGTGTCTGTGAGTGACATATTTGAAAGATCATGGAAAATGGGAGCAATCTCATGAGGAAAGGGGGAGGGCAAATGTGCTGATTTGGAAGGGAAGCAGAAAGTCTACAAACCAAAAGCAATGAGCTTGGCTTCAATTCCTGGAAGAAGTCAGGAAAAATCATTAAAGATATGGTTGGAGAATATCCAGAAAGGGAGATGAGGATTACAAAGAGCCAGCCTGGCTTCATGGAGAACAAGTTACCCTAGCTGAACCAACCTCACTGCCCTTTTGGACAAGATTACTAAAACAGTCTGTCAATCCATCAACATTTATTAAGCACCTACTGTGAACCAGGCCCTGTGCTAAGCACTGGAGATACAAAGAAAGGCCAAAGATAGTCCTTGCCCTCAGGGAGCTCACAATCTAAGGTGTACAAACAAGCTATAGACAGAATAAATTGGAGATAATCAATAGGAGGGAAATAAGATTAAGGGGATAGGGCAAAGGCTTCTTGTGGAAGGTGGGACTTTAGCTAAGGCTTGGAAGCCAGTCCAGCCAGGAGGGGGATGTGAGGAGGGAGTGCATTCCAGACATAAGAAGCAGCCAGAGAGAATGCCAAGGGTGGAGAGAGAGGGAGTGTTTTGTTTGTGGAACAACCAGGAGGCCAGTGTTAATTAGATGGAAAAGGATGTGGGAGGAGGTAAGGGGTAAGAAGACTGGAAAGACAGGAGGGGGCTAGGTTGTGAAGGGTTTTGAATGTCAGAGGGTTTTTATTTTGATCCTAGAATAGGGATACCATTGGAGTTGATGGGGGGGTTTGTATGGGATAACATGATCAGACCAACACTTCAGGAAATTTATTTTGGCAGCTAAATAGACTGGACTGGAACAGGAAGAGACGATGTAGGGAGACCAACTGGTAGGCTATTACAATGGTCTAGGTGTAAGGTGATGAGGATGGTGCACCAGAGTGATAGCAGCATCCGAAGAGAGGAGGGGGCATATTTGAGAGATGTTGCAAAGGTGAAATCAACTTGGTAACAGGTTAGATGGGGGGAGGGGGAGGGGGAGACCTATAGTGAGAAGTCCAGAAAGACTCCTAGACTGTGGACCTGAGGGACTGGAGGATGGTGTTGCCTTCTACAGTAATAAAGGAAAATGTGTGTGTGTGTGTGTGTGTGTGTGTGTGTGTAGGTTGGAGTGGGGGGACTTAGGGGAAAAGATAATGAGTTCAGTTTGGGACATGCTGAGTTTGAGACATCTATGAGACATCCAGCTGGAGATCCTGGAAAGGTAGTTGATGATGTGATGTGATGCTGGAGGGCAGGAAAGAGGCTAGGGCTGGATATTTAGATGAGGGAATCATCTGCATAGAGATGACAATGGAGCCCATGGATCGCTAAGAGAAGAGGGACAGGAAAGGACCCTGTGGGACACCTGCAGTTAGAGGATGTGATCTGGATGAGAATTCAGCCAAGGAGACCGAGAAGGGGCGGTCAGAGAGGGAGGAGGACAACCAGGGGAGGGGACAGGGTCCTGAAATCCTAGAGAGAAGAGAGAATTGAGGAGAAATGGGTGATCAGGAATGCCAAAGGCTGCAGAGAGGATGAGGAAAATGAGGATTGAGACAAGGCCATTGGATTTGGCAACTAAGAGGTCACTGGCAGCTTGGAAGAGAGCAGATGTGACTGAGCTATGAGGTCAGAAGCCAGACCCTAGAGAGTTAAAAAGAGGATGGGAAGAGAGGAGAGGAATGCTGTGGATGTGGTTTACCTCAGTTTCACTAATGCTAATAAAAAATCTCACCATATTCTAGCAAATGGAGGCATGGAGGCTAAAGGGGGGGTGTGTCCAGAATTAGCTGGATGACTGAACCCAAGGAGTGGTTGTTAATGATGCCTCCTGAGCATGGAAGGGGATCTCCAGTGGAGGGATATGGGCTTGGTAGTGTAGTCAGTATTTTTTTTTTATCATTGACCTAGATAAAGTCATCAGTTTTGCAAATGACTTGAAACAAGGAAGGATAGCTAATCCACAGAGATAGAATGCAAGATTCTTGAGAGGCTAGAACAGAGGTGGGGAACCTGTGGATTTCTTCTGTGAAGTTTGGGTTCAGTCAAAGGGCCACACTTGAGGTCCTAGAGGGCCACATGTGGCCTGGAGGCCACAAGTTCCCCAGCCCTGGGCTAGAACATTGGTCTGAATCTAATAAGAGCCAAGTCAACAGGAATAAATACAAAGTTTACACCTGGACACAAAGTACCAGCTTCACAAATACAAACTGGGAAAGGCCTGGATTCATAAAGGCTGTTTTGAAAAGGATCTAGGGGTTTCAGTGGACTGCAAGCTTGCTAGGAATCAGCAGAGTGTTATGGCAGCCAAAAATCCTCATGCCACCTTGGGCTGCATTAAGGAGAGAGAGCCTAAAGGAACAAAGAGGCCACAGTCCCACCCTTTTTTGCCTTTGTCATGCTTCATCTAAATTACAGGGTTGAGTCCTGGGCACCACAGTTTAAGATGGACAGTGATCATCTGGAGAGTGCCCAGAGGAGGCAGCAGGAAGAGCCAGGGCTCTCTATGCCCCAGAAGATCAGTTGAAGGACTGGGCATGATCAGGCAGGAGGAGAGATCAGGAGTGGGGGTGGGGAGCAGGACAGCTGTTCTAGTACTTAGGGGGCTGTCCCGTGGGAGATGGTTTGTTCTGAGTGGCCCCAGGAAGCAAAGCCAGGAGCAAGGAGACGAAGGTGCAGAGAGCCTAGTTCTAGCCTGGAGCCAGGACGAACTTCCTCCTGATGAGAACTGCCCCAAGTGGAATGGGCACCCACGGGATGGGGTGGGTCCCCCCTCACTAGGGGGTCTTCAGGCTGAGGTTCCATAGTTGTTTGTTGGATATGTCATGGGGGGATCCTTTTGTGTGTGAGTTGGACTAGGTGGGCCTGGGGTCTCTCCTGTGACTCTGTGGTTTGTCCCTACCTTGTTCTGGTGTGAGGAAGTGCCCCCCAGGCTAGGGGAAGGCCAGATTTCACCTGGGGCTCTGCCCTGGGGCCATCTCTGCTGCTGTTTTCTCTCCCATCTCCACTTTCCTTGAGTACTCCTTCCCCCTGCCTCAAGTTTTTGGTTTTTTTTGTTTGTTTGTTTTTTGCTTTTTTTTTTAGTGAGGCCATCGGGGTTAAGTGACTTGCCCAGGGTCACACAGCTAGTAAGTGTCTTGTGTCTGAGGCTGGATTTGAACTCAGGTCCTCCTGACTCCAAGGCCAGTATCACAATATCCACTGTGCTACCTAGCTGCCCCTCAGCCTCAAGTTTTAATGTGGAGTTACCTTTTATGTCTTCTGTGTCCACCAATCCACACTTGGTCTCCATTTAAATATTCTCCTTCCCTTCTCTTTAGTGTCCCCCACCCCGGGCAGAGATTTCTGGCTCCTGGGGGTACCTGTGTTGGGCCTTGTAGGAAGAGAGAGACTTTACCATATGAACATGAGTGGTGGTGGGGATTTCTAGCTCATTCCAGGTATGGAGGTCAGTATGAACAAAGGCACAGACGGGGAGGAGGGCTCAGATAAGAGCAAGGACTAGTGTCTAGTCTTATTTGGTTGGGACATGGGTGTAGTGACCCCTCTGGGCTATCTCCCCTCCCACCACATTGTACTTGCAATCTGGGTCACCCAAATGATGACCAACCCAGATTGAAGGTACTATGTAGGTTCATATTACTAAAACTAACTCATGAGCCCCCACTGGTGTGTATTTCCCTTTAATAGTCAGCTAGTTGACCAAATTAGCTCAAAGCAAAGACATTTATTGAAGTGGCATGGCATGAATAGTGGTTATAAAGCATTCCCCCCATAAACCTAAGATGCCCTCTCCCACAAATACACATAGTATCAAAAAAAAAAAAGTAATCACATCTATAATGTATTCTAGTAGAGAGGCACACACAGAGGAAATGCATGTGGTCAAGGAAACTCACACTACCAGCCCTGAAGAACTCCAAATGTCTTTAGGTTCCTTATCTTTTCTTCCTGATACTCTGTACTTGATACTCTTTGTATTCTGAAGCTATATGCTCTGGGCCTGTTTCCTCTTGGGGATGGCATCTCTCTCTCTCTCTCTCTCTCTCTCTCTCTTTTTTTTTTCAGGCAATTGGGGTTAAGTGACTTGCCCAGGATCACACAGCTAGCAAGTGTCAAGTGTTTGGTCTGAGGCCAGATTTGAACTCAGGTCCTCCTGATTTCAGGGCCAGTGCTCTACCCACTGTGCCACCTAGTTGACATCTCTTAAAGGGAGAGTCTAGCAGGTAGTGGGTGCTGTGGATAGAGGAGTGAGAAACACATGAGTTCAAATCCAGCCTTAAACACTTCCTAGTTGTGTGACCTTCAGCAAGTCACTTCAGCTCTATTTGCCTTAGTAGATTATAATAGTGCTTAGGTCCCAGAGTTGTTTCAAAGATTAAATGAAATATTTTTTACATGCCTGGCATACAGCAGATGCTTAATAAATGCTTGGGTTTGTTTGTTTGTTCGTATTTTTATTTGCTGTACTGTGAGACCTTATTACTAATGGGCCTGGGGGTGGAAGAGAAAAAATTTTCACTGGTGTATTCTGAAAAATAGGCTATGGAAAAAGGAGAGAGAAGCAGAAACCTTCCTCTGTAACTATCTTTCTTTGCATCTGCCAGAGATAACTTCCTCAGAGCTCATTTGTACCTTTTAAGGCCACATCAGAGGTATGGCTGACCTTTCAGTCATCTAATGGCTAGCCACCCTATAACTCAGTCAACTTGATGCAGGACAAGTAGAAACACTTTTCTGCATTGACTCATTCAAGTCTGTAAGGAGAAAACCCTTTACAAAGTACTAATGGGCCACCATCAGCTTCACACCCTCTAAAGTCAGTGAATAGATCCCTATACTCATGGGTCATGAGCCACTCAAGGTTGTAGGCAATTTGAAAGCTGTGAATGGGACACTCAGCATGTGAAAGAGGCAAAATCTTTGCACCTCATCGTCTCTATTATCTGCCCCTTTCATCCTGTAATTTCCTCAAATGGCTTTGGAGAACCTCAAATGGTGAGGGGTCCCCTGATCAACCCCTTCTCCATAAAATGCTTCAAGGGGAGTACTAAGAAACAAAGCTTGGCAGGCAGGTTGAAGGCCTGTCCTTCCATGCTAGTTAGGAGCTTAGGCCTAATTCAGTAGACAGCGGGGAGCTACAGAAGATATACCTCTCTGTATGTCTGTCTGTGCCTTGCAGATGTCCTGAGGTTTGACAACACCTACAGTTTGGTCCACCCCAAGAAGGTCAGCTACACAGTGGAAGTTTTACTCCCTGACAAAGCCTTTGAAGAGAAGATCCAGAAACTGTAGGCAAGTCTGACCATGGCCACCATTATACCCCTTCCAACCCTCTGCCCACTGTTTGGTTCTTACTTCTCATTGACTCCACTCTGGATCCCTTTTGTCCTCTGGCTGGCTTTCTCCACCCAGGAGAAGTGCCATGGGGTCTGCCTTGGACCAAGACACTGTGTGGGGGTGGGGAGCTGCCAAAAAGTGAGATTCCTCAAGTTAATTACTCAATATGGCTTAGTGAATGTACACAATGAACAACTGAATGAATGAAAAATCATTTATTTAGTACCTACTGTGTGCCAGCCACTGTGTTAGATACAGGGACAGAAATATAAAAGCAAAATAATTCTTGCCTTCAAGAAGCTCACATTCTATCCTGGGAGATAATTGAATAGGGGAGCAGTGTCCAGAAAAGGGATTTCTTTGTTTGAGGAGTCACAGGGATGGTGAGGGGAGCCATAAGGAAGTGGATTGTCACAATGTTTCCATAGATAATGGATTGACTTGCTTATTACTTCCAGGGCAAAATGGAGAAACTGGAGGAATAGGAATGATGATACCAAGGTGCCTCAAGATATCCAAGAAGGTTGGAACTGGGTTCAAATTCTTCTGACACTTGCTTGTTATGTGACCCTGGACAAGCCACTTTACTGCTCTGATCCTCAGTTTCTTCATCTGTAACATGGGGATAAAAATACCTGTAATACCTATTTCACAGGGTTTGTAGTAAGGCTCAAATGAGAGAATATATACGTAGCACAATTTGGAAATTTGTTACTTTTTATTTTAAAAATAATTTGAACTGATATTTTTCGTTTTTGCCTTTTTAAAAGTTCTTGTATTATTCTTTCCCCCTTCCAGAAAACCATCTTATTTAACAAATAATATTTGTTTAAGGAATTTTTTTTCACTTAGCTTTTGTATTTCCTTTTCCTTTTGGCCAAATCTAATTTTTAAGGTATTCTTCTCTTCAGTGAATTTTTGTAATTTTTTTTTCCATTTGGCCAATTCTGCTTTTTAAGGAGTTCTTCTCTTCAGTGGATTTTTGTGCCTCTTTTACTATTTGGCCTATTCTGTTTTTAAAGGTACTATTTTCTTCAATATTTTTCGTGCCTCCTTTACTGAGCTGTTTTTTTCATAATTTTCTTATAGCACCACTTTCATTTCTTTCCTCAATTTTTCTTTACTTCTCTTATTTGATTTTTCAAATACTTTTTGAGCTCTTCCAGGAATTCTTTTTGGGTCTGAGACCAATTCACATTTTTTTTTTTTTTTGAGGTTTTGACTTTGTTGTCTTCAGAGTTTGTTTCATCTTCCCTGTCACCATAGTAACTTTTCGTGGTGGTTATATTCTTTTGTTGTTGTTGTTGTTGTTTGCTCATTTTCCAGCATATTTCTTGCCATTTAACTTTATGTTAAAGTTGGGATCTGCTCTTGGGATGGAAGGGGCACTGTTCTAAACTTTAGACTTTTTGGTAGCTGTTTTCAGAGCTAGTTCCCGGGGTCTGTAAGTTTTCAGTTCTTCCAAGGTGGTATGATCTACGAAGCGGTGCGGTCACTGTTCATATTGCCTGCGCTCTAGTCTGTGAGTGACCATGAACATTCTTTTCTGCCCTGGAGCTGTGACCAGGGTCCCCACCCCCTATGACCACAAGGTCTGGTGTGTTGCTGCTCATCCTCATCCTGGGGCTGTGACCCAGGACTGCAACCTGCACATAGCCCTGCCCCCAGGGCCAGCAAAGGGTCCCCTGTAATCCCCTTCTGACCAGTTGTCTGACCCCCTTACTATCTGTGAGCGGAGAGCTCCAGAAGCTGCCATTGCCAATTCAATTGCCCCGGAGGCTTGCCGCTGTCTGAAAGGGGTATTGTCTATACTGGACTGTCCGCTCTTATCCTGGTTTGACAGATCTTACGTGCTGACCTCCTAGGTTGTCTTGGGCTGAAAAAATTGTTTCACCTCATCCTTTTGTGGGTTCTGCCACTCCAGAATTCATTTTGAGGCATTATTTTAAAATTGTTTGGAGGGGAATTTGGGAGAGCTCAGACAAGTCTTTGTCTCTTCTCTGTCATCTTGGCTCCTTCCGCAACCAATAATATTTTTAAAGAAGAAAGAAAAAAAAAGAGTAAGAAGAGGAAAAACCCCAGAAAAATTGATTGCCATATTGAAGAAGTCGGCAAATATCTTCAGTGTTCCCCACCTGTGCACAAGGATATACAGGAACCAACTCTCACCAGCCTGCAAGAGTGGCTTATAAGTTTTCAGGGTGATCATTTACATCACAGAAATCAGTAATCGCTACCAATCAGGGTCTGATTTATACTTTTGTTGATTGTCTGGGCTTAAGAACATGTTAATGATGCAGATTAAATTTATATGTGCATTTTTATTCCGAACCTGGTTGTTAAATCTACATCAGTACACCCCTATATTCTGTAAATAGTGTTTGAGCTCAGCAGAAGGAGAGTGGAAGATTCAGGGAATGACAATAACAATCATGTTTGCAAAGCACTGTATATCTATCATTAGCTCATTTGAGCCTCATGACATCCCTGCCTATGGACCTCCCACGTCTGCAAAGGAGGGGAGATGTTTTCTCCTATCTGGAGCACTGGGGCAATGCTTGTTCCTTGTAATTTGGCAGCATGCACTTCTGATTGTTTGGTGGTTATTGCTGTTCTCACTGGCTGCTGCCCACAGTGCCATGCTTCTCCTCAGCGGGCTTTTTCTATTACCTTTGGTCCAAATTTCTCTCACCATGAAAGTTTTAACTTTGTTCTCTAACTCCTCATTGGCAATATAGGGTTTTTGTTTGTTTTGCTTTAAATAGTATTTTAATTTTTCCCACAACTACAAATCACGGAAATTTTTAGCATTCATTTTTACAAGATTTTGAATTCCAAATTTTTCTCCTCTCCCTCCCCTCCCCTCTTCTGAAAACAGTAGATAGTTTGATATGGTTTATACATATGCTATCATGGAAAACATATTTCTATATTTATCATGGTTGTGGAAGAAGAAACAGATCAAAAGTAAAGAAAAAAAACATGAGAGAGAATAAAGTAAGTAAAAAAAAAATACGCTTAGATCTGCATTCAGAGTCCATTAGTTCTTTATCTGGATATAGATAGCATCTTGCTTTGTGAGTCCTTTGTACTTGTCTTGGATCATCGTATTGCTGAGAAAAGCTGAGGCATTCATAGCTGATCATCACATGATGTTGCTGTTACTATGTACAATGTTTTCCTGGTTCTGCTCATTTCACTTTGCATCAGTTCATATAAATCTTTCCAGGTTTTCCTTTACTCTGTGTGTTTCTGTGCTTCAAGTGTGTTTCCTGTAAGCAACATATTGT
Organism: Vombatus ursinus; assembly: GCF_900497805.2. Classification (NCBI taxonomy): domain Eukaryota; kingdom Metazoa; phylum Chordata; class Mammalia; order Diprotodontia; family Vombatidae; genus Vombatus; species Vombatus ursinus. The sequence goes on along the minus strand of NW_020941065.1, from coordinate 18,854,958 downwards.
AAGATATACTATAGGGGTTTAATAACTAGTTTCCAAGTGACATTCTGGGTACTTATGTCCTTGGAGATTTTGGGACACTCCATGGTTTCTGGTAGGTCACCTAGTAACCTGATCAGTCTTCCTTCCTGTATCCCTTAGCTAGTTTTTGACATTCTCCGATATATCCAAACGATAGTATAAATTCCTGTCTGTATCAGAATCATGAGCATCAATTCTGCTGCTAATGGCCATCCTTCCAACAGCCAAAGAGCCACGTGATTGCTCAACCCTGCACATAATCAAACAGTGTCCAATTGAACTATTGTTCAATAGTGTTGCTTGAGCACAAATGAGCCTATAGAATATCTCAAAACCATTTAAAGAAATGTAATCTGACTTTTTTTAAAATAATTTTTTTCAGTTCACAAAAATTGATTTCCTCTCCTCTTTCCCCTTCATCCCTAATCTCACTAGAATAGAAAAAAAAAAAACAACAAAACTCTTGTAACAAATCACGAAGCAAAACAAATTTGCCCTTGGGCCATGCTCATTGTCAAATTGATTGAATCAGTTTGTTGGAGAAGGAAATTGAGTTTGCTCTGGAAAACCACTGTTAAATTATAGTCTAGACACTAAGGATGAATTTTTTTTTTAATCTTGCATATATTCTGTTAGTGTGGTGCACATGCTGATGAATAATTTTTGCTAAATCTTTTCTTAGAAAGATGTAATCAAAATATAGTTTGAAATATCAGCATAGCATAGACACTCCCAAAAGTTTTCAATGGATCTGTGCAAGACCAGAGCAGGTAGCTTTAACTTGATTCATTGTCTTGAAATATATACGGGCCGCACGCCGACCTTCTGCCTGTCGTGCGCCAGTACCCACTTCTCCTAAGAGAAGAGCACCGCCAGAGTCTTACCCATTCCCAGGTCTTCGGTCCTCAGCCGGATCACCACACAGAGACAAGCCATCAGGAGGCACCAACACCAGAGTTTTATTCAGAGGCCAACACATCAAACCATCATAGCAAGCCCAAGCAGCAAGGCCAGAGCAACAGGCAGGAGCCAGGGGAGCGCGCACGTGTGTTCTGACCATGCTTGTTCCTAAGTACCTACTTAGCCCCTCCTCCCCAGCCCGCTACTAGCCAATGATTGTAGGGTCAGATACCGGAAGGGGCTGTCTGAGTTTAGCACACCAAGGGGGAGGGAGTGACGTAGGAGGCCAGGATTGGATACAGGAAGGAGGCATCTGGGATTGACGCATAGACAAGAGTACGTGACCTAGGAAGTCAGACTCAGGAGGGGACTGGGTCAGTGCTGCACAAGGTCAGGAAGGTCACAAGAGGCATCTGGGGATGACGTTGCATATAGGGAGGGGACTAAGCAGAGGGAACTCAGTCCTCTGCCATCCCACTCCCACGTGGCACCGCCCCTTGCCTCAGGAGTTCAGGCTCGGCTACTTCCTTGCACCCAGCTTATCTCATAGCACTGCCCAATTGCCTCATGGCTTCTCCGAATCCAGCCCATCCCAGTACACACGACTCTGCCTACCACAGTCCCTGCCTCGACTTCCAAAATACCCAGATCTTACCTTACCCATGCCACAGCACCCAACTGGCAGCTGCCAACATCAGACAGTCCCTCACAGAAATATCCTTGCCTCAGTTTCTCATCTGTAAAATGAGCCGGAGAAAGAAATGGCAAACCATTCCAGTACGCTTGCCAAGATAACCCTAAATGGGGTCATGAGGAGTCATGCCTGAAACAACACAACAAAAAACCCTGTAAAAATCCCAAATAGGATAAGTGAGAGGAATAAGCATTTATTAAACATCTTCTATGTACCAGACATTGTGCTAAGCACTTTAGAAACACTATCTCATTTGATTCTCACAACAACCCTGGGAGGTAGGTGCTGTTACTGTCTTCATTTTATAGTTAGGGAAACTGAAATAATTAGAGGTTAAGTGACTTGCCTAGGGTCACACAGCTAGGAAGCGTCAAGAGGTTGAATAGAACTCAGGTCTTCGTGACACTAGGTCCAGTGTTCTATCTACTATGCCACCCCAAACCCTAGCTCTAGAACCCTTTGCTAATTTTAAAACACACAGAGTGTAGAAGTATTTTGTGTCATTGTTTACAAATAATGAGACCATAGGCCCCCCAGTACCATGCTCTCCACTCAGGAGATTGTATAAGCCACCAATCTGACAACAGTCATTTCAAAGAAGCAGAGAATGTTAGATCTCAGCAGCCATCTACTCCAACCATAACTGAAAAGGATCCCCCACTATAACATGTTTGACAACTGGTGATCCAGCTTTTGATTGCAAAGCTGAGAAGGGCAGAAACCACTACCTCCCAAGGTCAACCATCCCACTTATACATAGCTCTAATGGTCAGAAAGTTTTCCCTCAATTTACCTCTTTGCAACTCCCACATATTGCTTCTGGTTCTACTCTCTGGCCAAAGGGAACATAAAGGGATCTCATATGACAGTCCTCCAAATACTTCACGGCCATGATTAAGATCTCTCCTCCCCGCCACCCCCCCCCCCCCGCTCCCGCCAAGTCTTCTCCTATTTGGGCTAACCATCACCAGTTGCTTCACCCCCTTTCCATATGACATGGACTTAAGGCCCTTTTCCCTCCTGGTTGCCCTCCATCTTATCACTTCCTACCCAGAAAGTGAATGTAAGACTCTAGGTGTTAGAAGGACCATGGCAGGACATGGAGGACAATTACTTTCCTTCTCTTTGGGGCTCTGCCCTTCTTTATTCAGGCCAAGAAAGTATCAGATTTTTTGGCTGCCCTTTCACATTACTGGCTCATTTTAGGTTTACAGTTCACTCAGACTCCCAGACCTTTCCCCAAACAACCTAATGTCTAATCATGGCCCCTCATTCTTGTCCTTATGTTGACGATCTTCTGAACCAAATGTAAGACTTCACATTGATCACCATTGAAATTCATCTTCTGCCTTTCAGCCCGAAGCTCTAGTCTGGTCTGTCATGATCTTTTTGGCTCCTGACTCTGTCATTATCCAATATGTTAGCTATGTCTCCTGGTGTTCTTCCAGCTGCAATCTCATGGTGAAATCTCATCAAATTAATTTAGACACAAAAGCAATGAAAATAACAGGGTTAAGATGACCTAACATTAGAGCCATTCTTAGGCCCTATATGCAAATGGGTGAATCCCCTTACAAACTCTAAGGTGATTATAATATAACTCTTAATCACCCAAAATTTGAGGGAGAGTCACTTCCAAACTCATGACTCAGGAGTAAAAATCTTAGAGTTCAAGTTCACTTCCTGAAAGCTACTGACTTGGTAGTTCCCAATGCCACCTCAATGAGAGGGCTATGAGTGGGGCCTTGCCCATCTCTGAGTCTCTGCCTCACAGACAAGCTTCTCAGGGCAGTCTTGAGGTCTATAAAGTCACTTGAGGGAGGCTGGGGATCTAAGGAAACCTCTTACTTTTGCTCTGGGGTCATCAGTGGTCTGCTGGTACCGTTGTCTTTCCCAGGCCTGGGTTAGCCTCCTCATATCCACCCAGGACCACCTCTTGTAGCCCCACTTTTTAAATGTCCTGACTCTCAGAAGACAACCCATTCAAGTCTTCACTTAGAAATGTCCATCCTCAGTGTCCAAACATGGAGCATCCTGGGAAATGAAGTCCAGAGAATTTAGCCCAATAATTTGGGCCAATACATCGTAAGGAATGATCTCTTGGGAAGCCTCCTCGATCTCACTTTCTACACATATAAAATAGAAGGAATAAATTATTTTATTTCAGAGGCTGCTCCATAAAAGGAGAATGTCCCTTAAAATTTTTTGAAAATGTATGTAATTATTCAAATGCTGCTCTTGACTGAAGGCATCTCATATCTGGTCTACCATTTGTAAGCTCACCCAATGGACTGTGAGGTAATGCTCAGATCTTGGCCCATTTTCTTGTATGTCTTGCCCAGAGTTAGGGTAAGGGTGGATAGATACTGGCCTGGCTTGGAAGGTAGAGGTCGGACTTTATTACTTTGTCTACTTCCCTGAGTGTTTAGCCCAAAGGTTCACCCACTCTGCCCTGAGTAAAACATACCATTTGTGCATGTTTTTTGAGCCAGGAATGACAGAGAGAACTGGTCAGGGTCAGGTATCTATCAAATCTGCAGAAATTTCCTGATGTACCACCATAATTTGGTGACCCATAAGTTGACCCCAAGTTCAGTCATGTACTGGATTTCGGGGGTCACCATCTTCCGGCACAACTGGCTGTACTGATGACTGATATGCTTCTTTAGGTTGTAACCAAGGATTGTCTTTGCCCCCATTGCCTGCCAGGGCTGCAGTGATGGTTTCTCAATGTCCTTGGCATCCACTGCATGCTCACCATCAATGCAGATCCTTTCCATTCGCTCGTTCTCCCGCCGCAGCGAGGCCACCTCGCGGGCCATGCGCTCCCGCCCGAAGGCCTCCACCTTGTGCCAGAAGCTGGCGTTGAAGTGGCGGTAGAGCAGCGCGTCCAGCTGGTTCCAGGCGGTGGCCCGCCGGTAGAGCTCGCCCGTCAGCCGCGGGACGGTGGAGGCCCGGCGGGCGTTGAGCTTGAAGTAGACGATGTCCTCGAGCTCCCAGCACAGCAGCTCCTTGAGCAGCACCAGCGACTCGTCGAAGTACTCCTGCAGCATGACCAGGTGGAACCTCTGCTCCACCTCCAGGATGTGCGCCTCCACCTGGGGGCTGCGGGGGTCCAGCCCGCTGTCGTAGCCCAGGTCAAAGAAGAGCAGGTTGCGGAGGTAGTGGGCGTTGAAGCCTTTGGGGTCATAATAGTGGTCGGGGTCCTGCAGGAACTTGGCCAGCTTGTCGGGGCCCGTGAGCCTCCACGTGAAAGGCACCACCATGCCGAAGTAGTGGAAGGACGACTCGAAGAGATGAGCTGGATCCCGCAGCACTGTGATGAAGGTAGCATTGGGGGTCACCAGGCTATGCACTTCAGAGTAGGAGAAACGCATGTGGTTGCAAATGATATTGAAGCAGTCGCCAGGCTGGTAGTTGTGCACCAGGCTGCGCTTGAAGAAGGAGGGGTAGTTGAAGTCATTGTATCCACTGGGGAAAGCGAACTTGAGGTTGTACTTCTGGCCAAAGCGGAGGAGGATATTTAGCAGGGTGCTGCTGGCAGTCTTATGAGTCTTCATGAACACAACATCTAACTTTGGCCAGCAAGAGCCTTTGGGGATGTTGGCAGGTGAGGTGGGTGGAGAGGAACATCGGGTTGGCTCTGGGGCCCTGTTGGGAAAGAAAATGGTGAGAACTTTGGTGAGAAAGCTATAATCATTTTTTTTCTCATCATGTGTGACCTTGGATAAGTCCCTTCTCCTCTCTATGTCTCAGCTTCCTCATCTATAAAGTAAGAGCCAACCAAGAGATATTATTTGCAATGAGAAAACACTAGAAACCTTTCCAATAAGATTAGGGGTAAAACAAAGATATCCATGGTCACCATTATTATTAAATATGGTTTTAGAAATGCTACCTCATAAGATAAGACAAAAAACTCAAAGAAATAAGAATAGGCAAACTTATCTCCAATCACAGATGATATGATAGTTTACTTTAAGGACTATAGAGATTCAACAGTCAAATGCTACAATAAGCTCCACATAGAGAGCTATGCTATAAATAGAGATGCACACATCCTCAAAATGTTGGAAGAGAACAGAATGGAGCTGCTTACACACCTGTGGCCGAGGGGAGAATTATTAACTGAACAAAAGGTAGAAATGATCATGTAAGAGAAAAGTCAAGTTGGATTATGTAACATTGAAAAGTTTTTGTAAAACTGTTATCAGTACAACTAGAATTAGATGAGAAGCAGTTAAATGGGAAAACTTCTTTGCAGCAAACATCTCTATTAAAAGTCTTACATACAGGATATATTTATCTGTATATTTACATCTGTATCTACATCTATCTGTCCATCTACATAAATAGACACATGCACACATGCACTCACTCATACACTCACACACACCTGCACACACACACGTACACATATGCACACACACACACAAGTACATACACGTGCATACCCATGCACACACACATACACACACATACGCACACACACACACCTGAATATATAAGAACAAGAATCATTCCAGAATAGATAAGTGGTCAAATCATATGAACAGATGACTTTGAGTCAAAAAATGTTAAACTTTAAACCACCAAATGGAAGAGTGCTCCAAATCAATATTAATATGAACAATGCAAAGTAAGAGAATTCTGACATTTAACCTCACAATAAACAGATTGAGTAAGATGATAGAAGACAAAAATGGTGCAGCAGAGGTATGGAACCTGGCTAACAGATTGGGATTTGTTAGTTCAGAGGGATAAGCATTACCTTTAAACCTGTAGAACAATTTGGATCTATTATAATCTCTGAGCAGGAAAGCAGATTCAAATCAGGCCAGGGAGTTCTTAAAGGGACACACACACACACACACAGCCTGGAGACATGGACTGAAAGGAAGGAGTGAAGACTGATAGAGTCAAACAGTAGCAGCAAAGGGCTGGGGGAGGAGGGAGACAGTGTCCCCAGACCTACCTGGAGCTTAACAAGCTGTATCCCAATTTTTGCTTCAAACAAGAAGAGGTCAAGGGTGACCTGGAGTTTTAAAATATTTAATTTAGGTCAGAGAGCCAAACTTCTGTCTGAATGGTAGGAATTTTCTTATCTGGGGGCCTTGAGCTATTGCAATTGTATTAATAACTTTTCATCTGGTATAATTCCATAAAACCAAGAAAAGGACCATGTAGACTTGAAGGCCATTTTATTTTTCCCAAGATGAAAATCAAGCTAATTGTTGTAACAGGTTGCGGATTATTAAATAAAGGAAAGGGAGTAGAGAGGAGAGGGACATAACCAGAGAAAAAAATCACATACGTCATCCCCTGAGGAGAAGATAGGAAAGACCTTGGAAGAATTCTTCCTTGGAAAGACTTGTATCTAGCATTCAGTATTAAATGATATAATATTTGGAAAGTGCTTAGCACAGTGCCTGGCACACAATAGGCACTATGTACACACTGATTCTCTTCCCTTCCTTCCTTCAGTAAGGAGAAGGGAGCAAGAAGTATCAGGTATCATCTGACCAGTTCTACCCTCCATAGCAATGCTCACCTATATTACAATAGTAAATTTTGAAGGGACTCTGGAAAGACAAGCATTATTGATGGAGTTGGGAATTAGTCCAAATTCTAGAATTATACCAAAAAATTTATCAAATTGTACATATCCTTTCAGCCAGTGATAACACTATTAGATACATAACCCCAAGAAGGACAAAGACAGAAGGGAAAGTATACCTAGAATCTAGGTATACAAAAATAATTCTAGTTGCACTGATAAAAATATTTATGGCAGTAATTTTTGTAGTAGCAAAGAACTAGAAAGAAAGTGAATGTCCATCTCCTAGGGAGTGACTGAACAAAGAGGAATTTAATAGAATATTATTGTGCTATAAGAAATTATGGATATAAACTCAGAGAAATTTGGGTAGACTTGTGTGAAATGATGTAGAACAAAGTAGGAAAAACCAGGAAAACAATTTCCACAATGACTATAGTAATGTAAAGGAAAACAACATTGAAATATTTTGGAATTTGTACCAAGGCAGTGTTCAGTAACAACCTTATGAGACTAAGGGTGAAGCATGACTCCCATCTCTTGGTGGCAGACTGGGTGTCGAATGAGGTGTGGCTGTTTTCAGAGTTGCCCAATTTGTTTTGCTTGTCTGTATTTATTTATGTATTATGAGGTTTCTCTTGGCAGATCAATGGGAGAGGGGAAGTAACAGTGAAGTTCAAAAATTATCAACAAAACTTTAATAAATAAAATGCAAATAAACAAAATGAGGGAGTTGGGGATAGATGGTGTCTAAGGTCCCTTCCAGTTCTTACCCAGTTCTAACATTCTTTGTTCTAGGTTTCTTCTAGTTCTAAGAAGTTGTGACTTCAGACCCCCTTCAACTCTGACTAGATTCCATATTCTACAAAGTCCCTTAGATCTAATATTGCATATTTTGCACTCTAAGGTTCTGTGAAGCTTTTACTCCCTATGTTCTATCTTCATTTTTACCTGTAATACTCCGTGCTCTCAAATCCCCTTTGCGTCTGACATTCTGTGCTCTAAGACCTGTTCCATTTCTCTTAGTTGTATTTTCAGCTCCCGTTTTCAATGTTCTGACATTCCTTTCAGCTCTGACCTTTGTCTTCTAAGTTTTCTTCCAGTTCTTACATTCTATGTTCTATGTTGTAGTTCTAACAACTAGGTGTGAGACCCACTTAAGCCTGTCATCACTCAAAGAAGGCTGAAAACCTGGACTGGCCAATCAGAAAAAGACATTTGGCGTAGTCCAAGTTAACACTCCCACAGTTCCTTGCGATGCTCTTTGAGTGAATCCACAGTTTTCTTGCTACGTCAGCAATCGCAAGACCAGGTGAGGCTGACCGGGAGCCCTCTTCTGTTTATGACTGATAAAGACCAAGTGCCTTGAACTGGACACCATCTTGATTAATGACATTTTTCTCATCTTGTTGTTTTGTGGCCCTCTCTTGTAAGACATTCTCATGTTTTATGACATCCCCTTGTTAATGACTGGAAGAAACCAGACATTCGGGGGGCACTCTCTTGTTCAATGGAAACTATAATTTTGGCTGACACAGGCATCCTGGGTCAGAAGGGAGGGGGGAGCACTTCCTTACTCAATGGATATCTAGTCTCCTTCGACTAGCCTTTCTTTGAGCTCAATCTGATTGGGTTCTCATATATGCATGATTCTGCTAGCTTACAGAGAGTAAACAGCACATATATGACCTAATTCTGTTTGTCTCTTTTTAGACCAAACACAAAGTTGACACAGGGAAGCCTCAGCCTCTTCTTCTTCCCCAGGCTCTCTCTTGTCTGTGGTGGATGTGAGTCTTCCTTCTATGCGCCCAGAGACACATTGCCTTTGAAGTGAGAGGCCCCTCCTACCCACTCCCCTTATAGGGTTTCTAACAATGGAACCCTCAATCTGGGTGAGGGCCAGTCTTAAGGCCAGGAGGCTGCCCAAGCCACCCTCTTTCCCCCCTCTTTGCTTCTCACTCACTTGGCTGTGGTAACCTGAGAAGGAGCAATAGTGTACGAGTAGAGCAGCAATAGAAGGCCGGTAAAGAGGCAACCCAGAAGGAGCCCCTTTGCCATGCTGTGCCAGGGCTTCCTGCAGGATGGCATCTCAGTCACCTGGGGAACAGAG
>NW_020941065.1:18801221-18845279 GCF_900497805.2 Vombatus ursinus | reverse complement strand
AGAGAGAGAGAGAGATAAAGGCAGCAGCTATGAAGTGAACTGCAGCAATCACAATGACCACTCCCCTTCATAGCTACCAGAGGATGTGTCCTCCCCTGTCTCATCTGAGCATCATAATGGAAGAAATTCACATGGAGGGAGACCTGGGAGGTTTGGCTGCTGGCAGATATCTGTGACGAAGGCAAGGCCACAGCATGGCTAATGGGAGCTGGTGAAAGCCACACGCCCTTAGGGACTGAGTGACTACACATTTCTGTTGGTGGAATCTTAACTGGGCCCTCAGTGCAGCAAGACAGTCCCTTCACACCTCCCTAAAGGTTGGCTCTCCTCCTCCTCATCCTCCTCCTCCGCTTCAGTCCAGCAGCTCTTCCAAAACTTCTCATCCCTCCTCAAGCCTCCTCCAGTGCCTCTTCCTCTATCTACTCAGCTGAGGACTTGGCCTCCTGCTTCACCTGAAAAACCACCAAGGAGAGCTTCGTCTTTTTTGATGTGCCTCATCTCACCTTCCTCAGGTGTCTTCCTGTACTACCTTCTTCAACCACCCCCGATGTTCATATGTCTCCACTCTTTCTTTCATGGCTAACGTTCTTGAGGAGGGGGTCTGTGATTAGTGCCCCTCTTCTCTCACTCTCTTCTAAACCCTCCATATTATGGCTTATCTCTCCAAAGCTACCAATGGTCTATTGAATGGTCTTTTCCCAATCCCCATCCTTCTTGATCACTCTCTTCTCTTTGATATTCTCTTCTCTCTCGGTGTTCAGGACACCCCTCTCTCCTGATTCTCCTCCTACCTATCCAACCTCTCCTTCCCTGTCTCCTTCCTTTGGTAATTTTTCATTCAGGTCATACCCACTAAATGTGAGTTATCCAAGGGGCTCTGTTCTGGGCCCTTTTCTCTTTCCCACTACTCTATCCACTTTAGTGATCTCATCAGATAAGTTCAATTATCATCCCTGTGCAGGTCGATATACTCAGCCCTAACCTCTTACCTGACCTCCAGTATCCCATCATCAACTGCCTTTCCGACATTTTGAACCGCAGGTCCCAGAGACATCTCTAACTTGGTATATACAAAACTGAGCTCATTCTATTTCTCCCCAAATGCTCTCGTCTTACAAATGTCCCTGTTACTGCTCCCACTCATCCAAGCTTGGAACCTAGGCTTCATCCTTGAATCCCTCATTCTCTTACTCCCCATATCCAATCGATTGTCAAACGTTTTTAGCTGCAAAGCAACCCTCTCTCCTTCTGTCTCTGCCCCTGCCCTGGTTCAGACCCTTATCGCCTCACACCTGGACTGTTGCAGCAGCTGCTGGGGGGGGGGGGTCATCTCCCTGCCTTAAGGCTCTTCCCACTCCAGTGCTTCCTCTTCTCATCTGACAATAATCTCCCTAAAGTACAGATCTGACCATATCACCTCCCTACCCAATAAACTCTGATATTTCAGGATCAAATAGAAAATCTTCTGTTTGGTTTTTAAAGCCCTTACCAGTCCCCTCTTACCTTTCCAGTCTGTTTACCTTTTACTCCTCTCCAGTTATCTCTCATCTATCAACACTGGCCTCCCACCAACGCCCCACACAAAAAATTTCATCTTCCAACTCCCTGCCTGCCTTCCCTGGTCTGCCATGTTCTCCCTCCTTACCTCCACCTCCCAGCTCCCCTTGTTTCACTGAAGCCTCAGGTCGAAGATTACTGTTTCCCAGTTCCCCACATACTGCTGATATTTTCCCTTTGGCATTATCCTCAAATGATCCTTTCTAGATCTTGTATGTGCCGAGTTGTCTCTCCTGTTAGAATGTCAACTCCATGAGGGCAGGGACTGTGTTTTGACTTTCTTTGTAATCCTAGACTTCAGCACAACGTGCCTGGCACATAAACAAGGGCTTAATCATTGCTTGTTGCTGGATTAATTAGCTGGGCAGGTGAAAACCTTTTCTCCTTGTGTTCCTCAGCCATAGGAATCTGATAATGGCCACCGCTCAGGTCCAATAATGTGTGCCTCTGATTGCTCAGCAGGTAATCTGGGCCATCGGGCAAGCTTGGCGTAGTGTGCTGACACACATTGGTTATTTTCTCCAATTCTCAGTTGTCAACACACAAACATATATTTCCATTCTTCTTCCATATGGAACTATGGACAAGGTATATGAAAATCAGAATGCTATGATGATGCCCTTAGGCAACAACTTCTTGGGCAGCTAGGTGGTGCAATGGATAGAGCGCCAGGCCTAAAGTCAGGAAGACCTGAGTTCAAATCCAGCCTCTGACATTTATTGTGTGATCCTGAACAAGTCACTTTACCTCTCTGCCTTGGTTTCCTCATCTGTGCAATGAAGGTCATAACAGCACCTACCTTCCAGGGCTGTCATGAAGATGGATGAAATACTAATTGTAAAGCTTTTAGCATAGTGCCCAGGGCCCGTATTAGGGCTGTATAAATGTCAGCTATCAGCTATTGAGATGATCTCTGAGGTCATCCATGCCAGACAAAGGAATTTTCCTGGACCATTTTTGGAATGATAGAGAGCTGGTGAGCTACATCTTTTGAGCTGTTTCTCAGGCACATCCCACATCCCACTCCTGCAGTGAGGAGATGCTCGTCCTCTTTCTAAGATTCTGCCTTAACTTCTCCTGAACCTCTGGCACTGGAAAAACCCCAAGGCCAAATTTCTCTGGATTCACATCAGTGACTGAAGAACCTGGTTCTTATCTATGCCTCCGTATAGCCCTCGAGGATGGTCCTGGTGTCCAGGCATTCTATCCCATCTTCCTGTTTGCAGTACTCTGCTAATATCATAAATAGACTAGATTTGGTTCCAAATGGAGCCAACTTATTCTATTGACATATATTGGGTCTGGATACACCTGGATAATGCCTCACTGACACCAGCAATTTCTTTCTTTTTAAAAAAAAATTAATTTATTTATTTTTAGTTTTCAACATTCACCTCCATAAGCTTTTGAGTTCCCAATTTTCTCCCCCTCACTACCCTCCCCCCTCCCCAGGACGGCATGCAATCTGATATAGGCTCTACATATACATTCCTATTAAACATATTTTCACATTAATCATGCCATAAAGAAAAATTGGAACCAATAGGAAGAGCCACAAGAAAGAGAAACAAAACAAAACAGAAGAAAAAAACGAGCAAAGAGTATGCTTCAGTCTGCATCCAGACTTCATAGTTCCCTCTCTGGATGTGGATAGCACTTTTCACCATGAGTCCCTTGGAGATGTCTTAGATCCTTGCATTGCTGAGAAGAGCTAAGTCTATCAAAGTTGGTCATCACACATTGTTGCTATTACTGTATACAATGTTCTGGTTCTGCTCACTTCACTCAGCATCAGTTGATATAAGTCTTTCTAGGTTTTTCTGAAGTCCGTCTGCTCATCATTTCTTGTAGCACAATAATATTCTATTACATTCATATACCACAACTTGTTCAGCCATTCCCCAATTTCTTTCTTTCTTTTTAAAACATAAGTATAGTGAATAAATTTTCAACAAAGGTAGACTGAGGCCCATATTCTCTGAACAAAACAATAGCTTATTAGCAGGGCATGAACTTGTTAATAAAGCAGGTCTAACAACTGCTTCTGTTTAGCCAATGGACAAAGAGGAGATGCAACTCCTTCCTATAAGAATAGACAAAGAACAAATCAGAGTAAGTGAGGAAATAATTCAATTGGTTATAGAGTTGGCATAACTTGATTGGTTACATTAAGGAAAGAGAGCTTTACACACACGGGGCCAAAACCACCCCCTCTCTGTCTTAGAGGAATTCTTTATGTGACCCAGCTGCATCCTGAGGCTATTGATAGTAGCCCAAGTGTAGTGGACTCATTGGCACCTAGGAAGGACATAAGTCCACCTTTAATTTTTAAAAGGATAAGCAGAGATGGGACCAGGTCAGCTCATGTGCTCTCAAGCATAATACACAAAAGTCAAGTGCCAAGTGCTAGCTACCCATCTTGTTCATCTAGGAGGGAGGAGGATCTGGCCTCAGATATTTACTAGCTGTGTGACCCTGGGCAAGTCATTTAATCTTGTCTGTGTCAGTTTTCTCATCTGTAAAATGAGTTGGAGAAGGAAATGGCAAACCACTCCGGTGTTTTTGCCAAGAGTCTGACATGACTGAAAGATTACTAAGTAACAGCAACTTTTATTTTCTAATCAATTTGTGAATTTTACTTGTTTCTGAAGACAAGCAGACAAACATCGCATCTAAGGCTAAGTGGAACGTTAAGGCAGAGGGACGATGCTGTGAGAACGGGAGAATTTCAGCGTTCTGTAGATTATAGGATCCTGTTTGGGCATGTCCAATGTCAGGTAGTAAGAAGTGTGTTGGGGCTGCCTTCTAGGACAGAACAACAGGAATTGTTAAGTACTTAGAGGAGCCAGATCTTGGGTGAGACTTAAGAGAGACGTTAGCACAAGGACCTGGAGGAAGCCTGAATGGCAGCACCTGCCACTATTATTCATTGAAGGCTAAAACAGTCCCCTGATCTGTGAAAACTCCCCTTCCTGCCCATATAGTGGGAAGTGAAAATATATAGAAGGAAGGAATTCACAAATCTAAGAGGCATGTAAGAGGAGGCTGGCAGAAGGAGACCTAAGGAGGAAAAGGGACAAGCATTTATCGGCAGAAAGGACAGTCTGGTTGGAGAAGAATGGCTGGAGACTGCTTTTTAGTTGTAAATTTGGAATAATCTCAAGAAGACTTTCCCAAAGAGAAAGACAATCTTGTAAGTTCATTCTTCCTGAAGATGAGACTCTTCATAAACAGCAGCAAACAGATGAAACTATTCATAAAAAGTGCATTTATTTCTTGTGCTCACTTGTTGCAATGATTGAAGCATGAATTGATTGACCACTTATTGCTGTGGGAAAGGGCTTTTGTTCCACACGGGATGGCCACTGAATGATCTCTCCAGCCCCAAAATTCTGGCACCCTGTCATTCTAGGCTATATGTGCATTGGTCCTAATTCAGAACCAAAATCCAAATGATCATCACAAAAGATTTTAGAGTTCAGGGATCTGTTTTCCCCAGAGGAAAAGGAAACTATGATGGTGACTCTCATCACTTTTGCTGAGAAAACAATGGAAGGCAATACAAATTCTGAAGCTTCTGACAACTGGTAGAATCACTTTCAGTTGCCAGTTTCCGGTGAGCTGGGGTACCACTAGATGAGTGAGTTCATTCCATGTCCCAGGGTTACCACATTGATGGAATCCTAATAAAGCTGCCCTCAGCCCCAACATTCTACGTTCCTTATGGGCCCCCACTGAACAGCAGGCATGTCCTGATTTAACCACACAATCTGGCTTTAACCATGCCACAGGACCCCAGACTCAATATAGACATTGCCTTTAGCTAGCCACAAGCCCCCAATTCACATATTTGAACAGGTGTGCCCTTGTGCTCAACCACAATCACATCATCCATTTAGCCCAAGACAGGACCACAATACCTAACCATCCATCTTGACTGGACAGGACCACAATAGCTAGCCAATCAGAAAGCAGCATGACCAAGATTTTTGACCACCAAACCATAGAAGGGATCCCTCCCCATTACCTAATCCCTTAACAAACACCTTCTGCCTTTTCAATATTCCTAATTTCTGTCATGTAATCGGCATCATTACAGTATAAAGTTGCATGTCTTGTCTTAATAAGCTGCTGGTTCCTCTTGGACCCTAGCCTGCTTCTGAGGGATGTCAATCCTCAATAAATGCCTGTACTTAGATTAGAGGTGGTCTGACTCTGAATTCTTTGAGATGGTGCAACAGTATAATCTCTATAATTTTCTGGACACTTTACAACAGAATTTTATTTCAACCATATGGATATCAGATTAAACATTTTTAAAAGTTACACAGAATTCAGATCTACTTTTTTTCTTCTACCAGTAAGAGTTCTGCCAAGTTAATAATCATAGTAAAAAGGAAAGAAAGAAAGAAAGAAAGAAAGAAAGAAAAGAAAGAAAGAAGGAAGGAAGGAAGGGAGAGAGAAGGAAGAAGGAAGAGAAAGAAAAAGGAAAGAAGGAAGAGGAAGAAAGAAAAGAAAAGCATTTATAATCCAAAATCTCATTGTTAATAGAATAAAACTCCAGAATTCTGACATTTGTTTCACCAATTTCAGTTTTTGACACGAACACCAGCCGTTCACCCCACAGACTGTTTTGCTAGGCTGAGGCTGTGAAAAGTTGGCATGATTCTGTTTGTCCCACAAAGGGATGTTTTCAGTGATACGCTGGAGCCAGCTCTAACTGATCGCAAGAGCTAATTATTAAATTTTCAGTCATCTTCCTGAGTTCAAGTCTGAATTCAGATATTAGCTGTGTCACCCTGGTGAAGTCACTTAACGCTGTTTGCCTCAGTTTCTTCATCTATAAAATGAGCTGGAGAAAGAAATGCAAACCACTCAACTATCTTTGCCAAGAAAACCCCAAATGGGGTCACAAAGAGTCAGACACAACCGAACAATAACTGAATCACAAATGGTGAAAATCTCAGTAATGCTAAGAGAGTAGGAGAAGGGAAGCAGTATGGAGTTGTGGAAAGGACGCTGGACTTTGACCAGGAGACGTGGGTTCAGATTCTGACTTTGACACATACTGGCTATGTGACCCCAGGGCAAGTCACTTCCCCTCTCAATGCCTTATGCTGCTTTTTAAGAGGATAAATTGCAGAGCAGAGAAGCTGATCTGAATAGGGGGTGAGGAGGGAATAAAGATCTATTGTTTTTTGTTTTTTGTTTTTTTGGATAGGCAGTGGGGTTAAGTGACTTGCCCAGGGCCACACAGCTAGTGAGTGTTATGTGTCTGAGGCCAGATCCTCCTGAATCCAGGGCTGGTGCTCTATCCACTGCCACCTAGCTGCGCCTTAGGGAATAAATATCTATTAAGTACTTACTATGTGCCAGGAAATGTTTCCTAAGGTCCACTTGACTTTATTCTCCAGGATGTCTGACTCTAGATCAGTAACCACACCATCGTGGTTGTTGGTATTGCTAAACTCTTTCTTGTATAGTTCTTCTGTGTAGTTTTATCACCTCTTCTTAATCTCTTCTGATTCAATTAAGTCCCTACCATTTTTGTTTTGTATCGTGCCCATTTAACATTTTTTTATTTTTTTTCACTTAATAGTACTTTATTTTTTCTAATTACATGTAAAGATAGTTTTCAACATTCACTTCTATAAGATTTTGAGTTCCAGATTTTTTTTTCTCCCTCCCTCCCCTCTGCCTTCCTCAAGATGGCATGCTATCTGTTATAGGCTATTTTCACATTAGTCATGTTGTGAAAGAAGAATCAAAACAAAAAGGGAAAACATGAGAAAGAAAAAAAACAGGGGGCAGCTAGGTGGTGCAGTGGATAGAGCCCCGGCCCTGAAGTCAGGAGGACCTGAGTTCAAATCCGGCCTCAGACACATGACACTTACTAGCTGTGTGACCTTGGGCAAGTCACTTAAACCCATTGCCTAGCCCCCCCCCAAAAGAAAATAGTATGATTTGATCTGCATTCAGACTCCATAGCTCTTTCTCTAGATGTGGATAGCATTTTCCATCATGAGTCTTTTGGAATTACCTAAGATCTTTGCATTGCTGAGAAGAGCTAAGTCTATCAATGTTGGTCATTACACAATGTTATTGTTACTGTGTACAATGTTCTCCTGGTTCTGCTCACTTTACTCAGCATCAGTTCATGTAAGTCTGTCCAGGTTTTTCTGAAGTCCACCTGCTCACCATTTCTTATAGCACAATAGTATTCCATTACATTCATATACCACAACTTGCTCAGCCATTCCCCAATGGATGGGCATCCTCTCAATTTCCATTTCTTGGCCACCACAGAAAGAGCTGCTGTAAATACTTTTGTACATGTGAGTCCTTTTCCCATTTGTATGATCTCTTTGGGATACAGCCCTAGCAACGCTATTGCTGGATCAAAGAGTATGCACAGTTTTATAGCACTTTGGGTATCATGGCCATTTTTGCATGAAATGTTCCCTTGATATCTCTCATTTTCTTGGGGGTATCTCATGTCTTTCCCAGTCTATTGTTTTCTTCTATTGCATTGCTCATTTAAGAAAATCTTCTAATCTCTCCTTGCCATTCTCTGGAATTCAGCATTCAGCTGGATGTGTTTTCCCTTCCCCTTCTCTTTCATTTTCCTTCTTTCCTCAGCTATTTATGGAGCTTCATCAAACAGACATTTTACTTTCTTACTCTTCTTTATCTTTGGGATGTTTTCTGTTGCTGCCTCCTGTACAATACTGTGAACCTCTGTCCACAGCTCTTCAGGCCCTCTATCTACCAGATCTAATCCCTTAAATCTATTCATCACTTCCACTTCATATTCTAAGGGATGTTATTTAGGTCACACCTTTATGTTCTGATGGTTTTCCCTACTTTCTTCAATTTAAGTGAAATTTTGCAAACAGAAGCTCACGATCTGATCCCCAGTCAGCTCCAGGTCTTGTTTTAACTGACTGTATAGAGCTTCTCCATCTTTGGTTGCAAAGTACAGAATCAATCTGATTTCAATATTGGTCATCTGGTGACGTCCATGTGTAGAATTGCCTTTTGTGTTGTTGAAAAAAGGTGTTTGGAGGATTCTGGGAAGATGGCAGAGTGGGTCAGAAAACTTTTGGCTTTCCAAGTTTCCTCCACAAAAAAAGGCAGACCATCTCCTCCGAGGGAACATAGAGTAGTGGAAACAAACAAAAGTTAAGGTAAAGCAGTCGTCCTCCTAAGACAACTTGAAAAGACTCCAAGAAAGACCTGACCTCCAGGGGCAGAAGTTTGGTCTAAGTGAAGTGCAAATACCTCCAGGCTGACTCTGCAGAGTCAACAAATAACAGGCCCTGGGGACCACTGGGATGGGAGGCAGCCTCAGCCTTAGAAATGTTCATCTGACCCATGGTATGAGGGTCTGACAGTGGAGTAGAAGACTGAAGGACCTTCCACTGTTGGAGGATGCCAAGCACAGCTGTACTGACCAGACCCCTCCCAAGCTGTGGCTGCAGGGGAGAAGGAGCTAGCACACACCTGGTAAGTGCAGCAGCAGTGGCTGTGGGCACTTGCAGGAGAGCAGAGTCCCTGGTTTCAGGTCCAAGGCAAAGAGAACAGCTGGAGTTTGCAGCCATCTGAGGAACTGCAGGGAGCGAGATCATTTGCAGGACAGTGTGGCTAGGGGCCCTCGCCATGGCTTGGGAGTGGAAAGGAGAGCCCAAAGGTTGGGCCCAGGAAAAGACCTCAGAAAATAACAGAAAGAAGGAGCTGAGGCTTGGGACGTCATTCCTCATAGCTCAAGACTATGACTTGATTACGTTAAAGGCTGTTAAAAACAAAATGAAACAAAGAACAAAGAAATAAAAATGAGTAAGCAAAGGAAAAAGAACCCAACCATAGATAGCTACCAAAAAAAAGAAAGAAAAGAGAAAAAGTGTTTGCTATGACCAGTGAGTTATCTTGACAAAACCCTATTAGTCTCTGCTCTGCTTCATTTTGTATTCCAAGGCCAAACTTGCCTGTTACTCCAATTATCTTTTGATTTCCTTCTCTAGCATTCCAATCCCCTATGATGAATGTGAAATTTTTTTTAGTGTTATTTCTAGAAGATGTTGTAGATGTCTAGAAGATGTCTTCATAGAACTGATCAACTTTGGGGACAGCTAGGTGGCACAATGGATAGAGCGCCGGCCCTGAAGTCAGGAGGACCTGAGTTCAAATATGGCCTCAGACTAAACACTTGCTACTTACTAGCTGTGTGACCCTGGGCAAGTCACTTAACCCCAATTGCCTAAAAAAAAAAAATAACTGATCAATTTTGCACTCAATATACCAGCAATTTTAGAAAATTCAACAGTGGCCACTGACTAGATTAGAAAAGATCAGTTTATGTGCTGGGAAAACTGGAAAAGAGTATGGCAGAAACTAGGCATAGACCAAAATCTCACACCATATACCAAAATAAAGTCAAAATGGGTTCATGATTTAGATATAAAGACTGATACTATAAGCAAACTGGGAGAGCAAAGAGAATATATGACCAAAAAAGAGATAGAGAACATTACAAAATGCAAAATGGATAATTTTGATTACATTAAATTGAAAAGTTTTTGCACAAACAAAGCCAATGCAACCAAGATTAGGAGGGAAGCAGGAAACTGGGAAAGAATTTTTACAACCGGTGTCTCTGATAAGGGCCTCATTTCTAAAATATATAGAGAACTAAGTCAAATTTATAAGAATACAAGTCATTCCCCAATTGATAAATGGTCAAAGGATATGAACAGGCAGTTCTCCGATGAAGAAATTAAAGCCATCTATAGTCATAAGAAAAAATGCTCTAAATCACTATTGATTAGAGAAATGCAAATCAAGACAACTCTGAGGTACCACCTCACACCTATCAGATTGGTCAACATGACAAAATAAGTGAATGATAAATGTTGGAAAAGATGTGGGGAAATTGGAACAGTAATGCATTTTTGGTAGAGTTATGAACTGATCCAACCATTTTGGAGAGCACTTTTGGAACTATGACTAAAGGGCTATAAAAATGTGCATATCCTTTGACCCAGCAATAGCACTTCTAGATCTGTATCCCAAAGAGATCATACAAATGGGAAAGGGACCTACATGTACAAAAATATCTATAGCAGCTCTTTTTGTGGTGGCAAAGTATTGGAAACTGAGAGGATGCCCATCCATTGGGGAATGGCTGAACAAGTTGTGGTGTATGAATGTAATGGAATACTATTGTGCTATAAGAAATGATGAGTAAGTGAACTTCAGAAAAACCTGGAAAGACTTACATGGACTGATGCTGAGTGAAGTGAGCATAACCAGGAGAACATTGTACATAGTAACAGCCACGTTGTGCTATGACTAACTTTGATAGACTTAGCCCTTCTCAGCAATGCAAGAATCTAAGACATGTCCAAAAGTCTTGTGATGGAAAATACTGTCCACACCCAGAGAAAAAACTATGGAGTTTGAATACAAATTGAAACATACTATTTGCCATTTTTTTCTTCTGCTTTGTTTTGTTTCCTCTTTCTTGTGGTTCCTCCTATTGGTTCTAATTCTTCTTTACAACAAGACTAATGTGAAAATATGTTTAATAGGAATGTATATGTAGAGCCTATTTCAGATTGCGAGCCATCTTGGGAAGGGTGGGGGAAGGAAGGGGAGAAAAATTTTAAATTCAAAATCTTATGGAAGTGATTGTTGATAAATCAAAATAAATTAATAAATTTTTTTTAAAAAGAAAAAAAAAGAAAAGGCCAGTTTACATCCTGATCCTAAAGATGGGAAATGCCAAAGAGTGTTCCCATTACCAAAAAATTGCCCTTATTTCACATGCCAGCAAAGTTATGCTTAAGATTCTGCATGCTAGGCTTGCTTCAGCAATACGCGAACCAAGAATTACCAGAAAAGCAGGCTGGTTTTTGAAGAGGCAGAGGAACTAAAGACCAAATTGCCAACATGAATTATGGAGAAAACAAGGGAGTTCCAGTAAAACTCTACTTCTGCTTCACTGACTAAATTCATTGCTTCATTGCTAAAGCCTATGGGTGTGTGAACAACAAGAAAATGTGGCATCCTCAAAGAGATGGGAGGACCAGATCATCTTACTTGACTCCTGAGGAACCTGTATGTGGGCCAAGAACCAACAGTTAGACCTGAACATGGAACAACTGATTGGTTTAAGATTGGGAAAGGAATATGACAAGGTTGTATTTTGTCCCCTTATTTATTTAAGTTATGTGCAGAGTACATCATGTGAAATGCCAGGCTGCATGAATCAAAAGCCAAAATGAAGATTGCTGGGAGAAATGTCAACAATCTCAAATATGCAGATGATACCACTCTGATGGTAAAAAGTGGAGAGGAATTAAGAAGCCTCTTTATGAGGGTTAAAGATGGGAGGGTAAAAGCTGGCTGGAAGTTTAACATCAAAAAAGCTAAGATCTTGGCAACTGGTCCCATCACTTCCTGGCAAAGAGAGGGAGAAGAAACAGAAACAGTGTCAGATTTTATGGTCTTGGGCTCAAAGATCACTGCAGATGGTGATTGCAGCCATGAAATTAAGAGATACTCGCTCCTTGGAAGGAAAGTCATGGTAAATCTGGATGGCAAATTAAAAAGCAGAGACATCAACAAAGGACCATATAGTCTAAGCTATGGTTTTTCCAGTACGTATGATGTGTGGCTGTGAGAGTTGGACTATAAGGAAAACTGAGTAACACAGAATCAATGCTTTTATTTATAGTGCTAGGAAAGACTTTTGAGAGTCCCTTGGACAACAAGGAGATCAAATCAGTCAATATTTAAAGAAATTCAGACTATTCACTGGAAGGACAAATACTGAAGTGGAAGCTTCAATGCTTTGGCCACATAATGAGAATCAGGACTCATTGGAAAAGACCCTGATGTTGGAAAAGACTGAAGGCAAAAAGAGAAGGGACAACAGAGGATGAGATGGATAGAGGGTGTCATGGGGCAGCAAATATGAGCTTGGACAGACTTTGACAGACAGATGGTGGAGGACAGAAGAGCCTGCTGTGCTCTGGTCCCTGGGGTCACAAAGAATGGGACATGACTGAGAAACTGAGCAACATTACAAGTACCAGGCACTGTGCTGAGCACTTTACAGACATCATCTCATCTGAACCTCACATCCCTGGGAGGTAATGTCATTATTATCCTCACTTTACAGGTGGGGAAACTGAGGCAGAGGTTAAGTGACTTCCCCAGGGTCACCCAGCTAGTCTCTGAGATGATAACCTCATTCACTCAGGCAGTGTCCTCACTGGGTGCTCCTTAGAAGCAGTGAAATCACAGGTGAAAATGCTGGTGAAGAAAGGCTGTATGGAGTAGTTGTTAGGGGGTTGAGATCTCCTCCCATTTGGCTGTCCTACCATTTCACAGAGTTGTTGAGAAAGTGGTTCATAAACACTCAAGTCTTATTGAAAGATGAGAGTCGTTTCTTTGGCATCTCTCCTGGTCTCACCTCCTGGAGAAGCTCACCTGGGAAACTTCTGGGAAGAGACAGGCAGCACTGAGGGAAACTTTCCACTGTTCCTCCCCAGTCACACCCCCTGCCTAGTGGGGACCTGCATGTCCCAGGAAGGTCAGAGACACTGACCTGTACATGCCAGACTCCATTCCCAAAGCACGGACTGTGGTTGCCCTGAGGGCAAAGCCACTCCCCATCCACACACAACTCCCTTCTTGATCCTCAGGCAAAGTCAGGAAATGCCAGAGGGGAGCCCTGGGCATCTTGCCCGATGTCAGCAGGTGTGGAAGGGCTGTCCAGACCAGCAGGACCTTCAGGGGCGGCTCTCTGGGGCTGCCTTCATCCTTGGGTAGTCAGGCTCTGGTCACAGACTTTTGGACCTGGGAGGAGCCCACTTGGGTCACCGAGCCCAACACATCTGTCTTGGCGGCAAAGAGGAAGTGACCTATCTAAGATCCCCCAGCTAGGAAAGGGCAGAGCTTTGACTAGAACCCGGGGTCCCAACTCTAAGTCCTGGATTTTCCCCATTATCCCTCCCTGACTAGGACCCAAGTAAGAAGAAAAGGGGCCCAGACTTCTTTGAGGATGCCTGGAATTCAGGCATCACCTGAAATAGTAGGTCCCTAAGCACTCACTGGGAGAGGGATGGGGGGCAGCCAGCCCCTAGGGAGACAGTGTCCTGGCTAAGTGTCTTTCCTCACCAGACTGATTCACAGCCATGAAGAAATCCCCCAATGTTCGCTGAGCATTGACGCTGAGCCCAAGGCCCTGAATTAAAACCTGCCTCTGTATTTGCAGGTGAGGAAATGCCCTGCCCCCAAGAGAGGGGGACTTGCCTCAGATCACAGGGATCAATGATTTGGATGTTAGAGGACATTGACCCTAAACTGCTCCTTGTAGAGGTAGGGAAACTGAGGCACCAAGAATGGCAAGGACTTGCCCAAGGTCACACATAGGATGAGGGGCAGAGCTGGGATTTCAGGTCCTTTGACTCATCTCTATAGCACCCTAAGAGTCACAAACTGCTTTCTCTGCAGAACCCTCCAAGGCAGGGTCTGCAAATGTTATCCCCATTTTACAGAGGAGGAAGCTGAGGCCCAGAGAGGGAAAGTGATTTGCTTTTGGTCCCATGGTGGCAGAGGCTGGATTCAAACTGAAATCTTGTGACTCCCAATGTGGGCTCTTTTCTTTACTGCCAGGAGTGGTAAGGGATGAACAGGGGAGATTCTGAGCTTCTCCTGGCAGGGGCACCCACTCCTCCCCGACTCCCCATGAGGAGCTGGGGGGGGGCAGCTGGCTGGGCACAGGCTGTAGCTGCCCTCCCTCTGCCCTCCCAGCATAGCATGGAAGGACTCATGGCCCCGGGGCTCTCCTGTACCCAGGTAGGGAGGAGGGACCATTTCCCAGATTGTAGAGGTAGGAAGCTGAGCATGAGGGGAGGGAAGGGAGGCGACAGGGGTCTAGAAGCAGCCCAGCTTTCTCCTGCCCCCTGAGGGGCAGCCCCAGCCCTGCTCTCTCCCCCAGCCCGGGGCTGTCATGGGATGAAGCTTCACCAAGGGAAGGGATACACTCACCTGGCTGGCAGGGGGCTAGGAGGGATGGCAGAGGAGGAATCCTGCCTTAAACATCTTTACTGGGTGACCCTGGGCAAGTCACTAATATTTCTGACTGTTTCCTTATGGATAATCAGGTACCTGCCTCACCAGGTTGCAGGATTAAATGAAATAATGCTTTGCAAATCTTGAAACGCCGGAGCAATTTTAAACAAAATTGGAGATGGTGAATGGAGGAGTGCCAACCTGCCCTGCCCTGCCTTGCCCTGCCCTGCCTTGCCCTGCCCTTCCTGGAGCCCTCTCCCAGCCTCCCATCCTGGGATCATGAGATCTGGCAGGGGCAATGGGCAATGTGATAGAACAAGCAGATAAAGACGTAGTCGGAGAACCTGGATCCAAATCTTACCTCTGACGCTCACTACTAATGCAACCTAAGTCACTTAAATGTTGCAGGGTCTCAGTTTCCTCATCTATAAAATGGACTCTGAGGTCCCTTCTGGATCTGTGAATGTATGAATAAAGTGGGAGCAGGAGGATAGAATTGGAACTGGAAGCGACCTTGGAGATTGTCCAGCTCAACGTCCTCTTTTGAGGCCCCTGGAAGGGAAGGGACTTTTCCCAGGTCACATGGCTAAGGAGGAGGAATCTGGCCCATCTGCCTCTGACCTCAGGGCTCTCTCCTCTGGACGAGCTCCCTGAAGGAGGTAGGATGGGGTGATGGGCTGGGCTACTGCCTGGGCTGCAAGGAGCTGGAGGGGTCATTACACTCCCTCGGATCAGCTTTTCCTGCCAGGGGCTCAGGTCTCCAATCCGGAACTCAGGAGCTTCCGAGGCTGGGTCGTCTGTCCTGCTGCTCTGACCTCCTCAGCTAGTTTGGTGCAGGGGAAGGGAGAGAGGAAAAGAGGGGAAGGAAGGGCCCCCTCTTCCCCCCACCCAGGGCCTGACTGCAATGGGCTGCTTTGGGCCCCAGGGGAGTCTGGGCAAGACCAGGGTGGGGATGCCCTGTCTCAAGGAATCCTCCAGACCAGAGCCCAGACTCCAGAGTCTGCTCATGGGATCAAAGATACAGCTCTGGAAGGACTCTCAGAGGCCACTGACTCATCACTCCCATCATTTTACAGATAAGGAAAGGACCTTGCCCAACATTGGGACAAAAGGCACAGGAGTCATTCTAAACTCAGTTTGCTCATATCTGTAAAATGGATAGAATAACATTTGTCCTGCCTTCCTAGTTGGGCTGTTTTAAGAAAGGTTCCTTGTAAACTTTAAAGCACCCCCAGACGGCCTTTTAGCTGAAGGAGGTGCCCCTCAGCTGGATCTGTGGTCTGGGGCAGCAGCCAGTGAAGAAGGAAGAGCTGACCCATACACCTTGACCCGTACACACCCCTTTTGTTTTCTGTAGGACCTAGTGACTGTTGGATGAGGTGGTGATGGGAGACAGCCGCGGGGCTCACCTGGATTAGGGCGTCCTGCTGCTGAGGGCTCAGGGCTCTGACTCTGCCGCTCGTGGTGCTCCTGGGTCTCTGCTCTTGATGTAACTGCCACCCCTGACCCCGATAGCCTTTTGTCTCAGTTGGGGCTGTGGGGACAGGCAGCATCTCCTTTGCTCCTCCCTGGGCGGGCTGCCTACTCCCTGCTGGGGTGGACTGGGCTGGGCTGGGTGCCATCTACCTCAGGAGAGCCCAGATGGGATTAGGGAGGGAGAGGCTCAGGAACGGTCCTGAGTCTGGCTTCCAGCTCTGACCCCCTACACTAGCACCAGCATACATGTCCCTCATTCTACCCTTGCCTTTGACTGGCTCCCCCTACCTCCATTCAGGTCTTGACTCAGACAAAAGCTGTAAATGTATCAGTGATATTTTATAACCCAAAGTTCTTTGACTTCTCACAAAAATTCTCCCCAGCCTGTTCTCTTATCTGTAAAATGCACCCCCGACACACGCATACACAAACATACCCACACACCTCTTCCAGGATTGTTGTGAAGAAAGGGCTTTGCAAACCCTCAAGGGTCTTAAAATAGGGAGTTCTTAAGACTTTGATCCAGCAAATCTCTGTGTTGATAAATGTGAGTTTTGAATGACGAAAGAAGTATTTAGATGGGAGAGAATGAATGAGAACTTCCTTTCTGAGGAACTGTCAGGTAGAAGGTCTAGGCTTGTCCACCCTGGTCCTCACCGACCAGTGTGGTAATGGGTGGATGTAGTGAAAAGGCAGCATGAGGCTTTATTTAAAGGGAACAAAGTCTAGGCATCAGGGCTGTCCCAGAATGGGATGGGCATCCTCAGCACAGGCTGGATTCTCTCTCAATGGAGGACCTCCAGCAAAGTGGAGGACCCCTTGAAGGATGGAGTGATGCTGAGGACCCTTATGGTACAGGGCCTGTGGAACGCTGGACTTGGATTTAGGCAGACATGACCAGAGCAAGGCTTTCTCAGCCCCAGTTTTTTCATCTATAAAGTGGGGACAACCTCCCAAGATTGTTGTATGCATCAAATGAGATAACATGTAAAGGCTTTGCAAAATATAAATGCTAGTTCAGGTAAACTAGTCAAGGCTAATGAACTCAGAGGTTCCCTCTAACTTTGAAATTGTGGTTTTATTCCACCTTGAGCATTCTCTGTTCTGCGTTCTAAGCTTCCTCAGCTCTGGCATTCTATGTTCTATGTCCTGAGTTCCACCAAATCTGATATCCTCTGTTCTGTCTTCTAAGTTCCTTCAGCTGTGGCATTCTATGTTCTGTGTTCTAAGTCTCACCAACTCTGATTCTGTGTTCTTTTTTTTCTTTTTTCTTTTTTTATTAATTTATTTTGATTTATCAATAATCACTTCCACATGCTTTTGAGTTTAAAATTTTTCTCTCCCTTCCTCCCCACCACCCTCTGCAACCAGATCTGATATAGGATATACACTTACATTCATATTAAACATATTTTCACATTAGTGATGTTGTAAGTAGAAATTAAAACTAATAGGAGGAACCATCAGAAAGAGGAAACAAAATTCAACAGAAGAGAAAAAAAATAACAATTCGGCTTCCATAGTTCTTTCTTTGGGTGTGGATAGCATTTTCCATCACAAGGCCTCTGGAGATGTCTTAGATCCTTGTATTGCTGGGAAGGGTTAAGTTTATCAATATTAGTCATCACACAATGTGGCTGTTATTGTGTACACTGTTCTCTTGGTTCTGCTCACTTCACTCAGCATCAGACCATACAAGTCTTTCCAGGTTTTTCTGAAGTCAGCCTGTTCATCATTTCTTATAGCACAATAGTATTCCATTACATTCATATACCACAACTTGTTCAGCCATTCCCCAATTGATGGGCATCCTCTCAATTTCCAATACTTTGCCACCACAAAAAGAGCTGCTATGAATATTTTTGTACACGTGAGTCCTTTTTCCCATTTATGTGATCTCTTTGGGATATAGCCCTAGAAGTGCTATTGCTGGGTCAAAGGGTATGCACATTTTTATAGCCCTTTGGGCATAGTTCCAAATTGCTCTCCAGCATGGTTGGGTCATTTCACAACTCCACCAACAATGCATTAGTGTTCCAAATTTTCCCACATCTTCTCCAACATTTATCATTTTCCTGTTTTGTCATGTTGGCCATTCTGATAGGTGTGATGTGGTACCTCAGAGTTGTTTTGATTTGCATTTCTCTAATCAATAGTGATTTAGAGCATTTTTTCATATGACTATAGATGGCTTTAATTTCTTCATCTGAGAACTGTCTGTTCATATCCTTTGACCATTTATCAATTGGGGAATGGCTTGTATTCTTATAAATTTCACTTAATTCTCTATACATTTTAGAAATGGGGCCCTTATCTGATTCTGTGTTCTAAGCTCTGTCTGGTTCTGACATTCTATTTTCTAAACCACCCTCACCTTGCTGTCCAGATCTGACATTTTCTCTTCTGTGTTCACAGGTCCTTCTCAGCTGGGAACTCTCAGCTCTGATATTTTCTGTTCTGGGTTCTGAGACACCCTCCCCAGTTGTGCCATTCTCTAGTTGAAGCCCCACCAGCTCTGACATTCTATGTTCTATGTTCTGAGCCCCAACATTCTCTATTTTGTGTTCTAATCCTTCTGTGGTTCTGACGTTCTACGTTCTCAGCTGTCTTCCCCCCTCCACACACCCTCCAGCTGTGAAATTTTCTCTTTTGTGTTCTCAGGTCCCTCTAAGCTGTGACAATCTCTATTCTAAGTGGTCACTCAGCTCTTGACATTCTCTGTTCTGTGTTCTAGGTCCCTCTTGGCTCCAGCATTTTCTGTTATCTGCTTGAGATCCCTCCAAGCTCTGATACTGTATATTCTTTACTCTGCCTATTGAAAAGAAAATAAATTATTGTAAGGGTTGGAACTAGAAGGCTCTATGGTCACTTTCCTCTTTAGAGCCTTTAATCCTATTAACTGAAAAGCTAGTTATTTCTCTCTCTCTCTCTCTCTCTTTCTCTGTGTGTGTGTGTGTGTGTGTGTGTGTGTGTGTGTGTGTGTTTCTGCCCATGATGACTACCTAAAAGGAGGCATATGGCAGGTGGATGCTTGGTTCAGCAAAAATGCTAAAACTTGTTCCAGACTGAAAAATATTCAAGAAATCCAATGAGAAGCTATAGTAAGTGACTTCTCCCAGCAGCCTATGAGCAATAGGAAATATGCAGCCACATAAACAAATCCTCATGTTGGCTGTGTCCAGAAATGTATGTCATTCAGTACCATGGGTCCATCACCTCTCTGTCAGGAGTTAGCAAGCAGGCTTCAGCCTGGGTCCTCTGTAATTGTGCTTGGTCATTTCATTGATCAGTTTTCAAAGTTATTTTTCTGTTGATCGTTGCTGTTATTGTATAGATATTCACCCAGTTCTGTTCACTTGACTTTGCATCAGTTCATATAAATTTTCCCAGGTCTTTCTGAGAACATCCCCGCCACCATTTTTAATAAGACAATAATATTCCATCCTATTCACATACGTCACATTCCATACACATCACAAACACATATGCTTATTCAACCTTTCTCTAATTGATGGGCACTCCTTAGTCTCCAGTTCTTTGTCACTGCAAAAAGAGCAGCTATAAACATTTTTGCACATGTGGGTCCAATTCCTCTCTCTGTGATCTCTTTGGCATGTATGGGTTTAGTAGTGATGTCACTGGGTCAAAGAGTGACCAGTTTAGCAACTTGGAGAAACCTCAGTGTTTCTGCTGAGACATGCCTTGACCTTGGCTGTTTGACTTCTTCCTGGCTGTGCTCTTTATTCCTTGGAGTTTAGTTGCCAGGTTGGACTCAGGTCTTCTCCAAAGGGTGGGTCACCCTTATCTCCTAGAGCTTCTCGGGTCAATCTTGACTTTTCCCACATCAGCTTTCGCTGGGCCCATCCTCTGCCAGCTGAACCAAGCAACCAGTCCAGCCCCACACTTGGTCTTGAACTTGGTGACTGGGGTTCATCTTGTTTTAATTGGGAAAGTGCTTGGAGACTAAAACACTCACCTGGAA
The DNA here is from genome assembly GCF_900497805.2 of Vombatus ursinus. Classification (NCBI taxonomy): domain Eukaryota; kingdom Metazoa; phylum Chordata; class Mammalia; order Diprotodontia; family Vombatidae; genus Vombatus; species Vombatus ursinus. Next base: position 18,825,184 of record NW_020941065.1, on the reverse strand, counting down.
GCCAAGATGAAAAGGACCCAGGTGCTTCAGCACCACCTTGGAGGAGGAAGTGAGAGCTCAAACCTTGGGCCTCAAACAGTGCTAACAAGTTCTTCAGTTTAATATCTATATCTGTAAAGTGAGAACAATAATCTTTACCCCTAGGTTGGGGTAAGAAAGGCTGTAACAGAAGATGTGGGAGAATTGGAACACTAATGCATTGTTGGTGGAGTTGTGAAATGATCCAACCATTTTGAAGAGCAATTTGTAACTATGTCCAAAGGGCTATAAAAATATGCATATCCTTTCACCCAGCAATAGCACTTCTAGAGCTATATCCCAAAGAGATTATACAAACAGGAAAAGGATCCCCATGTACAAAAATATTTAGAGCAGCTCTTTTTGTGGTGGCGAAGAATTGGAAATTGAGAGGATGCCCATCAATTGGGGAATGGCTGAACAAGTTGTGTTATATGAATGTAATGGAATACTATTGTGCTATAAGAAATGATGAACAGGCTGGCTTCAAAAAAACCTGGAAAGACTTGTATGGTCTGATGCTGAGTGAAATGAGCAGAACCAAAAGAATGTTGTACACAGTAACAGCCATGTTGTGTGATGACTAATATGATAAACTTAACCCTTCCCAGCAATACAAGGATATAAGACATCTCCAAAGGCCTCATGATGGAAAATGCTCTCCACATCCAAAGAAAGAACTATGGAGTTTGAATGCAGATCTAAGCATGTTATTTGCTATTTTTTTCTTCTGTTGAGTTTTGTTTCTTCTTTCTGGTGGTTCCTCCTATTGGTTCTAATTTTTACTTACAACATCACTAATGTGAAAATATGTTTAATGGGAATGTGTATGTATAGCCTATATCAGATTGTGTGCCATCTTGAGGAGGGTGGTGGGGAGGAAGGGGGAGAAAAATTTTAAACTCAAAAGCATATGGAAGTGATTGTTGATAAGTCAAAATAAATTAATTTTTAAAAATCTCTGATCCTAAAAAAAAGTTGAAAAATTTAATTTCACAAATTGTGTTTGTTCAGACACAATTTTTTTCTACTAAGAACATATTTTTTTTTTACCTTCAAGGATAGATAATTTCATGTATTGAATTATTAAAATATGTTTTATCTTTGATCATGGTTGCCTAAACCTGAAATTACCCATGACTGCTATTATGGTAAGATAAGTTCATCTAGCATCTAGTCCAAATTAATGATATTACAGATGAGGAAAAGGAGGCCCAGAAGAGGTAATTGAATGGTCTACTACATCAAAGTAGTAAATCCAGGCAGAATGTGAATTGAAACCACAGTTCAAATCTAGCATTCTATACTAGGAATTTTGAGGGATACGTATTTTAAAAAAAAAATCTTATCCAAACTGGAATGTTAAAAATACCAACTATTTTAAATAAAGCTAGAATTAAAAGCAAAAAAAACAAAGGCTCCAATGACTCCAGCTGTTTTTGATTCAAAGCACTGTCTTCAAGTAGGAATTTGAAATACGAACAGTTTTAAAAGAATGAATATGAGCCTGATATTGGTCATTTATACCTTAACGTGAAGTTGTCATTAGAACCTGTTCTTCCAGAACAAATCTATTGGTGAAGGCAGGAGGGGTAATTCTGGAGTGTAAGATTTGGGTGTTTTAGAGGCCTTGATGAGGTCATGAAGACACAGCATTTATTTCAGCATCATACTTAGGTGGCACGCCAAGCAGAGAATGAAGGAATGCTGTATTTGGTGTCTGAGGACGTTTGAATCATGGCGTCTACTTCTTGCTAGTTGTATGACCATAGTCAAGTTACTTCCTTTCTCTAGCCTCAGCTTCCTGGTCTGTAAAAGCCAGGAATTATAGCTGAAGTGAAGGATCTCTGAAGTCTGGGATGAAAGGGGCATCAGAGGACCTGGGTTCAAATCCTGGCTTTGGCAAATTATTAACTGAATTCTCTTCCCTTTCTCTGAGCCTTGGTTTCCTAAAATGGTAGCAGAAGAGTAGTTGATTTCCAGGGCTCCCTCTTGCTCCAAAATGCTTCTGGTCTAAGTCTCTTCTAAAGAGATTTAGAGCTTTCCCGCAGTGGAAGGGGCTGCTTCAATGGGGGTGGGGGGCATTCACAATCTCCCTTGCTAGAGGTCTAATAGTGAAGATTGGGTGAATTTGTCAGGAATATTACATAGAAGAATCTTGTTTCAGATAAAGGTTGGACCTCACAGGTTCTGAAGGGCTCTTCCATTTTGAAATTTCTGATCTTCTAAGATCACAACACAGGAGGATATGTTGAAGGAACTGGGGTTGTTCAACTGGGTATGAAGAAAGGAGCCTGGGGTTGTGGGGTAGGGCACAAGAGCTGTGTGGGGGAAATGATTAATTTAAACCCTTATTTCATTTATACCCCTGGTTAATTTCCAACTAGTTTTATTCGGTTGAGTTGCTTCCATAGGGCAGTGATTATTACTGTTGTACTTGTCTACTGATATACAGTTAGTCAATCTAGTGAAGCCACTTGCTTAAACAATGCTGAGGAGCAAACAACCAAGTTCAGTGTGGGGGAGGTGACTCAGTGGCATGGAGAGTGCCCCAGCTATTTTTGAATTGTACCTCTCCCCTTGTTATCCCTTTGCTAGGGAAATGGCCCTCTGGCACTTGGCCAACAGGTCCTTGACCAACGGGTATCCTTGTCTGCAAGAGTTACCTGTAAATCTATTCCCCAATCTATTGCCCAACATAGGGCCAATGACAGAACATCAGCTCTGTCCATGTTTGGATGTCCTCTGCAATTTAATCTATCACAAGCCTGAGACAAAGATTCTCCTGGGAGGTCAAGAGAGGTCTATCAACCCACGAGACTGTGCATTTCACTTTGTCTCTTCTGTATCATCTACATATCAAACACTATAACACTAAGGCCTCAGAGAGTGGAGATCTGAGGTCCACTTCATTGGAGGGGACCATAGACTCTTTAATAGAGTGCTATTGGCTCAGAGCTCTGCCTCGGTTTCGTTTATTGTAGATTGGACAATTTTGGATGCCACGTGTGTTCAAACCTTTGAAGGACTGTCCGAGGGAAGCGTGATGAACTTTGCTCTGTTTGGCCCCTTCCAGCTCTGAGATTCCGGCTTCTCTCTTCTCTCATTTTCTGTAACACTTGTTAAAAGTTATCTATTCGAGAAAGGCTCTCTCTTCCACCTCACTCCCGTTCCCTTCTACCCTTCACAGTCAGACTATCCTGAAAATGCTTCCCCACAAGTCTCCAGTGGTCTCTTCCCAGTCCTCCTCCTCCTTGATTCTCTGTAGCTTAAGGCACTGCCCATCTCTTCTTCCTCCACCTCCCATCTGGTTGCTCATATTGTTTGTTCATTAATCTGGCAGATGAAGTTGAATTCTCCTGGCCTTGGTGTGATTGATCCATTGAGAATGGTCCTCCTTAGCTTTCTTCTCTTGTTTTGCTGGATTCTAGCAGCCTCTCTCATGCCCATACCTTCAGCAAGTAATTCTCCACCCCTGGCACCCACGTGTCCATCTTGAGCCTTGCCTCAGTTTCTCAGTTTCAGACTCATCTCCCCCAGTCGCCTAAAAGACCTCCATGCCAAGATTCCCCATGGTCACCTCTAACTCATTGCATCCCAAATGCCCCTCATCACCATTCCCCCAGACTTATTCTCCACACTGCCAACTACCAGGTCTGAGCTCCTAGCCTTGGTTATTTTCCTTTTCCCTCACTTCTCATAGCCAGTCACCAGGGCATGTAAACTTTACTTCCTCAACATCTCTTGCAACCAACTCTCATGACTATGTCCCTGGACTATTGCAATAACCTAACAGGCTCTTCCACACACCCTTCCTCCTCTGCTGTCTCCTTACTCCAAGTTATCCTTAACATTGCTACCAGAAAAAAAAAACAAAACATTCTCATGCCTCCTTTTCTTTGCATTAAAATCTCCCGTGGTTCCCTACTGCCCACAAAGTAAAATTTAAATTCTATCGATTATTTTTCCTGACTTTCTGACTGCTAGTTACCAAACCATGATGGAATAGGTATGTGGAAAGCCATCTGGCTTTCAAATAGCTGTTCAATACTTTTGATTATCCCCAGGAGTACAAAGGAGTAGAAAGCTTCTTCTTGACCCCTGGTTACAAAACCGCTGTGGAACAGGCAAGGTGAGCCAACTCCCTGGGAGACTCTGGTGTAATAATAGCTGAGAGAACAGAGGAATTATAGAGGTAGTAGTACATAAAAGGCATGAACAGAAAAAATAAGAGTGGGTTAGACTTTAGGAGTCTTGTGAATCTTGGTGTGTATATGTGCCTGTATGTGTTTTCTTGTATAAGGGAGAAAGTAAGATCTTGTTCTGAGTTTGAGCGGAGGTGACCTTAAGGGGAGATAGCTGATACCATGAACAAGACAAGGATCCAAGACAATTCCAAAGGACCCATGATGAAAAATGCATCCAACTCCAGAGAGAAAACTGATGGACTCTGAGTACAGATTGAAGCAGACTTTTTAAACTCTATTTTTCCTGGGTTTTGTATGTGTTTTCTTTTGCAACATGGCTAATATGGAAACATGTTTTGCAAGACTTTGCATGCACAATCAATACAGGCAGACTTCAGAGATATTGTGAGTTTGGTTCTAGATAACCACAATAAAGCAAATATCACAATAAAGCAAGTCATGTAAATTTTTTGGTTTCCCAGTGCATACGAAAGTTATATTTGGAGGAGGCAGAGCCAAGATGGCGGAGAAAAAGCAGCAATTCTCCTGAGTTCTCCCCAAAACCCCTCTGAACACCTTTAAATAATGCCATAAAACAGTTCCCAGAGCAGCAGAACACACAAAAGGATGGGGTGAAATAATTTTCCAGCCAAAGACAATTTAGAAGGTCGGCAGGAAAGGTCTGACACACTTGGGTGAGAGTGGAGCGCAGTTCAGCACAGGCTGCACCAACACAGACAGGGCCCCAGCAAACCGGAAGCAGGCCTTGGGAGCCATTGCATCAGCAGAGGCGACAGCTGCTTCCAGAGCTCTCAGCCCGCAGATGGCAAGGAGGTCAAACGACCGGAGAGAAGGAGACTACGGGAGTCTCTTTGCTAGCACTGAGGCAGGACTCTGTTGCTTTTCCCATACTCAGATCCAGGTCACAGTCCTGAGTGGAAATCCCAGGGCAAGGAGGAGCCCCAGCACACCACAGCTTGTGACCACAGTGGAACAGGGACCCTCATCACTGAAAGATGATGTGTAGGGCAGAAAAGGGTGCTTGTGATCACTCACAGGTCAGAACATAGGCTAGGAGAATAGCACGCTTTTCCTTAGATCAGACCACCTTGGAAGAACTGAAAACTTGCAAGTCCCTGGAAGTATCTCTGAAGAAAGTTTCATAAAACCCCTGAAGCTTGGGATAGTGTGCCCTCCACCCTGGAAGCAAGGCCCCACTTTAGTATAGAGTTAAAAGTCAAGAAATAGTCTGGGAAAACGAGCAAACAACAGAAAAAAATTCTGATTATAGAAAGTGACTATGTATGTGACAAGGAAGATCAAAACATCCACTCAGAAGAAAATAACAAAGTCAAAGCTCCTACCTCCAAAGCCTCCAAGAAAAATATGAATTGGTCTCAGGCCATGAGAGAACTCAAAAAGGATTTTGAAAATGAAGTAAGAGAGGTAGAGGAAAAATTTGGGAAGAGAAATGACAGTGATACAAGAAAAAAATGAAAAATGAGTCAACAACTTGGTAAAGGAGACACAACAAAATACTGAAGAAAATAACACCCTAAAAAACCGACCAGGCCAAATGGTAAAAGAGATATGAAAAGCCAATGAGGAGAAGAATGCCTTAAAAAGTAGAATTGGCCAAATGGAAAAAGAGGTGCAAAAGCTCCTGAAGAAAATAATTCCTTACAAATTAGAACTGAGCAAATGGAAGCTAATGACTTTATGAGAAATCAGGAAACAATAAAGCAAAACTAAAAGAATGAAAAAAAAAGAACACAATGTGAAAAATCTCATTGGAAAACCACTGGACTTACAGATCTAAAAGAGATAATTTTAAAATTATTGGACTTCCTGAAAGCCATGATAAAAAAAGAGCCTAGATATCATCTTTCAAGAAATTATCAAGGAAAACTGCCCTGATATTCTAGAATCAGAGGGTAAAATAGAAATTGAAAAAATCCACCTATCACCTCCTGAAAGAGATCCTGAAATGAAAACTCCCAGGAATATTATAGACAAATTCTGAAAATATTGCAAGCAGCCAGAAAGAAACAATTCAGGTATGATGGAGCCACAGTCAGGATAACACAAGATTTAGGAGCTTCTACATTAAAGGATCAGAGGCTTGTAATATAATATTCCAGGGCAAAGGAGCTAGGATTATAACCAAGAATCATCTACCCAGCAAAACTGATGAAAAAAAAAAACAGAACTGAATAGAAAATTTGACTTTCAAATACAAGACTCAAGAGAAGCATAAAAAGGTAAACTGGAAAGGGAAATCATAAGGGACTTAACATTCCTCCTTGAGAAGATAACACTTGTAACTCATAAGAACTTTGTCATTATTAGGGTAGTTAGTATATATAGACAGTATATATATATATATATATAATATATATATATATATACACATACTCTGTCAGACAGAGGGCACAGATGTGAGTAGAATATGAAGGGATGATATCTAAAACATAAAATTAAGGAGTGAGAGAGGAATGTACTGGGAGAAAGGGAAGGGGAGAGGTAGAATGGGGTAAATTATCTCACTTAAAAGAGGCCAAAAAAAAGCTTTAACAGGGAAGGGTAATGGGGGTGAGGGGAAGTAGGTGAACCTTACTCTGATCAGAATTGGCTCAAAGAGGGAATAACATATACACTCAACTGGGTATAAAAATCTATTTTACCCTACAGGAAAGTAGGAGGGGAAAGGGATAAGAGAAGGGGGAGGGGTGATAAAATGGAGGGCAGATTGAGGGAAGGAGTAGTCAGGAGTGGGTGATGGTCATAGCATCATAGGATCCTAAGAGGCCACTGAGTCTCTAAAAAAGTCTCTTTAAAAAAACCTAGAAAATGATAAATTAAAAATCCCCAATTAAACACCAAATTGGAAATCCTGAAAATCAAGGGAGAGATTAATAAAATTGAAAGTAAAAAAGCCATTGAACTAAGAAATAAACTAAGAACTAGTTTTATGAAAAAATAATAAAATAGATAAAATCCTTGGTTAATTTGATTACAAAAAAGAAAGAAGAAAACCAAATTAGCAGTATCAAAAATTAAAAGGGTGAATTCACCACCCATGAAGAGGAAATTAAAGCAACCATTAGGAGCTATTTTACCCAATTATGTGTCAGTAAAACTGACAATCTAAGTGAAATGGATGAATATTTACAAAAATATAAACTGCCCAGATTAATAGAAGAGGAAATAGAATATTTAATAACTCCATATTAGAAAAAGAAATTGAATAGGCCCTAAATGAACTCCCTAAGAAAAAAATCCCCAGGACCAGATGGATTCACGAGTAAATTCTACCAAACATTTAAAGAACAATTAATTCCAAAGCTATATAAGTGATTTGGAAAAATAAGGAAAGAAGTCCCATCAAATTCTTTTTTTGACACAAATATGGTACTGATATCTAAACCAGGAAGAGCCAAAACAGAGAAAGAAAACTACAGACCAATTTCCCTAATGAATATTGATGCAAAAATTTCAAATAAAATACTGGCAAAAAGATTACAGGAATATATCACAAAGACCCTACACTATGACCTGGTGGGATTTATACCAGGAATGCAGGGCTGTTTCAATATTAGGAAAACTATCAGCATAATTGACCATATCAGTGACAAAAACAACAAAAATGATATATGTCAACAGATGAAGAAAACACTTTTCGACAAAATACACCAATTCCTGTTTAAAAAAAAACAACACTAGAAAGCATAGGAATAAATGGAACCTTTCTAATAAATAAGTAGTATCTATCTGAAACCAAGAGCAAGCATTATCTGTAGTGGGGATAAGCTAGAAGCTTTTGCAATAAGATCGGAGTGAAGCAAAGATGCCCATCATCACCACTACTATTCAATACTGTACTAGTAATGGTAGCTATTGCAATAAGATAAGAAAAAGAAATTAAAGGAATAAGAATAGGCAATGAGGAAACAAAATTATCACTCTTTGCAGACAATAGGATGACACACTTAGAGAACCCTAGAGAATCAATGAAAAAAAATAGTTGAAACAATTAACGTTAGCAAAGTTATAGCAGGGGCGGAGAACCTGCGGCCTCAAGGTCACATGTGGCCCTTTAGGTCCTCAAGTGCAGCCCTTTGATTGAATCCAAACTTCAGAGAGCAAATAAGAGGGCCATATGTGGCCTCAAAGCCACAGATTCCCCATCCCTAGATAAGATATAAAATAACCCACATAAATCACCAGCATTGCTATATGCTACCAACAAAACCAAGCAGGTATAGATAGAAAGAACAATTCCATTTAAGAAATTGAAGACAATATAAAATACTTGGGAGTCTACCTGCCAAGACAAACCCAAGGACTATATGAACACAATTACAAAATAGTTTTCACACAAATCAAAACAGATCTAAACAATTGAAGAAATATTAATTGCTTATGGGTAGGCTAAGCCAATATAATAAAAATGACAGTTCTATCTAAATTAATTTATTTATTCAGTGCCATGCCAATCAAACTACCAAGAAATTATGTTATAATGCTAGAAAAAAAAGTAACAAATTTCGTCTAGAAGAACAAAAGGTCAAGAATATCAAGGGAGTCAATGGGAAAAATTATGGAAGAATGTGAATGGCCTAGCAGTGTTATATTTCAAACTATTATCATGAAAACAATCTGGTATTGGCTAAGAAATAGAGTTGTAGGTCAGTGGAATAGAACAGGTAAATAGTACATAGTAGTAAATGACCATAGTAATCTAGTGTTTGATAAACCCAAGGATCCAAGTTTTGGGGGTAACAACTCATCATTTGACAAAAATTGCTGGGAAAACTAGAAAGTAGCATGGCAGAAACCAGGCATAGACCAACATCTCACACTGTATACCAAGATAAAGTCAAAATGGACACATAATTTAGATATAAAGGGTGATATCATTAGCAAATTAGTTGAGCATGGGAAAATGTACCTGTCAGATCTATGAATAAGAGTTTTTGACCAAACAAGAGCTGCAGAGGATAACATGAAGTAAAATGGATAATTTGGGGCAGTCAGGTGGTTCAGCGGAAAGAATGCTGAGCTTGGAGTCAAGAAAACTCATCTTCCCAAGTTCAAGTCTGACCTCAGACACTAGATTATGACCCTGGGCAAGTCACTTCACCCTATTTGCCTCAGTTTCCTCATCTGTAAAATGAACTGGAGAAAGAAATGGCAAACCATTCCAGTATCTTTGCCAAGAAAACTGCAAACGGGGTCACAAAGAGTCAGACATGACTGAAAACAACTGAGCAATAACAAAAAAATGGATCATTTTGATTACATGAAATTAAAAACTTTTTGCCCAAACAAAACCAATGCAGTCAAAATTAGAAGGAAAGCAGGAAAGTGGGGGGAAATTTTTTTACAGCAAGTTTGTCTGATAAGGGCCACATTCCTCAAATGTATAGGGAACTGAGTCAAATTTCTAAAAATAACAGCCATTCCCCAATTGTCAAAGGATATGAAAAGACAGTTTTCAGACAAAAAAATCAAAGCTATCCATAGTCAAACTTTCGAAATGCTCTAAATCACTATTGATCAGAAAAAAGCAAATTAAAATGACCCTAAGACTTCACTTTAACACCCAGCAAATTGTCAAAAATGACAAAAGATGGGAATAGACAGTTTGGGTGAGATTGTGAACAGATAGGTATACTAGTGCATAATTGGTAGGGCTATGAGTTAGTACACCCATTTTGGAAATCAATTTGGATTATGTAAATACAGTGATTAAAAACTGTCTATAGGTATATACTCCTCAAGGATAAGAAGAAAGTCCCCCTATACACCAAAATATTAATAGCAGTACTTTTGGTGGTATCCAAGAACTGGGAGTAAAAATAGATGCTCATTGATTGGAGGACTTTGTGGTACAAGAATATAATGGAATATTACTGTGCTGTAAGAAATTACAAATACATTTAATATAGAGAAGCATGAAAAGAGCTGCATGAACTGATGCAGAGTGAAACAGAGTCCATAAACATTTATTAAGAGCCTACTATGTGCCTGGAACTGTACTAAGCACTGGGGATTCAAATCTGAAAAAGAAAGACCCTCTGCCTTCAAGGCATTTACAATCTCATTGTAAAGACAAAACATAAAAAGAAGCTGAGAGGGCTGGCCTGGGGCTCTCTTTAAATGGAGACTTTGGGAGGGGTCCTTTGCTCTGCCCTCCAGCCCTCCAATGAAAGAGGCGGAGGGTCCTGAGGATGCCAGTGAGGTGTGAGGGTCAAAGCTACTGCCATCTTGGTAGAATAATGAGTGTCCTGATCATGAGGTTTCCTGTGATGGCCACATCAATGCAAATAGAAAAAACTACAACCACCAAACAACCAAAAGTGAATGTTGCAAAATTACAAGGAACAAGCATTGCCCCAGTGAAGAGACAGGAGAAAACATCTCCCCTCCAGAAGTGGGAGGTCCTTAGGCGGGGATGTAGGGAAGCTCTCATGAGCTAATGAATGTAAAGTGCTTTGCAAACATAATTGTTGCTGTCATTCTCTGAGCCTTCCACTTTCCTCCTGCTGACCTCAAGCACTGTTCACAGGGGTGTGCTGGTATATATTGTAGATCCCTCTCCAAACCATTTTGAACCCCAACATCTGAGATAGGCCCTAAACCTGGATTGGCCAATCAGCAGAGACATTTTGGCCCGCTCTGGGCTTAATCTGCCATAATGCTTTGCATTGTGTTGCTCTCTGAGCGAACCCAGAATGCCCCTTCCTGTGTCAACAGCTGAAGCTGATCAAGAGCACTCTTCTGTTTTTGACCACTAAGGCACCTTGATCCAGACACTACCTTAAATAGTGAAACTTTTCTTCTTAGTGTTTTATGCACATATACCGTGTTATGTCATGTTAATGGTAAAAGAAACACAGTTATCCTGGATCTATAATTTCAATTGACACTTTGACATACTCCTGTCTTATTGTATTTACAATCTATTCACTTAAGAATTTCCTTTCTCATATCATGGTTAAACATTTGGGGGCCATAATTTTGGCTGACATTGGCATCCTGAGCCAGGAAGGGAGGGAGGGGTGAGAGGGAATTGCTCTGAACATATAAAAATCCTCTTTGTCTGTCCATCTTTGGGTTCATTGTCTCACAATGAGCTCCCATGTGTCTCCCTATATGCAGGTTTAGTTGAGACACATAAACACTCACATTCAGGCTAATTTTGTTTGTCTTTCTAAGAAAGAACTTAGTAATGGTTGACAACATTTAACAACCAGCCTCTCCTAAAAAATAATATGCACATACACTCACACATTTAAGTTTAATCTGCATTATTAACATATTCTTAAGCTTAGACAATCAACGAAGCTATAAATCAGGCCCAACTGGTAGCAATGACTAATTTCTGTGGTTCAGGATCATCCTGAAAATGTAATAACCCACCGTCACAAACCAGGGAGAGCTGGCTCCTGCACATCCCTGTGCATAGGTGGGGAACATTAAAGGCATTTTCAGACTTTTTCAATATGGTGAACAGTTTTGCTGGGGGGGGGGGCGGAGTTCTCTTCATATTCTTTTCTTTTTTTCTTTAAAAATAGTATTTTGGCTCTTTGGAAGGGAAGAAAGATAAAAAGAGAATTTTTTTAAAAAATTAATTTATTTTTAGTTTTCAACATTCACTTCCATAAGCTTTTGACTTTTACATTTTTCTCCCCCTCCCTCCCCACCTTCTTCCCCAAGACAGTGCTCAATCCAATATAGGCTCTACATATACATTCCTTTTAAACATATTTTCACATTAGTAACGTTCTAAGGAAGAATTAGAACTAATAGGAGGAACCACAAGGAAGAGGAAACAAAAAAAAACAGAAGAAAAAATATAGCAAATAGCATGCTTCCATCTTCATTCAGACTCCATGGTTCGTTGTCTGGACGTGGACAGCATTTTCCATCATGAGGCCTTTGGAGATGTCTTAGATCCTTGCAATGCTGAGAAGAGGCAAGTCTATCAAAGCTAGTCATCTCACAGTGTGGCTGTTACTGCATACAGCGGTTCTCCTGATTCTGCTCATTTCACACTGCATCAGTCCACACAGGTCTTTCCAGGTTTTTCTGAAGTCAACCTGCTCATCATTTCTTATAGCACAATAGCATTCCATTACATTCATATACCACAACTTTTTCAGCCATTCCCCAGTTGATGGGCATCCCCTCCATTTCCAATTCTTTGCCACCAAAAAGAGAAATTTTATCGATGTAAAAATGAACGTCAACTAAAAAGCATTATTTAAAAAAGTTTTTTTAAATTGTGCTTTATATGCATTCTGTTATTTGAGCCTACCAACAGCCTTGTGAGGTAGGTACTGCAGGTATTTTTATCCCCGTGTTACAGATGAGGAAACTGAGGATCAGAGCAGTAGCATCTTCTTCAGGGCCACACAACAAGCAAGTGTCACAAGAATTTGAACCTAATTCCAACCTTCCTGGACATATTGAGGCGTCTAGTTTTCAGCATTCCTCTGCCCCCACTTTCCACATTTTGCCCTGGAAGTGATAAGCAAGTCAATCCATTATCTATGGAAACATTGTGACAATCCACTTCCTTATGGCTCCCCTCACCATCCCTGTGACTCCTCAAACAAAGAAATTCCTTTTCTGGACACTGCTCCCCTATTCAATTATCTCCCAGGATAGAATGTGAGCTCCTTGAAAGCAAGAATAGTTTTGCTTTTATATTTCTGTCCCCTGTATCTAACACAGTAGCTGGCACACAGTAGGTACTAAATAAATGATTTTTCATTCATTCAGTCGTTCATCGTGTACATTCACTAAGCCATATTCAGTAATTAACTTGAGGAATCTCACTTTTTAGCAGCTCCCCACCCCCACACAGTGTCTTGGTCAAAGGCAGACCCCATGGCACTTCTCCTGGGTGGAGAAAGCCAGCCAGAGGACAAAAGGGATCCAGAGTGGAGTCAATGAGAAGTAAGAACCAAACAGTGGGCAGAGGGTTGGAAGGGGTATAATGGTGGCCATGGTCAGACTTGCCTACAGTTTCTGGATCTTCTCTTCAAAGGCTTTGTCAGGGAGTAAAACTTCCACTGTGTAGCTGACCTTCTTGGGGTGGACCAAACTGTAGGTGTTGTCAAACCTCAGGACATCTGCAAGGCACAGACAGACATACAGAGAGGTATATCTTCTGTAGCTCCCCGCTGTCTACTGAATTAGGCCTAAGCTCCTAACTAGCATGGAAGGACAGGCCTTCAACCTGCCTGCCAAGCTTTGTTTCTTAGTACTCCCCTTGAAGCATTTTATGGAGAAGGGGTTGATCAGGGGACCCCTCACCATTTGAGGTTCTCCAAAGCCATTTGAGGAAATTACAGGATGAAAGGGGCAGGTAATGGAGACAATGAGGTGCAAAGATTTTGCCTCTTTCACATGCTGAGTGTTGCATTCATAGCTTTCAAATTGCCTACAACCTTGAGTGACTCATGACCCATGAGTATAGGGATCTATTCACAGACTTTAGAGGGTGTGAAGCTGATGGTGGCCCATTTGTACTTTGTAAAGGGTTTTCTCCTTACAGACTTGAATGAGTCAGTGCAGAGAAGTGTTTCTACTTGTTCTGCATCAAGTTGACTGAGTTATAGGGTGGCTAGCCATTAGATGACTGAAAGGTCAGCCATACCTCTGATGTGGCCTTAAAAGCTACAAACCAGCTCTGATAAAGTTATATCTGGCAAGAGAAAAGAAAGATAGTTATAGAGGAGGGTTTCTGTTTCACTCTTTTTTTTCCACAGCCCATTTTTCAGAGTACAGTAGTGAATTTCTTTTTTTCTCTTCCACCCCCAGGCACCTAAGTAATGGGGTCTCACAGTACAGAAACTAAAAACAAAACAAGACCAAACAAACCCAAGCATTGACTAAGCATCTGCTGTATGCCAGGCATGTAAAAAAATTTCATTTAATCTTCAAAACAACTCTGGGACCTAAACATTATTATAACCGATATTTTACAGTTAAGGAAACTAAGGTAAATAGAGTTGAAGTGACCTGCAGAAGGTCACACAACTAGGAAGTGTTTGAGGCTGAATTTGAACTCTTGTGTTCCTCCCTCCACTATCCACAGCACCACTAGCTGCTGGACTCTCCCTTTAAGAAATGCCATTCCCACGAGGAAACAGGGCCAGAGAATATAGCTTCAGAACACAAAGAGTATCAAGAAAAAAAGATAAGGGAACAGCAAGATGGCACAGTGGATAGAGCACTGGCCCTGGAATCAGGAGGACCTGAGTTCAAATCTGGCCTCAGACCAAACACTTGACACTTGCTAGCTGTGTGATCCTGGGCAAGTCACTTAACCCCAATTGCCTGAAAAAAAAGAGAGAGAGAGAGAGAGAGAGAGAGAGAGAGATGCCATCCCCAAGAGGAAACAGGCCCAGAGCATATAGCTTCAGAATACAAAGAGTATCAAGTACAGAGTATCAGGAAGAAAAGATAAGGAACCTAAAGACATTTGGAGTTCTTCAGGGCTGGTAGTGTGAGTTTCCTTGACCACATGCATTTCCTCTGTGTGTGCCTCTCTACTAGAATACATTATAGATGTGATTACTTTTTTTTTTTTGATACTATGTGTATTTGTGGGAGAGGGCATCTTAGGTTTATGGGGGGAATGCTTTATAACCACTATTCATGCCATCCACTTCAATAAATGTCTTTGCTTTGAGCTAATTTGGTCAACTAGCTGACTATTAAAGGGAAATACACACCAGTGGGGGCTCATGAGTTAGTTTTAGTAATATGAACCTACATAGTACCTTCAATCTGGGTTGGTCATCATTTGGGTGACCCAGATTGCAAGTACAATGTGGTGGGAGGGGAGGTAGCCCAGAGGGGTCACTACACCCATGTCCCAACCAAATAAGACTAGACACTAGTCCTTGCTCTTATCTGAGCCCTCCTCCACCTCAGTACTGTTGCTCATACTGACCTCTATACCTGGAATGAGCTAGAAATCCCCACCACCACTCATCTTCATATGGTAAAGTCTCTCTCTTCCTACAAGGCCCAACACAGGTACCCCCAGGAGCCAGAAATCTCTGCCCGGCATGGGGGACACTACAGAGAAGGGAAGGAGAACATTTAAATGGAGCCCAAGTGTGGATTGGTGGACACAGAAGACATAAAAGGTAACTCCACATTAAAACTTGAGGCTGAGGGGCAGCTAGGTAGCACAGTGGATATTGTGATACTGGCCTTGGAGTCAGGAGGACCTGAGTTCAAATCCAGCCTCAGACACAAGACACTTACTAGCTGTGTGACCCTGGGCAAGTCACTTAACCCCGATGGCCTCACTTAAAAAAAAAGCAAAAAACAAACAAACAAAAAAAACCAAAAACTTGAGGCAGGGGGAAGGAGTACTCAAGGAAAGTGGAGATGGGAGAGAAAACAGCAGCAGAGATGGCCCCAGGGCAGAGCCCCAGGTGAAATCTGGCCTTCCCCTAGCCTGGGGGGCACTTCCTCACACCAGAACAAGGTAGGGACAAACCACAGAGTCACAGGAGAGACCCCAGGCCCACCTAGTCCAACTCACACACAAAAGGATCCCCCCATGACATATCCAACAAACAACTATGG
Source organism: Vombatus ursinus (assembly GCF_900497805.2). Lineage (NCBI taxonomy): Eukaryota > Metazoa > Chordata > Mammalia > Diprotodontia > Vombatidae > Vombatus > Vombatus ursinus. The sequence goes on along the minus strand of NW_020941065.1, from coordinate 18,809,360 downwards.
AACCTCAGCCTGAAGACCCCCTAGTGAGGGGGGACCCACCCCATCCCGTGGGTGCCCATTCCACTTGGGGCAGTTCTCATCAGGAGGAAGTTCGTCCTGGCTCCAGGCTAGAACTAGGCTCTCTGCACCTTCGTCTCCTTGCTCCTGGCTTTGCTTCCTGGGGCCACTCAGAACAAACCATCTCCCACGGGACAGCCCCCTAAGTACTAGAACAGCTGTCCTGCTCCCCACCCCCACTCCTGATCTCTCCTCCTGCCTGATCATGCCCAGTCCTTCAACTGATCTTCTGGGGCATAGAGAGCCCTGGCTCTTCCTGCTGCCTCCTCTGGGCACTCTCCAGATGATCACTGTCCATCTTAAACTGTGGTGCCCAGGACTCAACCCTGTAATTTAGATGAAGCATGACAAAGGCAAAGAAGGGTGGGACTGTGGCCTCTTTGTTCCTTTAGGTTCTCTCTCCTTAATGCAGCCCAAGGTGGCATGAGGATTTTTGGCTGCCATAACACTCTGCTGATTCCTAGCAAGCTTGCAGTCCACTGAAACCCCTAGATCCTTTTCAAAACAGCCTTTATGAATCCAGGCCTTTCCCAGTTTGTATTTGTGAAGCTGGTACTTTGTGTCCAGGTGTAAACTTTGTATTTATTCCTGTTGACTTGCCTCTTATTAGATTCAGACCAATGTTCTAGCCCAGGGCTGGGGAACTTGTGGCCTCCAGGCCACATGTGGCCCTCTAGGTCCTCAAGTGTGGCCCTTTGACTGAATCCAAACTTCACAGAAGAAATCCACAGGTTCCCCACCCCTGTTCTAGCCTCTCAAGAATCTTGCATTCTATCTCTGGATTAGCTATCCTTCCTTGTTTCAAGTCATTTGCAAAACTGATGACTTTATCTAGGTCAATGATAAAAAAAAAATACTGACTACACTACCAAGCCCATATCCCTCCACTGGAGATCCCCTTCCATGCTCAGGAGGCATCATTAACAACCACTCCTTGGGTTCAGTCATCCAGCTAATTCTGGACACACCCCCCCTTTAGCCTCCATGCCTCCATTTGCTAGAATATGGTGAGATTTTTTATTAGCATTAGTGAAACTGAGGTAAACCACATCCACAGCATTCCTCTCCTCTCTTCCCATCCTCTTTTTAACTCTCTAGGGTCTGGCTTCTGACCTCATAGCTCAGTCACATCTGCTCTCTTCCAAGCTGCCAGTGACCTCTTAGTTGCCAAATCCAATGGCCTTGTCTCAATCCTCATTTTCCTCATCCTCTCTGCAGCCTTTGGCATTCCTGATCACCCATTTCTCCTCAATTCTCTCTTCTCTCTAGGATTTCAGGACCCTGTCCCCTCCCCTGGTTGTCCTCCTCCCTCTCTGACTGCCCCTTCTCGGTCTCCTTGGCTGAATTCTCATACAGATCACATCCTCTAACTGCAGGTGTCCCACAGGGTCCTTTCCTGGTCCCTCTTCTCTTAGCGATCCATGGGCTCCATTGTCATCTCTATGCAGATGATTCCCTCATCTAAATATCCAGCCCTAGCCTCTTTCCTGCCCTCCAGCATCACATCACATCATCAACTACCTTTCCAGGATCTCCAGCTGGATGTCTCATAGATGTCTCAAACTCAGCATGTCCCAAACTGAACTCATTATCTTTTCCCCTAAGTCCCCCCACTCCAACCTACACACACACACACACACACACACACATTTTCCTTTATTACTGTAGAAGGCAACACCATCCTCCAGTCCCTCAGGTTCACAGTCTAGGAGTCTTTCTGGACTTCTCACTATAGGTCTCCCCCTCCCCCTCCCCCCATCTAACCTGTTACCAAGTTGATTTCACCTTTGCAACATCTCTCAAATATGCCCCCTCCTCTCTTCGGATGCTGCTATCACTCTGGTGCACCATCCTCATCACCTTACACCTAGACCATTGTAATAGCCTACCAGTTGGTCTCCCTACATCGTCTCTTCCTGTTCCAGTCCAGTCTATTTAGCTGCCAAAATAAATTTCCTGAAGTGTTGGTCTGATCATGTTATCCCATACAAACCCCCCCATCAACTTCAATGGTATCCCAATTCTAGGATCAAAATAAAAACCCACTGACATTCAAAACCCTTCACAACCTAGCCCCCTCCTGTCTTTCCAGTCTTCTTACCCCTTACCTCCTCCCACATCCTTTTCCATCTAATTAACACTGGCCTCCTGGTTGTTCCACAAACAAAACACTCCCTCTCTCTCCACCCTTGGCATTCTCTCTGGCTGCTTCTTATGCCTGGAATGCACTCCCTCCTCACATCACCCTCCTGGCTGGACTGGCTTCCAAGCCTTAGCTAAAGTCCCACGTTCCACAAGAAGCCTTTGCCCTATCCCCTTAATCTTATTTCCCTCCTATTGATTATCTCCAATTTATTCTGTGTATAGCTTGTTTGTACACCTTAGATTGTGAGCTCCCTGAGAGCAAGGACTATCTTTGGCCTTTCTTTGTATCTCCAGTGCTTAGCACAGGGCCTGGTTCACAGTAGGTGCTTAATAAATGTTGATGGATTGACAGACTGTTTTAGTAATCTTGTCCAAAAGGGCAGTGAGGTTGGTTCAGCTAGGGTAACTTGTTCTCTATGAAGCCAGGCTGGCTCTTTGTAATCCTCATCTCCCTTTCTGGATATTCTCCAACCATATCTTTAATGATCTTTTCCTGACTTCTTCCAGGAATTGAAGCCAAGCTCATTGCTTTTGGTTTGTAGACTTTCTGCTTCCTTTCCAAATCAGCACATTTTCCCTCCCCCTTTCCTCATGAGATTGCTCCCATTTTCCATGATCTTTCAAATATGTCACTCACAGACACCAGGTTCTGTGCAAGTGAGAGTGCCATCCTCAGGGACCAGGTGAGAGTTGTACTTCTGGGTGGGCAGCACCTCAATCATCTCCTTTGCCCTCTGTCGCTCCCCCATCTTTGTCTTCAGGTAAATCCCCACGCCAATGTCCAACCCATCCAACATGGGCTGCCATCTGCAGAAGGAGAGACGTTGGTTCCTCTTGCCACGTGCTCTGCCCTCGCTAGGATCCTGTGCCCCATGCTCCTGCTGACACACCCCCACAGCTCCCTTCTGGGGAAGGGGAGACTAGACAGACCCCTACCTCAAGACACAGCCTGGGAAGAGGATCTCAGTCTCCACCTGGTGGCAGGAGCCCCAATTGACAGACACTGTATGCTCATACTGCATTTTCATCTGGTTCTGTAGGTAGTATTTCTTGGGGACCACGCCCCCATATTTAATCTGCCAGAAGAGAACGTGATGACCTTTGGGCTGATGGATCTGCCCTCAGCTCCTGTTCCACTCCTGGCCCCTGGGGGTTTCTTACCTTGGTCAGGTATTTGGGGCTCCCATCAGGGTCTGTTAGGGTTCCCCCATACTCTGCAGGCAACTGGTCAGGGCTAATTAATTTCTACAAATCCTCCTTCCAGTTTGCTGATGGGAGAAAAAGAAGATTCTAGAGTGAGAGGAGGAAGAGATTCCAAGAAGAGATTTGGACAATGAGCCCAATCCTTAAGACCTTGCATGTTCTCCCTAAGGACAACTGAGCTCCACTGGGGAGAACATGCCTCCAGGTGTTGGGGGAATGTGGGTTCTTGAGTTCTTGCTAGAGCCTCTCCGTAAATGGCTCTTTGTAAAAGCTAATTGAATTTAGTTGGTTAAGTGATGTTGGTGTGATGATCCCTTGGAGGGTAGAGATTCTACCCTCTAAGGGAGATTCTAACTATGTGATGATGTTTTGTTTTTCATTCAGTGTCCAAGTCTTCCTGACCCCATTGGGGCTTTCCTTGCCAAAGACACTGCAGTGGTTTGTCATTTCCTTTCATGGTTATTCCTCTGCAGACTGGACTCCATGCTGAAATGGAGGTCCTGCTCTGATCCTGGGGTGCTGCTTGCTTCTGAACTTCCTCCTTTCCCTGTACACAACACAGGGCCTCCCTAAGCAGGTCCACTAGTCTTGTGCATAGGTCCCTGTCACTGTCAGCCTTAGATCTGTGGTCCAGAACCAGGTAGTGGGCAACAAAGCTGCTCATTGGCACCTTTCCCCATCAAATGATCTGTGTGGGTCTGAGCCCTCATCTGGCCCTGGTGCATGGTCTTTGCCAGAAAGATGGAGATCTATCTGGTGACGCTGGAATCCTTGCTGTTCCTTGCACAAGCCCCTCCATCTGCCACCTCTGGGCACTGGAGTTGGCACCAGTGCCTGGAATTTTCTCCCTCCTCATCTTCACTTCTGGATGTCCCTGGCTTCCTTCAAGTCCCAACTTAAATCCCACCTTCTGCAGGAAGTCTTTCCTGGTCTCTCTTCATCTAGTGCCTTTCTTCTGGTGATTATTTCCTAGTCATCCTCTATATCACTTTTTTGGTCCATAGCTGTTTGCAGCTTTTCTCCCCTGTTAGACCATGAGTTTCTGGAGGGCAGGGACTGTCTTTTGCCTTTCTTCTTACTCCCAGTTCTGTGTCTGGTACATAGTTAGCACTTAATAAATGTTTATTGACTGACTGAAAAACAAATGTGCCGAAATAATATCCCAGGCAAGAAAGTTACTTGTTTCATGAGATCATAGAACTACAGCTGTCACAGACTGTAGAGACCATCTGGTCCAACCTCTCATTTTTCAGAAAAGGAAACTGAGGACCAGAGAGGTTTCACTGATTTGCCTGCGGACATACAGGTGGAAAAATGTCAGAGCTTGGATTTGAACACACAGCCTCAGACTCCAAATCTATTCTTTCCATTAGCCCATCAAAATCCCTTCAAGGATCTGTGATTCTGTCAATTTGAAGACTCTAACCATGACAAGAGATCCCTACCTCTTTGGTCTTCATGATTTTTTGTGGCTCCAAAATCATTTCTCACTGGCCAACCGAATGACAAGCCTCTCTGAACTTCTCCTTTCGCCCTGCCTGATCCCTTATTTCCATTCCCCTTAACACCCTCCCCCAAATGTCCCCAAATGCAGCCCACCTTTTCCACTGTGCCCTCTGGAATGCCTGGCATGTAGACAACAAACTTGCTTTCATCTTAAATCTTTTTTTTTCTTACTCCTTCCCTCACCTGGCTCCCTCCTCATGACACCTCCTTCCTAGTCTCCCTTTCTAGCCATGGCTACCCTTTTATTCATTTCCCCAGCTCACAGGTTGAGATGAAGAAGTTGGGACACTCAGTCCCTTTTAGCTATTACCACGGTCTCCCTCTACCTCTATCACTTATTTACTCCTCCTCCTTTGAGGTTCACTCAGTCCATATCTACTACCCAATCAATATCCTGATAGCTGCTATGTACATATGTCCAGGTGACTTCCCTTCTTTCCTATGTGAATTTAGGGCATGCCTCAATCTTTGTCTCCTCCTCAACTCCTGCCCTCATACTAGGGGACTTCAACAAACATCGATGCTCTGTCAAACACTCTAACCTCATAGCTCTTCAATTGATTCACTTCCCCTGAGCTACTCCTCCACCCCATCTCAGCCACACACAAAGATGGTCATAACCCTTCATCTTGCCATCACCCACAAATGAAACACATCTATGCTCAAGAACTAGGAAATTCTCTTGTCTGATCAAATCTATTAGTAATTCTGACCCCAATTCCATTTCATTCCACCTCTTCCTCTGCCTTGCAACCCTAAATCCTATCTTTCACCCTCACCATGACTTCCAACCCCGCCATTGCCCAGTTCTTTCACAAGCCATCACCCTTGCACTGGCTACACTCTCTTCCCTTCCCCATCTTGATCCCTTGGTGAACCCATTTAACTCTACACTGTCCTCTTCTCTTGTGTCCCTTTCCCCTTTATCTTATCACTGATCTAGTCCTGCCTTAGATCCCCCATCCTCAGAAAAGAAAACCCCTTACTTGATCCATCCATCCCTGCTAGCTCCCATCCCATATCTTTCCTCCCTTTTTGGACTAATCTCCTTAAGAAGATCATCTACAACAGGTGAATCCACTGCCTTTCCTTTCACTTTCTTCTTAACTTTCTACAATCTGGCTTCTGACCTCATCAATCAATCAGAATTGTTCTCCTCAAAGTTACCCATGATGTCCCAACTATCAAATCCAATGGCCTTTTCTTAATCATCATCCTTCCTAAGCTCTCTTCAGTCTCTTACACTGTCTACAGCACCCACAGTATTCCATAATATTCTCTTCATTCTAAGTTTTTGGGATACTCCTCTCTCCTGGTTCTCCTTTGACTTATGTGTCCATCCTTTCTCAGTCTCCTTTTCTGGATCTTCATCCAGGCCCTGTCCCCTAATCTTGGCTATCACCCTTTTCTCTTCTCCCTCTATACTATTTCACTTGGTGATCTCATCAGCTCCCATGGATTCAATTGTTATCTCTATATTGATCATTCTCAAATCTACTTACTGAGTTCTAACCTCTCTGCTAACCACTGTCTCACATCTCCAGTTGCACATTGGACATCTCAAACTGCATGTCCCATAGACATCTTAAATTCAACATGACCATGCACTTTCCCTCTATTGCTTCTTTCCAATTTATCTTGTCTCTAGCTTGTTTGTGACATAGTTGTTTGTATATTATCTCCCTTATTAGCCTGAGTTGCTTGAAGGTAGGGAATGTCTTTTGCCTTTCTTTATATCCTTAATGCTTAACACATAGTAGGTGCTTGATAAATATTTATTGTCTGACTACCTGACCATCAGACACACAGTCTGTCGGTAGGCTCTTAAGATTTTACACTTTGGGTTATGTTGTAATTAGGGAAGCATGGAAAAAATATACCTGTCAGATCTACGGATAAGGGAAGAGTTTATAACAATAACAAAAAAGATATAGAAGATCACAGGAAGTAAAATGGTGAGTTTTGATTACATGAAATTAAAAAGCTTTAGCACAAAAAAACCCAATGCAGCCAAGATTAGAAGCAAAGCAGAAAACTGGTGAAAATTTTTTTACAGAAAGTTCCTCTGATAAAGGCCTTATCTTTCAGATATATAGGGAACTGAGGCACATTTGTAAAAAAAATAAATAAATAAATAAAAGCCATTCCCCAGTTACTAAATGGTCAAAAGATATGAACAGGCAGTTTTAGAAGAAGAAGTCAAAGCTATAATAATCAGGTGAAAAAATGCTCTAAATCACTACTGATTAAAGCAATGCAAATTAAAACAACTCTTAGGTACCATCTCACATCTGTCAGATTGGCTAACATGAATGAAAAGAAAAATGACAAATGCTGGAGGGGATATAGAAAAATTGGGACATTAATGCCTTGTTGGTGAAGTTGTGAATAGCCATTCTGGAGAGTAACTTGGAACTATGCTCAAAGAGCTCTAAAACTGTACATACTTATTGACTCAACAATACCACAACTAGGTCTGTACCCCAAAGAGATCAAAGAAAAGAGAAAAGGACCTATTTGTACAAAAGTATTTATAGTAGATCTTTTTGTGGTGGCAAAGAATTGGAAATTAAAGGGATGCTCATCATTGTTGTTGTTCACAAGAACCAATGATATCAGGAACATGATGTCTTGAGTTGCAAGTAAATTGGATTTAAGTGAGGCAGGACTGTGCAAAATCATCAGCCTCACTCTCTCCTCCTGAGCCATCTGGGTCCAGTGGCAAGATATAGATCAGGATGACTAGAGATGAGCAGATATAGTGGAAGAACTTGGCCTTTTTAAACTAAAGTTTTCCCCCAGGTCTTAGTTTGTCTGAGGCAACACCCATCTAATGGTTAAGCTAGGTAGAAATGAGGCAAAAGATGGCCTCTTTTACCTACTCAAAAAAAAATCAATCTGGGAGGGGAAGCCCCTCAGGGTTTCTGGCTACAACAGTGACCATTGCTTTTTACACTTACTCTGAGCCAACAACAATGGCCAACTGAGACTTGGGACATATTATTGTCTAATCAGTGAGAGCTAGAATGATTTGAGTTGAAGGTATAGTCAAGTAGCTCCATTTGAATCTCAATGGGCTTTATCAAAGACTGGTTTTCCAGAGCTCAATTTAAAGAAATTTATATTCCTCTGAGCAGAGCACCCACATATAATTGTATGAGTCCAGATGTGGAGGAGGGAGGGAGGGAAGGAAGGAAGGAAGGAAGGAAGGAAGGAAGGAAGGAAGGA
>NW_020941065.1:18800314-18801211 GCF_900497805.2 Vombatus ursinus | reverse complement strand
GGAAGGAAGGAAGGAAGGAAGGAAGGAAGGAAGGAAGGAAGGAAGGAAGGAAGGAAGGAAGGAAGGAAAGAAAGAAAAAAGGAAGGAAGGAAGAAAAGATGAGGAATAGCTGAACAAGTTGTGGGATATGATTTTGATAGAATACTATTGTTCTATAAGAAATGACAAGTAGGATGGTTTCAGAAAAACCTGGGAAGACTTGTATGAACTGAGCAGAACCAAGAAAACACACAGTAACAGCAATATTGTATGCTGATAAACTGTGAAAGACTTAGGTACTCTCATCAATAGAATGATCCAAAACAATTCTAAAGGATATATAATGAAAAATACTATTCACTTTCAGTGAGAAAAGCATTTTTAAAATTTTCTTCATGTTTTTTGGGGTTTTTTTTGTCTGTTTTCTTTTTCAACACGGCTAATATGGAAATGTTTTGCATGATATCACATGTATAATCGATATCAAAATGCTTGCCTTCTCAAGGAGAGGGATAGGGAGGGAGGAAGAGAATCTGGAACTCAAAATTTTTAAACATGAATATTAAAATTTTTTTTACATGTAATTGGGAAATATTTAATGAAATAAATAGAGTAGATAGTTTTTTTTTAAGACTTTACAATTTGGTAGGATCTGGAAGAAGCTGAGTTTTATCATTACAGTCGGGGTGGGGCATGAAAGTCAGACTTCAGGGGATGGAGTCACAAATCAGCATAAGACAAATCCACCCAGGCATGGTTAAGTGAGACCTAAGTTTTCTTCCCAAATTCTTTACTAAACTTTTCCAAGTCTGGCTTGACCCATCGCTATTTCATCTGGTCAAAAATGACCTAAATGGTGACCTCTGATTTACAATCTTCATTCACTCAATAACACTCCCTTGAAGAGAAGCTAGGAGG
>NW_020941065.1:18758877-18785314 GCF_900497805.2 Vombatus ursinus | reverse complement strand
TGTAGCACTTTAAGGGTTGCAAAGCATCCCACAGATATTATCTTATTCAATCTTCATAACAACCCTGGGAGGCAGGTGTTTTTATTCATCACCACCATTCTACAGATGAGGAAACTGAGGTAGACTTGCCCAGGATCACACAGTGAGTAAGTGACTTAGGTCAGATTTGAACTCAAGTCTTCCTGATTCCATGTGCAGTGCTGTATACACTGCATCACCTGTCTTATAAAGAGGATGGTTTCAGAGAACCCTAGGAAAACTTGTATGAACTGAAAAAGAGCAAAGTGATTAGGACAGGTAGAACAGTTTATACAAGAACAATATTATGAAGATCGACAATTTTGAAAGACTTAGAAATTGATCAGCACAATGACCAGAGGACTGTGATGAAACCTGTTACTCACCTCCTGATAGATAGGTGAAAGACTGGATGAGACTTTGTGTTTTGGATATGGCCAATGCAGAAACCTGATTTGCTTCAGTAAACATGTTCATAACAGGGGTTTTGTCTTTCCTTCTCAATAGTGTGGGGGGAGGAGGGAGAAAAGGCAATTTTTAAAATAAAAATAATCAAATTTATTTTAAAAATACTTAAAAGCTAAGCCTTTATTTCAAGGATAAGTTAGAGAGCAGTCATTAAAAGAATATTGCAGCTTTTTAAAGGTCATCCACCCCTCCCCTTCCTGTTCAACTTTGGTCTTACTTGTCTGTCTGCAGACAGGTGTTCATATACCTGCTAGCCTCCTGCTTCTGCAGTGGTAGTGATAGAGTGAAAGAAAAGGGGGCATAGGGCATGAAAGATCACAGTTTTGAGATTGTCTATAAACACTGACTTGGCGGGTGGTGCCCAAACATGAGCCCCAAGGCCCAATGGCCAATGAGCAAACATGCTTGGCATTCTTGCCATAAGCCAAACAGAAAACAGAAGGAAAGTACAGTTAAATAGGTTTCCATGGAAAGATAAATAAAGAATTGGTAGAATGAGTCTGTCCAAAGAAAACAAGAAACATCATTTCACAGGCCAAGTGGTCATCTTGTATTATAGTGCTTATGCTAATAACCATTTTAATAGCTAACATGAGTAAAGCATTTACAATGAGAGAGAAAGAGAGAGAGAGAAAGGAAGAGGGAGGGAGGAAGAGAGGGAGGGAATGGGAGGGAGGGAGGGAGGGGGAGAGACACAGAGAGAGAGAGAGAGAGAGAGAGAGAGTCATTTGATCTTCAGAGAGATGGTTTCAGAGCCAGGAAGGCTTGGATTCAAATTCCATGTCTCCCACATATTGGCTGTGTCACCCTAGACAATTCATTCAACTTCTAACCTTTAGGCAATTCTCTAAGACCTTAAGTAAAGACAATTTGAATTGGTGGAGGGGGTTCTGTATTCCAGTGAAGTCACAGATCTAGTGCCTGTCCCTAATAATCCAAAAGACCAACATAAAAATAATTTCTCTAGTGCATTAACATAGTTTTGGAGGATTAAGGGGTCTGGAAGTTCTGTGAAAAACTCTAAATTAAAATAACATATATATTTATACTTGGTGACTTCACTGCAAAGATGCAAATAGAAAGAATTCAGTGAAAAATATGTTGGAACATATGGACCTGGAATAAGGAAGGAGAGGGACCCAAAACTTGTAAAACTACTGAGAAGTCTCATACCTATAAATTATTAATACCTCCTTTGAGGAAAGAATAAAAAATGCTGAACACATGGATCTCCTAAGTAATGCAACAACAAACATCAAGAAATTGATTATATTTTAAACTACAAGATATGATTCATTCCCTATATGGCAGTCATTCCTAAATCGCCTAAGTACGATCAGATCATCAACTGGTTAAAGCAAAGGTCCTTCATCGTTTCTGAGTCATGGACAGAATTGGTAGTGAAACAGAAGAAATTGCTCTGTGAAGTTTGGATTCAGTCAAAGGGCTTCACTTGAGGACCTAGAGGACCACATGTAGCCTCAAGGCCACAGGCTCCCCACTCCTGGCCACTGTTCTCTTTTTTAAGTTGTTATTGTCTTCAATATTTTGTGCCTCCTTTACTGACTTTCTTGCAGCACCACTCTCATTTCTTTCCCCAATTTTTCCTCTACCTCTCTTGAGTTTTCAAATCCTTTTTGAGCTCTTTCAGGAATTCTTTTTGGGCCTGAGACCAATTCATATTTTTCTTTGAGGCTTTGGATGTAGTGGTTTTGACTTTGTTGCCTTCTCAGTTTGTTTTGATCTTCCTTGTCACGATAGTAACTTTTTATGGTCAGGTTCTTTTTTTGTTGTTTGCTCATTTTCCAGCCTATTTCTTGACCTTTAAATGTATGTTAAAGTTGGGCTCTGCTCCCCGGTACACTGAAGGTACAGTGTAGAAGGTACACCGCTTCAAACTTCAGGGGTTTTTTGCAGCTGTTTTCAGAGCTAGTTCTGGGGGTCTGTAAGTTTTCAGTTCTTCCAAGGTGATATGATCTAAGAAGAGGTGTGGTCACTGCTCACCTGGTCTGTGCTCTTGTCTGTGAGTGACTGTGAGCATTCTTTTCTTCCATGAAGCTGTGACCAGGGTCCCCACCCCCTGTGACCACAAGGTCTGGTGTGTTGCTGCTCATCCTCATCCTGGGACTGTGACCCAGGACTACAATTTGCACATGGTCCTGCCCTCAGTGCCAGCAAAGGGACCCCTGTAATCCCCTTTTGACTAGTAGTCTTACCCCCTTACCATCTGTGGGCTGAGAGCTCCAGAAGCTGCCAATTCAATTGCCCCCAAGGCTTCCTGCTGTCTTAAGGGGGCAATGTCTGCACTGGGCTGTCCACTCTCACCCTGACTTGACAGACCTTACCTGCTGACTTTATAGGTTGTCATCGGCTGGAAAAATTTTTCACCCCATACTTTTGTGGGTTCTGCCACTCCAAAATTCATTCTGAGGCATTATTTTAAAAGTATTTGGAGGGGAATTTGGGAGAGCTCAGGAAAGTTTCTTTCTTTTCTCTACCATCTTGGCTCCATTCTCAACAAATAATATTTTTAAAGAAAAAAAAAGAGTAAGAAGAGAAAAAAAATCAGCCAAACTGATTGCCTTATGGAAGAAGTCTGAAAATGTCTGCAGTGTTCCCCACCTGTGCACAGGGATGTGCAGGAACCATCTCTCACCAGCTTGTGAGAGTAACTTATTACATTTTCAAGGTGGTCATTTACACCACAGAAATCAGAAATTGCTACCATTCAGTGTCTGGTTTATACTTTTGTTGACTATCTATGCTTAAGAACATGTTAATAAAGCAAATTAAATTTAAGTTTATGTTTGCATTTTTTATTGAGAGCCTGGTTATTAAATCTATATCAGCACACCCCCCCTCATATTCTATAAACAGTGTTTGAGCTCAGCAGAAGGAAAATGGGACAACAATTATGTTTGCAAAGTGCTTTACATCTATTAATTCATTTGAGCCTCATGACACCCCTGCCTAAGGACCTCCTATTTCTGCAAAGAAGGGGCAATCCTTGTTCCTTGTAATTTTGCAATATCTATTTTTGATTGTTTGGTGATTGTTGTTTTTTCTGTTTATGTTATTGTGGTCATTATGAATGTTGTTTCCATCAAGCCCCCAGGAAACCTCATCATCAGGAAAAAACCAAGCTCATTATTCTACCAAGATGGCAACAGCTTTGATCCTCACACCTCATCAGTGTTCTCAGCATCCTCCATACCCTCTGCTTCTTTCACTGGAAGGTTAGAGAGCAGAGCAAAGGACCCCTCCCAAAGTCTCCATTTAAAGAGGACCCCAGGCCAGCCCTCTCAGCTTCTTTCTGTGTGTTGTCTTCACAGTCAGATAGTAAGTACCTTGGACAGAAGCTGTCTTTCTTTTTTCCCAGTGCTTAATACAGTTCCTGGCACATAGTAGACTCAATAAATGTTTATAAGCTCTGTTCACTCTGCATCAGCTCATGTAGCTCTTTTCACGCTTCTCTCTATTCATCCTGTACAAAATTTCTTACAGCACAGTAATATTCCATTATATTCATGTACCACAAAGTCCCCCTATCAATGAGCATCTACATTCTTGGATAGCACAAAAAGTGTCACTATAAATATTTTTGTCTATATGTTATTTTTTCCAATTTGCTAGTTGTGAGGTAATAGCTTGGGGTGATTTTAATTTGCATTTTTCTATCATTAGTGATTTGGGGCATTCTTTCATATGGTTGCTCACAGTTTAGAAATCTTTTTATAACTGTTTATTCATATCTTTCAATCACTTCTCTATTGGGCAATGACTTTTGCTTTTTTTAAATATCTATCTCTATCTATCTCTACATCATCCATATCTGTATACATCTTAGTTGTCTATATATCTTGGTTACTAAATCTAATCTGAAAAATTGATACAAAGATTTTTTTTCCATTTGACCACTTCCCTTCTTATGCTTGATTCATTAATATTGTTTGAACAGAAGTTTTTTTTTAGTTTCATGTGATCAAAATTATGTATCTTATTTTTTTGTAATTTCCTCTATCCCTTGTTTGGTTAAGACTTCATCTCTCACCCATAGCTGTAAAAGGCATCTACTCTATATGTCTTCTAATTTTTGAATGGCATGGTCTTTAATATTAAGCTCATGTTTCTATCTTTAATTTCTTGTAGAATATGGTATAAGATGGTGGTCTAAACCTAATTTCTACAAGTCTGTTTTCTAGTTTTCTAAGTATTTTTAAAAATCAAACACTGAGTTCTTTCCTAAGTAATTCATATTTTTAGGTTTACCAAGCACTGAGTTGTTGAGTTTCATTGCTTCTAGTTCTCTTCCCTTGTCTAGTTTTTGCCATCAACTTACTTCTCTAATTTTAACCACTACAAAATGATTTGGATGACTACTGCTTTATAATATAGCCCGAGGTATGGAAGCACTATTCCACCTTTTCCTAAATTTTTCATTATTTCCCTTAGTATTCTAGCTATTTTATTTCTCCAGAAGAATTTTATTTTGTGTATTTCTATAACATATCCCTTTGATAAATTGGTACAATATTAAAAGTGTGAATTTATCTTGATTGTCTTGTCATTTTTATCATGTTGGCACTGCCCAGCCATGAGCACTAAATATTCCTACAGTTATTTAAGTTGTTCTTTATTTTTTTAAAGTAGCTCTTTGTAATTGAATCTAAGTATTTTGTGTGTTTCATTAGATTGAGCTTATAATATCTTCACACATTTTTGTTGTTATTTTTAATAGAATATTCCTTTCTATTACTGCCTTTTTGATTTTGTTGTAATAATATAGAAATTCTATTGACTTCTGTGGGTTTGTTTTGTGGCCTACAACTTTGCTGAAACTATTATTTCAATTAATATTTTTGATGATTCCCTAGGATTTTCTGAGTAAGACATCATGTTGCCACAGATAGGAATAGTTTTCTCTCCTCTTTCCCTATCTTTATCCATTTAATTTCTTTTTCTTTTCTTAGTTCTATTGCCCCTCAGTACAATGTTCTCTACTCAGGAGATTGTATAAGCCACCAATGTGACAACAGATCATTTCAAAGAAGCAGAGAATGTTAGACCTCAGCAGCCATCTACTCCAACCTGTAACTGAAAAAGATCCCCCACTATAACATGTTTGACAACTGGTGATCCAGCTTTTGATTGCAAACCTGAAAAGGGCAGAAACCACTACCTCCCAAGGTCAACCATCCCACTTATACATAGCTCTAATGGTCAGAAAGTTTTCCCTCAGCTTACCTCTTTGCAACTCCCACATATTGCTTCTGGTTCTACTCTCTGGTCAAAGGGAACATAAAGGGATCTCATATGACAGTCCTCCAAATACTTCACAGCAATGATTAAGATCCCCACTCCTCCATCAAGTCTTCTCCTATTTGGGCTAACCATCACCAGTTGCTTCACCCCCTTTCCATATGACATGGACTTAAGGCCCTTTTCCCTCCTGGTTGCCCTCCATCTTATCACTTCCTACCCAGAAGTGAATGTAAGACTCTAGGTGTTAGAAGGACCATGGCAGGACATGGAGGGACAATTACCTTCCTTCTCTTTGGGGCTCTGCCCTTCTTTATTCAGGCCAAGAAAGCATCAGATTTTTTGGGTGCCCTTTCACATTACTGGCTCATTTTAGGTTTACAGTTCACTCAGACTCCCAGACCTTTCCCCAAACAACCTAATGTCTAATCATGGCCCCTCATTCTTGTCCTTATGTTGACGATCTTCTGAACCAAATGTAAGACTTCACATTGATCACCATTGAAATTCATCTTCTGCCTTTCAGCCCGAAGCTCTAGTCTGGTCTGTCATGATCTTTTTGGCTCCTGACTCTGTCATTATCCAATATGTTAGCTATGTCTCCTGGTGCTGTTCCAGCTGCAATCTCATGGTGAAATCTCATCAAATTAATTTAGACACAAAAGCAATGAAAATAACAGGGTTAAGATGACCTAACATTAGAGCCATTCTTAGGCCCTATATGCAAATGGGTGAATCCCCTTACAAACTCTAAGGTGATTATAATATAACTCTTAATCACCCAGAATTTGGGGGAGAATCACTTCCAAACTCATGACTCAGGAGTAAAAATCTTAGAGTTCAGGTTCACTTCCTGAAAGCGACTGACCTGGTAGTTCCCAATGCCACCTCAATGAGAGGGCTATGGGTGGGACCTTGCCCATCTCTGAGTCTCTGCCTCACAGACAAGCTTCTCAGGGCAGTCTTGAGGTCTATAAAGTCACTTGAGGGAGACTGGGGATCTAAGGAAACCTCTTACTTTTGCTCTGGGGTCATCAGTGGTCTGCTGGTACTGTTGTCTTTCCCAGGCCTGGGTTAGCCTCCTCATATCCACTCAGGACCACCTCTTGTAGCCCCACTTTTTAAATGTCCTGACTCTCAGAAGACAACCCGTTCAAGTCTTCACTTAGAAATGTCCATCCTCAGTGTCCAAATGTGGAGCATCCTGGGAAATGAAGTCCAGAGAATTTATCCCAATAATTTGGGCCAATACATCGTAAGGAATGATCTCGTGGGAAGCCTCCTCAATCTCACTTTCTACACACATAAAATAGAAGGAATAAATTATTTTATTTCAGAGGCTGCTCCATAGAAGGACAATGTCCCTTAATTTTTTTTAAACGTATGTAATTATTCAAATGCTGCCCTTGACTGAAGGCATCTTATATCCTGTCTAATTTGGCTTGACCATTTGTAAGCTCACCCAATGGACTGTGAGGTAATGCTCAGATCTTGGTCCATTTTATTGTGTGTCTTACCCAGATTTAGTTTAAGAATGGAAAGATATTGGCCTGTCTTGGAAGGTGGAGGTCAGACTTTGTTACCTTGGCTACTTCCCTGAGTGTTTAGCCCAAAGGTTCATCCACTCTGCCCTGAGTAAGGGATACCCCTTGTGCATGTTTTTTGAGCCAGGAATGACAGAGAGAATTGGTCAGGGTCAGGTATCTATCAAATCTGCAGAAATTTCCTGATGTACCACCATAATTTGGTGACCCATAAATTGACCCCAAGTTCAGTCATGTACTGGATTTCGGGAGTCACCATTTTCCGGCACAACTGGCTGTACTGATGACTGATATGCTTCTTTAGGTTGTAACCAAGGATTGTCTTTGCCCCCATTGCCTGCCAGGGCTGCAGTGATGGTTTCTCAATGTCCTTGGCATCCACTGCATGCTCACCATCAATGCAGATCCTTTCCATTCGCTCGTTCTCCCGCCGCAGCGAGGCCACCTCGCGGGCCATGCGCTCCCGCCCGAAGGCCTCCACCTTGTGCCAGAAGCTGGCGTTGAAGTGGCGGTAGAGCAGCGCGTCCAGCTGGTTCCAGGCGGTGGCCCGCCGGTAGAGCTCGCCAGTCAGCCGCGGGACGGCGGAGGCCTGGCGGGCGTTGAGCTTGAAGTAGACGATGTCCTCGAGCTCCCAGCACAGCAGCTCCTTGAGCAGCACCAGCGACTCGTCGAAGTACTCCTGCAGCATGACCAGGTGGAACCTCTGCTCCACCTCCAGGATGTGCGCCTCCACCTGGGGGCTGCGGGGGTCCAGCCCGCTGTCGTAGCCCAGGTCAAAGAAGAGCAGGTTGCGGAGGTAGTGGGCGTTGAAGCCTTTGGGGTCATAGTAGCGGTGCGGGTCCTGCAGGAACTTGGCCAGCTTGTCGCGGCCCGTGAGCTTCCATGTGAAGGGCACCAACACCTCAAAGTACTGGAAAGATGACTCAAAGAGATGGGCTGGATCCCGTAGCACTGTGATGAAGGTAGCATTGGGGGTCACCAAGCTATGCACTTCAGAGTAGGAGAAACGCATATGGTTGCAGATGATATTGAAGCAGTCGCCAGGCTGGTAGTTGTGCACCATGTTACGCTTGAAGAAGGATGGGTAGTTAAAGTCACTCATTCCACTGGGGAAGGCAAACTTGAGGTTGTACTTCTGGCCAAAGCGGAGGAGGATATTTAACAGGGTGCTGCTGGCAGTCTTATGAGTCTTCATGAACACAACATCTAACTTTGGCCAGCAAGAGCCTTTGGGGATGTTGGCAGGTGAGGTGGGTGGAGAGGAACATTGGGCTGGTTCTGGGACCCTGTTGGGAAAGAGAATGGTGAGACCTTTGGTAAGAAAGCTATAATCATTTTATCTTATCATGTGTGACCTTGGGTAAGTCCTTTCTCCTCTCTAGGTCTCAGCTTCCTCATCTATAAAGTAAGAGCCGACCAAGAGATATTATTTGCAATGAGAAAACACTAGAAACCTTTCCAATAAGATTAGGGGTAAAACAAAGATATCCATGGTCACCACTGTTATTAAATATGGTTTTAGAAATGCTACCTCAATAAGATAAAACAAAGAAATCAAAGCAATAAGAACAGGCAAACATCCCGAATCACAGATAATATGATAGTTTACTTTGAGCACTATAGAGATTCAACAGTCAAATGCTACAATAAGCTCCACATAGAGAGCTATGTTATAAATAGAGATGGGCACATCCTGAAAATGTTGGAAGAGAACGGAATGGAGCTGCTTACACACCTGTGGCCGAGGGGAGAATTATTAACTGAACAAAAGGTAGAAATGATCATATAAGAGAAAAGTCAAGTTGGATTATGTAACATTGAAAAGTTTTTGTAAAACTATTAGTAGTACAACTAGAATTAGATGAGAAGCAGTTAAATGGGAAAACTTCTTTGCAGCAAACATCTCTATTAAAAGTCTTACATACAGGATATATTTATCTGTATATTTACATCTGTATCTACATCTATCTGTCCATCTACACAAATAGACCTGCATACACACACAAACACACATGCACGTGTACACGCATATGTACACATGCACATCTGACTATATGAGAACAAAAATCATTCCAGAGGAGATAAGTGGTCATAGGAGTGATAAGTGATGGGAAAGCAAGTTAACTGGTAGAAATAAGGTAGAGGAGTCAGGAGGGATAGAAAATAAGAGATATGCACAAACATAAAAAGAAAGATTAGAAGTAGAATTTGTTAGGGAAAATATATGTATGTGTATATATGTATATAATCTATATATAAATATATCTATGCTTAATTATAGCCTAATGGGGGCAGGGGCAGGGAAAGAACGGAGAATAAAGAACAAGGTAAAAAGTGCACAGCAGAGAACATAGGAAAATTTACAAGGAAGCAAAAAAAAAGATGGCTAGCTCTCAACACAATGTGCAATATTTATTACATAGGCTTTCTTGAAATGGAAGTTTATTGCTATATATTTTGAATCCTCTCTTATGTTCTGCTTGGCACATGAGCCTTTTTTTTTTCTTATTTTGTATTTAAGTTTATGATGTTTCTTTTTCTTTTCTTATTGTCTTTTTATGTTTTAGTATTTAAGTCTAAAATGAAAAAAAGAAGAAAAAGAAAGACTTGTATCTAGTAGCCAGTATTAAATGAAATAATATTTGGAAAGTGTTTAGCACAGTGCCTGACACACAATAGGCACTGTATAAACACTTATTCCCTTTCCTTTCTTCCTTCAGTAGGGAGAAGGGAGCAAGAAATATCAAGTATCATCTGGCCAACTCTACCCTCCATAGCAATGCTCACCCATATTACAATAGCAAATCTTGAAGGGACTGTAGAAAGACAAGCATTATTGATGGAGTTGGGAATTAGTTCAAATTCTAGAATTACACCAAAAAATTTATCAAACTGTACATGCCCTTTCACCAACTGATAACACTACTAGACACATGGCCCCAAGGAGGACAAAGAGCGAGGGGAAAGTTCTAGGTATACAAAAATAATTCTAATTGCACTGATAAAAATATTTATGGCAGTATTTTTTTGTAGTAGCAAATAACTAGAAAGAAAGTGAATGTCCATCTACTAGGCAGTGACTGAACAAAGAGGAATTTAATAGAATATTATTGTGCCATAAGAAATTGTAGATATGAATTCAGAGAAATTTGGGAAGACTTGTATGAAAAGATGTAGAACAAAGTAGGAAAAGCCAGGAGAACAGTTTACACAATGACTACAGTAATGTAAAGGAAAACGACATTGAAACACTGAAATTTGTATCACACTTAATTGGGTATGGAAATCTATCTTACCCTACAGGAAAATAGGGGGGGAAGGGGATAAGAGAGCAGAGGGATGATAGAGGGGAGGGCAGATTGGGGGAGGGGGTAATCAGAAGCAAACACTTCTGAGGAGGGACAGGGTCAAAACAGATAATAGAATAAATGGGGGGCAGGATAGGATGAAGGGAAATACACTTAGTTTTTCACAACATGACTACTATGGAAGTGTTTTGCATGACTATACATATATAACCTGTATTGAGTTGCTTGCCTTCTCAATGAGGATAGGTGGGGAGTGAGGAAGGGAAAAAATTTGGAACCCAAAGTTTTAAAAACAAATGTTAAAAAAAATTGAAAAAATTGTTTTCACATGCAATTGGGAAATAAGATATACAGGAAATGAAGTATAGAAATCTATCCTGCCCTACAGGAAAATTGAAGGGGAAGGGGATAAGAGAAGGGGGGGAGATAAAAAGGAGGGCAGATTAGGGGAAGGGGTATTCAGAATGCATGCCATCTTGGGGTGGGGGGAGGGAGGAGATGGGAGAAAATTTGGAACTCAAAATCTTGTGGAAGTGAATGTTGAAAACTAAAAATAAATTAATTAATAATAAAAAAATAATAAATAGAACTTGTATCAAGGCAGTGTTCAGTAATGACTTTATGAGACTAAGGGTGAAGAATGACTCCTATCTCTTGGTGGCGGACCATGGGTGTCAAATGAGGCGTGGCTAATTTTTAGATTTGGCCAATTTGTTTTGCTTGACTGTATTTATTTATTTATTATGAGGGTTCTCTTGGTGGGTGAGTGAGAGGGGGAAGTAACAGTGAAGTTAAGAGAAGATTATCAACAAAACTTTAATAAATAAATATGCAAATAAACAAAATGAGGGAGTTTGGAATAGATGGTGTCTAAGGTCCTTTCCAGTTCTTGTCCAGTTCTAACATTCTTTGTTCTAGGTTTCTTCTAGTTCTAACCAGCTGTGACCCCCTTCTATTCTGACTAGATTCTATATTATATATAGATATATAGATATACGTCCCTTCCAGTGCTGACAGACCAAAGTCCCTTAGATTTAATTTTGCATATTTTGCATTTGAAGGTTCTGTGAAGCTTTTACTCCCTATGTTCTGCCTTCATAAATCGAACACTCTGTGCTCTCAGATCCCCTTTGGGTCTGACATTCTATGCTCTAAGACCTCTTCCAATTATCTATGTTCTATTTTCAGCTCCTAAGTTCTATGTTCTGACATTCCTCTCAGTTCTGACATTTGTCTTTTTTCTTCCAGTCCTTCCATTCTACATTCTATGTTCCAGTTCTAACAGCCAGGAGTGCTTCAGCCTCTTCCTCTCCCCCAGGCTCTCTCTTGTCTGTGGTGGATATGAGTCTTCCTTTCATGGGCCCAGAGAGACATTACCTTTGAAGTGAGGGGCCCCTTCTATCCACTCCCCTTATAGGGTTTCTAACAATGGAACCCTCAGTCTGCGTGGGGGCCAGTCTTGAGGCCAGGAGGATGCCCAAGCCACCCTCTTTCCCACCTCTTTGCTTCTCACTCACTTGGTCAAGGTGGCTTGAGAAGGAGCAACACTGTACGAGTAGAGCAGCAATAGAAGGCCGGTAAAGAGGCAACCCAGAAGGAGCCCCTTTGCCATGCTGCGCCAGGGCTTCCTGCAGGATGGCATCTCAGTCACCTGGGGAACAGAGAGAGAGAGAGAGATAAAGGCAGCAGCTATGAAGTGAACAGCAGCAATCACAATGACCACTCCCCTTCATAGCTACCAGAGGATGTGTCCTCCCCTGTCTCATCTGAGCATCATATTGGAAGAAATTCACATGTAGGGAGACCTGGGAGGTTTGGCTGCTGGCAGATATCCATGATGAAGACGAGGCTATGTATACCTAACAGGAGCTCGAGAAAGCCACACGCCCTTGGAGACTGAGTGACTACACATTTCTGTTGGTGGAATCTTAACTGGGCCCTCAGTGCAGCAAGACAGTCCCTTCACACCTCCCTAAAGGTTGGCTCGCCTCCTCCTCCTCATCCTCCTCCTCCGCTTCAGTCCAGCAGCTCTTCCAAAACTTCTCATCCCTCCTCAAGCCTCTTCCAGAGCCTCTTCCCCATCTACTCAGCTGAGGACTTGACTTTCACCTGACTGACAATGTGAGGATCTGCCGGTGGAGTAGGAAAAGATTGAAGGACCTTCCACTGCTGGGGGATGCCAAGCACAGCTGTACTGACCAGACCCCTCCCAGGCTGTGGCTGCAGGGGAGAAGGGCTAGCACACACCTGGTAAGTGCAGCAGCAGTGGCTGTGGGCACTTGCAGGAGAGCAAAGGCACTGGTTTCAGCTCCAGGGCGGAGAGGACAGATGTAGTTTGCAGCCACCTGAGGGACTACAAGGAGAAAGATCATTTGCAGAACAGCATGGCTGGGGGCTCTAGCTGTGGCTTAGGAGTGGAGAGGAGAGCCCAAGGTTAAGCCCAAGGACAGACCTTAGAAAATAACAGTAGGAAATGCCTGAGACTCGGGACATCATTCCTCATACCTCAGGACTAGAACTTGATTACACCAATAGCTGCTGAAAACAAAATGAAACAAAAAAACAAATAAATAAAAATGAGTAAGCAGAAGAGAAAGAACCCAACCATAGATAGATAGAGAGATGGAGATATAGAAGATCTAGGTTCATATTCAGAGGAAGATAGCAAAGTGAAAAAAGTCACTTCTTTTTCAATGAGAAATGTCAAATGGTCCCAAACGCAAAAAGAGTTCTTGGAAGAACTTAAAAAGGACTTTAAAAATCAAATAAGAGAGATTGAGGAAAAATTTGAAAAAAAAATAATAAAAGCAATCCAAAAAAAATTACGAAAAGAAAGTCAACCAACTTGAAATAGAGAACCAAAAACTTAAGGAAGAAAATAATTAATTCTTTGAAAACCAGATTTGGGCAAAGGGAAGTTAATGACATTCTAAGACACCGAGAAATAATAAAATAAGATCAAAAGAACGAAAAAATAGAGGAGAATGTGAAACATCTCATCAGAAAAACAACTGATCTGGAGAACAGATCTAGGAAAAATAATATGAGTAGTTGGACCACCTGAAAATTTTGATTAAAAAAAAGAATCTTGATACAATATTACAAAAAAGAATCAAAGAAAATTGCCCTAAATTAGAATGTGAATGGGATGAATTTCCTCATAAAATGGAAACTGATAACAGATTAAAAATCTGAATTCAACATTATGTTGCTTTCAGGAAATTCTGTAAAAATGGAAGATACACACAAAGATAAAATAAAGGTCAGGAGCAGAATTTATTATGTAAAAAAAGCAGTGGTAGTAATCGTGATCTCAGACAAAGTTAAAACTAAAATAGATTTAATCAAAAGAGAAAAATAAGGAAACTACACTGTGTCAGAAATCTTATTCAATATTGTTTTAGACCATTTAAAATATCTAGACAGTATAAAATACCTGAGACTATACCTGCCAAAATAGACATATGAACTATATGAATATAAAAATAAAACTTTTTATACAAATAAAGTCAGAGCTAAATAATTGAAGTAATAGTTATTATTTATGGGTAGGTAAAGCCAATATACTTTTTAAAATGACAATTTTACCTAATTGAATCTATCTATTCAATGCCATGCCAAGTAAATTACTAAAAAATTATCCTACTGAGTTAGAAAAAAATAATAACAAAGTTCATATGGAAGAACAAAAGGCCGGGAACTTTAAAGAAACTAGAGAGAAAAGATGTAAAGAAAGTAAATTCAGGATTATCAGACCTTAAACTATATTATATGGTGAGAGCATTGTTGAAGTATAAAATGGATAATTTCAATTATTTTAAATTAAATTTTTCTTGTGTAAATAAAACCTATGCCACCAAAAATAGAAGGAATGCAGAAAATTGGGGGAAAACTTTCAGAGACAATGTCTCAGACAGTATGTGATTGGGTTATAATATTTCTGTAGTGTAGGAAGTGATGAGCTTTGTGATGTAGAAAAACATGGAAAGATTTGAACTTATGAAGAAAGACGCTATCTACTTCCAGAGAAACAGATGTCAAGTGGAAATAAGCATAGTATGGTCTTACATATGTGTGTACGAGTGTATATGGGTACATGTGTGTATGTTTATAGATATCTATGTACATGTATATTCATTTTGTACTCCAAGGCCAAACTTGCCTATTATTCCAATTATCTTTTGATTTCTTGCTTTAGCATTCTGATCCCCTATGATGCATATGACATATTTCTTTGGTATTATTTCTAGAAGACGTTATAGGTCTTCATAGAACCCATCAACTTTGCACTCAATATGCCAGCAAATTTGGAAAACTCTACAGTGGCCACTGCATTGGAAAATATCCATTTACATCTAAATCCTTAAGACAGCCAGTGCCAAAGAATGTTCAAATTACCAAACAATTGTGCTAATTTCACATGCCTAGCATGCTGAAATCTTAAGCATAACCTTGCTGGCACCTGAAATTAGCTCAGTTGTTGGGTAATTTGAACTTTCAGCAATATGTAAACCAAGAATTAGCAGAAAAGCAGGCTAGTTTTTGAAGAGTCAGAGGAACTAGAGACCAAATTGCCAACATGGATTATGGAGAAAACAAAGGAGGTCTAGTAAAACTCTACTTCTGCTTCATTGCTAAAGCCTTTGAGTGTGTGAATCACAACAAAATATCGCAAGTTCTCAAAGAGATGAGAGTACCAGATCATCTTACTTGTCTCCTGAGGAACACGTATGCAAGTCAAGAAGCAACATTTAGAACTGAACATGGAACAATTGATTGGCTTAATATTAGGAAAGGAGTACGACAAGGCTGTATATTGTCACCTTATTTATTTAACTTATATGCAGAGCACAGCATGCAAAATGCCAGGCTAGATGAATGAAAAGTTAGAATTAAGGTTGCTGGTAGAAATGTCAACAATCTCAGATATACAGATGAACCACCCTGATGACAGAAAATTAAGAGAAATTAAGAATATTCTTGATAAGGGTGAAAGAGGTGGGTATAAAACCTAGCCAGGAGTTTAACATAAAAATATTAAGGTCTTGGCGACTGGTCCCATCACTTCCTGGCAAATAGAGGGAGAAGAAATAGAAGCAGTGTCAGATTTTATCGCCTTGGGCTCAAAGATCCCTGCAGAAGGTGACTGTAGCCATGAAATTAAGAGATACTTGCTCCTTGGAAGGAAAGTCCCTATCTGGATGGCAAATTAAAAAGCAGAGATATCACCTTGCCAACAAAGGTCCTTATAGTACAAGCTACGGTTTTTCCAGTAGTGACGCATGACTGTGAGAGTTGGACTATAAGGAAAACTGAGTAACACAGAATCAATGCTTGTGATTTATAGGGCTGGGAAAGACTTTTGAGAGTCCCTTGGACAAGGGGATCAAATCAGTCAATATTTAAAGAAATTCAGACTATTCACTGGAAGGACAAATACTGAAGTGGAAGCTTCAATGCTTTGGCCACATAATGAGAATCAGGACTCATTGGAAAAGACCCTGATGTTGGAAAAGACTGAAGGCAAAAAGAGAAGGGACAGCAGAGGATGAGATGGATAGAGAGTGTCATGGGGCAGCAAATATGAGCTTGGACAGACTTTGACAGACAGATGGTGGAGGACAGAAGAGCCTGCTGTGCTCTGGTCCCTGGGGTCACAAAGAATGGGACATGACTGAGAAACTGAGCAACATTACAAGTACCAGGCACTGTGCCGAGCACTTTACAGACATCATCTCATCTGAACCTCATATCCCTGGGAGGTAGGTGTTATTATTATCCTCACTTTACAGATGGGGAAACTGAGGCAGAGGTTAAGTGACTTCCCCAGGGTCACCCAGCTAGTCTCTGAGATGATAACCTCATTCACTCAGGCAGTGTCCTCACTGGGTGCTCCTTAGAAGCAGTGAAATCACAGGTGAAAATGCTGGTGAAGAAAGGCTGTATGGAGTAGTTGTTAGGGGGTTGAGATCTCCTCCCATTTGGCTGTCCTACCATTTCACAGAGCTGTTGAGAAAGTGGTTCATAAACACTCAAGTCTTATTGAAAGATGAGAGTCGTTTCTTTGGCATCTCTCCTGGTCTCACCTCCTGGAGAAGCTCACCTGGGAAACTTCTGGGAAGAGACAGGCAGCACTGAGGGAAACTTTCCACTGTTCCTCCCCAGTCACGCCCCCTGCCTAGTGGGGACCTGCATGTCCCAGGAAGGTCAGAGACACTGACCTGTACATGCCAGACTCCATTCCCAAAGCACGGACTGTGGTTGCCCTGAGGGCAAAGCCACTCCCCATCCACACACAACTCCCTTCTTGATCCTCAGGCAAAGTCAGGAAATGCCAGAGGGGAGCCCTGGGCATCTTGCCCGATGTCAACAGGTGTGGAAGGGCTGTCCAGACCAGCAGGACCTTCAGGGGCGGCTCTCTGGGGCTGCCTTCATCCTTGGGTAGTCAGGCTCTGGTCACAGACTTTTGGACCTGGGAGGAGCCCACTTGGGTCACCGAGCCCAACACATCTGTCTTGGGGGCAAAGAGGAAGTGACCTATCTAAGATCCCCCAGCTAGGAAAGGGCAGAGCTTTGACTAGAACCCGGGGTCCCAACTCTAAGTCCTGGATTTTCCCCATTACCCCTCCCTGACTAGGACCCAAGTAAGAAGAAAAGGGGCCCAGACTTCTTTGAGGATGCCTGGAATTCAGGCATCACCTGAAATAGTAGGTCCCTAAGCACTCACTGGGAGAGGGATGGGGGGCAGCCAGCCCCTAGGCAGACAGTGTCCTGGCTGAGTGTCTCTCCTCACCAGACTGATTCACAGCCATGAAGAAATCCCCCAATGTTCGCTGAGCATTGACGCTGAGCCCAAGGCCCTGAATTAAAACCTGCCTCTGTATTTGCAGGTGAGGAAACTGAGCCCTGTCCCCAAGAGAGGGAGACTTGCCTCAGATCACAGGGATCAATGATTTGGATGTTAGAGGACATTGACCCTAAACTGCTCCTTGTAGAGGTAGGGAAACTGAGGCACCAAGAATGGCAAGGACTTGCCCAAGGTCACACATAGGACGAGGGGCAGAGCTGGGATTTCAGGTCCTTTGACTCATCTCTATAGCACCCTAAGAGTCACAAACTGCTTTCTCTGCAGAACCCTCCAAGGCAGGGTCTGCAAATGTTATCCCCATTTTACAGAGGAGGAAGCTGAGGCCCAGAGAGGGAAAGTGATTTGCTTTTGGTCCCATGGTGGCAGAGGCTGGATTCAAACTGAAATCTTGTGACTCCCAATGTGGGCTCTTTTCCTTACTGCCAGGAGTGGTAAGGGATGAACAGGGGAGATTCTGAGCTTCTCCTGGCAGGGGCACCCACTCCTCCCCGACTCCCCATGAGGAGCTGGGGGGGGCAGCTGGCTGGGCACAGGCTGGAGCTGCCCTCCCTCTGCCCTCCCAGCATAGCATGGAAAGACTCATGGCCCCGGGGCTCTCCTGCACCCAGGTAGGGAGGAGGGACCATTTCCCAGATTGTAGAGGTAGGAAGCGAGAGCATGAGGGGAGGGAAGGGAGGCGACAGGGGTCTAGAAGCAGCCCAGCTTTCTCCTGCCCCCTGAGGGGCAGCCCCAGCGCTGCTCTCTCCCCCAGCCCGGGGCTGTCATGGGATGAAGCTTCACCAAGGGAAGGGATACACTCACCTGGCTGGCAGGGGGCCAGGAGGGATGGCAGAGGAGGAATCCTGCCTTAAACATCTTTACTGGGTGACCCTGGGCGAGTCACTAATATTTCTGACTGTTTCCTTATGGATAATCAGGTACCTGCCTCACCAGGTTGCAGTATTAAATGAAATAATGCTTTGCAAATCTTGAAACGCCGGAGCAATTTTAAACAAAATTGGAGATGGTGAATGGAGGAGTGCCAACCTGCCCTGCCCTGCCTTGCCCTGCCCTGCCTTGCCCTGCCCTTCCTGGAGCCCTCTCCCAGCCTCCCATCCTGGGATCATGAGATCTGGCAGGGGCAATGGGCAATGTGATAGAACAAGCAGATAAAGACGTAGTCGGAGAACCTGGATCCAAATCTTACCTCTGACGCTCACTACTAATGCAACCTAAGTCACTTAAATGTTGCAGGGTCTCAGTTTCCTCATCTATAAAATGGACTCTGAGGTCCCTTCTGGATCTGTGAATGTATGAATAAAGTGGGAGCAGGAGGATAGAATTGGAACTGGAAGCGACCTTGGAGATTGTCCAGCTCAACATCCTCTTTTGAGGCCCCTGGAAGGGAAGGGACTTTTCCCAGGTCACATGGCTAAGGAGGAGGAATCTGGCCCATCTGCCTCTGACCTCAGGGCTCTCTCCTCTGGACGAGCTCCCTGAAGGAGGTAGGATGGGGTGATGGGCTGGGCTACTGCCTGGGCTGCAAGGAGCTGGAGGGGTCATTACACTCCCTCGGATCAGCTTTTCTTGCCAGGGGCTCAGGTCTCCAATCCGGAACTCAGGAGCTTCCGAGGCTGGGTCGTCTGTCCTGCTGCTCTGACCTCCTCAGCTAGTTTGGTGCAGGGGAAGGGAGAGAGGAAAAGAGGGGAAGGAGGGGCCCCTTCTTCCCCCCACCCAGGGCCTGACTGCAATGGGCTGCTTTGGGCCCCAGGGGAGTCTGAGCAAGACCAGGGTGGGGATGCCCTGTCTCAAGGAATCCTCCAGACCAGAGCCCAGACTCCAGAGTCTGCTCATGGGATCAAAGATACAGCTCTGGAAGGACTCTCAGAGGCCACTGACTCACCACTCCCATCATTTTACAGATAAGGAAAGGGTCTTGCCCAACATTGGGACAAAAGGCACAGGATTCTTTCTAAACTCAGTTTGCTCATATCTGTAAAATGGATAGAATAACGTTTGTCCTGCCTTCCTAGTTGGGCTGTTTTAAGAAAGGTTCCTTGTAAACTTTAAAGCACCCCCAGACTGCCTTTTAGCTGAAGGAGGTGCCCCTCAGCTGGATCTGTGGTCTGGGGCAGCAGCCAGTGAAGAAGGAAGAACGGACACCCCCACACCTTGACCCATACACACCCCTTTTGTTTTCTGTAGGACCTAGTGACTGTTGGATGAGGTGGTGATGGCAGACAGCCGCGGGGCTCACCTGGATTAGGGCGTCCTGCTGCTGAGGGCTCAGGGCTCTGACTCTGCCACTCGTGGTGCTCCTGGGTCTCTGCTCTTGATGTAACTGCCACCCCTGGCACTGATAGCCTTTTGTCTCGGTTGAGGCTGTGGAAACAGGGAGCATTCCTTTGCTCCTCCCTGGGCGGACTGTCTACTCCGTGCTGGGGTGGACTGGGCTGGGCTGGGTGCCATCCACCTCAGGAGAGCCCAGATGGGATTAGGGAGGGAGAGACTCAGGAACAGTTCTGTGTAAGGTAGGTACTACAGGTATTCTTATCCCATGTTACAGATGAGAAAACTGACAATCTACTCCCTTTGGCTCCACTCACCATCCCTGTGACTCCTCAAACAAAGAAATCCCTGTTCTAGACATTGCTCCCCTATTCAATTATCTCCTATGATAGAATGTGAACTCTTTGCAATTCAGAATTATGCCCAAAGGGCTATAAAACTGTGCATCCCCCTTTGACCCAGCAATGCCACTACTTGGTCTATACCCCAAAGAAATTTTTTTAAAAAGGAAAAGAACCTATATTTATAAAAATATTTATAGCAGCTCTTTTTGTGGTAGCAAAGAATTGGAAATTGAGAGGATGCCCATCAATTGGGGAATGGTTGAACAAATTGTGGAATACGATTATGATGGAGCGCTAGTGTACTATAAGAAATGATGAGCAGCACTATTTGACAAAAACTGCTGGGAAAACTGGAAAAGAGTATGGCAGAAACTAGGCATAGACCAAAGTCTTACACCATACACCAAAATAAAGTCAAAATGGGTACCCGATTTAGATATAAAGGCTGACACTATAAGCAAACTGGGAGAGCGAGGAATAGTTTACCTGTCAGATTCATGGAGAAAAGAGGGGTTTATGACCCAACAAGAGTCAGAGAACATTATGAAATGCAAAATGGCTAATTTTAATTACATTAAATTGAAAAATTTTTGCACAAACAAAGCCAATGCAAATGAGATCAGAAGGGAAGCAGAAAACTGGGAAAGAATTTTTACAGCCAGTGTCTCTTATAAGGGCCTCATTTTTAAAATATATAAAGAACTAAGTCAAATTTATAAGAATACAAGTCATTCCCCAATTGATAAATGGTCAAAGGATATGAAGAGGCAGTTTTCAGATGAAGACACTAAAGCTATCTATAGTCATATAAAAAATGCTCTAGGGGCAGGTAGGTGGGGCAATGGATAGAGCTGTGGTCCTGAAGTCAGGAGGACCTGAGTTCGAATCCAGCCTCAGACCAAACACTTGACACTTACTAACTGTGTGACTCCGGGCAAGTCACTTAACCCCAATTGCCTAAAGAAAAAAAAAATGCTCTAAATTACTATTGATTAGAGAAATGCGAATCAAAACAACTCTGAGGTACCACATCACATCTATCAGGTTGGCTAACATGACAAAACAGGGAAATGATAAATGTTAGAGAAGATGTGGGAAAATCAGAACATTGATACATTGTTGGTGGAGTTTTGAAATGATCCAACCATTTTGGAGAGCAATTTGGAACTATGCCCAAAGGGCTATGAAAATGTGCCTACCCTTTGACACAGCAATAGCAGTTCTAGGGCTATATCCCAAAGAGATCATACAAATAGGAAAGGTCTCACATGTACAAAAATATTTATAGTGGCTCTTTCTGTGGTGGCAAAGAATTGGAAATTGAGAGGATGCCCATCAATTGGAGAATGGCTGAACAAGTTGTGGTATATGAATGTAATGGAATACTATTGTGCTATAAGAAATGATGAGCAGGCAGATTTCAGAAAAACCTGGAAAGACTTATATGGGCTGATGCTGAGTGAAGTGAGCAGAACCAGGAGAACACCGTACACCTTAACAGCCACATTGTGCAATGACTGACTTTGATAGACTTAGCTCTTCTCAGCAATGCAAGGATCTAAGACATCTCCAAAAGTCTCATGATGGAAAATGCCATCCACATTCAGAGAAAGAACTATGGAGTTTGAATGCAGATCGAAGCACACTATTTGCCCTTTTTTTTCTTTTCTTCTGTTTTGTTTTGTTTCTTCTTTCCTGTGGTTCCTCCTATTGGTTCTAATTCTTCTTTATAACATGACTAATATGAAAATATGTTTAATAAGAATGCATATATAGAGCCTATATCAGATTGCATGCCGTCTTGGGGAGGGAGGTGGGCAGGGAGGGAAAGAAAATTTAAAAGTCAAAAGCCTATGGAAGTCAATGTTGAAAACTAAAAATAAATTAATATTTGAAAAAAATAATAAAACAGAAACGATGATCAGGATGCTTTCAGACTCATATGAACTGATACAAAGTGAATTGAGCAGAACCAGAAGAACATCGTATGTAGTAACAGTAGTTATAATGATACAATACAACGATCAACAGTGAATGACTTACGTATTCTCAGCAATACAACGATCCAAGACAAGTCTGAAGGACTCAGGGATAAAAAATGTTATCTGCCTCCAGAGAAAAAACTGTTCAGAGTCTGAATGCAGATTGGAGCGTACTTTTTTTTTAACTTTGTTTTTCTTTTTTTTCTTGGTCTGTTTTCTTTCACATGACTAATATGGAAATATGTTTTGCATGACCACACATGTATAACTGACATCAAATTACTTGCCTTCTCAATGAGGGTGCAAGAAGAAAGAAGAAGGAAGAGAATTTAAATTCAAAATTCTGAAAAAATGAATGTTAAAAATTGTTTTTACATGTAATAGGGAAAAAATAAAATATTTTTTAAAAAAATAATATGAGCTTCTTTAAAAGGCAAGAATTATTTTGTTTTTGTATTTATGTAACCTGTCTAACATGATGCCTGGTACATAGTAGGTGCTAAATAAATGGTTTTTCATTTCATTCATTTATTGTGTGCATTCACCAAGAAATAGTTTTTAGCATAAAGCATCTCACTTTTTAGCAGCTCACAACCCCTACACAGTGTCTTGGTCAGAAGCAGATCCTAAGGCACTTCTCCTGGGTAGAGAATGCAAAGAACAAAAAGGATCCAGAGTGGGGTCAGTGAAAAGTCAGAACCAAGTAGCAGACACAAGGTTGGAAGGAATACAATGGTGACCATGGTCAGACTCACCCTACAGTTTCTGGATCTTCTCTTCAAAGGCTTTGTCAGGGAGTAAAACTTTCACTGTGTAGCTGACCTTCTTGGAGTGGACCAGTCTGTAGGTGTTGTCAAACCGCAGGACATCTGCAAGGGACGGATGGACATGCAGAGAGGTATACCTTCTGTAGCTCCCCACTGTCTACTGAATTAAGCCTAAGCTCCTGACTAGCATGGAAGGACAGGCCCAATCTGCCTTCAATCTGCCTGCCAAGCTTTATTTCCTAGTACTCCCCTTGAAGCATTTTATGGAGAAGGGGCAGGTAATGGAACAGTTACTTCTTTCAGATGCTGAGGTGTTGCATCTGTAGCTTCCAAAGAGCATAAAACTTTGAGTGGTTCATACCAGCTGAGGACAGTAAAGTGATCTATTCACAGACTTAGAGGGGGTAAAGCTGGTAGTGACCCATTTGTACCTTATAAGTTTTCTCTTTACAGACTTGCATGAGTCAATGCAGAGAAGTATTTCTATTTCTTAGCTATTTAGAATGTCTTTCATCCAGTTGATTGAGTTGTAGGGTGGTTAACCATTAGATGGCTGAAAGATCAGTCATACCTCTGATGTGGCCTTAAAAAGTACAAACTAGCTCTGAGAAAGTTATCTTTGGCAGGTGAAAAGAAAGACACCTATGGAGGAAGATTCTTGCTCTCTTTTCATTTTTTCCATAGCCCATTTTCCAGTGTACACCAGTGAAACTTCTTTCTCTTCTTGCCCCATGGCCATCAGCAATGGAATCTCACAGTAGAACAACTAAAAAAATTTAATAAAAACAAGCATTTATTAAGCACCTACTATGTCCTAGGCATTGTACAACTATTATCTCATTTAATCCTCACAAAAACTCTGGGAAATACTATTATTATCCACATTTTACAATTGGGGAAACTGAGGCAAACAGAGGTTTGTTTGTTTTTTTTGTTTGTTTGTTTGTTTTGTTTTTTGTTTTTTTTTGGTTGTTGTTTGTTTGTTTTTGTTTTTTGGGTTTTTTTGGTTTTTTTTGTTGTTTTTTTTTTTAAACAACTTGCCAAGGATCATACAGCTAATAAGTCTCTGCGGCTGGATTTGAACTCATCTGTTTCTGACTCCAGGAACAGTACTCAGTGCACTGCACCACTTAGTTGCTAGATTCACTCTTTAAGACATGCCATGTCCAAGAAAAAGCAGTATAACTTTAAAGTACAAATACTGCTCCCATCAAGAAGAAAACCAAGGGAGCTCAAAGACATTTAGATTTCTTCAGGACTGGTGGTATAAGTTGCCTTGACCACATGTATTTCTTCTGCGTTTGCCTCTCTACTAGAGTACACTATGTCTGTGATTCCTTTTTCCACTGACAGTGTGTATTTGTGGGAGAGGGCACTTCAGTTTTATGGGGGGCATGCTTTGTAACCATTATTCATGCCATGCCATTTCAATAAGTATCTTTGCTTTGAGCTAATTTTGTCAACTAGCTGACTATTAAAGATAAACACACACTAGTAGGGGCTCATGAATTATAGTCTTAGCAGTATGAACCCACAATGTACCTTGAACCTGGATTGGCCATCACTGGACTGACCCAAACTGCAAATGCAATGTGGTGGGAGGGGAGGTAGCCCAGAGGGGTCACTACACCTATTTCCCAGCCAAATAAGACTAGGCACTAGTCCTTGCTCTTATCTGAGCCCTCATCCCACCTCTGTGCCTTCATTCATACTGACCTCTATACTTAGAATGAGTTAGAAATCCCCGCCACTACTCATCTCCCCATCTCTTCCCACAAGGTCTAACACCTAACAAGGTTCTTATGGAGCCAGAAATCTCTCCCTGGGGGCCACTAAAGGGAATGGAAGTGGAATACCATCATCCTACATACCATGGTATGTATTGCCATGCCTGGTCCCAGAATAATTTAATGTTTGAGAGCTTCCAGACTTCCTTGGTTGACTTTCCTTGCAGAATTTGAGTGCTTGGCATCCTTTCTGTCTTTCCTCTAAAGACTCTGAAATCTAGGCTCCATGTCAGACTGTGCCTGATTTCCCCTTTCTTTAATCACAAAGAGTTTTTTAAGGGTGGGAGGGAAGTGATGGTCCCTTTTCCCAAGGTTTCCCATTATTTCTACCCCAGGAAGCAGTTGCTCCTCAACAGTAAGAGTTCCTTATTTGTGAAGTGCAGACTTACCCGTTTACTTATTTCACAACAATGCCTTGGGAAAGGCTTCCCACCCTAAGATCTCTGGCTATAGGAGTTGTGATTTGACATGGGGATTGACCTATGATAAAAGACACTGAGGCAGAGCTTTGAGCCAATGGCACTTTATTAAAGGGTACAATGTCTGTTCTAATGAAGCGGACCTCAGATCTTCTTCATGATGTGAGATATCCCCTTCTTCCAGAACCTTGTTTTTATAAGATTTCATACTCAAATATGCAAAAGAGGTATAGTGAAATACAGAATCTCATTGGTTGATAGACCCTACTTTTGAGGGCCAAAAATGACATATAAGCAGGGCAGTCACAAGTTGGGCGAAGCATGGGGAATCACCACTGACTAAGCGGTCATAAGATTGTCACTTGCTCATGTCAGACAAGAGAGAAAGGTCTGCAGGTACAAAAATAAGTTGGAAGACTTCTATGTAATTGAGTCACCTCTGCCACACTGGGCTTGGTCACCGTGATAAGGCAAAACAAGGGTAGAGGTCCTCCAGTTAGCTTCCTATGATTAAGCAAGTGAACTTACAATCTGCAGCTCACAGCTCTAGGGCCTAATATGCCAAACTCATAATCTCTACCCCTATGGAATCATGTCAAATTGCTGGATACTGATTGGAATAGAGTGGGGGCCCAAATGAATTATTTCTCACATTCTTGGCTTTGATCCAGAGAAAGATCCCAGTCTTTCTTTGGATCGTCACAACCTAAACGCATGGAGAGCCGCCCTCCACCTCTGACACAAAACCAGAAGGGGGAAGTCCCCTTATTGAGGTTCAAAGGTGACAGACGTGAAGATGGAAATGGGCATGATTTATGACATACAGATTATGTTCCATTGGATTAAACATTAACTCATAATATAGTGAATATCCAATAAATGTCTGAGGTGACTGACTCACCAAGAACCACAAAGGACAAGTACCTCTCAGTAAAACATGACCTACAAAATATGTCAATTGGGGGACCATGGGACATTTGTTCAAGAGCAGCAGCACAAGCATTGTCTGCCCTCCATATGGATTCTGGAAAGCTTCTGAGTTCATCAAAATGAGTCGAGCAATTTTGACAAACAGCCACCCCATTGTGGTGATGAGAGGCAACGTTCCTGCAGACAACACAAACAGATCTAGATAGCTGTAGCAGAGGGAGAGTGGGAAAATAGGGAGTAGGCTGGGTTCCATGAACAAAGGAATTGTCAGTCATTGCTGTCATTGGTGGAGCAAAAGCCAAAGTAGGAGACTGAAAAGGAGGGTTTGAGATTCCAGTCACAGTAGGCTCAGAAACAGGTGGATTAGGAATCATTTGTGGGGGGAATGATGATGATGATGATGATGATGATGATAGTGATGAAGATGGTGATGATGATGATGATAGTGATGAAGATGGTGATGATGATGATAGTG
>NW_020941065.1:18751809-18758867 GCF_900497805.2 Vombatus ursinus | reverse complement strand
AGTGATGAAGATGGTGATGATGATGATAGTGATGAAGATGGTGATGATGATAGTGACGACGATGATGATAGTAATGATGATGATGATGATGGTGACGAAGATGGTGATGAAGATGGTGATGATGATGATGATGGTGATGATAGTGATGAAGATGGTGATGATGATGATGATGATGGTGATGATTATGATGATGATGATGATAGTGATGAAGATGGTGATGATGATAGTGATGATGATGATGATGATGGTGATGATAGTGATGAAGATGGTGATGATAGTGATGATGATGATGATAGTAATGATAATGATGATGGTGATTAAGATGGTGATGAAGATGGTGATGATGATGATGATGATGGTGATGATTATGATGATGATGATGATGATGATGATTATGGTGGTAGTGATGATGATGGTGTCATGCTTACTGGAACAGAAGACAAAGTGAGATAGTGTTGACAGTGGAAGACTAGATTCAATATTTCTCATGCAGAGTAGGAGAATATTGAAGGACCTCCCACTGGTGAGGGATGCCAAGGAGCTAGCACACACCTGGTGAGTGCAGCAGCGAGGGGCAAGGACCCCGCAGACTGTGGGAACTTGCAGGACAGCACAGTCCCTGGCAAAGAGAACAGCTGCAGTTTGCAGTCCCCAAGGGACTACAGGGAACAAGATCATTTGTGGGAGAATGTGGCTGGGGGCCCTAGCCATGGCTTCGTGGAGAGGAGAGGTCAAGGTTGGGCCCCAAGACAAACCTCAGAAAATAAGAGTAAGAAGCACCTGAGACTTGGGGCGTCATTCCCCATACCTTGGGACTACAACTTAATTACGCCAATAGCTGCTAAAAACAAAATAAAACAAAAAATAAGTAAGTAAAAATGAGTAAGCAAAGAAGAAAGAACCCAACCATCGATAGTTACTATGGGGACAGAGATGATCTGGGTTCGCATTCAGAGGAAGACAATGGAAATAAAAAAACCACTCCTTTTTCAATGAGAAATATTAAATGGTCCCTAACACAAAAAGAGTTCTTAGAAGAGCTTAAAAAGGACTTTAAAAATCAAATAAGAGAGATAGAGGAAAAATTAGAAAAAAAAATAAGAGCAATCAATCCAAGAAAATAATGAAAACTGTGAAAAGAAAGTCAACAAACCAGAAACAGAAAACAGAAAACTTAAGGAAGAAAATAATTCCTTGAAAACTAGAATTAGGCAAGAGTAAGCTAATGACATTCTAAGACCCAAAAAATCATAAAGCAAAAACAAAAGAATTTTTTTAAAAATAGAAGAGAAAGTGAAAGATTTCATCAGAAAAACAACCAATCTGGAGAACAAATTGAGGAGAAATAATATAAGAGTAGCTAGACTACCTGAAAATTACACTAAAAAAAGAATCTTGATACAATATTAGAAGAAATTATCAAGGAAAATTGCCCTGACATTGCAGAACAAGAAGGCAAAGTAGAAATAGAAAAAAAAAATCCAATGATCACCTCCTAAAAGAGATCCCAGGAGGAAAACTTACAGGAATATTATAGCCAAGTTTCAAAGCTCCCAAGTTAAGGAGAAAATATTGGAAGTGATAAGAAAAAAAAAACAATTTAAATATCATGGAGCTACAATAAGGATTACATAAGACCTAGCAACTACTACATTGAAGCACTGTAGGTCTTGGAATACTATATTCCATAAAGCAAAAGAGCTAGGGTTACAACCAAGGGTAACTTACCCGGCAAAGTTAAATATACTTCTGAATGAAAAAAATGGATATTTAACAAACTGAAAAATTTTCAAGAATTTGTGACAAAAGCAGTAGAACTTAAGGGAAAATTCAACATATAATATCCAGAAGAAATATAAAGTAAACATTGGCAAAAGTGTTGTTGAGGTGGAAAAAGGATAATTTTGATTATTTTAAATTAAAATCTTCTTGTATAAATAAAACCTATGTAGCCAAAAATAGAAGGAATGCAGAAAATTAAGGGAAAACTTTCCTAGACAATCTCTCAGATAGGATGTGATTGGGTTGGAATACTGCTATGGTGCAGGAAACAATGAGCTGACTGATTTAGAAAAACATGGAAAGACTTGGATCTATGAAGGAAGATGCCATGTACCTTCAGAGAAACAGATTACAGGTGGAAATAAGCATAGTACAGGTTTACATATATGTGAATGAGTGTATATGTGTACATGTGTGTATGTTTATAGATATCTATGTATATGTATGTGTGTATATATATATATCCATGTTTAACTGTAACCTTTTTTGGGGGGGTAGGGAGCAGAGAAAAATAAAGTAAAAAGTGCACAGCAGAGAACAAAAGAAAACCAACAAAGAAGCAAAGAAAAGCTGGGCCGCTTTGAATGTATTTATTATATAGTTTTCTTGAAACGGAAATTTATTATTTTACATTGAATCCTCTCTTACGGTCTGCTGTGTACATGGCAGTTTTTTTCTTTTCTCATTTTGTATTTAAGTTTAAATTTTTTAAATTATTTTTAAAAATTAAATTAAAAATGAAAGTACATTTTTAAAAAAATGATTTAGAATAGCAGCAAATTGAAGTCCCAAGAGATTCTCCCTTAAACAGCAAAATTCTACTAATTACAGCTTAGGGCTAGCCAATTGTTATTTTTTTCATATATTAGCCTCAAAATTTCATCTAGAATTTTTCAGCTATTCACAAATTCCATCTATTCACAACCATCACTCCCCCTCCTTGGTCTGCAGTTAAAACCAAAGGGAAAACATCAGACCATTTCTAGAATACAAAGAGATGAGACACCCCTCAGAGTCCATGTGGACGTCACATTTTCCTGGGCACAATTTCCTTGGTAAAAGCTATGGTAGCAGAGGCAGCAGTGCCTTTAGAACTAGGGAATGGTTCAACCTTAATCAAGGACTGACTTGGACATAATAATAATCTTTTCCTGTAAGTGCTCCAAGAGGGGTGCAAGTTAGCAGACAACCACGAGCGGATGTGACTTGAAACACAAACTGATTAAAAGCTACATAAATTGGACAAGTGGTTGTTATGCCAGGACTTAAAAATGCAGACACAGGGATGGAGCCAAGATGGTGGAGTACAGACAACTCAGCTTCCAACAATTTTCAAATAATGCTTCAAACTGAATTTTGAAACGCAGAGCCAACAAAAGGTCAGAATGAGACATTTTTCCAGCCAAGACAACTGAAAAGGTTGGCAGAAATTATCTGTGACACCAGGATGGGAGCTGACCAGAAACAAATGAGGAATCAACACCAGCTGTGGGCCTTGGAGGCAGCTAGGAGAGTAACAGCAACAGTAGTTTCAGGAGCTAAAAGCCCAGAGACAGTAAAATTCATATCTCTAAACTTGCACCTCAATAAAATAACTTGGAACTGGGAGAAATCAGAATGGTAAAGTCCCATAAAATACACCTCATTTATTTCATGATTTCACAGGGGGCTGTGCTTCTGGGGGAACTGTATGTACTGAATGAAGAAACGCTGGATTTAGTCAGAGGACCTGGATTTGAATCCCATTTGAGCTTCCTGCTGGTTATGTGACCCTGGAAAAGTCACTTCCTTCGTCTGAGCCTCAGTTTACTGCTCTGTAAGATGAGAAGGCTGGACTAAAGGTGTCAGTTGTCCCCGGGAGCCCTGCTTCCCCTTCTCCCGAGGCAGGATGTGTGGGTGATCTTTAAGCACCAATTCCCTTGAAGATCATATCCATTGTAAGGTCCCCATCTCCCTTTATAGAAAATGTCTCTTCTCCCATAAGAATGTCCCTCAGTGGCACTCCCTCCTACCATTGGAACAAGGTTTTCCCCTTTCTTTCCCCCTTTTCCAATTCCTCCTTTTACCTTCTCACCCATTCTCCCATAGGTTCTCCTCTTCTTGAGAGACCATAGGAGTTATTTTCCCTTCATTATTAGATTTTGACTTGATTAGGATACATCACATTCCCCTTTCTTCTTCCTTCCCTCTTCCCTATCATGTGCCCTCCCACTCTGTAATTGGGTTACACACACACACACACACACACACACAAAACCTTGACTTACCTGTAGGCTGTGTGTTGTGAAGTTTAGACCATGATGTTTCTCCACCATCACTTGACTTCTGCTTTCACCTTATCCTGGTTTACATTTAGAAAGAAATTTCTCAACAGACTCTTTGTTGTGTTGTTTTTGCTGTTGTTGGAGTCATTGTCCTCATCCTTGGCTTCTATATTTGTTAATCCTTCTTATATTTCTGTTATGCAGGCTGGTTGAGAAGGCAAATAATTTCTTCAGGTCTGATTTTCTTTCTAGGAATGTTTCTAATGCCTCCTGTTTATTGAACACTCACCTTTTTTCATTTATGGTTAGGCTCAGATTTGTAGAGTATGTCCCCCTAGGTTGAATCTTGAGCTCTTTTGCTTTTCAAAATATTTTATTCCATTCCTTCCTATGGTTTCTGGTGGGTGAAGAATAGTCTTGTGTTACTCAAATTTCCTTTTCTTTATATTTGAAGGTCTAGAGTGCTAGACCTGGAGTCAGGAAGACCTAAGTTCAAATCCAGCCTCAGACACTTACTGGTTGCATGACCCTAGGAAAGTCACTTGACCTCTGTTTGCCTCAGTTTCCTCAGTTATAAAATGGGGATAACAACAGCATCCACCTCCTAGAGTTTTCATGATGATCGAATGAGATGATATTTTAAAACACTTAGCATAGTGCCTACCACATAGTAGGTGCTATATAAATGTTGATTATCATCATCATCATCATTATTTTCTCCTGGTCATTTGTAGAATTTGTTGTTTATCAATGGAATTGTTCAATTCAATCACTATGTATCATATAGTTTGTAGTCTACTGTTGTTTATTTTTTCTGTAGTCAGTCTATGAATTATGAATTCTTTTGATTGGCACTTTGTTTTCTGTGTTCAAAAGCTCTGGGCAGTTTTCTTGTATTATTTCTTGCATTATAACACTCACTTTTTTTTTTTACCTGTCACGTTCTTCTGGGAGACCTATAATACTTAAGTTGTTTCTATGTATCCTGTCTTCTAGATCAATGGTTCACTTACATGGAGATCATGTTTTCTTTTAATGTTACTGCTTTTTGTTTCTCTTTTTCCAGATTATATTTCACTTTCATGGATTTGCATTTACAAAAGCAGTCCCTGCCCTCAAGGAGCTTACAGTCTATTTCTAGGAACCTATGAGATCATATTGTGTGAAGATCAGTTAAAGGCTCTGCAGATATTCAAAATGGAGAAGGGGAAACTCAGTGGTGACATGAAAGCTGACTTCAAGTATTTGAAGGGCTAGCTACTGCTTAGAAAAGGGATAAAATTTGTTCTGCTTGGCCCTAGAAGACAAAACTAGGATCAATTTAGGCCTGGCACTAGGTCCTGAGTGGCAAGTATCTCACATGTGGCCCCTGTATCAGGCACACTTCCATTGACTCCTCCATTATCTTCTCACCAGCCACCGTGCAGGTGCACTCTCTCCTATCATCTCACACACACACACACACACACACACACACACGCACACACACGTGCACACACATACATGCACACACGCATGCACGCACACACGTACACTTTTCAGTTTAACTTTCCAAACCAAAATATCCCTCCCTAACCACCAGCTGCCAGAACCTTCCCTCCCAAGATTACCCTAGATCTACTCTGTAGATATTTGCATACGCCTGTTTAGGTTGTGGTGTTTCTCCATTTGGAATGTGAGCTCCTTGAGGGCAGGAGTGTTTTATTTCTGTCTTTGTATCACCAGCACTGAGCACAGCACCTGACACCTAGTAGTAGTAGTAATAGTAATAGTAGCTAACACATGTTGTTTAGTATGTATCAGACACTGTGTTAAACACTTTATAATTATTGTCTTATTAGTTGTTGTTGTTGAGTCATTTCATCCAAGTCTAACTCTTCATGACCTCATTTGGGGTTTTCTTGGCAAAGATACTGGAGCTGTTTGCCATTTCCTTCTCCAACTCATTTTACAGATGGGGAAACTGAGGCAAACAGGGTGAAGTGACCTTCCCAAGGTCATATAGCTAGTAAGTGTCTGAGGTCAGATTTGAGCTCAGGAAGAAGAGTCTTCCTGACTCCAGGACTGGCACTCTGTGCACTGCTTCACCTAGTTCTCCATCACATTAGTAGGCACTTAAATGCTTGTTGATTGACTGATTGATTTGTTGAATGAGCATTGGTTAGGGAAGAATATTGGGACAGTTAAAGTAAAAAATATATCTGAAGATTTGAAACAGTGGCCAGGCGTAAATAAGGTAGAAAAAATGAAGGATATTGTCAGAAAGTCTTAAAAGGGAGTCAAGCCTAGCATAAAGACTGCAGAACCTGAAATCACCCAACAAAAATGCTTGCAGAGATTAGAAGGGCAATCCAGTGGGGGTTGGATGCCATGTCAAGCAAATGCTGGATTCATTCAATCTACTATCCATCAAAAGGGGAAAAGATCCTTTTGAGTTTATAACTCAAGTGAACAGACAACTGCAGAGGCTGAAAAAGAGAAGAACAGTGAAATTGGAGGAAACATATCATGGAGGGGAGCAAATACGCTTGTTAGTCTCCAAGGACTGATGGCACACGTCATTGGTCTTGATTACCAAGAGAGCTGCCAAATTAAGATGAGTTGTTACAAACAGTAAGTCAATTTGAATGTGATGAGGTTGGAGATGAAATGCCATATACTGGGGGAACTCCAAGGAAACTGTTTTAATAGGAACATGGAATCCATGAGGGCTGGGAAGGAGGCAGTGCATGACGAGTAATCAGCTTGGAAAGATGGTTGGGACCACCATGAGACAGTGGTATGATGTGGTAACCAAAAAAAAGCTAATGCCATCTTAGATTGTGTGGAGAGGTGGGTCTTCCAACAGTAATGATCAGAGCTATCCCAAAATCAGATGGACTGACTTAGGAAATAGTGGTCATCCTCCCTCTCCCACCCCCACCCCCCACTACCACTGAAGCAAGTAGTAATTGCTAGCATTTATATAACACTTTAAGATCTCCAAAATAGTTTGTGTGCATTATCTTGTTT
>NW_020941065.1:18745530-18751799 GCF_900497805.2 Vombatus ursinus | reverse complement strand
GTTTTCAAGGCAGCATCTGAACTTAGCCCAAGTCCAGTGCTTTATCACCTAGGCCACCTAGCTGCCTTATTCTGAATGCTTAATACATTCACACTTCTGTTTTCCAAGAAATATCCGTAAGGGTAGAAGCTGTTGTGTAAGTCTGCCAAGAGGCACTATTGCCAGTGTTAAAAGGTTCCAAGTTCATGGAAGGCCAGTGGAGTACTATTAAAAAAAAAAAAACCCATCCCATGCTAAGATTCCCCACAACTAGCAAGATCCAAAGGCTTGTGGGTATTGAGTTCTGCGGATAAGCAGAATGAGTCAGGAACACCAAGCAACAAGGGAATCTCCAATGTCTTACATTTGTCAGCCGTCAGCGGTCAGCAAGGGAATCTGTTCAGCCCCATCCATCTTCTTAGCCTTGATCACAGAGAGCTTCCACAGTCCTGGTGGGGGGCAGTCCGTCCTGGGTAGCCCCCGTGGCCTACACAAGCCCTGCCGACTCTAACAGAAACTCCTTTGTGGAGGGTGTGTTGAATCCAGGATTTTACTGTGAGAGACAGTACAACCATTGAGTTGGCCATGCTTTGGCCACGCCCACTACTGGCTGGATCTTCCAAAAGAGTGACCTAGGACAGACAAAAAGCTTTGGCCACGCCCACTACTGGCTGGATCTTCCAAAAGAGTGACCTAGGACAGACAAAAAGAACTTTTCTTTAGTTGCTCATGATAAACAAGTAATGCTTTGATTTATTAGAAGGATAAATTGGAATTATTAGAAGAGGTTGTTCTCGAATCTTGTAATTCTTTTCAAGCATGGGGACTGTGGACTAGATTTGAGAGTTCATTAATAATAGTAACTGCTGGTTGAGGAAATTCCCTCTGCCAAAGCAGATAGGCACCAGCTCTGTAACTTGTGATCCTAGAGAGTTACCTTTAGGAGTTAACTTCTGTGAAAACTGGAAAGTAGCCTGGGGAAAATTGGGTTTAGACCAACCTCTTACAACATATTCCCTAATAAATTAAAAATGGACAGATATCTTAAATATTAAAGATAATATCATTAAAAATTAGAAGAGAGGATCATATATATTTCACAAATATGGATGTGACATGAATTCTTAAACAAAAGGTACAGGCAATTACTTTTTTATTTTCTTTTTAAATATTGTTTCATTACAAAATAGGAAATCATAAGCAATTATGACATGATATTACATAAGAAAAGCCAGAAAATGGGGACTGTGCATGAAATCAAGAACCTATTACATAAAGTATTTTCATTTTAACATAATTAAATATAAATATGTATAATTTAGTATAATTAATTTAGGGTGATAGTAGCAACATTATCCTGCTTGCCTGTGCCCCTCATAAAATAGATAATTTAAATGACATGAAATTGAAAAGCTTTTGTACAAACAAAATCAATGCATCTATGATGTGAATGGAAGTGGTAGAATTGGGGGGCGGGGAATCTTTGTATCAAATATCTCTGCTAAGAGTTTGTATCCAAGATACATAAACAACTAAAATAAGTAGATAGAAAGACAGGAAGATACACACACACACACACACACACACACACACACACACACACTCACATGACCAAAAACCATACTCCAATAGGTAAGTGGCCACAGGGTAAAAACAAGCAGTTCTAAAAATAACAATTACAAAGTATTAGCAGCCACATGAAAGGATGCTCTAAATCACCAATAAAAAAAAAAAGAAATGCAACTCTGAGATTTCACTTCCTACACGGCAAACAGGCAAACATAACATGAGGTGGGAATAGTCAATGTTGAAAAGGAAAGACAGACACACTGACGCATTGTTGGTGAAGCCGTGAATTAGAACAAACATTAGGGAAAGCAATTTGTATTTATTTAAATGAGATGACCAAAATGACCATGCTCTTTGACCCAAACATCCCACTACTAGGCATAATTCCAAGAAGATCATTGACAAAAAGAACGTCCCCATATATACCAAAATATCGATAGCAGT
This sequence comes from Vombatus ursinus, assembly GCF_900497805.2. Taxonomy (NCBI): domain Eukaryota; kingdom Metazoa; phylum Chordata; class Mammalia; order Diprotodontia; family Vombatidae; genus Vombatus; species Vombatus ursinus. Next base: position 18,749,807 of record NW_020941065.1, on the reverse strand, counting down.
ACTTTTTGTGATGCAAAGAAGTGGAAACAAAGATTTCCATTTGACTGGGGAAAAGCCAAACAACTACTCAAGCTGAATGTGTGCCTTGCCCCCTTCCAGTGGTCAGTGGGTCAATTCCCTTCTAACTGTCCCTCAGATTCCCAGAAGGAGGAGACCCTAGTCTATTGATCTCCCTTTTCCATGGCACCTTCTGGAAATCCTGTTCTCTCATGAATAAATTTCTTTTCATGTTCAACCACTTTCTCTCACTTTCCCTCCACCTTCTTTCTTTCATGGGTACTTGTTCCTATGACACTGAGTGCCTGGCTATCTTTGTTGGTACTAGGAGAACCTTAGAATATGGCCCTACTTCAGTGGTGCAAGAGAAAGAATAGACGTGCTTCACATTCCTCTGAGACACTTCCAGACTCTCCCTCTGCCCCCATCTCTCAGTAACTTCTCCTTTGAGGTTCCCTCTCTCAAAATGTATCACCCTACCTAAATCATTGGTATAATCATCCTCTGGTCATGTTCTCAATTGGGCCCTCATTGTTTTCGTTCTTCCCTGATCATTTCTGTGTCCCACTTCTTGTAGTGTCTATTCCAAATGTTCTCTTTTCCTCTCAAGTATCCCATGCCGTCCACCACAACCTCCCTCTCAGCAGAGGACCTGGCCTCATACTTCATTGAAAATATTGTAGCTTTCCACCATAGCTTCCCCAACACTCCGCTCCACTCCAACATCATCTGCCATTCTCTCAACTCCTTCACTCCAGTCCCAGAGGAGAAGTGGCCCTTCCCCTTACCAACCCCTAGACCCTTTGTGTGCTTTATCCCATCCCCTCCCCAATGTGAGCTTACCTTTTCAATCATTCCCTCTCTTACTAGTCTTCAAGGTCTGCTTATCCACTACCTCCTTCCATGCTGCCTACAAACATGCCCTGATCTTCCCATGCTAAAAAAATCTTCACTTGACCCTTACACTCCCTCAAGTTCTCGTCCTCTGTCTCTTCTTTTCACAGGAATTCTCAGTTCTTGAAAACCAGAAAAGGTTTCTCTGATGGTGGTGTCAATGCTGAAATGGATGTTCCACTAGGAGGCAATGTTGGCCATTTGGTCAAAGAACAATGATGGATGGGCTATTTTAATTTCTGGAATTCATTCTCTCTTCTGTGTCTTCCTCTGTTGCCTTAGCCCCAGGACTCTGGGTCTTTGAGGACTGTCCCAGGAGAGCAAGAGTTCTGGCAGGTCCCACATAGCTGGAGAGGGTCCAAATTTGGGTCCAGAGATGGACTGTGCATCTGTATCAGAGGACCAGCCTGGCTAAACTCAGTGAGGGTCATGAGCAGATTGAACACAGAGGGGCGGGGAAGGGAGGAATGGATTAATTTTTCAGACATCATTCTCGAAGATCAGCTGCTAAGTTATAGACAGCGTGTGTCCCTCTACCCTTCCATAAGACAGGATCGTACTAACAGAGATCTGTGCCTAGAAGGGACTGGAGGCCATCTAGTCCAACCCACTCTTTCTGCAGAGGAGGAAACTGAGGCCCAAGGAGATGAAGTGACTTGCCCAACGTTCCACAAAAGGGAAGTGACAGAGGAAGGATCTGAACCCAGGTCCTTTGACAACAGTCTCTACTCAATTACCTCATTTTTTTTGTCATGAATAATATTTTTTTCCCTAATTACACATAAAAACAGTTTTTAAACATTCATTTTTTTTTAATTTTGAGTTCCAAATTCGCTCCCTCCCCTTCCCCTGAGATGGTAAACAATTTGATATAGGTGATACATGTGCAATCATGTAAAACATATTTCCACATTAGCCAAAACAAACAAACAAGAATAAATAAAGAAAGTTTAAAAAGTGTACTTTGATCTGCATTCAGACTCCATCGGTTATTTCTCTGGAGACAACCACCTTATTTTTTTAATTCTTTTTTGTTATAGACTTTGTAGACATTAACAAATATGAACATTTCCTTATACAAAGATCGGAAAGAGAAGATGGTATGTGATTCCTTCGATCTCTCATATGCACAGTTTGGGACTTTTTAAAGAGTGTCTTAAATTTAAACAATAGTAACAAAACAACCACGTTGATCTGCATTCCATTCTGAATTCCCTTCTGTGCATTTTTGTAATGCTTCATTCATTAAACTGCTGCATTTTACAATGCTTTTCTCCTTTTTCTTTTTCTTCTTTGGTCTCTTTGTCACTACCCCCTCACTCTCTCCTATAACCTTTTCCTCTGAATGCCTCCCCAAGTAAAAGCCTTCTCTAGCAATAAATAAGTCCAGCCAAGCAAAGCAGATACAGACATTGGCCAGGTCTAGAAACGTGTGCCTCAGTCTGCACCTACAGGCTACCACCTTGGCTAGTGCCAAGAGATGAGTGGCATGATTCGTCACCATTCCTCAGGTTATTGTTAACCCCTCATTTACAAATGAGGAAACTGAGGCACAGTTAAGTGACTTGCCCTGGGTCACACAAGTCATTAATGTCAGAGGTAGAATTTGAACCAAGACCCTCTGCCTGCAGAGCCAGTACTCATTCCTTTCTACCATGCTGCTTTCTATTTGCCACATACCTGACAAATGGTACGGGTTATCCGTATGGATGGCGAATGGTCATGCAGCCTCTGCATGGAGACCTCCAGCAAGGGGACCCCACCGGCTCTCCAGGCAGTCCACTCCATGTGGGGACGGTTATCTTTGTTGTTCGATGCCCCCGCACCAAGATTAAATCCCCTTTGGTGAAACAGTCCAACTCTATGCCATCCCCTTTTCTTGAGGCTTTTCCTTCCTTATCCTATTACTTATCATTCCCTTGGATCACTCCCACAATCCACTGTCTTCACTCATTCACTGCAGCTGAATGAAGATGGAAAATCACGAAACCATATTGACGGGTCCATTACACATTTATATCAGGTAACATCAGCTATGCCCTCATTGAGGCAAAGCAATCCTATTACACCACCCTAATCAATTCATACCTAATCACCACAGTGACTCTTCCAAACTTTCTCATCCCCCTGAAACCTCCCATGGCTCCCTCTCCCCCAACCCTCTCAGCTGAGACACCGGTCTCATATTTCACACGCCAAGAGCTCCCTCGCCTCTCCCCTTCTTTGCCTCATTTCACTCAACTCCCTCTGCTGCTATCTCCTCCTTCACGTTTGTCTTACAAGATGAGGTGGCACTTCTCCTCGAGAAGGCAAACCCGTTTATGTGCACAAGTGATCCCATTCATCCTTCAGTAGCTTGTCCTTTTTATCATTCCTCTCTCTCCTGATGATCTTCCATCTCTTCCTGTCTACTGGATGCTTCCCTACTGTCTAAAAACATGCCCATGTCTCTCCATCCTCACAAAACCTCCCTTGATCTGGTCATCCATCTCTGCCAGGCAGCATCACCTATCTCTTCTACCTCTTGTGTCATTAAACTCTTTGAGAAAGCCATCTACAACTGACACATCCACTTCCTTTCCTCTCTTCTTTTTTTTTTTTTTAAGAAGATTGAGATTAAGTGACTTGCCCAAGGTCACACAGCTAGTACGTGTCAAGTGTTTGGTCTGAGGCCGGATTTGAACTCAGGTCCTCCTGACTTCAGGGCCGGTGCTCTATCCACTGCCACCTAGCTGCCCCTCCTCTCATCTTTTCTTGACTCTGCAGTCTGGCTTCCAACATCATCATTCAAGTGGAACTGTTCCCTCCGAAGTAATCAATCACTTTCCGATCGTCAGATACAATGGCTTAGATGCCACAGGATGCCACTGATTGGCTATCTACCCTAAGGGACTGAAACTACCCTTCCTTAGCATGTGAATGAATCTTGTTGCTTTCAGGTTAGCCTCCTCTCTCTGACCCTGCTCACAGATGTGTCTCTCCCGGTCCTCTTGGTCCAAAGAATTCTAGGTCACCGCTGGCCTCAATCCTGGTGCCTTTGCATAAGACTCTCACTGATGGGGAGAATGATTACATGGGGCAGGGGAAACATTGACAAGAAGAACTTCTTGCTTCTCATTTTGAGAGGACACACACAATTCCAGGCTTTTCACAGAGAAAGATCCCAGAGAGAGAGAAAAGACTTTAGCCTTTAGTTTAGTCGTTGGGTTTAGTAGTCTAAACCCAAGAAATGGGAGCCAGTATACCTCCACATGTCACTGATTCCAACTTGACTCCCTAGACACTTCCCTCTAGTAAAACTGTTCTCTCTCTCTGTCTGTCTGTCTCTCTCTGTCTCTGTCTCTGTATCTTTCTTCCTCTCTGTCTCTGTGTTTCTGTCTCTGTCT
>NW_020941065.1:18724936-18745520 GCF_900497805.2 Vombatus ursinus | reverse complement strand
TGTATCTTTCTTCCTCTCTGTCTCTGTGTTTCTGTCTCTGTCTCTCTCTGTATTTCTCTCTCTCTCTGTATCTCTCTCTCTTTCTGTATCTCTCTCTGTCTCTCTCTCTGTGTCTCTTCCTGTCTCTGAATCTCTGTCTCTTCCTCTCTGTCTCTGTCTCTCTCTGTCTCTGTCTCTCTGTATCTTTCTTCCTCTCTGTCTCTGTGTTTCTGTCCTTGTCTCTTTCTCTCTGTCTCTGTCTCTCTCTGTCTCTCTGTTTTTCTATCTCTCTGTATCTCTTTCTCTCTCTCTCTCTTCCTCTCTGTCTCTGGGTCTCTGTCTCTCTCCGTATCTTTCTTCCTCTCTGTCTCTGTGTTTCTGTCTCTGTCTCTTTCTCTCTGTTTCTCTGTCTCTCTGTATCTATCTCTCTCTCTATATATATCTCTCTCTGTCTCTGTCTGTCTCTGGGTCTCTTTTTCTCTCTGTCTCTGTATCTGTATCTTTCTTCCTCTCTCTGTCTCTGTGTTTCTGTCTCTGTCTCTCTGTTTCTCTGTATCTCTCTCTCTCTCTCTCTCACACACACACACACACACGCACATACTTTCTCAACTGTATAACTTCTCTGGTTTCTGTTTACTCTCTGGATAAACGTGTTTACACATTTTATGATGGTATTTTGTGTAACTCATATTTGGCAAAGAAGAGTCAAGCCTTTACACGTAAGCTTGGGGCTCTCTTTTGCAACCATGGGAATGACAAACCGAAGGCTGATGTTACTGAAGGGGCTTATAGACATAACTATAGTCTGGTGCCCTGTCCCTGAAAAGAGAGAAGAGCTAGCTCTGGCCTCTCCCCACAATTTCCCATTCCCCTCCAAGCAAGGATCAAGGTGTCCCTTCGAGAGAGGAGGGTAAGATTCAGAGATATTCAAACCTCCCCAGAAGCCTCATTTAGAGAACCCAAGTAGACATAAACAAAATCTACATGAGCAACACACACCTTTCATGTTAAACACATAATGAGCACTGACTGTGGCTTTTTTAATTCACGCAAGAGAAGGCTTAAGGTCTAATATGAGATACCTGGGAGCAGGTAGGGGGAAGGGGAGGCTACAACCTGGTAGGGGGAGGAGCAAAACCTCAGGTACAGTCTAACCTCAGGCCATGACAAAGGAGCCCATGATGACTCTGTGGAGAGGCTGCTCTTGACCTTGGCATACCCAGTTTCACCAGCTCTCCATCATTCCCCACCAACTGCCAGCTAACTGCCACCTACAAGGGAGGGCAATCAGCCTCACAGAAGGAAGGCACTCCGATGGAAAAATAAGAGGCAGCGTGGGCAGGGGAGTCAAACCACTGCTGCCACCCTGACCGCCATCTCCCCTCCGATGCCAATGGGAGACATCCCAGGACCCCAAACCTAGGAATCTTGGGATTCCTGATGCCCCTATTCTAGACAGCACCCCCCACCCCGCCCTCATGGGGACATACCCTGGCAACGGCTCCTGCAGCCATTGATAGAATATTAGAAATTACCTTAAAGTAGAAGCCTGACCATCCGCTCTGGCCCTGCCCCCCTAAGGACCCTGGGACCTCTCCTCTGACTTGCAGCTGAAGCCCATCATGTTCTGTCTCCCCCATTAGAATGCAAGCTCCTTGGAAGCCTGGGACTGGCTTCATTTTCTGCATGGATTCTCAGCACTTATGCTTTGCACACAGTAAGCGCTTAGTGCGTGCTTATTCATTTCTTGTTCTGGTAGGCTTGGGTCCCCTCACCTTCCCCCAGCACAGCTCCATTACGCTGGTGCCTGTCCGAGGTTCTAGAGAGAGAGGCTCATGCTGGACGGGCATTCCATCTCTATTATCCAAGGCAGGAAGATGCTGGGGACCCGCCAGTGAGGCCCAAGCACACGGCATGGAAATTCACAGAAAAAGGCAAGGGTGTAGAATCCTAGCAATACCAAGGAAGGGGACGAAGCAATCTGCCCCCAGAAAAGCCCAAGAAATAAGAGGGTTTTTCTGGCTGTGTGACAGCTTGCAAGGAGGGCAGAGCCTGGCTGGGCACTCCAGCACCTCTCTTGCTCTGGAGACCCTAGGCGTCTCCTCAGGCAGGCTGAGGTTACATAAGGGTTGTTGGTTGCTACATCTCGATGTTGACTCACGCTGACCTTGGTCCAAGACCCAGTCAGGGCGAGCTGGTGGCCAAGGCAGAGGAGGAATTTGTCAGGGACTCTGGCCCAGTCTTTGCCAGCTCTCTTAGTAACGGCCCCAAAACAAGGTCCCAGAGCATGAGCCAGACCATCCCTTCCCCTGGTGGTTCATCTATCATCGGTGTTGCCGTAGTTCCTAAGCACTGAATCAACAAAGAGCAAGCAAACACTTCAAGCAGGGTGGGGAGCAGCCGGGACCGTGAGTGCCCGGGCTTGTGAATGTCTAAGAATTTGGTGTTTTTATAAAACTCAATTGGAAAAAATAGAATTTCAAGGAGGACCTAGTTGTCGAAAATTGACTTAGGTCCCTTGGCACCTGCGGGCATTTTCACTGTGCTGGGACACAAGAGGAAAGGAGGCAGGGAGCTCTTCCCATGGGCCAGGCAATGTGCTAATGCTGTGCAAAGAAAAGAGAAATTTAATGGGATGGAGACAGAGCCAAATGAAAGGGGGCTAGGGGGTTCTGGGTGCAGCCCTGCCCTGAGCTTGCCGGGTGACCTGGAGCAAGTCATTCCCCTGATCGTTGGCTCTTGTTTTTTCATCCACAAATGAGGATTGGATTAGGATCTGCAGTTCCTTCCAACATGAAGATTCTAAGTTCTAGGTTCTAAGCCTTCTCCCAGCTTTGACATCCCCTGTTCCAAAGACCCTCCCAGCTCTGATGTTCCATGTACTGTCATAATCCTACTTATGCTAAAACCTTGGATTTCTAATTTTGAAGCTTGTCCCAGGAAACACTGTCCACCCTCCGGTTCTGGCCTACCCTTCTAGCTTTGTTACCTTCAGCTCACCATTAGGAAGCCTTCCATCTGACCAGTCTAGTCTCTTCAGACATCCTTGTACTTTCCTGCCTCCACATCTTTGTTCCCACTGATCCCCCCACATGGATGCCCTCCCCACTGACCCCCCATGACCCCTATATCTCCTCCTGCTGAAATTATGCCCATCCTGCAAGGCTCAGATAAAAAAAATCACTTCCTCCAGGAAGCCTTCTCTGTCTACCCCAGCCAAAAGTGAGCTCTCTAGCCTCAGAATTCCTCTTTTTGAAGAAGTAACTTATGAGCTCTTATCCCCTTTTGCCTCGACCTGTTTGCATCCTTGTCTTATCTCTTCTATCAGACTCAGCTTCTGGACACCTGTTTGTGTGTCCTCCATGACGCCTTGTATAAAGTACAAGGGTGGGGAATAGTAATGGAGAGAATGCTGGAATTAGAGTGTCTAGGGTTAGGGGCAGCTGGGTGGTGCAGTGAATAGAGCACCCACCCTGGAGTTAGGAGGACCTGAGTTCAAATCAGCCTTAGCTGTGTGACCCTGGGCAAGTCACTTAACCCTGATTGCAGTTAAAAAAAGAATGTCTTGCTTTAATCTTGACTGTGCCGTTTACCTCCTGTGGTCAAATCACATAACCTCTCCGAAACCTCAGTTTTCTCATTTGTGAAATAAAGCAGTTGGACTGAATGGTCTTCTAAAATCCCTCCCAGAGCTCAATCTATGAGCCTTATGATACCGGTTGGTGCTCAGGAATTAGTCTCTGAGATCAGGATGGAAGTGCCCTCTCCAGCACACCGCCCAAAGGAGCTATCTAGCCTCTCCTTGAAGACCTCCCTCTGGCCCCCTAAGGCAGTCCCTTCCACTTTGCCAAAGCTCTGTTTGTTGGGAAGCTTTTCCTGACCTCAAGCCTAAATCTGTATTCCCAAAACTTTCACCCATGGCTCCTGGGTCTGTCCTCTGGGGACAGGGAGAATCTGGCTGTTAAAGACAGAAGCTCCTGAGCCTTCTCTTCGTCATGCTAAATGTCCTTCTATCCTTATATGACATGGTTTCCAGTCTCCCAGCCAAAGAGGGCAGCCCTCCTGTGTGTGGAACCTGTCTCACTGAATGTGAGAGATGGAAGAAATCTCATCTCTCTATCCTTCAGTGGTCTTGCAGTCTTAAAAAAAAATTGGACTTGGGTGGGGTTGGGGTCATTTAAGAAGCGATGGGACACATAGTAAGCATTTAATAAGCACTTATTGGTTGATTAATTATACTCATTTCTGTATCTCCACCACCTCCCAGTAGAATGAAACTTCTTGAGGGCTGGGCAGCTTTGTATTTGCCTTTGTAGCCTAAAGTTGTGCTTCTCGCCTGGAAACTGGATGACCTCTTATCAAAACTGTTGTAGAGAAGATTCCTGACCAGATGTGAGTTGGATTGGGTGGCCTCCCAGGTCTCTTCTAAGTCTGAGATTCTTTGATTCTGGAATCATTTAGTCCCACCCTCCCCTCTGCCCCCACTCCATTTTACTTAGGAAGAAACCCAGGTGTTAACTGCCCAAGGTCACACAATCAGTATTCGGCAAAGCTAGGATTCAAACCCAAGTCTTTTGATTCCAAATACAGTCTTGCTTTGCTCCCCTTCACCCCAACCTCTTAGCCCCAACCCAAAATATTTTGCCTCTACCCTACTCAGAGAAGTACCCCCATCTTCTCCTAGCCCTGGGAGGCCCCAGTGACCCTTGCTACTCCACCTTTCTCACCCTGCCCCCACCCAACAAACACCCCTGTCTTCTTGGCTTCTCCCCAGGTAACCTGGTGCCTCCAATTAAAGGGATTAGGGAGAGGAAAAGAGACTGGTGAGAAAACAGTGGGGATTAGAGGAGGGTTGGAGGGGGAAGGAAGGAACCCAATATATTGGCCAAGCTCAGGCTTCATAGGGAAGTAGGTGGGAAGGAGGAAGACTGGAATGTGAATTGGGGGAGGGGTGCCAAGGGGCATGGAGGGGACCTGGACAGTGACACAGGTTGAGAACAGCAAGTCCCGGTGCTAGAATTAAGGCTGTTTGTGGGTTGGGGGCAGGTTGGGGTACAGAATACAGTAGGACAAGACAGGAAAGAAGAGGAGGGGAGGGGAGGGGAGGAGAGGGGAGGAGAGAGGAGAGCAGAGGAGCGGATGCTATCCAATAGAATATGATACATGATGTAATGCAATGAGATACAACACAATCCAATATGACTCAATCAATCATCAAGCATTTACTGTTTGCTGTGTGCCAGGCACTGTGCTGAGAGCTGGAGGTCCAAGGGGCCTCCCACATCCCTTTATTAAGCATTGGCGGTCCCTGCTCTCAGGGAGCTCTCACGGTATGCTCATTCACGCTCACACTGAATGCAGGCATGACAGGGACACAGCAAAGTGCCCTGGGGAGCCTTCTGGGGCTGTCACTGCAGCTCCTCTGTCTTGCGGGCATCTGTGCTTAGGACAAGTCTTTCCTTGCATCACTAAGGGACCTCCCAGGTATGAAAATTCCCATCCCAGAATTCATCTACTCTAACGTCTTACCTCCAGAGCTGCCTAAGGCACTGAGAGGTTCTCTGATGGGCCCAGGGTCACCTGCTGGCTGGTGTCTGAGGTAGGACTTGAACCCAGAACTTTCTGGATTCAAGGCTAGTTCTCTCTCCAGTATACCATGCACTGCTGTAAAGGATACCGTGGGGAAATGGAAGGCAAGAGCTGGGAAGGGTCTTAGAACCGGGAATGTCAGTGTTAGGGAGTGGCTTCCATAGAAGATAAAACAGTCCTAGCTAGAAAGGACCTCTGAATGTAGACTGTTACAACGAGAAGGGGCCGTGTAGCTCGGGACATAGAATGTCAGAGTTTGAACCACAGGGTCCTTAGAAGATAGAAAATAGAATGTTAGAACCAGGAGGAACCTTAAAAACAGCTTAGCCCACCAGTGCCGTGTAGAGAGAGGGCCGCTGAGGCCCAGGGACAGGGAGGGATTTGTCCAAGGCCACACTGAATGAGTCAGTGGCAGAGCAGGCCTAGTGACCCAGGCAGGCCTCCTGATGACCAGGTGTGGGAGGTAGGAGCAACAATGACTGAGGTCTCTGACCCCCGGCCTAGGCTAATCTTCTGCTAAAAGCTGGCCTGGTGCTTTAGCTTCGTCCCCTGGATGTGTCCTTTCCAGGCTCTTGTTCAGTAAATCTCCTTTTGTTAAAGGGCACAGTGTCTTGTTTCATTCCAGTCGAGGGCCCTAAGCCAGGCCTGGCCCAGGACCCCAGGCTAGCTGATTCCTCTTGGGCTCGGTAGGCAAACCTCAGCCAGCCCAGAGTAACATGGATTCCCTGTTCCCAACGCAACGTTCCACTCTGAAGATGGACATCCTCGACCCTCCTGGCCCATCTGGCTGGGCCATGGCCTTGAACCTGGGCTCCCTCACTCACATTTGCTTGAGGGCCCAGCCGGGGGGGTGGTATGGAGTTGGGGGGGAGGGGAGGAGGATCCAGACTTAATCTCAATTATGTAAGAAGCAGCAGGGGCACTGAGCCAAGGAAGGGGCCGGGCTTGGAGGCTGGCCCAGGAGTGCCTGGCAAAAAGCTGGGCTGCCCTGGGTTGGCCCAAATCGGGCCTGGCATCCTCCTGGAAGGCACAGGAGAACAGACCACTGATCATCATGAGTGGGCGAGTTGGGGACCTGAGCCCCAAGCAGGCAGAGGCCCTGGCCAAGGTGAGAGAGCTCCTTCTCCCTACTCAGGGGCCCTGTTCACTTCCCTGAGAAGGGTGATAGGCCATTCCAGGTGATACTGGGGGTAAGGGGAGAGGCGGACACTCCAGGCCTATGGACAGAAGACCTGGATTTGAGTTCCTATAGCTCTGTGACCTTGGACAGGCCATTTGCCCTCTCAAGACCTCAGTTTTCTCATCTGTAAGATGGGGATAATAACCCCTGCCTTACCTTATGATTTAGAGCTGGAATGGGCCCCCCAAAATCTTCCCATTTTACAGATGAGGAAACTGAGGCAGCCAGCGGTGAAGCAACTAGCCCAGAGTCAAACAGCTAGGAAGTGCCTGAGGTTGGATTAGAATTCGGGTAGTGGGCCTTGGTTTATCTTCTCAGCAGAGCTAAGCCCAGGGTCCTGAATGAAGCAGGCTTTTAAGAATCAACTACAAATCATTTGTTAAACATTTACTACATGCCGAGCACTATGCTAAGCATTGGGGATGTACTAAAAAAAAAGCTGGGGGTGGGAGGGGAACACAGTACCTGCCCTCAGAGCTCACATCCTAATCAGGGAAGCGACACAGAACTAGGGACATACAAGAGTCTGTAAATAGAGAAAGCAGCAACCCCTATTCGGCTCTTTGACTTGATTGGGGGGTTGAGGAGTATGTATTCTGGGGAAGGTTGTTTGAGTGTTTGTTTGCTCAAAACAAAAGGTCTCTCTCCTCTTTTTTTTCTCCTATTAACAAGTCCCTGCTGGTGAGTGGTGTTACCCGTGTCTTTTGACCCTGCTGGCCCAGGCCCAGTGGATAGTCGTTGGGTCCTGCTACTCCATCGGGAGCTGAGTGTGGGGAGGGCAGGCAGATAGAAGGAAAAAAAGGCTTGGGGAGGGGAGGACACCCTGGGTGAGCTAGGAGACCCCAGGAGAGTGATCTGAGAAGCAATGCTAGGGGCAGGCTCTGATATTCCTGTCCTTCAGGGCCTGGGTCCATCCCCGGGGACGGCTGCACTGAGTTGACATCCACTCAACAAATATTAGCTATCTGCTATGTGCAGGGCCTAAGTAGGCACTGATGGGAAATGTCCAGGGAGTGAGGCAAAGATATCAACTACAGAGACCTGTCCTCAGGGCTCTTCCAGTCTGGTAGAGGAGATAAGGCAGAGACAAAGTGGGTGGAGTCTTGGCAACATTTACCAGGTTGTGTAACCCCAGGCACCTCTAAATTTCTCTCCTCCAGAAAGAAGGACAATTAAACTTGAGATAAAGTCGGGCAAGTACTTTGGGACAATAAAACTCGGTAGAAACTTGAGTCTGGATTTAAACATCAGATGGGATTGGTCCCCACCTGTGTACCCCATCATAGCATCAGGTGGATGAAGTCGATGCACGAGGAAAACCAAAGGAAAGTTCTGAGGAGGGAGCCCCAGTGGGATTTCCCTTATAATCCTATCTGACCTTACCTACAGGATCTCGTCTGAGCCTGGAAATAATCCTGTGAGTCAGGAACTACCCCTTTTTCCAGATTGGTCAACTGAAACTCAGAGAGATTAAATAATTTGCCTAGGAAGTGGGATTTGATCGAGGCCTTCCAGAAATGAAGTTGACACTCCCTTCATTAGACCAGTGGTCTCCAAACGTTTTTGATAGCACACCCTTAGCGAAAAAATAAAACTTTTTTATACCTCAACATATGTATATTTACTCCTTCACAAATTGTACTGATGTACTCCTATAGCAATAGTTGGTAACGTCATAACTTACAAAAAATAGAAATTAAAAATATTGAGATAAAAATGAAATTACATTTTAGAAATTTTTATTTACTAATGGTACAAAAAACCTTTTTGTTCTCCCCAAAACATTATCATTGGTAACAATATTTTTAGCTATGGCAGTGTAATCGAATATGTCTTCAATATTTTAAAAATCTTGGCTTATCAGGGGTGGGGAACCTGCAGCATTTTTGTTCTGTGAAGTTTAGATTCAGTCATTTAGCTGAGGACCTACAGGGCCACATGTGGCCTCAAGACCACAGGTTCCCCATCCCTGGCTTAATACTCTATTAAATGATATTTGTAAAGGGATATTTGTAAAGCGCTTAGAACAGTGCCCGGCACACAGTAGGCACTTAATAAATGTTTGCTCCCTTCCCCCACCCAAACCCCTACCCTCACTTTGTGATTAGTGATTTCAGGGTCATTTGGTTCTAAATTCAGTTTCTTCCAATAACTGGTCTTAATGGCTGTCATGGTTGATGAGGATATTTCTCAAAGCTGTCAATCAGCCGCTTAATAAACATTTATGAAACAACTACTGTGTGCCAGGCACTGTGCTAAGTGGTCCAAATGGAAGAACTGTATTGTTGGCCAGGTTGGCTAAATCCTGATACTCATTTTTCAGTTCCTATCCACCAACCATGTAAAGGTTTTTGATGAAGTTTACTCAGTCCATTCCCTTCTTCCCTGATGTTAATCAGTTGATTCTTACTGAGTAATGGGAAGAGGTGGTATAGTACTGTAATCTCACCTCCTAGGAAGGTTGAGGAGGGTGTGTTGAACTCCAGAGTTCCGAGTTACAGTGGGCTGAGCTGGTTGGGTGTTCACACTAAACCTGTGATCAGTATGGTAAGCCACCAGCACTGAGGGCTTCCAGGCTGCCTAAAATGGGGCTAGAAGCCCTAGGTCAGAAACGGACCGGGTCAAAGTTCCCATACAAATCGATCAATAGTGGACTAGACCTATGAACATCCCCTGTACTTTCAGCTTGGGCCAGATAGGGAAACCTAGTCCTAAAATAAAAAAAAATTACTTAATTGGAAAGGGTTGCTTTTTAATATTTTTAACAAATCCAGTGAGTTTGAAACCCACCGAAATTCCTCATGTGGGGGATGTTAAGAAAATTATGTTTCCAAGTTGTTTATGTGTGCAGATATGACAGTTTTTGTAAGAGACACGTGCATGACTTTCAGTCATCCGGAGAGGAAAGAGAAGGTAAGTCTCCAGGAGGAGAAGAGAGTGATGGACAGCCAGTGTCAAGAGCTGCAGAGAGGTCCAGAAGGATAAGGATGGAGAAAACGCCATTGGATTGGGCAGTTAAGAGACCCTCGGTCCCCAGGACTGGATGCGACCGGACCCAAGGGGAGCCCGGCTTGGGGGGGAAAGAGCCTGACCCGCCTATCTCTCTCCACAGTTCCGGGAAAACGTCCAGGACATACTGCCCAATGTACCCAACCCTGACGATTATTTTTTCCTGCGTTGGCTCCGAGGTGAGAAGGGAAGTTAGGGGAGTAGCGGGATCATGATACGTTCACCAGAGGGCGCTGTAGTGGAATGTTGGCAACATGGAGCCCGAGCATTTGGACAGCAGTGAAGTCCATACTGCCATGTGATGGTCGCCTGGCCCTGATGGTCATAACAATGACAATAATCATGGGGATGAGGATGAGGATGAAAGGGGCCAAGGCAGAGGGGCCATATTTATTGTAAATGATAATGATCCCTAATCACCCCAGACATTTTGAGGTTGCAGGTTCCCCACGCCTAGGACCCAGGTCACCTTGGGCAAGTCACAGCTCCTTAGCCTCATGCTTCTTCACCTTTGCAATGAGGGGACTGGACTGGCCATCCTCCGAGAGCCTTCCAGCTTTGTGTCTAGGGGGCTATGGCCGCCTTTCCCTTCTAAGTCCTATGAGCCTCGATTTTGGCACCTGTAAAAATGCACAGGAGAATATTTACACCAAGCTTATTCACAAGGTGTCCGGTGAGGCCCAAACAAGAACATCTGCAGAGAGTATGTCGAGGGGTAATTTAGGGGACCAGAAATTCCAGTGCTGGAACTAGAGCCAAGAGAGCCCTGGGTCTGAATCCTAGCTTACTAGCCATATGACCCTGGCTAAGTTACTGTGCTTCTCTGAGACTCAGTTTTCCCATCTGTAAAAGAGGGATCAGATTCTTGCATCCCAATTTCAGAGTTGTGAGGGAAGGTATTTCTCACCCTTAAAATGGCCTGGAAATGTCAGCTATAATGGCCAAAGTGCTTCGTAAATTGTAAGGTGCTCCATGATGCCACTGCTTGGGATAGGGCGACAGGAATGGGGGACCTGGGATTTCACTAGCATCATTTCAATATCTTCCTGGTGAAGACATTCCCTCTATCAATGGACCTTCTCTGCCCCTTTTGGTCTCAGAGGCTTGTCTGAGAGCCCTGAGAGGTTGTGGCTTGTTCAGGGTCACACAGCCTGTATGGAATGAGGCTGGTTCTCTACCCTCTACACCACACTGTCTCTGCGACCTACTCTGATGACGACTGTTTTCTTCTCCTCTTGTCTTTGCGTATCCCTCCCTCAGCTCGAAACTTTGACCTGCAGAAGTCAGAAGCCATGGTCCGCAAGGTGAGTCTCCCCTCTCCCCCAACTGTGCCGTGACCGGCTCTAGAGTGAGCTGCCCACGCCTGTCCATGTCCTTCCAGTTCTTGGTATCTTGGGCTAATAGACAGAGGGATCCCCACTCCCCCTTCCCAAGCTTCTCTCAGCCTGGCCCGGCCTCACAGGCACTGCCTGTTATCTCTGTGCAGTATGTGGAGTTCCGGAAGAACATGGACATCGATCACATCCTCGACTGGCAACCCCCGGAGGTGAGGCTCAAGCAATACTGCCCAAGCAGTCCCTGAATCCCAGGGTGCCTGTGGAAGCAGGGGGCAGGACCGCCGAAGCAGGCAATTTTTTGTTTTCAGATTCTTGGAAAGAACTTTATTTTTTAATCTGTTTATTTATTTTTAGTTTTCAACATTCACTTTCATAAAATTTTGAGTTCCAAATTTTCTCCCCCTCTTTTCCCTCCCCGCACCCTAAGATGGCGTGCAATCTGATATAGGCTCTACATATACATTTATATTAAACATATTTTCACATTAGTCATGTTGTAAAGAAGGATTAGAACTAATGGGAGGGACCACAAGAAAGAAGAAACAAAACAAAACCAGAGACAGCAAATAGTATGACTCCATAGTTCTTTTTCCGAAGCAGGCAAAATTTGTTCATGCATTCACTCATTCACCCAACAAATATCTGTTAGGCAACCCAAAATAATGGTATGTCTTACATGATTGCACATGTATAAACTGTATCAGATTGCCTGCTGTCTCAGGGAGAGGGGAGGAGAAGGGAGGAAGGGATAGAATTTGGAACTCAGAACTTTTTTTTTTTAAATTGTGAGGCAGTTGGGGTTTAGTGACTTGCCCGGGGTCACACAGCTAGTGTGTTTAAGTCTGGATTTGAACTCATGTCCTCCTGACTCCAGGGCTGGTGCTCTATCCACTGTGCCATCTAGCTGCCCTGAGCTCAAAACTTTTTTTTAAATGTTAAAAAATGGCTTTAACATGTAATTGGGAAGAAAATAAAATATGACATATATATGTATATATAGAAGTAGAATGGAGTTAAAAGCATTCTGAGCTCAAAGGCAGAAGACCTGGGTTTGAATCCAAACACTTACCATAGGCAAGGCTTTCCATGTCTCTGAGCCTCTGTCCTCAACTGTGGAATGGGGATGGGGATGCTGGCACTAGTTTACACTGTCGAGGAAATCCCTTTGGGCCCTGTAGAAGGCTAGAGAAGTGTGAGGTGCCATTATGGAGCACCTACTGTATACACGGCTGAGTTATGTGATCTCTATCCTTGGGAGAATACCCACATGAAGGAGAACACAGGCCACCAGGGCCCCCCAATGTACCTAATCTAGCCACACCCGCAGTCTGCTGCATGGGAGCTAGAAGGGCCCTCAGACGGCATTGAGTCCAACCTCCTTGTTTTACAGAGGAGGAAACTGAGGCCCAGAGAAGGATCATAAATTTAGAGTCAGAAGCGACTTCGGAGATCAGTTCCCGACCTCTCATTTTACAGCAGGGAAAAGGGAAAGTCCAGAGAGGGGAAGCGATTTGCCTGGGGTCACACAGCAAGGCCAGGGTTGGAACCCAGGTGCACCTGCTAAGCACCACCACTTCTGACCCGGGGCCTGCCCTGCCTGGTGTCTGTCCCTGCTCAGGTGATCCAGCAGTACATGCCTGGGGGCCTCTGCGGCTATGACCGGGACGGCTGCCCCATCTGGTACGACATCATTGGCCCCCTGGACCCCAAAGGGCTCCTCTTCTCCGTGACCAAGCAGGACTTTCTCAAGGCCAAGATGCGAGACTGCGAGCGCATCTTACGCGAGTGCGACCTGCAGACTGAGAAGGTGAGGATGGAGGCGGAGAGTGGGGCCTGGGAGGGGCAGCAGCTTCGCAGGACAGCTGTGGAGGTCAACACCATCCAGGAGAAGGGAGGGAACGTGAGGGCCAGGGGTCCGGGGAGAGGCAGGGTGCTAACAGTGGCCAGGACCCTGGGGGAGGGGTGAGAAAGGGGGCTGTGGGCTCAGTCGGGGCCGTTGACTCTCTGGAACCTGCGGCAAACACTACCCGTCTCTCCTCTCTCTCTCTCTATATATATATATATCTTTCTCTGTCTCTGTCTCTCACTCTCTGTATATGCATATATATATACATACATATATATGTGTGTGTGTATATATAGATATATATCTATATATCTATATATATATGTATATCAGCCTACTTCTTCATAAAATGAAGAGAATTGGACCAAGTGGTCTTTCAAGTTCCTCCCAGCTCTGCCATCCCCTGTTCTAAGGCCCCTCCCACCAGCTGAGCCCCTCCCCTCTGCCTGGAAGGCTCTTTCCTACCTCTCTGACTCCCCCCAGTACCCCACCTGGTGGAGCCCCTCCTAGGAGCTCATCAGCCCCCCCCTTTTCCCCGCAGCTTGGGAAGAAGATTGAGACCATCGTGATGATCTTTGACTGTGAAGGGCTGGGCCTGAAGCACTTCTGGAAGCCCTTGGTGGAGACGTACCAGGAGGTGGGTCAGTGAGATGAGGTTTGGAAAGCACTTAACACAGTGCCTGGCACACAAGAGGTGCAGTCTGGGATAGGGAGGGTTTTGGAAGAGGGGTCTCCCGGGCCACACCCAGAGAGGGCCGGCTATGGGGAAGGGGGAGCGCCCAGGAGGTGGAAGGGTTTGCCCTCCAAGATGCCCGGATTCGGCTTTCTGGAGCTTCTGAGCGGGCAGGGATGGAGTGAAGGGGACCAGGTGTGAGCAGGGGCCCAGGGGGAGGGCTCCACAGGGTCTAACTGGAACTTCCCTGGCTCCATAGTTCTTCAGTCTTCTGGAAGAGAACTACCCTGAGAGGCTCAAGTTCATGCTCATTATAAAGGGTAAGTGTGATCACACCCTGCCCTCAGAGACATCCACCCCGTGTGCCTGTGGCAGAGGGCTGGGGTGCCGCCAGCAGTGCCCACACCATCTCTGCCTGAGCCAAGGGCCAATACTGCTGCCTCCAGAGACACTGGCACAATCATCTCTGCTATGTCTTTCTGGCCCCAGCGCCAAGCCCAAGCCATGGCACGTAGCAGACGTTTAATAAACACTTGCTGGTTGATAGTGTTTGCAGACCACAAGCAAGTTAGTTACCAACTCTCTCCATGGCTGGGCACACACACACACACACACACACACACACACACACACACACACACTTAAACATAGGCTGTCATGGAAATGTTGCTTTGTAAGGCAGCCGCAGAACTACAAGATCTGGGTTCGAGTCTAGGTTCCATCACTTGCTAGCGTGATGACCCTGGGCAAGTCACTTTTACCATAGTTTCCTCCTCTGAAAAATCCCAAAAGTCAAGCCTTGATTCAATTTTCTAAGGGGGGATATAGAGAGGCAGAATTAGGCTCCAGGTCAGGGAAAAGTTCCAGACAATGAGAGCTGTGACAAAGTAGAATGGTCTGCCCTGAGGGTGGCGAGGACCACTGGGCACTGGGCATGGTATAGTGGGGATTCCTTTCTTTGATGGATTGGATCCAAAAAATGGACCCTTCCATCTCTCAAATTCTGTGATCCCATAATTCACTTCAACTGAGCGCCTACTTTGTGCCAGGCACTGTGTGAGGCACCAGGGTAACTGTGACAAAAATGAACCAGTCCCTGCCTTCATGGCATTTACGGTTTATCAAGGGAAACAACATGAACAAATAAAAGCAGATACAAAATATAAGTAAGGTGATTTCAGTGGGGGAGGTGCCAGGGGCTGGGGGCTGGGGGATCAGGAAAGGCCGCAGGGGCTGTGAGATATTAGGGAAGGGAATACTCATCCAGGTGTCTGAGGGAGGACTTCATGGGGAAGGTGTCACTTGAACTAGGTCTTGAAAGAAGGGGTGTATATCAACAGATGGAAATGTGGGAGAAGTCTATTGCAGAATGGCCTGGACAAAGGTCCAGACAAGTGGAAGAGATCAGGACCAGAACAGTGGGGACAGAGAAGTCTAGTACATGAAGGTGACTAGTATGACATCATCATCATCATCATCATAGTAAAAGTAGCTTTTATATAGCACTTTAAAGTTTGCAAAGTGCTTTACAAATATCTCATTTTATCCTCACAACAACCCCGAGACATAATTAGGTGCTATTATTATCAACATTTTAAAGATGAAGAAACAGGCAGACAGTGGTTAAATGACTTGCTCAAGGTCACAAAGCTAGCAGGTGTCAGAGGCAGGGTGTGAACCTTTCCTGCCTCCAAATCCAGTGCTTGCTACAACAAGTCAGTCTGCCTAAGAGTCAATATCACTCTCTTTAGCACTATCCTGTATCATCCTCCTATTGTTTTCCATATGTTAGTCCCATCTCACACAACTAGACTGTCAGCTCCTTGAGGGAGAGCACTGTCAACTCCTCTTCAATCCCCAGGACACCTAGCCCAAGACTGGCTTCAATAAAGACCATTGTTCCTCTGTTAAACTCTAAGTTCCAAGAGGGCAGCGATGGTCTCTTTTCCCAATTTTATGTCTCCTCCAGGACCCAGCCCAGGGGCCACAGACAATTGGTTTTTAATTACTTTTGCTTGACTGGAGCTGTCCAGGTTTGCCACTGTGCTCTCTTCAGGGCTGGAGCTGCAGAACTTCTCATCCAGTCTCTCCACATTTCTCTTTCTAGCCACCAAACTATTCCCCGTGGGCTACAATCTCATGAAGCCCTTCCTGAGCGAAGACACTCGCAGGAAGATTGTCGTACTGGGAAGTGAGTAGCTTTACCTTCCACCAATCTGGATCCTTATCCTCTTCAATCTCCTCCTCCTTCTCCTTCTTTTCCCCTCTTCTTCCTCTTCCTTTTCTTCATTCTCCTCCTTCTCTTCCTCTTCCTCATTTTCCTCCTACTCCTCCTCTTCCTTCTCCTCTCCCTTCTCCTCCTCCCCCAAGTCCCGTCACCAATGGGCCTGCCCAAGAACTGGACAAAGAATTACTTCCCCCCCAAAACTTTGGGCTCCATGAAGGGCAGGCATGTCTCATAGCAAATCTCCACCATCGCAGGTCCTTTGCAAGCCCACAAGTCAAGTTGGAGAAGCTGAATTCCCTCCAAAACATGAGGTTATAGTTAACCTACAATGGACCGATCAAGAGTTAGCCTTGAGCAGTAACTTCAGATAGGACCCCTCAGATAGGGCACCGGGCACCTGCAGAAATACCCTACAACGTGTAGTAACCCTAGAGAGAGACCCGACAGAGGGTGGTGACACCACCAAGCTTGCTGAGGTGAGTGACCCTGCAGCCAAACTCAGTGAGGCATCCAGAACCCAAAGACACCCCTGTCCCAGCATCCCACAATCTCAGAGTGGAAAGGGGCCCCAGGGGCATTTGAGTCCAAACCATGCATAGAGAAGCATCTCTTCCAATGGTGTTCTAGCTTTTGTTTGAACACACACACACACACACACACACACACACACACACACACACACATATACCATGAGGGAAATATCACCCAAGGAACCCAATTCTGGATGCCTTTCATTGTTAGGAAGTTTGTCCTGACAACAGGCCTAAATTTATCCCAGGGTAACTTCCACCCATGGCTCTTTGTTCTGTCTTCTGGGGCCAAGCAGACCAAAGCTCATCCCTCCTCCACATGACAACCCTTCACAGACCTGAAGATGGCTCTCACATCCCTTGAAGTCGTCTCTTGCATAGGCTAAGCATCCCCAGTTCCTTCACTCCATCCTCATATGCCATGGACTCAAGACCCTTCCCCACTCTGGCTGTCCTCCTCTGGACCCTATCCAGTTTGTCAATGACCCTCCTAAATTTTGGCACCCGGAATTGGACCCAGCACTCCAGATGGGCTCTGCCCAGCCCAGAGTCCAGAAGGGCCATCTCCTTCCTAGTCTTTCCTGGACTCTGTACCTCTCTTCATGGAGTCTAAGATGTCATTAGCTTTTGCAGCTGTTATATTGCATTGTTAATTCTTGTGGAGCTTGCGGTCCTCTGAAACCTCTGAAACCTCTGAAAATCTTTTTCAAATGAACATCTAGCCATTCCTTTCCCATCCTGTTCTTGTGAAAATGATTTTTGGAACCCCTTTATCCCTTTTAAATTTCACTTTAGTAGCCAGTGCAGTCACAAAGCCAGTTTATAAAACGTAGTTAATGATATCCAAAAGGATAAAGTTGATCCCATAGAACTAATTGACAAAGTATAGTGAACCTAGAGACATCATCAGCTCTTCATTCCTTACCTCTGGCTTTCCTCTGTTGCAATTAAGTCCCCATCTCTTCTCCTCCAGTGGTCCAACCTGGTTTCTTTTGGTTGCTAGGTAGCTACACGATGTATCTGGGCTCAGACAGCCTCCTACTGCTTCCAAAAACAAACTGGGCTGAGGATGAAGGGGAGGAGGAGAAAATATTCAGAGGATCCCAGGATCTGGACCTTAGAGATTCTCTAATCCAGGATGGGGAACCTGCGGCCTCGAGGCCACATGTGGCCCTCGATTCAGTCAAAGGGCCACACTTGAGGTCCTAGAGGGCCACGTGTGGGTTTAGAGCCAAAGGGCCACACTTGAGGACCTAGAGGGCCACATGTGGCCTCAAGGCAGCAGGTTTCCCACCCCTGCAAGTCTAATCCAACCTTCTCATTCCAAAAAGGTTAAGTAACACACATCTGGTCACGCAGCTGGTAAGTGATCAGTAATTCAAGCGTGATTTTAAAAAATAATAATAAAGGGAAAGAACTTGGTTACTCCTGGCTGCAACATTTCCTTGTGAACATGCCACAAAATCTTCTGAGCCTCAGTTTCTTCCTCCGTACATCACAGGTTGCTAAATGGGAAATGCCACATAGATGTGACGTGTTGTGATCGCTGCTTCTGTAGGCATGGCCGGATTCCTTCCTGGTAGGAGCTGACCAGGAGGAGTGAAAGGCAGAGATGCATGGCAGAGTACAGAAAGCTCCCTAGCCTAGTATAGTGACCTTGCCGGTTAACCAAAAGGGCAGGAACAGGACAGAAAACCTCCCCAGGTACTCTACAGAGTAGTTAACTGCAGAGCTAAGAGAGGACAGCCACAAAGTGTGAACAGCTTCTCACACCTGATAACCCACTGTCCCTCTCCTTCCCCCCTCCCCCAGCCAACTGGAAGGAAGGTTTGCTGAAACTCATCAGCCCTGAGGAGCTGCCTGCACAATTTGGGGGAACATTGACTGACCCTGATGGGAACCCAAAGTGTGTAACCAAGGTATAGTGCCCTGGGCCAGGCTGGGGCAGGAAGGCACAGAGAAGGGGAGAGGAAAATGGAGGAGGGTAGCAGCAATGTCCTTGTTCACCCTAGACTCTCTTCCAGATCAACTACGGAGGCGAGATCCCCAAATCCATGTACGTGCGAGACCAGGTAAAGACCCAGTATGAGCACTCGGTGCAGATCAGCAGGGGCTCCTCTCACCAGTTGGAGTATGAGATCCTCTTCCCTGGCTGCGTTCTCAGGTAAGGGACCTGCCTCTCCCGGCCCAAGGCTCCTGGCACACTTCCACAGATGTGGGTGTACAACGAGGCTCTTGGCTCCATTACAGATGGCAGTTCATGTCAGATGGGGCAGATGTAGGCTTTGGGATATTCCTGAAGACCAAGATGGGGGAGCGACAGAAAGCTGGGGAGATGACGGAGGTGCTTGCCAGCCAGAGATATAATGCACACATGGTCCCTGAGGATGGGAGCCTCACCTGCACTGAGCCTGGCGTGTGTAAGTCTCGTTTTCTACCTCCCTCCTCCGCCCTCTCAGGACCTCTCCTCCCCTCTCCCCCGCCCCACAGACATACACACACCCCTTCCCCAAACCCACCTCTACTTACCCATCTCTCCATACAGATGACTATGGCAGCAGCAGGCCCATCCTTCATCATACTCTAAGGGGACAGAATCCCTGCATTCAGCAGGGCAGTTTGGTGTAGTGATTTGGAATCAGAGAAATTGGGTTCATATCCCAGCTCTGTCATTTACTCCCTGTGTGACCTTGAGAAGCCATTAACTTCTCTGGGACTCAGTTTCCTCATCTACGTCGTGAAGGGAGCTGAACTAGGTGATCCATAATGTCTTCTCCTGTTCTAAATGCCATGATCCTCTGATCTTACTCTTTGCCTTGGGGTTAACAATATTAGCACATGTTTTCAATGTTCTAAAGTTTACACAGTCATTATTTCATTCCACCTTCCCAATAACTCTATGAAAAAGTCAGGGAAGGGAATCTTGTCTCCATTTTACAGAGAAGGAAATTGAGGTTCAAAGAAGGGAATGACTTACTCACAGTCACAAAGCTAATAAGTAAGAGGCAGGACACCAACTAAATGCCCTTTCTACTGCATCTCCTTTGTGGGTATTCACAGTACCACACAGGCTGCCAAGTGCCAAGACAATGACAAGGACTCAGACACTATGGCCTTTCCCCATTGGGGCAGCTTAAGCCGGGCTGGGGCAGGAGCCAGGTGGGAATCCGGGGAAGGCAGTTCCCAAGGAGAAGAGAACACAGGTAGGAGGAAGTTGGTCCAACTGAGACCCATAGACATAGTCAGGAGGAGAACCCAACTCTCTAAGCTCAGGAGAATGTAACTGCCTTTGCCTGCCCACCTCTCTGTCTGTCTCTGTCCCCATAGATGTCCTGAGGTTTGACAACACCTACAGCTTTGTTCACACCAAGAAGGTCAGCTTCACAGTGGAGGTGCTGCTCCCAGATGAAGGAATGCAGAAGTATGACAAGGAGTACACACCCATCTAGTCATCAGAACATAATGGGTTGGGGGGCAAGAGGGTCAGTCAAAGCAAGGGAAGTGAGTGGTGAGGAATGGACAACTCACAGTACACCCCTATTCACTATACTCTATCATTCACCTCTATAAGACACCTATGTGGTGGGAAGGAGGTAGTCTGTCAGTTAATTATACTCTCAATTACCTCTTTTGGTTGGTTAATTATATGGTTACTGCCCACGTAGGTTCACTGGGTAGCCCTGTGAGTGCAGTAGACAGGGGAGAGGTGTTCCCTCAGTAAACTGTGCTCTCAGTTTCCTCATAGACTCTCTTGGTTATTGCTAGAGGTTAATAACACCATTAGGTAGCTCTCTAGGTAAACTATAATCTGTCCATTATCTCTAGAGACTTTCTTAGCTGGGTCTACAAGGTAACTACACCCTTTGGGGTAGTTCTGTACATTCAATCAGTTTCCTCTTTGGACTCTATCCATTATTTCTGTATATTAATCTCACTTTGTTGGGCAACCTAGCGTTAATTATACTCAGTTTAGGGGAGTGGGGCTCTGTAGTTTACTTGACAAGGTCAGTTCTCCTCAATCAATTGCCCTCTGCCAATTTCCATTGGTCAGTTCCTCTCTGTCAATTCCCCTCTGCCAATTTCCCTTGGTTAATTCCTCTCTGTCAATTGCCTTCTGCCAATTCCCCTCAGTCAGTTTTCTTGGTTATCTCTAGAGGTTAATAACAGTGTCAGTTACTTCTGTAGATTAACTTAGCAAAGTCAGTTTCCCTCTG
>NW_020941065.1:18698770-18724926 GCF_900497805.2 Vombatus ursinus | reverse complement strand
CTCTGCTAATTCCCCCTGGACAATTATCTTCTGTCAATTCTCCTCTGTCAATTCCTCTGATCAATTCTCTTCTGTCAATTCCCTTCTGCCAATTCTCCCCAGTCAGTTTTCTTGGTTATCTCTAGAGGTTAATTAGTTACCTCTGTAGATTAACAACTAACTTGGCAGCTTAGTTGGTTAATTACCTTGCATGTTGCCTCTCTAGGTTAATTGTGCACTGTCTGTTATAGCAATCAGTTAAGCCTACACTGTGGGTTATCTCTATGGCTTATCTATATTATACTGGGTATCTTTACTTTGTGAGGTGTCTCTGTAGGTTAATTGCACTAGACAGGCCAAATGCCCCCTCTCTCTAGGACTCTTTCTCTCGCCTTCTGAAGGTCTTATCCACCAGACCTTGATTTTTCAGGCTTCATTCCACTTAAATGGCTTCCCCTATCCTTAGTATAAGGTCTCTTTCTCTTCACTGAATCCCTCCCTGAGTGGGTGGAGGACACTCTGTATAGGAAAAGGGGGTGGAGGGCAAGGTGAT
This sequence comes from Vombatus ursinus, assembly GCF_900497805.2. Lineage (NCBI taxonomy): Eukaryota > Metazoa > Chordata > Mammalia > Diprotodontia > Vombatidae > Vombatus > Vombatus ursinus. Next base: position 18,724,394 of record NW_020941065.1, on the reverse strand, counting down.
CTTGTGATGAAAGTGAATGCTTATGACAATTCCATGGAAAACCATCCTGGAAGGGCCTAGGATGAGACCTTCCCCAAGGTGCCCGAGCCACCCCCCCCAAAGCTTAGCACCCTAGCCCAGCATAGATTAAACTGATGAAATAATATTGTGAATTGGTTACACAGTGGTGGGAAAAGAGATTCCTGGGCAGCCCAGCTTTAATTATCCCACTTCCCCCCACCCTCTGCCTGCCAGTCTTCACCTCCACCTCTAGTGACTTAGCAACACTAAGGGAGGTCAAAGGCATGGAGCTCTGTAGAAACATTGGGGTGATAGATCATTAGAGCTGGGAGGAACTTTAGACAGATCTCATCAGAGCTTAGGGGCAGGAGTAGTACATGGAATGTCAGAGGTGAGATGAGTCTTCAGCAAATAGATTTGGAGCTGGGAGGGACCTTAAAGAACTCTGGCCAACTCGCTTTTTTATGGAGGAGGAAACTGAGGCAAGGAGAAGGGGAAGAGACTTGTTCAAGGTCCCCCAGCCCCTTTCTCTATATACAAACAGTAAGGGTTAACTGCACAGGCAAAGCAGTAGAGAGATGATTGATTGATGTGTTCAAGGATTATGAAGCAAGTAGAGAAGGAAAGGGGTGGGAGGAGAGGGGAGGAGGGAGGGGAGATGAGGGAAACCCCGAGCCCAGGGGCTGGGGCTGAGGAGCCTTTCCAGCAGGGCTGTGAACCAATAAAGAACCCTGTGTGTGAAGATGCTGCCTGTTTCCTTTCTGGGCCCCTCCCTGATTTCACACTTTCCTGCAGGCTCTGATCCCAGCTCTGACAAGCAGAACCATTTGGGAAATGTTGCTTTCTACACGTTCTTCAGGGAAGAAAGGCTCAGAGAGCTCAAGTGATTTACCCAGAGTCTCCCAGCTAGTGGGTATCAGAGGTGGGACACTGTCAATTGATTCAGGGACATAGTGTCCTGTAGAGGGAGGAGAGAGGGAGCAGAACCGGCGACTCGGGCCCCAGAAGACGAAGGCCTGAAGAGAGAGCCAGCCACCTGGGCTGTTTGCTCCCGCTGTGCTGTCCCCCACCACCAGAAAGCTCGAACCTTCTGCACCACCAAGGGTCCAGCTATGAGCACCTGGGCTCTCCCTTCACCTAGGAACTCTAGTGGAGAATGAAGGGATAGTCACATTGACAACTCACGTTCTTAGGCCATGCCCATTTAACAGATGAGAAAGCTGAGGTTCAGAGAGGAAATCCAGAGGACTTACAGCTAGTGAGCCACCAAATAGAGATTGGCCTCACACGAGGGTCGACTAGAGCCGGGTGTACAGGCGTGGCTGAGCCAATTGTTAAATATTCAGGGTGAGCATATACCTTGGAAATTGGGACACACTGAGAATCAGGGCTTCATTTGTTGATTTAAGGGAGTGGTGGAGAAAATTTTAACCATTTTTTTTTTCAGAGAACTAGCGATTAAACATGGCATGTCTGGCCCAGATGCCTCCAACCCCTACCGAGTCATCTCCAGGTCCCAGGTGCCTATGTGCCTACCAAAAATGTGAATCAGGTTCTAAAAGGACTCTTCCCTCTCCCCACCTCAGTATCTAAACACCTTGTTTTGCACTGAATCACACAGGAGAAATGATAAGGGTCTGAGGAGGGATGGAGTCAACTTCACAAGAGGAAGGCTGTGGAGGCATGCTTAAGCATTAGTTCATATGAAGAAGATCTGGAGGTGTTAGTGGACTGCAAGCTCAATATGAGTCAACAGCACTATGGGACAGCCAAAAAAGCTGATTAGATCTTCAGCTGCATAGAGAGGAAGAACCTCCAAGAATAAGAATAAGGCCCTCCAGCCTGGTCAGCCCAATCTGGAATTCTATGGTCAGTTCCGGGCAGGTAGAGACTGTCCCTAGGAGCACCACCAGCAAGTCAAAGAGCCTTGAACCTATGGCATGGGAAGATAAATCGGAAGAAATCGAGGTGTTTAGCCTTGAGAAGAAAAAACTCCAGGAGGATGCAAGAACTATTAGGAGCAGGAGTGAAGGAGGAAGACAGAGGCTTGGTGGAAGGAGAAATTTGCTCGTGAGAACTGTCCCCAGAGGATAAGGGCCGTTTGGGGAGGTTTGTCACCACTGGAGGGCTTCAGGAAGAAGGCGGGTGCCCATCTGCAGGGGAGGCCACGAATGGGATGCGTGCTCATGGAGGGTTTGGACACGACGGCCGGCCACGTTGGCCCTCTGCCCGGCGTCCTCCTGGAGCTCCCAGCATAGACTCTCTGAGCCGTAGCATCCCCTCACGCAGCTGGTGCCTCCACTAGAATCCCCTCTGAGGTTACCCAGTCCCCTCGAGGCGGCCCATTCCATCGTGACAAGACAAGCGTGCTCCTCCTAAGGAAGCTTGCCTCTGGCATGGCGCCTGAAGCCTCCTTGCACTAGCCTCCATCATTCCTGGTTCTGCTTGGCCTCAGGGCCACCCCTGGAGTCTTGCCTTCTTCAGCCTCAACGTCCCGGATTTGTTCAAGGCTCTTTGCCACCATCGATGCCCTCAAACCTCTCAATGTCCTCCACCCCCAGCTTCAAGTCTCAGCTAAAATTCCACCTCCCGCAAGAAGCCTTCCCAGCCTTTCCCCCAACAGGCCCTCCCTCCAAGCCGCCCCAGCCTTTGCCCCAACAGGCCCTCCCTCCAAGCTTCCTCACCCTTCACACATTATGTATCTCACATTGTTCTTATCTGAACATTGTCTCCACCGTTGGAATGTGAGCTCTTTGAAGGCAGGGGCTGGGTTTCTGCCTTTCTTCAGACCCCCAATCCTTAGTGACCGACTGATCACAGGCACCCCACACACATACTGGTAGCACCCCAGAGTCAGTGCCCCCTATCCACTGCACCATCCAGCCCCCTCAGGGAGAAGGTTAGAGGACACCCTTTCCCTCGAGTCACACCCACTGTGAAGAGTAAGGCCAGTGGGCAGCAGGGACACGGCCCTCGACCTATTACCAAGGGAAGCCCCCCATGCCAAGAGGCTGAGAAGACAGATAGGTCAAAGGCCATGCTTTGGGCAGAGCAGCATGCTTTAAGAAGAGTTAGACATCCAATAGCCTCTGAAAGGCCTTCTGGAGCTCTGGGCCGGCGCCTGGGTCAAGGCCCCAGGTCCCTGGGTAACACATTCTAGGGTGGAATGGCCGAGCTGGGAGGAGCCTTCAAAGGCCATCTGGCCCACCCCCTCCTCCCATGGGACTCCAGACTTAGAGCTGGAAAGGGCCTGAGGCCCTCGAGTTATGGATGAGGAAAACCGAGGCTCGGTGACGAGCACACGAACCCTTCCCTAGACTAGGGAAGCAAAGCCCCAGGTTACTGGACAAAGACCTGAGAGATTGTGAGAGGAGCAGAGGGAGGGAGGGAGGAAGGAAGGGTGCCCCAAAAATCTCAGCGTTAGAACCAGAGACCGTCAAATTGGATTCAACAAACATTTGTTAAACACCTACTATGTGTCAGGCACTGAGGACACAAAGAAATACACACATGTGTGTGTGTCTATGCACATATCTAGGACATCTAGGGGGTGCAACGGTGCACAGAGTGCCAGGCCTGGAGTTCTGAGTTCAAATTCGGCCTCAGACACTTACTAGCATAAACCTGTTTGCCTCAGTTTCCTCATCTGTAAAATGAACTGGAGAAGGAAATGGCAAACGACACCAGTATCTTTGCCAAGAAAACCTCAAGTGGATTCACAGAGTCAAACGTGACTGAAACAACTCAACAACATGCATGTGTATATATACATATATACATACACATACACATATATATTATACATACTCACATATACTATATAACATATTATACATACACATTTTGGGGCAATTTTTAAAAATGTATGTGTGTATACATAAATATATATGTATACACACATATGTATGAAATTATGTATATAATACATATACATACATATGCATACATATAAAATATGAAAGAAATGTAAATTGTGTTATATACCATATCTTTAGCTGAAAAGGTATAGACACAAAGAATATATATGAACATACAAGTGTATTTACACACACACACACACACATATGTAAATAGATCTGTATCTCTCGCTCCCCTTGGAGGACTCCACAGTCCGGCCCAATAAACCTTTTTTCCTTCCTTCCTTCCTTTCTTTTCTTCTTTCTTTTCCTTCCTTTCTTTCCTTCCATGACCCTCCATCTCCGGCCTCTCTCACTTCCCCATGCCCAGAATACCTTCCCTCCTCACCATCACACCATAACATCGCTAGGTTCCTTCCAAGCTCAGCCCAGATATCCCTTCCCCCGCGCTGTTACCTTCTATGTGCCCAGGACAGAGGCAGCCTCGCTTGGAAGACCCGGGTTCCAGCCCCACCTCTGACGTATGCTGGCTGTGTCACCTTGGCCAAGTGACTCCACCTCCCAAGGCCCCAGACAATGCTTTAGGAACCCAAATTCCAAGGCAATTGCTGCTCTGCATTATTGGAGTGAAATTCCTCTCCCAGAGCTATCCACATTATCTCCTTAATGCTTGGACCCAGGTTTTCCTGGCTTGACTATCAGATCTTAACTCACTTTGCTACACGATTATTTAAAAAACAATATTTGTTGATGAGTGACTGGTTCCTGCTACAGAAGTTTTACCATAAGAATGTGTTTGTTCAGTCTTGCTAACACACCAGCTCCCCCTTTTCTGATGCCGCTTCCCCAGATCGGAGGGCTCAAACCAGAGGCCACAGCAGGGACTGCCCAGGGCCGGTGGGTCACTGTAGGGAAGGGAGCCCCTCACACCAAGAAGGCCCCAGAGCTCTCCCCTTCCCACACGGAGGTCTGGAAGCAGGTGTCAGCCAGGACACGGATAAGGAGTTATTGGGGGTAGGGTTAGGTGTTAGACATTGGGGTCATCCCCGAATAACAGGAGGAATTCAAGACCAGCTGGTCCCACTCACCATTTGAGGGGCCGTGAATGGGAGTATCAACCTGGCAACCCCCAGCTCCACCCCAGGGCCAGGTGGAGGGGACAGAGAATATGCTCTATTGACCCACAAAGGGTGCGAGACCTATGGCTGCTGAGGAGCAGAGACAGAGGTACAAGGACAGCAGGAATTTGAGGTCAGCTAGTCCAACTGCCTTATTTTGGAGAGGGGGAAAGGAGCCCAGAGAGGGCAGTGGTCTGCCCACAATCACACAGCCAGTCAGGACCAAAGCCTGGTCTTCCATCACCCTTTTGCCATACCAGAATGGATCTTTGAGCCCTCCCTCCAGTCTGACTTCTCTCTGGGCCAAGTAGACTGGCACTGACCAGGACAGAGCCTCCCCACAACCCTGATCCCTCCCCGCCTTATCACAGCCACCTAAGGCAGCCTTGGGTTCGAAGCCTAGAGATGTACTGGGAGACACCCCAAGACCACCCAACCCCAGGCTCAGCCCAAGGGGCTTGCTTAACACGACCACCAGCCAAGACGTGAGCACGGCCTCAAGGCCACCATGGCGAGGGGAAGCTAGGTCTGGAAGAGACACAGTTCCTCATGTAAGAAGCAGGCTAACACTGATGAGGCCCACCAGTCCGGGATCAGCCCAACCGGAAACAGCCGGGCTCTGCCCAGGCCTGCCACCGCCCCCTGCCCCCTTCCCCCTCAGCCAAACTGGAAAGATGAGCAGGAGCATCTCTGCCTTGTGACCTTGGCAGAGTCCTTTCCGTTCTCTGAGGCCCAGCTTTCTCATTTATAATACACGGACAATATTACTCGTGTAGCTTCCCTCACCAAAAAGAGTTGTCCAAAAGACTGCTCTGTATACCTACAGCCCTCAGAAGGACAAGCCACTACCATTTTTATCAGATGACCCCGCCCCATCTCACTGCTCTGCCCCTTTCCCCCAGTGTCCTCTCCTTTCCTGCCCCCGTTATTAAGAGGTAAGGGCATTGCGTTCAGTAACGTCCAACTCTTTGTGACCCCATTTGGGATTTTCCTGGCAGAGATACTGGAGTGGTTTGCCATTTCCTTCTCCAGCTTATATATATATATATATATATATATATATATATATGCAGGCCGCATGTGGAGACAAGGAGCACGTGGAGGTCCAGCTAAAGGCCCAGCAGGTGGGCAGGGGTAGAGTCCACAGGGGGCCGGAGAGCCACGGCCTCCCCCCTGCTGTGGAGGAGCCCGGGTGCCATGATGCTGGGTGCGTTTCAGCAGTGAGGGGTGGAGGCAGGAAGGCTGGGCTTGGAGGTTGGAGGCCCAGCAGGTAACCCTGGGCGAGGGACTTCCCACCTCTGGGCCTCAGTTTATCTTTCTGCAGAAATGGGGCCGGTTCCAGGCCAGCTCTCCTAGAAGGCTGGTGTGAGGAGAACCCTTTGTGAACCTTTAAGCACATAGACACGAGTGACTGCTCCTTCCCAGGGGACTCAGGGTTGGGCAGGGTAAGGATGAAGGCACAGGGCTGCAGGTCAGGGACAAGAGAGCTGAAACCCAAGGCGTCCTCCCCTTCGCCTGGCACACAGTAGGTGCTTAAGTGATTGTGGCTTGCCCTACAAGGGTATTGTCAGGATTAGCAACTCTGAAAAACATGATTTCTCTGATTAAGAAACTGGCTACCCACCTTCTGATGGAGCAGGGGTGGACTCCTAGGCCCAAGATTTTGGGCAAGGACAATGCAGGCCCTTGTTCTGTCTAATCACCCTTGTGGCATAAGGTGTTTCTCTCCCTCCCCACAGTGGGGGAGGGGCGGGATTGGAGGAGGGAGAGAAAAATCCATTTTTGCTCATTAAAAAAATGAAATTTAATTTTTTTTTAAAAATGAAAGAAACAGCCTTTCGAGAGTTGCCCTGGGGCATAGAAGTAACAGCAGTGTCTGGTCGAGGCCACCCCTCTCTCCGAGTGAAATAAGGGGTGTTAAAATACTGTGAGGGGTCCAGAACCTCAAGATGGTATCTGGTACTCCGTAAAGAAGGCCAGAGCTGGGAACACCCCCCCCTACCCCCTGGGAGCCGAGAAGCAGGTGCCTGGCCCCAGATGTTTAGAGTAATGATAATGGCTGAAGCTTACAGAGAGCTTTACCTTTATCACCTCATTTGATCCTCACAAAACCCCTAGGAGGCTCAGGCGCTATTTTTAACTCCATCTTATAGCAGAAGAAACAGAGTCAGACAGTGGTGAGGTGACTTATAGCTATTAAGTATCCGAAGCTGGATTTGAACTCAGATCTTCCTGACTCCAGATCTCGCACTCTATGTACTGTGGCACCCCCATTAACTACAAGGTCAGATGACTCGAAGCTTATTCTTCTTGTTGACTACCTAGTACCACCTAGTAGTTGACGTCATGGCCTACAGGCTGACCTGTTCTTGGTCACACAGCTAATTCACTGGGAAGAATTTGAAGCCAGGACCCTCCTGCCCAAACGACTGCAGTCGTTTCCTTTTCCGTCTCTGGGATTCTATAGCTCTCCCCACAAGACCAGAAAGAGCCAAGCAGGTCAGGGGGGCACCTATACACTTAGAGCACAGCTCACAGGGCACCGGACTGGCCTCTAACCTAAAAGACATACAACATGCTGCCCTTCCCAGCCCTTCTGGAGACGATGCCTTAGCCCACATCCCGGTAGGGATTTTGACGAGGGACTGCTACCATCTGCCTGCTTTTCCTCTGCTCCGGGCACAGCGAGGTGAGCCAATGTGGCAAGCCAAGAAGAGCCGGGGACCAATCCTATCTGACGCTTCATGGCCATGGAGCCTTCAGAGCCTCAGGTGCTTTTGGACAACTTGCTCCTCCCCCCCTTCTCTGGACCTCAGTTTCCTCATCTCTAAAATGGGGGAGATGGCCTCCAAGGGGTCTGGAGGTCTAGAGCTACGCCCCTGGGCAGTCTCTCTCCCCCATCCCAGGCATGGAAAAGACAGGGGGCTGGGCATACCACTCTAGGCCTTTATTGAGAAGTTCTCCATCAGGCATTCTGGGGGGCAGAGGACGAAGAGCTCCCCATGGTAGACACCCAGCGGGCTCGGGTTTGAGACCTCTGCTGAACTCTAGTGTGGACGCAGAGGGCTGTGGCCAGAATGGCAAGCAACATTACCTCCAAAAGCAGAGAGCCCACGCTTAAGAGCAGGGGGTCTCGGGGCCCTCCTGGAAGGAGAGTGGGGGGGAGAAAAAGAAGAAAGGAGTCACAGGTGGCCCCCTGAGGGTCACAAATAGGACTGCAGTAGTTTATGCTTCTTTGTGTAATCATAACCTGAGGCAGGGCAGGAATTATCCCCATTTCACAGATGAGGAAAGCCAGGCCCAGGGAAGGTCAGAGAGCAGGTATTTTGACAGAGCTTTCTAGAGACAGCCATAGCCAGGGATTTTAAATGAAGCAGGAAACACCCAAGGCCGGCTGGGGCTTGGGCCCCTAGCTCTGCTCAGGCCTGACTGAATGACCCTGAACCAGCTTCAGTCTCTAAGCCCTGCCTTGGAGGAAGCAGGAACAGCTGAGGCTTGGAGGATTTGGGCTCTGGGCATCCCTGATCTTGAAGCAAAAGGGCATCGAGGCCTTTTCAAAGGGGCCTGGCCTCCAGGACTGGGCAGTCATAGGCCCTGTCAGACCTTGTGGGGAGCCTTGGGCTCGGTTCTGAGGGCCATGGCCCAAGAGAAATTGGAGAGGGCCCAGAGGAGGGCAGTCAGGATTGGAAGGGTCTGGAGCCCAGGCCAAACGGGCACCAGGAGAAGGGACTGGGAACGCTTAACTTGGAGGAGAGGGACGGGAATCTGACAGTTGTCTTCAAGGGAAGAACCGTCATATGGAGGAGGGGGTATATGTATTTGGCCCCCAAGCACAGAACCAGGAGTAACGAAGGGGATGAAGGCAGATTTCAGCTTGATGTGTACGTGTGGGGGACACTTCCTAACAATCACGGGGGAAGGAACGAATGAGCATTTATTAAGTACCTACTATGTGCCAGGCACTATGCTTTACAAAGCATAAAATCAGATGCTTCTAGGGGTGGTTTGCTCCCTCCCTCCTCCCCAGCCTCACCCCCACTGAATGTCTTCAATCAGAGGCAGGACGACTCCTCTCTGTGAACTTTCTACTGGGGATTCCTTTTGTACAAGGCTTGGGCTAGATGCCCTCAGATGTCCAGAGGGGACAGGACTTAGTCACAAGACCTTGCTCTTTGTCTGAGGCACTGCTCCCCTCTGGGGCTCAGTTTCCCCTTCTGAAACAAGGACTAGATGAGAGTTAAGTTTCCTTTTCTGTCTCTGGGATTCTATAGCTCTCCCCACAAGACCAGAAAGAGCCAAGCAGGTCAGGGGGGCACCTATACACTCAGAGCACAGCTCATAGGGCACCAGACTGGGAGGCAGGAAGATCTGAGTTCAAATCCTGTCAGACAACTACATATGACCCATAGCCAGTCACTGCTCCTCTCCAGAACTCAGTCTCCTCTTCTGTTAAGTGAGAGGACACAATGATCTCCTGGGTCTCCTCCAGCCCAGCTTAGAGCCAGGATTCTGAGCAGATGGCTGGCCCAGATTTCCCATAGGGGTCCATAACCTTCACCCCATCGCTCACCTTTGTTACTCTTGTCTTTTAGGAGCAAAATAGAAGCTGAGACCTGGGAAGAGTCTTCCTTCATGACCAATGGATTGTCTTGCACACGAGTAACTTCAGAGGGCTCCCCAGACCCTGAAAGGCAGAGGCCACCCCCTCTTCCCCATCATGCTTGGCTCCCAATGGACGGCCCCCTCTCACCTCAGTGCATCTGCCCCACCCCTCCCTCTAACCCCGAACTCTCCCTGCCCACAAGGCCGAGGGGTGGCTGGACAAAGCCAGCTCCTACCTGCCAGATCCCTCCAATGCAGGGGCTGGTTGGGCCGGCAGCGGCTCTCACGGCAGCAGCATACGCTGCTCAGTGAGGGGTCATCCAGAAGTACCCGCCTGCAGCCACGGCAGGGACAGGGCGGTGAGGAGCTGGGCGTCAGGATACCCAAATTCTGCTCCCTGCCCTGCTGTCACTACCACAGGGTTCTGCCTTCCATGGTCACCCCCCACCCAGCTGACCCCACCCAACAGAAATAGACCATGAAGCTGTGTGACCCTGGGCAAGTCACTTAACCCCAACTGCCTAAAAAAAAAAAGAAAAAGAAAAAGAAAAGAAATAGACCATGAAGCTATCCACATCAAAGGCTCCACACTCTTGTCACCTTCAAAGAACAAAGCTGTGATTCACTTAGAGCTCACTCTGACTAGGTCACTCCCCTGCTCATGAAATTCTGATAGCTCCCCACTGCCCTGAGGTTATAGCAGCAGCCCTTCCACTGGCCACTTTGGGACCGTCACTCCCGTTGTGCAGAAGCAGCCTGACAAGTACCTGGACAGGTGCCCTCTGAGTCCCCTCCTCCACAACGAGCTATGAGAGACCCAGAGAAGAGAGCTCTCCAAAGTCCGTGGCACCGCCAAATGGTGTCTCCGTAGTCAAAACAGACCTGGTTTTATTCATGGAGAGGATGTAGCACCCTAAGAATCACCGGGCCTCTTAGAGGATCCCAGAGTCAGAGCGGGAAAGGAACTCGAGCCCATGCAATCCAACCTACCCCATTTAACAGCTGAGGAAACTGAGGCACAGAAAGACGCAGCAGTTTGTCCTGGGTCACACGGTTACCAAGTGTCTGAGGCACAGTTTGAATCCACGTCTTCCTAAGACCAAGACCAGAGCCCTAGCACTAAGTCACCCGACTTGCAGCTGAGGGTCCCATCTCCCCAGCAAGGCTAGCTTTGCCCGAAGCAGGGACCGCGATCTAATCTGGGGCCCAGCCCCTCAGCGACACTTACCTGTTTGTTTCTCTGTAGAAGGAACAGGCCTTCTTCATGCTGTCAGAGGGGACTTTGGGGTCCCCTACCAGCAGGTGGCAACGAAGGTAGACCTGCAGGACGGGCATCAGGCTTGAAGGGGGGGAGGCACCGGCATGGGGGCCCCCAAGCTGTACTCAGCACCAGTCAGATGGACCCAAGCATGCAAGCTCAGAACTCTACCAGTGGGGAGGGGGCTCCCCTAAGGGATGCACGGCTAGATTGGTGGAGTGGGGAGTTTGGTGAACTCCGACGGGAGAAAAGATAGCATCTTTGTCGTTGCTTAGCTCCAAGTGAAATTTAGCATTTCTTTCAGATATTTAAAAACCATTATTCTTTTTTTAACTAATTTATTTTTAGTTTTCAACATTTACTTCAAGCTTTTGAGTTTTAAATTTTCTCCTCCTCCCTCCCTCCATTAGTCATGTTGTAAAGAAGAATTAGAACCAATAGGAGAAACCACAAGAAAGAGGAAACAAAACAGAAGAAAAAAAAAAGAGCAAATAGTGGGCTTCAATCTGCATCCAAACTCCATAGTTCTTTCTCTGGATGTGGACAGCAATTTCCATCGTGAGACTTTTGGAGGTGTCTTAGATCCTTGCATTGCTCAGAAGAGACAAACCATCATTCTTGAGACGCCTGGTCACAGTCTGAGTAAGAGCTGGGCCCTCAGACCGAATTCAGGGCCCTGGCCTTGGATGGACTGATCCAGAGGGGAATGAGAGAAAGCAAGAGAGTAACATACAGGGGCCACAGCAACGTAAATGAAAGGATTCCAAAAAGGAAGCTGATTCGGAGTAATTGGAAATAATAACAATAAAATCAGAATGTTTTACAGTAATAAATAATAAAGATGACCAAAAGTATAAAAATATATTTCTTCTCAGAAGAGAGGCGGGGAACGACAGAATGGTGCACACAATGTATTTTTATGCCTTTTTTTTGTTTCCTTCTCCCTACCTCCACCTTGGCATATAGTAGGTGCTTAATTAATGCGTGTTTAGAGGTAGCTGGTTTGGACAGCAGATAGATTCTGGGCCTGGAGTTAGGGAGACAGTTCAAATCCAACCTCAGACGCTTACTTAGCTATATGAAACTGGGTAAGTCACTTAACCTCTGTCTCAGCTTCCTCAGTTGTAAAACGAGGATGATAATGATATAAAAATAAAAAGGCCAAAATAAAACTTGTTTTTAAAGAAAAAGACTATTCAGGTCCCTTGCACACCTAGGGAAGGAAAGCTCAGGAGAGAATCCAGTTCCAGGCCAAGAAGAATCCTCACTCATATCTGAGCCTAGTTAGGAGAATCGGAAAGCCTGTAGGGACAGCAGCAGAGTCTCCGGGGCGGCCCAAGGCAGGAATCGAGAGTGAGCTTCCCTACCATCCACAAAACACCTACAGGGAAGAAACCAGCGGAAACAATGCATCCCATCAGTGATGGATCTACTGAGTCCATTAGGGAGAAGGCAGCAAGCCCCGGAGAGGCAGGGAGAAGAGGGAGCATCCCATTTTAAAGATGGGGGAAAGAAAAACAGAATGGGTAAGCCACTCCCCTAAGGTCACACAGCAGAGTTGGACCTGAACCCAGGCTAAAGGCATCATTAGAATTCATGCTGTCTCAGATACACATACTGTTTCCTGGTAGGAGAAAAGTCCTAAGCTCCCTCCACAAACGATGGTTACTCAAGAGCAAGGGACCTCCCTTCCCCACCCTGCCCACCCAGGCTGCCAGATGAGACCCTCTGGCCGCAAGAATATATGGACAGTTTAGAAGTGAGCTCCTACCACCACCCCAACACCAGCCTTTCTAGCACTGGTCTGTCAAGGAAGAAATAGAGCTGATGGGGAGCCAGACGGAACTGGTTTAAAGTCTGGCTGCGCTACCAACTGTGTGACCTTGGCCAAGTTACTGCCCTTCTGTGACTCAGTTTCCCCCGCTGTAAAATAAGGGGGTTAGGATAAGTGATGTCTAAAGTCCCTTCCATCTCTGACATTCTAGGATAATCAGTCTTTAGGATGCAGATGCTCATAGGGATTTAGAACCTCTAGCCAACCTTTCCACCTGGACAATCAGACCCGGACGTGTCCCACTGGATTTTTCAGGGCATCTGTACCTTTGATCCCATACTATATACAGTCTGCTCAAGCGTGTCTCCCTATACATCAACAGCCTTCCTGGGGCCACCCTCTTGGTCAATCAGCAAGAGAAGAAATAATGAACCGCAGCAAAACTGGGGGGGGGGCATTATAGGCAATAGCCCCTCCCCCACATCTCTACCTCCTCTGCTCCAGAAAAGTAGACTTGGTACTGTGGTAAGAGACTTTTTCTGTATTGGCTTCGTGACTGACATTTCCTTAGGACAGCAAGTCACATCAACTAGCTGTAGAGACTACAGGATCAAAAGCCCTGGTGCCATCTGGTCAGTTTTTGCTCTGTCTGCAAAATTCCATCCTGAGAGCCGCTTTGACCCTGGTCTTTCCCATTCATATTATTATTTTACCTGATGTAGATTTCCCCTTCTATCAACAAATCCTTGAATTTTTTTAATTAGTACTTTGCTCCCAGCCCCTAACACAGACCACCCTGACACCCACCCGTAGTTCTCGATAATGTTGTAACGCAGGTGGGGCTGATTCAGGGCTAGTCCAGGGTAAGCCACACAAGTATGCACATAGAGCGCAAGGGCTGCTGGGCGTCACTGGTGACTGAGAACTCAAGGTGGAGCTCAGAGCCCAGGGTGAAAGCGGTGGAGTTAGCAGTGACCCTGACAGCGGGTGTATCCAAGCCTCCTGGGAAAGAGATACAGACAGAGACAAAGAGACAGAGAGAGAGACAGAGAGACAGAGAGACAGAGAGACAGAGAGACAGAGAGAGAGAGAGAGAGAGAGAGAGAGAGAGAGAGAGAGCGAGCGCTATTACTTAAAGTGGTGATAAACTCCCTCAAATATATAGGCTGACAGAAGGCAGAAGTATCCCTGACTCTGCCCCTAATTTGCTGGGTGACTTTGGACACAGGAAACTCCACTGGGCTTCTGATTTCCCCACCTGCATCATGAGGGCCCTTTTCCTTCTGGACTTCTGTTCCAAGGCCCTTCCTAGCTCTGACTTTGGCAGACTTAGTGGAATCAGGAGGGGCTAAGTAAAAATCTTTCCATAGTCAGTGCCAAGCTGTGTGACCCTGGGAAAATCACTCTCAGCATCAGTTTCCTCAATTGTAAATTGGAAACAATAATAGCACTTACCTCCCAGGCTTAAAGGGCTATAGATGCCAGCTATTAATATTATCATTATTACAGCACCTCCTCCTATCAACATACTCTGTCCTAAGGTCCCTTTTCTGTTTTAAGGTAAAGGGATATTCACACATGCATGGGGGAGGCAGTAAGAACTCGGTCACCTGCCCATCCTCCCTAGGCGACTTTGAAAGGGATAGAAAAGGAAGCCTAGCTCTTCATGCCCCCTGCAGATTTGGACCAGGGTAACCTTTCCCTTCCACTCCCAATTAGGACTCACCAGGCCAGAGCCTCACTGAGAAGTCCAGGTGCCCCACCCCTGACAAGGATCCAGTCACAGAAGAGACCTGGGAAGGGTTCGGGACCTCTAGCCTTGTAAGATAAGCAGAGAGTTAAAGCTAGGAAAAGGGAAGAAAGCAGAGATTGTTAAAGCCACTGGACTTGATCCCTCCCTACAAACGAAGGTCAGTTATAGAGGTCATGGGTGGGATGTTAGGCTTCTCTTAGGTCAATACAATTGTGTTAGAAACAGCCTGGGCTTCAAAGAGATCATACAAATGGGTAAAAGGACCCATGTGTACAAAAATATTCATAGCAGCTCTTTTTGTGGTGGCAAAGAATTGGAAATTGAGGGGATGCCCATCCATTAGGGAATGGCTGAGCAAGTTATGGTATATGAATGTAATGGAATACTATTGTGCTATAAGAAATGGTGAGCAGGTGGACTTCAGAAACACCTGTAAAGACTTATGTGAACGGATGGGGAGTGAAGTGAGCAGAACCAGGAAAACATTGTACACAGTGACAGCAATACTGTGACATGATCTTACACACACACACAGGCTCAAACACCCACACCTAAGACCTCTTAAGAACAAGCAGCTTTATCCCAGATTGGGAAACCAAGTTGTATGCCCCCAGTTCAGGGCCTTTGACTTCACAGAACCCCAAGATCCAAGTTGGAACCTCAGCCCATCTAGTGCAACCCAGATTTAGATAGGAACCCCTTCTTATAAGATATTCGGCAAGTGCTCATCCTACTCCTAGTTTAAAGGCCTCCAGTGACAAAGAATTCACTGCCTGCAGAGGATGCTTGTGGATAGGCTTCATTAAGAAGTTTTTCTTGATATCCAGCCTCCATCCTCTTTTGGACAACTTCCTAGGCTCCCCCACCCCACCTGGCCCAATCCTCCCAGTTCTGCCTTCTGGGAACAAAACAAGGATAATACCCCCTCCCCAGGACTGCCCTTCAAACACTTGAAAACAGCCTCATCTAAACATCCCTAGTTCTTCTGGTCAATGGCCTCCGATGGAGACTCTTCACTTCTGTTGGAGAACCTCCACCCTCCTAGTCATCCAGGCTCTCAACCTCATTTGAACTCACCCCTCGGATCCAATCAATCGGCCAATCGTGTGTTTCCATCTCTACGACCCCTTTCTCTTCACTCACAGGGCACCATCCTAATGCAGACCCTTCATCATCCCTCACCTGGACTATTGGGGCAGCCCTGTAATCAGTCTCCCTCCCTGCGGTCTCTTCCCTCTCCAATCTATCTTCCAAGAAAACGAGTACCCCCAAATCAGGCCTGATCATGCTATTCCTCTCAAAATATATAGGTATATGTGTATAAATAAAACATATAAAATATATATATATAATCTAAAATATATATATTTATAAATATACTTTTTTTTCCAGTGACACCCTATTGTTTCTAGAATAAAATACCCATTTTTCAGCCTGGCATTTAAAGTCTTTCACCATCTTGCTCTCACTTGTCCCCTTTTTTATATTACACCCCCTAACAGCACTTAGCACATAGCAGGCCCTTAATAAATGCTTGTGGGCTTTCTTCTTCCCCAACCTGCTCTAAATTCCAGCCAAGCTGGCCTCTGCCATTTCCTATATCCAGCATTCCATTTCCCTACTCCATGTGTGGTACATACTCCTTCCTTACCACCATACCTTGGAATCCCTGGTTTCATTCATTCAAGGCTCAGCTTAAATGCTACCTCCTCCATAAAGCTTTCACTGATGTTCCTAGTTAGTATTCTGTCTCCCTTATCTATGTACATACTGTTTCTCTTCCTACTAGCTGTGTACCCTGGACAAGTCATTTTACCCTGTTTGCCTCAGTTTCCTCCTCTGTAAAATGAGCTGGGGAAGAAAATGGCAAACCCCTACAATATCTTTGCCAAGAAAACTTCAGATGGGGTCACAGACAGTCGGACACGACTGAAAATGATTTAACAAAGGTTGAACTGGGGTCTTCCTGAAGCCACATCCAAGGATAACAAAGTTATTTCCAGCTAGCTAGGACGTCTGAGTGTCTACCGTGGCCCATATTGATTTCACCTTTCTCTGAAATTGCTACCCTCATCTGAATTGGATTTAAGTGAGAGTGGCTGAGTCACCAGCCTCACTTTCACCTCCTGAGCCACCTATGTCCAGCGGCCAGATATGGATCAAGACAACTGGAGACGCCCAGGATGCAGTGGAGGACCTTGGCCTTTTCAGGCCAATAACAGTTGTTATTTACATTCATTATGAGCCAATCAGGGATGCTCTGCCCAAAGGGAATGTACATTTTTAATCTGAAACTCTTTTTTCTCCTTTTCTCTTAAAGACCAGCCTTAACCTCAAATCACTCGGGCTGTCCTTGATAGGTCCCAGGTCAAGCCTACTTGGTCATTGGGCCCTGAATGTAACAAATGTTTCTGTTTTGACCAGACCCTGAGGGTCTTTCCCTCCCAGATCTAATTTTTTTTTATTAATTAAATTTTTTTAAGAGGCCATTCTTTGCTTCATTTCTTACCTAGCCTTAATCACTGAATAGGATTTGCCTCAGTCAAACTGAGACTGTTAAGAACCTTAGCTTGAAAAGGCCAAGGTCCCCCAGTGCATCCTGGGCCATCTCCAGTTGTCCTGATCCATATCTGGCCACTGGACCCAGATCCAGTGAGGCTGGTGTCTTTGCGCAGCCTCCCTCACTTAAATCCAATTCACTTGCACGTCATGGCATCAACTCCCTGATGTCATTGTCCTCTTTGAGGACGAAAGAGAAAGAAAAAAAAAAAACCCAGCAGCTCTCATGTATTTGGGTACCAAACCATAAGATTTTGAGGAGTCCGTGGACCCAGTGGATAAGGTTCTGGATTGAGGGAGGTCACTCGAGAGCACCAACAAGACTCATTTATTTTGGGGTAGATGGCAGGTTTGATTGGCTGCCTCAACTCCGCCTAAACACCCTGCCACCCAACGGGTCATCTCTGCCGAGCAGCCCGGGCTCACCAGCTGAGAGAAGCCACAAGCCTTCAGTGGGCCAGCAAAGACGACATAGCCAAGCACGGTGATGGCTCGGGAAGGGGCGCAGCTGCCCAGGCGCAGGTATTGGCCGTCCAGAGAGGCCGACTTCTTCACGGCCAGGAGAACGTCTGTGCTGTTACACTCCTGGAGGAGGGCGTCGTCGGCCAGGAAGCTGGTGCTGACTTGGGGAAAACAAAGACCAAGCCTTTGGAATCTCTGCTGCCCGATGGTCCCCAGGAGCCCAAGCAGTAGGCTGGGAAGGCAACTGCCCTTGGAGCAGTGGGCGAGGAGGCAAGGTGACAGCTTCCATAGGACCCAGCCCAAGGTGGGCAGTCCTGCCCACAAGGCCATAGATACCACCCCAACTTACCCCAGGCTCTCCCACTGGCCTGGTGCGTGTTCCGTTACGGATGAAGCAATAGAGCCTTGCCTACCTGCTCTTAAAAGGCAATGCCTCCCCCCGCCCCCCCCAGGAAGAAGGAGCATGAAAGCAGGGGCTCTTAACCCTTTTTTAGCCCCTTTGGCCAGTCTGGGGAATCACATTTTTAAATAATTGAAGAAGGCCCTCCGTTTCAGTCAGAGGTCAATGAAAAGAAAGCTGGTGATTTTCTCTCATCTGAGTTCACAAACTCCCTGGAATCCCATGGAGCCCAGGTTAAGAAGCCCCATCTGCTCTCCAGTGATTGTGTTGGACAACTCTGTGTGTGTGTGTGTGCGTGCGCGTGTATATGTGTGTGTGCGTGTATGTGCATTGTGTGCGCGTGTATATGTGTGTGTGCATGTATGTGCGTGTGTGTGCGTGCGTGTGTGTGTATATGTGTCCCATCTTTCCAGGGATCCCAGCCCCCAACCAGCAGGAAGGCCTCTGTCTTTAGACTCCAAGTATGTGCGTGTGCGTGTATGTGTGTGTGCATGTGCGTGTGCGTGTGTATATGTGTCCCATCTTTCCAAGGATCCCAGCCCCCAACCAGCAGGAAGGCCTCCGTCTTTGGACTCCAAGTTCTCCAAGGCAGGGGGACCCTCCTCATTATTGAATGACTGGGGCAAACTGCAGAGACTCTTGGCCGACCCTTTTAACAGACCCCAGATCCTTGGTCCTGCACGGACCTCCCAGCTCCAACATCCTTCCTTCGGTGTTCTAAGGGGTTTCCCAAATCGGGGTCTTGGTTGTATTCTCCAAGAACCTACCCTTCTAACTTTGGGTCTAAGAGCCCCCAGCCTTGACGGTTTACACCCTGTTCCGACAGCCTGCATCCACAGCCTCATTCCCCACCTACCAAAACATCCTGGACTCTAAGAGCCCCGGTAGCGCAGAAAGTCTCAACCTCAGTATTGTTTGACGAGCTTTCCTCCAGCTGGGAGGAAGAAAGAGGGCGCACATAAGGAGGAGATTGGGAAGAGCTCCCCCTCCCCTCCCTCATCATCAGGGCCTGGGCCAGCCCCTCCCCCCAAACCCGGAGGAGGGCCCCTCAGTGCCCACGGGCTGCTGTGGGTTCCCCACTCACTCAGGGGGTGAAGAAGTGGGCAAAGGTAAATGCAGCCCATCGGAGGGAGAACCAAGATTTCACTCACCCTCCTGTGACAGGCACCAGCAAAAGGCCATCAGCAGCCGCCACCAGGCCTTGCTCTCAGCCCCAGGGAGGAACATGGCCACGTCATGGCTCCCCACTAGGGCCAGGCTTTATAGCCTACTGCCCCACCCCACCCCAGGCCCAGGTGTGGATCATTCCCACCCCTGGGCAACGGCTGCCTCCATCTCCCCACACCTGCTACTGCCCCAGCCAGAAGTGGGGCTGGAGACAGAGATGGAAGGGGCTGGGATTCAAGTGACCTGGGGTCCTTCCGGTTCCATTTCATCCAATAATTCACGGTGTGACCTTGGGTGAGTCATTTCCCTTTGTCTAGGACTCAGTTTTCTCATCTGAAAAACAGGGACAATAACCCTGCTGTCTCCCTATAGGGGCAGTCATAAGGGTCAGAAGACAGAATCGGAAAGGGTTTGTCAGGCACAAAGCGTAACAAAAATCTAAGTGATTAATACAGAATGTCAGAGCCAGGAGAGCCCTTAGAAGAGGGATGTCAGGGCTGGGACCTGATGATGTTCAGTCATGCCTAACTCTCCATGGGGTCTTCTTGGCAAAGATCCTGCAGTGGTTGGCCATTTCCTTCTCCAGCTCATTTTACAGATGAAGAAACTGAGGTGAACAAGGTAAAGTGACTTGCCCAGGGTCACACAGCTAGCTAAGCGCCTGAGGCCAGATCTGAACTCGGGGAGATGAGTCTTTCTGACTCTAAGCCTAGGGCTCTACCCACTGAGCCACCCAGTTCCTCTTCCTTTCCTTTATTTGGATAAACTGAAAATCCCTGAGCTCTGCCAGCCTCTATGCTCTCCCTATGACACGTGAGGGACTGAGGCCCAGGAGCTGAAAGGTGTCCTGGCCCCTCCCAGCTCTCAGTCAGCTTCGGGTCATTGTCCCCTCTCTAGAAGTCTCTGGGCTCCTCAAATCCCTTAGCAGGAGGTGCTTTCTCAGACTGTCCCCATCACCCTGCCCATCCCAAACCCATCTTTAGGCAGAAGCTCCCCCAGTCAGAGGGCAACCCACAACATCTGGGGGTCCCACCGGAGCCAAGGCATTTCCCTGGCTGGCCTTGGCTGAGCCTGGAGGGTTCCATCCCCCTGCTTCTGACCCAGATCCCTTCATCCCCAGGTGAAGCCAAGAGAGCCCTTCTCAGGACAACAGCTTGAAATTACAATAAAATTAAAAAGAATAATACTCATAATAAAAGTTAAAATACACAAGATTACCAAAAAAGCAATTATCCTGGAAATGTTGTCAAAATAGTGAAAAACAAAAGTTCACAGATGGCAGGTTAAGGGTCTCTGTCTAGTCAGATTCTAAGATCAGGACATTCCATGCCCTAACCTTTCCATCTCAGACATCCCCTGTTCTAACGGCTGTCCAGCTGGCATACTCACACAAACAATGGTGAACTTTCGGGCAGCCAGAGGTGAGGGATCTCTGGGCAGGGCCCCGGGCATCTGTGCTGCCCCGATAGAAACCCCGCCCAGCGCTCGGTAGGGTGGATACGAAGGATGAGGGAACAAGAAAGCTGGCCTGCCCACCCACTCCCACGAACAGAAAAGGCGAATTCTGCTAGACGTGAATTGTGTTTATTGAGCACCTCGAGAGTCCTGCAGGGTCACTCACCAGGCCCTCCTCTGGGCAGCCTTCCCCAGGACAGAGACGTGGGAGGGAGGGGTCTTCCCAGCTCCCACAATTAGGTCACAGTATTCTGGGTTTCCCCCCATCCCTGCTTCCAGAGAGACCACCACCCGATCTGATTGGCATTTCACGCCCCCAGAATTCTCCCTGAGCAACTTTGGGCAAATCGTTTTCCCTCCCTGAGCCTCAGTTTCCTCATCCATTGAATGGGGCTAATAATACTGGCACTAAGTCCCCCTCAGTGTTGCTGGGAGGGAAAGCACTTTGTAAATGCTAAAGAAATGGGGCAGGGTGGGGTGGGGGGAGGGTGATGCTTCTTACACAGTGTTAGTTTGGTTGGGGGGGGGCAGTGAGAGAAACCACAACCCAGGAGTCCCAGGAACTGGCTCTACCACTGACTTCACAGTATAACCTAGGGAATGTGCTTCCCTCCACTCTGGCCATCAGTCTCCTCCTCTGATGATCTGAGCTCCAATGATTTCAGGTCCCCAGGCCCCCACTTTGGAGGTTCCCAGGAGGATGAGGCATCAGTTGGCATGCGGGAAGAGCTGGGCCCAAGGCAGGGCTGGAGGCGTCAAGCGGAGCTGGGCTTCTCCTGAGAAGGGTAGAGTTTACGTAGGCTGGAGTCCATCAGGAAATCCACTGACCTGTGGAGACACGGAGGCAGGGTTTGGGGCGGCCAGTGGCTGTGCAGCCAGCCTCCTTACGGGTCACTTTGGGTGGGGAAAAAAATCCGACCTCCCCATTTGACAGAGGAGGAAACTGAGGCCCAGTCTCGCCCAGAGTCCCACAGCCACTAGGTATCTGAAGCAGAATTTGGCTCTAAATCTGTTTTACGATCCTATCCACTGCACTACCTAGCTGGGCTGCTAGGTGGCGCCATAAGGCATAGAGCTCCCAACCTGGAGTCAGGAAGACCCGACAGGTGGTAGCTGCGTGACCTTGTTTGCCTCAGTTTCCTCATCTGTAAAAAGAGCAGGAGAAGGAAATGGCAAACCACTCCAGTATCTTTGCCAAGAAAACCCCAAATGGGGTCATGGAGAGTCAGACACCCCTAGGGGCCTCATCCCAAGAGGCAGCCCCTTCCACTTGGAAAGCGTTAGGAAATTTGTTCCTGATGTCGAGCCTAGATCGGCTTCTTTGCACCACGCACCCATGGTTCCTGGCCTCTGCTCTCTGGGGCCGTGCAGAGCCGGGCTGAGCCTTCCCCGCCTCTCTTCTTAGCCTTCTCCTGGCCAACTCGGCCAATTCTGTCAACCAAGCCTCCTACGCCACAAACTCAAGCTCTTATCCCCCGGCTGCCCTCCTCCAGCCCCTCTGCAGACCTTATCTTAAACCCCAGCGCTCAGAAAGGAACCCAGCCCTCCCAATGAGGCCTGCCCCAGGCACAGAACAGCGAGTGGTGCCTTCCTCCTCCAGGAAGTTCTGCCGGCTTAACAAAGCCTGGGAGCCAGAAAGCTACCTCTCTGCAGTTACTGAGCTGGAAATGTGCCTAAGAGAACCCAAGGTGGCCAGGCGGCAAGGGCGTCATGACTGCCATCTAGCAAATCACACACACACACACACACACACACACACATACATACCCCTATACATACACACACTCACACATACACACACACACCCCCATACATGCACACACTCACACATACACATACACTCACACAAATATACACACTCACACCCATACCTATACATACACACATGCACACTGATACACATACACACACATATACATTCACACATACACACACTCTCACACATATATCCACACACACACACACACCCCCACTGGTTCCTTCCCCAGTGCCTTCAGTCATGCTTAGGCCTCCCTCATCCCTAGCCACACCGGACAGCCAAGCCCTCCTGCCATCTTCCTGTATCTCGGCTCCCTTTCTCAGACAAATACGCTGCCTCCCCCTCCTCTCCCTCCCCTCACGACCGTTGCAGTCTGACTTGCAAACCGCCCGACTCCACAGAAACTGTCCTCTCCACAGCCATCTCCTCCCTGGCAGATCTGACGCTTTTCCTCCAGTCATTCTCCTTCCCAGACCCCGGGCTGCAGCTGACCACCCACGCCTCCTTGCAGTCTGGGACCCTCGGCTTTCTCCCCGTTCATCCCCGGCCTCTCTGCCTGCTCCTTCCCAGTCTCCTCGGCCGGCTCGTCGTCCCTACCAGGCCCATGGGCCATGAACGGCTCCCAAAGCTCCGTCCTAGGCTAAGCCCACTGGTCTCTTCCTTTTAGCTACCCTGGTCACCTCAGCAGCTCCTGTGGGTTTCGCAGATGTTTCCCTCCCTCCTCAATGTCTCCCTTGGGCCTCTGCCCTGCCCCACCACTGCCTGCTGGATGTTTCTAACTGGATGTCCCACGGCTCACACTCGCTAGGTTTCGAACCAAACCCCTCCCCAGCCTCCCTTCTTTCCAACGTCCCTCCCCATTGCCAGGTCTGTGGCCACAGAGCATCCTGGACCCTTCCCTCTTCCTCATCCCCCTGACCCACCCTCCTCCGTCACACTCCCACATCCACCCCTTCTCTGCACCGTCCCCTCACCTACGTAAGGTCGCCCCGCCTCCTCTCCCTCCACCCCAGTCTATCCCTCACACCCCTCCCAGACCTTCCTCAGGCACAGATCTGACCATGGGACTTCCCTACCCGACCACCTTCAGCGGCTCCCTGGCTGGGGCACTGACCACCGTGCCTCCCCCGCCTCCTCCCTCTGCCGTGCCGGCCCCTGCTCTCCCTGGTGATGCCCCTCCACTCAGGGGTGGACGGGCCGGCCAGGCTCCACTCCTCTCCTGGCCGGGATGCTGAGGCCCGGCGCTTAGCACAGGCCAAGCAGATCCCTAAAGGGGGTGGGAGGAAGCCCAGTGATGTCCAGCAGTGCCAGCCCCGGGTGAGGGCCCCGTGAGTACCTGTCGATGGGGTGAATGATGACGGGTATGGCCATCAGCCCCAGGGCCGTGGTCGTCCACTTGCGGGCAGCCAGGGGCCAGCTGGTGGCTCTGCTGAGGACGTAGAGAGAAGTGGCGCACAGACGGTTGATGGTGAAGCCCGGGATGGCCACAGAAGCCAGTGCCTGCCAGATGAATGTATCCATCACGGCCACCGCCACCTTGGCGGTCCTGCCCGACTCTGGGCTCAGGGCCTGTGGGGAGAACCAAACAGGAGACTGCTGGAGCTGTGAGGGGGCTGTCTGGGCAGGGGCTGGAGGACTGAAAGGGGGGAGGGTCCACCAGCATCACGAAGAGGGACACCCCCAGGGCAGTGAGGGGGAGGTGCAGGACAAGCAAGCTCTCTCCTCATCCTCAGGAAGGAATAGGGCGGTCCCCAGGAGCGGGGAGGAAGTGGCTGTCCGGGAGAAGTGTCCCCGGGACTGTACCCCATCTGAGGATGGGGTAGGGTGAAAATGGGTGGTACCGCGTGGGCAAACGGTCCCCGTACGCACAGCTCTGGTCTTCTTGCCCTTGTCCACAGCGTCGGCCACCACATAGGAGCTGGCCACCCCGTAACTCAGCCACACCACAGAAGTGGGCACGATTGCTCTGAAGGCCTCTCCCACTTCATTGGCATAACCTGGATGGGAGAGAGGCTTTGTTCACGACCCCACTCGGGGTTTTCGTGGCAAAGATCCTGGAGTGCTTGGCCATTTCCTTCTCCAGCTCATTTTAGAGATGAGGAAACTGAGGCAAACAGGGTGAAGTGACTTGCCCAAGGTCACATAGCTAGTAAATGTCTGAGGCTGGATTTGAACGCAGGTCTTCCTGACTCCACTCCATCCAATCCTCTTCGAGAAGGCGCAGAAATGAGCACAAGGTTGGAGAGAGCAGGAAGAAACAAGGATTAAGGACAGAATGAGGTCAAAAGCCGTGGAGGAAGCCTGGCTTGGCAAAAAGTGGTGAAAGGACTGGGGGAGACCTGTGTCCGTCCTTTGGCCTCCGGGGTACCAGGGCCAATCTTCCCTCCATCTGCAGCTTGGGGCCCTAGAGAAGGGGGGCTCCCAGAATCCCCCACGCTCTGGGCAAACTCCTTCAGTGGTCTGGAGAAGTCTCTGGGCCGCTTCTCAGAGTGTTTTTAAATGCATAAAATAAAACATAGGGGCAGCTAGGTGGAGCAATGGATAGAGCACCAGCCCTGAAATCAGGGGACCTGAGTTCAAATCCGATCTCAGACCAAACACTTGACACTTACTAGCTGTGTGACCCTGGGCAAGTCACTTAACCCCAATTGCCTAAAAATAAAAAAATAAATTAAAATATATAGGGTTACAAAGGAAGCCAATCATTCTGAAACACAGTTGTTCAAAATTAAAAACCAAAACAAATTCATAAGCCCCAGGTTAAGAGCCCCTGCTCTAGGCTCTGCCACTCATGTGATGGGGGTGGGCGGGGAGGGGGCTGGGAATAGAAGGCCCCTTTTCTTTTCCCTCCCCCCAAGACCAGGTGACTCCTCCCCTGTGTCCTTCCAAAAGGGGAAAAGGGGCGTTGGGGTACAAAGAGTCCTGGCCAGGGAAAGGAGCCCCCAAGTATAAGCTCTGCCACTAACTGGGGGGGGGGGAGGTGTGCCACCTCCTTCTGGAGTAAGTGACCGGGCTGGTGGCTTTGTTTCTTTTTTGGGGGCGGGGAGTTCCCTGGTTACCAGCCAAGCCTGTTCCTGCCCCATACCTTGAGCCTTGGGCTGATCCACCATACCCCTCCTAACGGGAGACTCCCCCCCCAGCAGTCCCCTCCCCCACCCCAGCCCTCCGATCCCGGCTCCAGCCCCGTCCCCCTTGGGTTGTCTGCCCAACTGTGCCAAGCTGGGGAGCGGGGGGCTTCCATTTAGGAAGGGCAGGGCCCCAGGACTCGGTCCCCACTGCATCCGGGCTTGCACTCGGAAGGTTTAGTGGCCCCCGAGGCTGCCGCAATATGGAAACGAAAGAGGCATTACAAACAGTGCCCGAAAATGTGAGAACAGGAAAGGATCCCAGACCCCGGAATGTCAGCGCAGGGAGAGACCCTGGGGCACAGAACCGCAGAACGGGAGACCCTGGGGCACAG
>NW_020941065.1:18684473-18698760 GCF_900497805.2 Vombatus ursinus | reverse complement strand
CTGGGGCACAGAACCCCAGAACGGGAGAGACCCTGGGGCACAGAACCGCAGAACTGGAGAGACCTTAGGTCACACAAGGGACCTTAGAACAGGGAGTGTCAGAGCCCAGCCGCACCTCCGGATGTCCAACAGCCAATGTCGGCGGTGGAGGAATGTCAGACCTAGAGGTCACCGGCAGCAGAGAGAGGGGCAGTGACCAGTCCAAGGTCACCAGCAGCCCGGGCCGGTGCCCTGCCTCCCCGTCCGCATTCCCCGCGCCCGGCTCCCCGGGCTCAGTGCCTCCCTCCGCGTTGCCGCGATGACCCCGGGGGGGGGGCTGGCGGGCGGGGCGCCCCTCCGGCCCCTCCCACGACCCCCGCCCGGTCCGGGCTGGCCCCCCGCGGCGCGCGCTCACCCAGGTAGCGCACCCACGTGTCGCGGTAGAGGTCGGGCTGGGCATCTCGGCCAGAGTCCGAGTCCGGCATGGCGCGCGCCGGGAAGGGGCGGCCCCCGCGCTGGCCACTGGCCCCGGCCCCGCAGCACGTTCTCTCCGGCCGGGCCGGGGAGCGTCTGCAAACTACGCGGTTTGCAGCGCGCGCGAGCACAGCCCCGCGCACACACCAATGCACACACGCGGGGGTCCGGGCCCAGACTCTTGGAGGCCGGATGGGAAGCCGAGGCCCCGCCTCCGGGGCGGTCTGAACGCAGAGCCCGCCGCCACTCCCCATGCTCCGTCTCGTCTTCCAGGCTTGAGCCCGGCATGGGACCTTGGACCCAACCTTCCCCCGTCCTACAGCTCAGGAAACTGAGGCCCAGAGAGGGATCACGGTGGGCTGGCGGGGCTCAAAGATTTGGTTTTACAGATGAGGAAACAGGCCCACAGAGGTGAAAGGACTTGCCCAGGTTCCCGCGGTGTCCAAGGGAGCATTCGAACCCTGGCTCCGAGTCCAGCCTTCCATGTTATTGCTCCATGCTGGAGAAGGGACTTGCCCAAGGTCACACAGCTAGGAAACTGTGAGGTCAGAATTTGGCTCTTAGGATGAGAAGGGACCCCAGAGGTCATCTGGTCGAGTCCAACCTCCTCACTTTACAGAGGGGGAAACTGAGGCCCAGGGAAGTGAAGTGGAACTTGGAGTCAGGAAGACCATCCTCAAATCCGGTCTCAGATACCGTGTGACCCTCGGACCTCTCCGAGCCTCAGTTTCCCCATTTGTGAAATGGGGGGTGGACTGGAGGACCCGCAAGGTCCTTCCGGTTGTAAATCTGTGGTCCTGTGATGCATGCAGGCTGTCACAGAGGTCGGATTTGAACCCAGGCCCGGTGAGGCCACGGCCAGCAGCTGTCACACCCTCTGCGGGCAAGGAGGCCGAGCCCCTCGGGCTGTGCTCCCGGGGCCCGGAGCCCAGCAGAGCTTCCTGGCGGCTTATCCCGGCCCCCTGCCTCAGTCTACCTCCTGCGCCCTGGGGGCCTTCCAGCCCCAGGTGCGGGGGGCCTCAAGAGATGCAGGGAGGCTGGGGGGGCATCGGAGGACTGGAGGGCCCCCCATTCCGGAAAGCATCGAGCCTGGGGGCGCCTGCATGGCACCGGCCCCCCGCTGGGGAGTTAACGTCTGCAGGAGGGGCCCCCCGACCCTCCCCATTACAGGCTCATGGTTGCCTCTGCGGGCACCCACCTCACTCCCACCCCCACCCTCCAGGGCGCCCGCTCTTCATTTTTCAGCCTGTCCCCAGTGCCTAGCACGGTGCCTGGAGCACAGCAGCGCTTACACGTGAGGCCCGGGGAGTGGAATCAGGATCCCTGTGGGTCGGGGAGGCAGGAGGAGGGGCTTGGCCTAGGCCCCTCCCACGAGGCTGGGGGTGGGGGAGGGCGTCCTGCGGCACCCAGAAGGGCAGCACTGGGGAATCCCAGGGAACTTTGTGGGTCCGAGGGCCTCAGGAGGTCTGAGGTGGGGGGCCTGGGCGGGACTTGGGGGCGACAGGCAAAGGGGTTCCCGAACCCCCAAAATGGAATTCGGAGACAATCCCTAGAGCCACGTGGCTTCCTCCAGCTCGGTTCCCCCTCTCCCCACCCCTCGCCCTCCGAGCTCCCCCAGAGCCTGCTGCGGCTGCACGTCCCTAGGTCCTCCCAGACCACGTGGGGACACCTCTACGGCACCGCCGAGCCCTGGGTTTCCGGGAGCGGGACTTCCGCCCTCACTTGGAAACCAACACTTGTTGCCCTCAGTAAATATGGTGGGATCACACGCCCACCAGCCCATCCAATGACAGGAGCTCCAGTGCGCAAGCGCACTCGCTCTTTTAGCATAGAACCACCGAGACTGAAGGCTCTGTCCTTTGGTCGATGATCTCAGCGTTTGAAGTTCTCTGGCGCCCCCCAGAGGGAGGTGGTAAAGACAACACGGCAGGGAAAAAAGGCTGGAGAGCCAGAATCACATAGATTTCTTTATTTGTTGGTTAATTTTCCTAACAGAGCATTTGTAAACCGAGACACCCTCCAACCCAGGGCCCCCCAACTCTGAGGGTAGCCAGCTCTGGGAGTATTCAGTTCACCCCATACCTGAGCAAGAATCCCCTCTACAGCATCCTTGACCAAGTGGGTATCCTGCCTCCACTTGAATAGTTCCAGTGATGGGGAGCTCACTACCTATCACAACCTGCCCCATTCCCCAGAGAATCACAGACTCTCCAGAGCTGGAAAGGTTCCAAGGGCTCTAGGTATCCTGCCTAAGGAATCCCTAACAAATGGCCTCTGAGCCTCCCTTTGAGCATTTCCAGTGATGGGGAGCTCACTACCTATCCAGGCTACTCATTGCACTTCTAAATAGCTCATATTGTTAGAAAAGTTGGGGGTTTTTTTTGCCTTAAATCAACTGAAGAAGTCTGCCTCCTTCCTACCCACTACTCCTGGCGCTGCCCATCAGGGCCAAGCCCTCAGAGGGTTTGAAGGGGAACACGGGCAGGTAGCCCTGGATTCCCTCTCTCATGAAAGACACACAGGAGGCCCTGGTCCCTACTTCCCAGCCCCCTGACTCCCTTGGTCATGCTGGGTGCCACACCTCTGGTACCTTGGACCTGACTACCTAAAGGAAAATGGATTTCTTTGAATTGGGGGAATGGTCCTTCCTCATCCCCAGGGGGCTTGAATTGGGGGAATGGTCCTTCCTCATCCCCAGGCTGCTTAAGCATCCAGTGACCAATGGCTCCATATCCAAGGGCTTTTCCCAGCCCCAGCCACGCACCTACCAGTCCCTGTGTCCCCCCTTTAGTCAAGAACCAGTGGGAGGGCAGAAGGAATCCTGAGGCCTTTGGAGGCCGATTCTAGCCTTGGCCCTGCCGTTAACTTAACAGGCGCTGACCTTGGTACAGTTCCTTCACCTTTCCAGGTCTCCGTTCTCTGCTCCTTAAAATGAAAGGGCTGCCAGAGACGCTTTCTACAGCCCGAATATTCTGTGCTTTTTTTCTCTTTGTGCCAATTTGGGGGCTGGGTTAGAGGTGGTGAGTTGATCTTACTGGGAACACCAGACTATAAGCCCCCTGAGGGCGGGGACAGTGTCTCATCTGTGCTTTGCACCTCCCTCTGTACTGCCCACAGAACAGAGGCCAGCAGTGCTGGGCAGGGGCCAGGCCTTGGGTATGGGTAGCTCTCAGTATTAATTATCAGTATTCATTAGTGATTAAGCCAATCTGGCCACAGGAAGCCCTGAATCTCTTAAAGCAGGGAACAGTCTGCAGGGACCTGTGCCTGACCTCCTTCTGTCCAGGAGGACCCCTCCCTTTCTGACCTAACATGGGGACAAAGCGCCCCCATGCCCAGCCTGGCCCCCTGATATCAGCTACCTCCAGGAATGGGCTTCTCAGGGCCCAGGCCCAGAGTCTGGATGTCGAATGCCAACCACCCCCCGACCCTTCTTCCCTCACCCATATCTGGCTCCCTTTCCCCCAGCCTGGGGGAGCTGGCCTGGGACAGAAACTGAGGTTGGCACGAGTCAAAGGATGGACAGATCCCATCAGCGCCCAGCACCCATGGAACCCCGAGTTCAGCTGGAGGGTAGAAAGAGGGGAGGGGGCAGGGGAAGGGACCTCTCCTGAGCCACCCTGCCTCTGTCTACCCCCCAAGCTCTCCCCTCTCACCCCATCTTCAGGCTGGGCTGAGCGCACCCCAAAGGTGAGGCAGGGGTGGGCACTGTCCTGACCTCGGCCCAGGTTCCCTAATAAAGAGATGCAGGGGGTGGGGTCTGGGCAGGGGCTGAGGCCAGGTGGCTGTGGCCTTCACTGCTGAGGAGCCATCCCCTTCTCTCCCAGCTGCTGCAGCCTCTCCTCTGAGGCCTTATCCGGGAGCAGCACCTCCACAGTGAAGCTGACCTTCTTGGCATGGATGAAGCTGTAGGTGTTGTCAAACCTCAGGACATCTGCAAGGGGACAGAGATGGGGAGGAAGGTTCTCATGTCAGAGAAGAGTCCCTGGGAAGGCAGGGCCGCCTCGGTGTTGTCTGGCACACAGTAGGTGTTAATGCATGATTGTTGATTGACTTGGGGACTCAGCCAGGTGGCAGTGAGGACACCAGGCCTGAGAACAGACCCAAACCTGGCAAAAGAAACCATTTTTAAAGCATTCCCCCACTGTCTAGGTTTTTACTAAGCCCTTCCTTTGAAACAACCCTGGAGAGCAATTGTGTCCATTCTAGAGATGAAGAAACTGAGGCTAGCAACTGAATGGGGGGGGTCTTAGACTCTCAGGGCTGGAGGGTCCTCCAAGTAAGGCATCCATACCTAGGCAAGCATCCCCACAACCATGGCGAGAAGGATGCTAGTTAGCATGGAATTGGCACCTTCAAGGCGGCACAGCTCTGCATCACACGTGAGACCTCGTTTAAACAACCGGGCTTCATCGGCTTGGGTTTTAATATAGGTATTTTGATAACTGCATTCCCCTATGATCGCTTCCCTTGTAATCCCAGAGTGTGGCGTTATCGTTCACCGTTATTCTGCGCAGGGCTTCAGCAGGCAGCCTGGGGGCGCGTCACCCACGGTGGGGAAAACCCTCAGGCTGGAACATCCCCCAACACGGGGCGCAGCGCTCCCTAAGAGGCTCACCAGTGGTTCCCCAGCCTCCATCAGCCCCAACGTCCCCCCGGCCCCTCGAACACAGAATCAAAGAAGCACAGTGTCCTGGAGGCAGGGCCAGACGGGCCCTCAAGGTCATGGAAGCTGAGAAAAATGAGCTGGAGAGAGACCGGGTCCACAGCTAGTCACAGTCAGCGGCAGGACTGGCACTCGGGTCTTGCCAGCCCATTCCTCTATCTCCTTCACTACCCACTGCCTCGAAAAGAGGCAGAAAGAGTACTGAAGCCGGCAGGGATTTAGAGGGCACCTGGGTCAGCTCCCACCTGAAGGACAATCGCTCTCCAAAGGGCCTGACTGCTGGTCTTCCTCCCACCTGGGTTTAAAGAGCTCCTGGAAGGGGGAGCTGACCACGTCCTGAAACAAGCCATTTCTGCTTTGGGGAGGGAGGGAGAGAGAAAGAGTGAGAGGGAGGAAGGGAGAAAGAGGAGGGAGGCAGAGAGGGAGGGAGGGAGGGAGAAAGAGGAGGGAGGGAGAAAGAGAGGGAGGGAGAATGAGGAGGGAGGGAGGGAGGAAAAGAGAAAGGAGGGAGGGAGAAAGAGGAGGGAGGGAGGGAGAAAGAGAGAGAGGGAGGGAGAAAGAGGAAGGAGGGAGGGAGAAAGGGAGGGAGGGAGGAAGAGAGAGAGGGAGGGAGGGAGAAAGAGAGAGAGGGAGGGAGGAAGGGAGGGAGGAAGAGGAGGGAGGGAGGGAGGAAGGGAGGGAGGAAGAGAGAAAGGAGGGAGGAAGGGGAGGGAGGAAGGGGAGGGAGGAAGAGGATGGAGGGAGGGAGAAAGAGAGGGAGGGAGGGAGAAAGAGGGAGGGAGGGAGAAAGAGGGAGGGAGGGAGAAAGAGAGGGAGGGAGGGAAAAAGGGAGAGAGGGAGGGAGGAAGGAAGGGAGTTGACTCCATGGAAAGCTAGCATACACAAGTGCATTGGTGTGAATGAAGGAGTGAAGTGGAATGAGTGAATGGAGTGAATGAATGATGTGGAATAAGTGAAGTGGAAAGAATGAATGAAGTTATTTAATGAAGCCGAATGAATGAGTGAATGAATGAGTAACACGGAATAGATGAAGGAGTGACTCAGGGAGTGAATGAATGAATGATCTGAGTGAGTCATGAGCAAAGTGGAATTGATGAGAGCCCCTGGAGAATTGGGCCAGGTCTCCGGCGTACCAGTTTCTCCCCCGCATGCCTAGCCTGGGTCCAGCCAGGATGAGCCAGGTGGTGCAGTGGACAGGGCCAGGCACAGCCGGCCCACACTGGCTTCCAGACAGACTTGGGTACCTCTCCTAGGGAGGCCCCCCTGCTCCCATCGAGGGGTCTTCCTCTGCTAATGAGATCCCCGACGATCGCTGGCCCCTGGCTCTCCTCAGGTGCGCCTGAGCCCGGTGTCCAGCCTGGCCAGGGAGGGGCTCTCAGGCCCCATGCGGCCTGTACTGGGCCCTCTCCCGGCAGCTGACGATTCCATCGAATCCTCCCTGCCAGGCACCTGCCCCGGGTGGAACCGTGGCAGGCCCAGACCTCTGTCCGGCTTCCAGGGGGGCTGGGGTGGCTCGGCTGCCCGGCTGTCTCTATATGTGGCCGGACCTGGGGTCGAGTTTATATGGGTGTGTGTGCACCCAGAACTTGGCCCAATGGTTGGCACACAGTAGGTGCTTAACGAATGCTTACTGACCGATTCACAGGGATGCTGCATACCCCTGGAAAGGTTAAGCCGAGCCATCTGTGTCCCGGAGAGTGAGGAGGCCGGGCCAAGGATGGGGTTGGGGCCGCTTTATCCTATTCTGCCCCTAGGATGACGTCCCTGGGCCTGTACCTTCCTACCCTCAGTTTCCCTTCTGGGAAAAATCAGAGGCTTTGCAAGGTGGCACAATGGAAAGGTTACTGATCTTGGAGTCACAAAGTCCTGGGTTCAAATATCTCTGTTTAAAATGTATTACCTGTGTGACCCTGGGATAGTTACCCAGCCTCTCTGGGCCATGGTTTCCACATCCGTAAAATCAGGGGGTTGGGCTACTCATCGACCTCTAAGGTCAATACCGACTCTCAGCCTCCCACCCCAAGTCTCCTGACATCTCAGCCTCAGTTTGCTCATCTACAAAATGGGGCTGAGAAAAACGCCACTGTAAGGCTCCAGCATGATAATCAATGGCGGTAAAGCCGACCTGAAGGTGCTCTAGGAACACTAGTGTAATGATTAACATCTTCCCTGCCACCTCTCATGAGAGGCCTTGGACCAGTCCTTGTTATCACTAAAGCCCAGGCCAGGCCAGCTAGCGCTAGTTGGGGTGGGAGGAGGCTGAAGGTGAAGGCTGGGCTTGGTGGGGTGTGTAGGTGAGTGTGAGGTATGCATGGAGGTAAGTGTGGGTAGGTGTGTGTGTGTGTATGTGTAGGGGGAGTGTGGGTATATGTGTGTGAGTGTGTGGGTGGTTATGTAGGTGAGTGTGTGCGTGAGGGGTATATGGGGGTGTTGGGGGGAAGTGTGTATTTGAATGTGTGGGTGTGGGGGGATGAGTGTGGGGCATATGGGTGGGAAAGTGAGTGTGGGTGGGTGTATGTGGGGGGTAAATGTATGTGAGGTGGAGGGGTGAGTGTGGGTATGGAGGGGTGAGTGTATGAGCAGCCATGGGTAGGTATGTGAAGTGTGTGTGAATGTGTGGGAGTATGGGGGGGTGAGTGTGGGTAGGTATGTGAGTATGTGGGGGGGGGTGAGTGGGTGGGTGGGTGTGGGGTGAGTGTGTGGGGGTGTGTGTGAGTGTGGGAGAGTGTGTGTGTGAATGTGTGGGGTAAGTGTGAGTGCTGTGTGGGGTATGGGGGGGTGAGTGTGAGTAGGTGTGTGAGTGTGTAGGTGGGTGTGTGGGGTGAGGAGGGCATGGGGGCCCGAGGCGTACATACAAGGCCCCGGCGCATGGAGGCCTTGGGGTTGGGGGCGGTCCAGGAGGGCTGAGGAGGTGTTCATCACACACACACCTCAGCAGTGGGAATCCTGGTCCACCCCGATCTGGGCTGCCATGGAGATGAGCCGCCGCCATCTCCCCTGTGCCCCATCACTGCTCGTTCTGTCACCGCCCCCTCCCCATGGGCCTGGCCCTGATGAGGTGGGGGGGGAGCTGAGGGACCTGGAGCTTCCCATCTCCCCTAATTGGGCTCCTGGGGGTTCTCAGAGCTCAGTGATCACCGTAAGCCTCACATCTGCCCGGCAGCCAGTTCTCTGAGTGGTCTGTCAGCGAACAGAAGCCCACGGAGAGGTCTGGCCTTGGATGCTAGGCACCAAGGTCTGGGGCTGGAACCCAAGTGATCTTGACTTCCAGGAGGGGGAGAGTGAGGTCTTCTAAACTTTATGATTTAATAGTTATAAAATGAGGAATCTATGCCCCATCTACCCATAGCTCTGACATCCCCTGTTCTAAGGCCCTTCCCAGCTCTGACATCCCCTGTTCTGAGGCCCCTCCCAGCCCTGACATCCCCTGTTCTAAGGCCCCTCCCAGCTCTGCCATCCCCTATTCTAAGGCCCTTCCCAGCCCCCAGTCTGACATCCCCTGTTCTAAGGCCCCTCCCAGTTCTGACATCCCCTGTTCTCAGGCCCCTCCCAGCTCTGACATTCCCTGTTCTAAGGCCCCTCCACCAGCTCTGACATCCCCTGTTCTGAGGCCTCTCCCACCTCTGACATCCCCTGTTCTAAGGCCCCTCCACCAGCTCTGACATCCCCTGTTCTCAGGCCCCTCCCAGCTCTGACATCCCCTGTTCTAAGGCCCCTCCACCAGTTCTGACATCCCCTGTTCTCAGGCCCCTCCTAGCTCTTATATTCTGTCATTCTGCGCTAAGTCCAAGCATCTCCTGGGGGAGGCGTCTTAAGTCAAGACAGAGGTGTACTTACAGACCCCAGGCTCGCTGCAGGTGAGCGTCCCATCCTCGGGGACCAGGTGGGCATTGTACCTCTGGCTGGGAAGTACCTCGGTCATCTCGCCCGCTCTCTGCCGCTCGCCAGCCTTTGTCTTCAGGAACACCCCAAAGCCCACGTCTGCCCCATCTGACATGAACTGCCACCTGCAAGCAGGCACAGACCTTAATCACAAGTGTCCCTCCCAGGCCCAGGCCTTTTTTGGGGCTAACAGCCCCAATCTGGCTTGAGAGACTAGAATCTGGGGCCAACGCTAATCAAATGACACGGAATAGCAATCAATGCAAACTCCCGCACTTGGGTCCAAAATGTCAATTGCACTGGTCAAGAATGGAAGCTGTGTGGCTGGCTAGACCACAGCTGGATGGAAAGAGACCTGGAGATTTTGTCAGACCCCGAGTCCAAAGACTCAGCTCTGTGACGAGGTCATTTAAAAAGTTAACAAGATCCTAATCTACACTGAGACGGACATTTGCTGGGGTCTCCTCCCCTCCCCCCCCAATTATTATTAATTGATTTTGTATAAGGCAATGTGGCTAGAGGACTGACCGTGTAGCCAGCAAACTCCAGGTTCAAGCCCTGCCTTTCGCACATGCCAGGGTGTGACCTTGGCCAATCCTCGAACCTCTCGATGTTCTGACCAACTCGCTAAAACTATTATGCGGCAGAGGAGGCGCTGGCTGGCCCCTCCACCCATGAAATCACAGGTCTAGCCCTAGTCCTTAATTTGCATATATTTGTATCTCATTGTATATGTCCATGTCTCCCCCTCCCCAATAGAATGTAAGATCCTCGCAGGCAGGCACTGTTGTGTTTTTAAAATGTTTGTATCTGTACCACCCGGCACATTATCTAGTACATAGTAGGTGCCTAATAAATGTTCGTAGATTGATTGATACATCCAGAACACAGAAGGCCCTGGTCAGACCCTATGTGGAATAGGGTTTTCAGGCCTGGGTTCCACAGTCCACCGTCTAGGAAGGCCAATGGTGGAGAGCAAACAAGATGGGGAGGGGCTGTGAGATCATGTCACGGGAGGTGGGACTGAGAGCACTGCGAATGCGAGGCAGAGAAAAAAAGAGTCAGTGGGACATGATCACTCAGTCAATAAACATTCATTAAGTGCCTATCGTGTGCCAGGCATTGTGCCACGTGCTGGTGGCTGTCTTCAAGCGTCTGAAGGGCGAATGTGTGGAAAAGGGACTTGGCAAAGCATCTGGCATACAGTAAGTACTTAATAAATGCTTATTGCCCACATGCCCAGACTTGGTCTGCAGAAACAGATACAATGGGCAGGAACTGCCAAAAAAGACTCAAGCTTGGCAGAAGCAAGAACTGAACTGAACCTCTCCCAAAGGGCTGCCTTGGGAGGGAGTGAGCTCCCCGTCGCTGAAGGTCTCCGGGCCTGTCAGGGCTGGACTAAAGGACCGAGGAGACGTCTCTGAAGAAGTCAGCTCCTGCCCTTCCCTGCTCAGCTCCTGCTAATTCTGGGGAAGGTGGGTAGGGCACCTGGAGGGTCTGGGCCCTCCCTTACCTGAGGACACAACCCGGGAAGAGGATCTCGTACTCCACCTGATGGGAGGAGCCCCTGTTGATCTGGACCGTGTGCTCATACTGCTGCTTTACCTGGTCCCGGATGTAATACTTCTTGGGGATTTCACCCCCGTAGTTGATCTGCAGGGAGCCCAGGGGGTGAGTGGGGGGCGGGAGGGGGAGGAGAAGTCCTGCCCCAGTTCTACCCCTCCCCCATCCCCTCTGGACCCTGGAGGCCCCATACCTTGGATTTGCACTTGGGGTCTCCGTTGGGATCTGTCATGGTGCCCCCATAATCCATGGGCAGCTGGTCTGGGCTGATATGCTTCAGTAAAATCTCCTTCCAGTTGGCTGGTGAAAAGAGGAGGCAGTGGGATCACCCAGGGGCAATTATTATTATTATTATTTTTTTTTTTTTGGCTCGGCAATGGAGTTAAGTGACTTGCCCAGGGCCACACAGCTAGTGAGTGTTTATGTGTCTGAGGCTGGATTTGAACTCAGGACCTCCTGACTCCAGGGCCAGTGCTGTATCCACTGTGCCACCCAGCTGCCCCTAGAGGTGCCATTATTTCCAGCGGATCCTGCATTTAGCTTGTTTGTCCATAGATGTCTCTCCCCCTCACCTGTGAGCTCACAGGAATTGTCTTTTACCTGCCTGGCATGTGCCTGGCATGTAATAGGTGCTTAATAAATATTTATTCAAATCCAAGATTAAAAAAACGGAAGGTTCTCTGAATCTCAGGAGCCCGGTGCTGGAAAGGTTGGTTGGCCCTATCCTCGGCACATTAGCCGGTCTCCCCAAGGCCTCTGTTTTCTATCCAGCTCCAGTCTCACTGGCTAACAATATCTTAGAGTATGAGAAACCACAGAAGCTCAGAAATACAGGCCTCAGAGATGGAAGTGGCCTCAGGGGTCTTCTGGTCCAACCCCCGGCTAGATACAGGTATCCTCTTTAGGCTTATTCCTTACAGGGAGCTTTTGATCAAGACCCTTTAAGGCCCCACAATGCTAGTAGAGAGAGGGCTAGTCAGGGAAACCCTAATTCACTTAGTTACTGTGTGACCTTGGACGATCCATTTCACTTCTCCCTGCCTCGGTTTCCCCGTTTATAAAATGGGGATCACAACAGCACCTACCTCACCTAGTTGTAAGGATCAGATGAGGTAATATATGGAAAGCGCTTTGCAGGCCTTAAAGTGCCAAATAATCGTTAGCTATTATTATTATTTGCCCACATTTGGAGATCCCCTCATCTCTGAATTGTGTCCGTCCTCCACCCCCAGCCTCCTCCTGACTCAGAAGTGGCCCAGACTCCGTCAGAAACGCCCAAGCTCAGGGGAGCCCCTTCTGATCTTGGAAGGCGTTGAATCTAGGCCTGGCAATGGACTGCGTGTGCGTCTGTCCCCTAAGGCCCTTCCTGGTCAGCAGCAGAGGGTGAATTTGGCTGGGGCAGCCCTGGAAACCAGCCACGACGGCTGGGAAATCCATGAGGTCTGGGAGAATGAGGAGGCCTGAGCTTGACCCTGGTCACTGACTAGCTTGGGGCACTTCCTTAACCTTCGATGGCCTTTCCCTTCCCCTAGAGCTGGAAGGGATCCCAGGGGCCAACTTCTACAAACCCTTCATCTTCCAGAGGAGGAACTAGCCTGAGGTTCAGGGAGCTAGTGACTTGCCCAAGGTCACACGGGTTTCATAAGCATCAGAGACAAGATTTGAACCCAGATCCTCAGACCCCAGAGCCAGTGTTCTTTTGCTTTGCCATGCAGCTCCCTAACCCCCATTTTACAGAAGGGGAAATGGAGGTCAAGATTTGTCCAAAGTCACACAAGTAGTGAGAGCCACGGTTCAAATCTCTGACGCCAAACCAGCTACTTTTCTACTGTATTGTACGACCCTGTCCAGTATTTTCTTGTCTACATCCATGTTCTCCCCACCCACTCCTAGCAGAATGAAAACTCCCTGAGGCAGGGCCTGCTTCTGTTTTGTCTTTGCCCACACCCAGTGCCAGGCAGAGGGCCAGGCATGTAATAAATGCTGCTCAGATGAAATGGTTGAATCACCGCTGGGGTGGGAGGAGAGGGAAGGGGCTGGGACAGACAGGCTCAAAACACCTGCTTGCCTCACCCTGGCAGAAGGGCCAATTCACGATAGAAAAGGATTCTGCCATGATTTCTTCCTGAGCAAGGCTAGAATCATTAGACCCAGAAAGAAGCAAAGGTTTCCAAGCCCATTTTCTGAAGCCAATTCAGCCCTGGCCGGGACCGGCTCTGGACCCTTCAAGGCCAGGTGCTTGTCATTCAGTGACGTTGGACTCTTCGTGCCCCGGTGGACCACAATGTCCATGGGGTTTTCTTAGCAAAGATACTGGAGTGATTTGCCATTTCCTTCTCCAATAGATTAAGGCCAACAGAGGTTAGGTGATTTACCCATGGTCACACAGCTAGTATCTGAGGCCAGATTCAAACTCAGGTCTTTCTGACACCAGGCCCAGGGCTCTATCCACTGAGCCACCTAGCTGCCTCTTTCAAGGCCCAGAGAGGGCAAGAATTGAGGCAGAGGGACACAGGGGATACTCACCCCCCAGAACCATGACCTTCTTCCTCGTGTCCTCACTCAGGAAGGGTTTGATGAGGTTGTAGGCCACGGGGAATATCTTGGGAGCTAGAACAGACAGACACAGGGAGAAATCACAAGGCAGCCAGGTCAGGACAGGGGCACTAGCCCACCTGCACACCTTCTGCCTACCTCCTTCACCCTCTTTCCCATTCCAGGGTGGCCCCTTGAGGCCCGGCAGAAAGCCTTGACTTCCCCCAGTCCCTGGCTGCTGGGCCCTTGTGTTCTCCTTCCACCACCCTGAAAGCCCAGGGCCCAGGTCAAGGCCTCCAGACTCACCTCTCCCGTCCTACCCCCCCCCCCCCAGTAGGAGGCAATCTCCTCCCCCATCCTTGAAGGCCCAGGGCCAGCGTCTCCACCTCCAGGGAGCCTTCCCGGCTGCCCCCAGCAGGGTGTTCTCTTCCCTCATCATAGATCCCAACACCCTGTCCTCCCAGGCAGTGACTGGGAGCAGTCTCTATCCCTCTCCCAGCCCAGGTCCTGGGGCACAATGTCCACCTAACCACTAAAGCAAACACTTATTTAACCCGACTTAGGCAAGACAGCTCGCTTGAGGTTAGGAAACAAAAATTCAACAAAGATCCCCGTGCCCACCCCCCCCCCCCCCCGCACCTTGGTTTCTTCATCTGCAAAAAGTCAAGAAAGTTGGACCAGGTGACCTTCAGGTCCCTTCCAAGCCCGAGATCTGAGCGCCCAGGACATAAGGCACGGTCCCTGCCTTCAGTAATAATAGCCGACCAATCCCACATGACTCCCCCGCACGCTCTCTGCATTCCAGCCAAACCAGCCCACTTACTGTTGCTGGGCACGACATTCCATCTTCCCGCCTCCCCACCTTTGCACAAGCTGTTCCCTCCTCCCCCCCATTCACTCCCTCCTGCCTTCCACCTCACGGAAACCCTAGGTCCCTTCAAGGATCAGCTCCAGTGCTGTCCGGTCCTACAAAAAGCCTTTCCTGACCCTTCTCTCTCACGGGTGCCTTCCCCCTCCTCAATTTTTTACTTATCCATAATCACATCATTTTTCTGACCTACACCCACCCCCCAACTGTGAGCTCCTTCAGGGGAAGGACTGTTTCCTGTTTTCTTTGAATCTCCAGAACCTAGCATAGCGTCTGACACACAGTAGGTGCTTAATAAATGCTAGTTTCATTAATTGACT
>NW_020941065.1:18681975-18684463 GCF_900497805.2 Vombatus ursinus | reverse complement strand
CTGACACACAGTAGGTGCTTAATAAATGCTAGTTTCATTAATTGACTGTCATCCCCTTTATTGAGAGTGCTCATAGAATGTAAGCATGGGGAGGGCAGGCACTGTTTCACTTTTGTCTTTCTACCCCTCCCTTCACAGGACCTAGCACAGCATCTGGCACACAGCAAGTGCTTAATAAGTGCTTGCTGATTGGTTGATCTATCCTTAGTGTTGGGAGGGCTTATAGAATGCAAGCTCCTTAGAGACAGAGCTGATTTCATTTTTGTCTGCATCCCTAGCACCTAATCTGGTGCTTAAAGTACTTTCAAGATTTACCAATTACTTTGTAACCGTTACAGAATTTGAGCCTCACACCCACACAGCTGAACCCAGTAAGGTGGATTCAAAGTACAAAGATTATCCCCATTTTGCAGAGTAAAAAACTGAGGCTCAGAGAGGTAAAGGGATTTGATTTGCCTCACACAGCTAGTATATGTCAGAAGTAGAATTTGAACCCAGATCTTTTCAAACATGAGAGTGTTTGCAATTTGATCATCATCTCCCTCCGTGCCCAGCACAGTGTTCTTTATACTACAGGCACTTAATAAACAGTTTTTGAATGACCAAAAGAAGCCCTCAGCAGTGGAGGCACGAGAATGAAGAGCCCCTGAGTGATCACCCTAATAGCTGTGCTCACCACCCTCTGGTAGCCAAGGTTTAACTCCAGGCCCATCCCCTGGGCCTCCTCTTCAAGGACCTCCGCACGGCAGATGTGCCCACAGCTTCTTCCCACTTGCCTCACCATTCAAGGCCCCCTACTTACCTTTCACAACAAAGAGGCGTCCAAGGGTCTCTGGGTAATTCTCCTCAAACATGCAGAGGAACTGGGGGGAGGTGGGTTGGAGGTAGAATGAAGAGACCTGTTACATTCTTAGCCTCTTTCTCTCCCTAGGCAGGGCTGCACCAAGCCCCCTCTCCAACCCGTCCTAGAGTCTTCCTGACCCTTCTCTGACGGGGCTGGCTGGGGGGTGGCCTGACCCCTACTTTACCCCCCTCCCCAGCACTGGCCTCCACATGGACAGCCGGGTAGAGGCTGGGCATCGCCTTCAACCAAAGGAAAGAAGGCCGAGCAATTCTGGGCCCGGTAAGCTGACGTTGTGGGAGAGCCTGGGGCTCTTTGCCTCGGGACCCCAGAGCTAGTGGGCCTCGCCAGCGTAGCTCCCCAGGCCGACTGGCCGGCCCCCTCCCGTCTCCCTCAACCCCGTGACTGTAGGAAACAAGCCACATTTCTGTAACAGAGGCACAGATTTAGAGAGCAGAAACCTCAGACACTATTAGATCCAACCCCATTTT
This sequence comes from Vombatus ursinus, assembly GCF_900497805.2. Lineage (NCBI taxonomy): Eukaryota > Metazoa > Chordata > Mammalia > Diprotodontia > Vombatidae > Vombatus > Vombatus ursinus. The sequence goes on along the minus strand of NW_020941065.1, from coordinate 18,683,131 downwards.
ACAGATGAGGAAACTGAGTCCCAAGGAAGCTAACTGACTCTCCCAGGGTCAGTAGGCCCTAGATCAAGAGTTGGGAGCAAGGGTGGCTAGGTGGCACAGTGGATAGAGCACCGGTCCAGGATTCAGGAAGACCTGAGTTCAAATCTGGCCTCGGACACATAACACTTAGTAGCTATGTGACCCTGGGCAAGTCACTTAACCCCACTGCCTAACTAAAAAAAAAAATAGAGTTGGGAGGGACCTAAGAGGTCCCATCTAGGCCCAGCCTGTAACTGAACAGGAATTTCCTGCATCATATCCCCAACAAGTGGTTATATAGCCCCAACTTGAAGCCCCCATTGATGGGGAACTTACTACCTAGAGGTGGTCCAGTGGATAGAGCACAGAGCCTGGAGTCAGGAAGAGCCGAGTTTAAATCCAGCCTCAGACATTTACCAGCTGTGTGGCTCTGGGCAAGTCACTGCAATTTTGTCTGCCTCAGTTTCCTCCGCTGTAAAAATTGGGATCATAACAGCACCTACCTCACAGGTTGCTGTGAGGATCAAATGGAATGATATTTGTAAAGCACTTAGCACTATGCCTGGTACACAGCAGGAGCTTAATGAATGCGTATTCCCTTCCCCACTATAGCCTGTCCCGCCAGAAGCTAGGAGTCCTCGTCCTCTTACCTCCCCATAGAGCTCCACAGCAGGCTTCCAGAGATGCTTGAGGCCCAGCCCCTCACAGTCATACACCATGGTCAGGGTCTCAATCTTCTTTCCCAGCTGCGGGAGACAGAAGGAGCTGTGAGGCCACTCATGTACATACACCCCCCCCCCCTTTACCTGCCTTCTCAGGGTCATACCATGTCAGGGCTGGGAGGGGCCTTTGAACAGGGGATGTCAGAGCTGGGAGGGGCCTTAGAACAAGGGAGGTCAGGGCTGGGAAGGGCCTTAGAACAGGGGATGTCAGAGCTGGGAGAGGCCTTAGAACAAGGGATGTCAGGGCTGGGAGGGGCCTTAGAACAGAGAATGTCAGAGCTGGGAGGGGCCTTAGAACAGAGAATGTCAGGCCTGGGAGGGGCCTTAGAACAAGGGATGTCAGGGTATGTCAGGGCTGGGAGGGGCCTTAGAACAAGGGATGTCAGGGCTGGGAGGGGCCTTAGAACAGGGGATGT
>NW_020941065.1:18674894-18681965 GCF_900497805.2 Vombatus ursinus | reverse complement strand
CAGGCCTGGGAGGGGCCTTAGAACAGGGGATGTCAGGCCTGGGAGGGACCTCAGAAATCATTTAGTCAATTCCCTCATTTCCCAGAAAAGGACGAGGCAATTTGCCAAGGCTTTGTGACCAGTTACATCAGGAGCAGAATCCAGACCTCCCAACCCAGAGATTACATAGAAAATCCTCTGCCTGACCTTTAAAGCCCTTCCCAAGGTGACCCCTTCGTCTTCTCACATGTTCCCTCCCTCCATGAACTCCAGATCCAATGAATTGGCCTTTCGCCATTTCTCCATCATGACTTTCCATCTCCCCACTCCAAGCCTTTGTACTGGTGGTGCCCCATGCCAGAAGGCTCTAGCCCTTCACCTCACTGCCTGGGTTTCCCAGGCTTCCTCCAGCTCTAAGCTCACCTTCTGCAGGCCTTTCCAGGCCCCCCCCAGCTGCGTCTTCACCTTCAGAATTGCCTTCTCTCTATTTCCCTGTCTTGTTTGTACTTAGCGACATACAACCTTTCTCAGCTGTTAGACTGTAAGCTCTTTGAGGGCAGGGGCTGTGTTTTTGCCTTTCTTTTTATCCTGGTACACAGGAAGCGCTTAATAAATGCTTGTGACTGCCTGGCCTTTCCCACCACCCCACCACCTCCTGTGGCCTCTCATCGATAAATGGCTCCCGAGGGGCCGACGCCAGGCTTCTCCTCTGAGCAGACCACGTCTCGGGGGATGTAGGGAGAGTGATCCCCTGGGTCCCGTCCACCTCCACCCACCTTTTCTGATTGCTGGGCACACACCAGCCGGATCATCTCACAGTCTCTCATCTTGGTCCTGAGCAGATCCTGCTTGGAGGCAGACAGCAGCAGCCCCTTGACGTCCAGCGGCCCGATGACGTCGTACCAGACGGGACAGCCATTGAGGTCAAAGCCGCACATCCCCCCAGACAGGTACTGCTGGACCACCTGGGTGGAGACACGGGCAGCAGGCCCCCGGCCCATCCTCTCAATGCCCTGCCAGAGGAAGGCGGGGAGGGCCCAGGACGGAGGAGCCCTCGGGGAATATGAGTCCACCCAGTGCCCAGAGACTTTGCTGTTTCACAGAGGAGTCTAGTACCTCAGCCCCTTTGGGGGCTGGCAGAACTGGAACCGGGTGGGCATGCGGGGCTGGCGGTAGTCGGTGCTCTGTCCTCACCTCTGGGGGCTGCCAACTCAAAATATTTTCAAGATCATTCTGTTTCCGGAACTCCACGTGCTGTGAAAACACACACACATACAGGCAGCATGTTCTGAAAGTGTCCATTCCCACAAGGACAAGCTTCCAGTCAACTCAACCAGGAGTCACAAGGGCCAGATTCAGATCCTCATTCCACCTTATCCTGGCTGTGTGACTAACTCAGGTTCCCCTCACCAGGACGCTTTTCTCACAGGACAGAACTTTGTACAACAGAAAACGCTCAAAAATGGGGCGTTTATTGTTAATCTTACCAGGCCAGATACAGGCCTCCTCACAGACTCCTTCCTTCTCCCACAACAGCAGAATTTCTAGTGACCCTGAAAATGCTCAGTGTCTTGGGGTCTTGTTATCAATGACAATAGAAAAAGTCTGAATGAAGAGCCAGGCAATGAGATGGAGGGTTAACCCACGGCCAGCCCTCCTGCTCCACTGATATCCTTACAATGTCTCTAACTAGCTCCTCCTTCCTCAGTATTCAGCAAGGTCAAGAGAGTTGGAGTTAGGCCCCCAAACTGCTCATGAGGACTTCCTAAGAAAGTGGACAAGAGTCACCAGGGAGGAGAATGTCTGAGTGGGCTGCCATCTGCAATAGTGGAGGGTATACTCACACAAATAATACACAACCACCATAATAATCATAATTCCACAATGGTTCCCTTTAATGTACGTCCTCCACCAACGTCTTCCACCACTGCCTCATTGTGGGTTGGAGATGACCCTTGACTCTCAAGGGGGCACAAGCTTGGGCAATTTCCAGTCCCAAGAGGGAGCATGTCACTTTGGACAAGAGCCCTTAATTAAGAAGTCCCAAGTTCAAATCCCACCCACTCGCCAACACTTAATAGCCATGGGGAAGTCACTTAGCCACTTAAGCCTCAGTTTCCTATTTGTAAAATGGGGATAATAACCTAACATTCCTTATCTCACAGAGTCGCCTAAGTGCTAGGAGATGTTTCTATTTTTATTATGACCACCAAGCTAGGAAGGAGTCAAGGAGAGGCCAGGGGATGGGCTCCATGAGTGGTCTGAGGCCCAGCCTAGCCAAGGGAGCCTCATTGCCAGGAGGCCCACAGGCGGATGAATTTGGGGGGCCATGGCAGCCCCGGAAGAGCATCTGCTAAGGAACAGAGCCATCCGGGCCTGGGCTGGTGGAGGGCGTGAGGACCCCCTCCAGCACAATCACAGCCCCTGGGAGGCTTGATTCCCACTCAGCTCAATGAGCACACATTGGCTCTTGTTTCATCCGGTCAAGGACACCATCTTTAACAGAGCGATTTCAGCAGAACCCCCCGTTTGGGATGGAGTGAAGAGACTCAAGAGGAGAGGAGCAAGGGTGAAGGTGGGGGGCTGGCCGAGGAGCTGAAGAAGCCTCACCTTCCTCAGCATGGCCTCGGACTTCTGCAGGTCGAAGCTTCGAGCTGCAACAAGAAAAGACTGGGTCAGGGCGAGGGCGCTGAACTGAGGGATCCTTCCCACCTTAGCCATCAGCCCCGGCCATCCTGCACTCACGGGGGCCCGGGTTTAGGGGATTCTAAGGTTCCATCCTTAGAAGGAGGCTTGGGGTTGGGCAAAGAGAGCAAGGTTGGGGAAGCAGGCCTCGGTTTCCTCTGCTGTAAAATCAGGGGAGTGACTTGTCCAAGGTCTCACAGGCAGCAGTGATAATAAAAAGATGAGATGGGGGGAGGGTCGGTCTGGGGTCGTGATCGTCTCTCAGGTACCCTGCAGCCTCAAGCCCGTGGTGCTGTAACAATCCTGCCTGGGGCACGGCCGTAAGCTGGCACCAGGTCACCCCTGAGGTCAGGAGGTGTCAGAGCTCCAGGGTCAGGAAAGGGCCTGGCTTCTGTCGTCTTTCTCTCTCCCCGACGTGGGCGAACCCTGAACTCCTTTATCAGCCGGCCCTCCCGCTGCACCTGGCTTATCTTCCTTCTCAGAGGACTTCAGCCCAGGGACCCAGGTGCTCAAAGGTGACCATGGCAGTTAGAGGGAGGAGAGGCTGAGCCCGAGGAGACAGCATCCCCAGGGATGGAGGGGCAGTGGAGCCTCACGAAGCCTTGGATCTATCTCCCGGAGATAACTGAACTGGGGAAAGTTAAAATGCAGAAAGTAAACTACAAGCCAATATCATTAATAAACATTGCCTCAAAAATTTTAAACGAAACCATACACCAGAGTGAGCTATCCAAGAAACCATTCATTACGATTAAGTGACTTAATCGGATCCTGGCTCTGTCATTTCTGTGAAAGGAAGAGGTCTGAGAGCATGCCTTGTACGGCCCCTTCCAGCGTGTCAGCCTCTGAGGACCCAGGCTCAACGCCCCCGAGGCTTCCTGAAGGTCTGTGTGACCTTGGGCAAGTCATTTCCTTTGTAAATAAGGGAGTAGATGATATGGCCCCAGAGGTCCTTTGCGGGTCAGCTAGGTTCCTACCAGCCTGATTCAATGGGAACTCCTCAGCCTTGGCTTCCTTATCTTTAAGAGAGAAATATCACCCCCTAGACTACCCACCGGCCAGGTTCGGGGAAGGAGGCAAAGTGCGCAGCAGGCTGAAGCCCAGGGGGTCCCTACCATCAAGAGGTCCCTGGCAGTTTTCTTCCTGTGAGTTCCATGATCCCACAGGGAGAGGAGGGGGTGAATGGCACCCCAGGCCTGGGAAGGCCCCTGGCAATAACCACATCTATTTCTAAAACCTCAGAATCTGCCAAGCCCCTCCATGGTAAGAAGCAGGAGCACAATTCTTCCAATTTGACAGGATAGGAAACTGAGGCACTGTTTTAGACCTGGTTAGGAACTCAAGGCCCGGAGTCAGAAAGACCTGAGTTCAAATCTGCCCTCAGACGCTAGCTGTGTGACCCTGGGCAAGTCGCTTCACCCTCTTTGCCTCAGTTTCCTCATCTGTTGAATGAGCTGGAGAAGGAAATGGCCAAGAAAACCCCACACAGGGTCACCAAGAATCAAATACAGCTGAAAAACGACTGAACGGCAGCAAGGACGTCAGGGGACCACGGTCCAACTGTCTCATTTTACAGAGGAAGAAACTGAGGTCCAGAGAGCTACGTCCAAGTGACTCACCCCAGGTCACACAGTCAGTGCCAGGGGTAGGTTTTGAACCTGCGTCCTCTGCCCCTAGAGACATATAGCTCTTTCCATTGGCCCAAGATTATTCGGCCGGCAGTAGCAGGAATGATAACCATCGCAAAAAACCTGAGAGTCAGCCTGGCAGAGGGGACGGAGGGCAACCTCAGAGTCAGGAAGGCCCGGGTTCAAATCCTCCCTCCCGCACTTCCCGGCTACATGACCCTCAGCCAGGGCTCGGCCTCTCGGGCACCTGGGCACCCGGAGAAGCGGCTCAGCTCCTTCGGTCACAGGGCAGGACCACATAAGCCCTCAGCCAGCCACCTGCGGGTCTGCAAAGCACTTTACAAGTAGGATTTCATTTGGTCCTCACGACAACCTGGGGAGGTAGGGGTTTCGTGGATATACGATCATACCCATTTTATGAATGAAGAAACTGAGGGAGGCTGAGCAAAGTGAAGTATCATGACCAGAGTCACACAAGGCTTGAGACAAGATTCAAATCCAGGTCTCCCTGTCACTCAGCGGAGGCCTCGGGCTTTCTTCCTCAATGCTAAGAGACTGTAGGAGGAAGGTGGAGGCTTGGGCAGGAGTGGGGGAGCCCAGCTGAGCTCCAGGTAAACTGTGAGCTCCCTCATCTCAGGTTACCTCTTATCAAGCAGGGTCCAACCTCCAGGGTCTTCTGCCTGACCTTTGTCCTCCAGCCTAGCATCGCCCAGGATCCTGAACCCTCTCCCTTGGCCCTGGGGGGGGGGGGGGGGCTGACCTTCAGCTCAGGCCTGCAGCCAGTCCCAGGGGACCACCCTGGCTCATCTTGGCCCCATGCCACACCATAAAGGCAGCTCCACTTTCGATCCCAACCCCACGGCCCTCACAACAAGCCTTCCAGGGAAGGAGAGCCAGACAGACCCTCCCTGAGTACCCAAGGAGGCCCAGAGAGAGAAGTCATCCAGCCTGGACCTGGCCCTCAAGTACCCAGGAGCTGTAGAAGCATGTGCCAGGTGTCTGCCTAAGAGTGTGCCACCTTGCTTCCTCCTTCCTGCCGTGGCCCAGTCAGGCCTCCCGGCTGGGGCCAGTGGACACGGGGCTCAGCCACGCCTGGAGGCCTCTCCGGCCAGGCCAGGACAAGCCAGAGGCCTGACTAACCAGAGGGGCGCCCAGCTCGAGCCCCCAGCCAGGAGAAAGCTGCCTAGAGCTGTCTCCCTAAAATCAAGAGAGAGGCAGCCCAGAATGTCGAAATGCATTTTACGTGACTACACACGGAGAACCTACATAAAACTGCTTGCCTTCTCAAGGAGGAGAGAATTTGAAACTCAGACTTTTTAAAAACAAATGTCAAAAGCTTTTTTTAACATGGAATTGAGAAAAAAAAACAGTCACAAAAAATAATTTTTTTAAAAGCTGTGTCCCCTTGGTCAAGGCACTTAGCGCCTTCCAGGTCTCAGTTCCCACATCTGTAAAAAGCTGGGGGCAGGGGACTCCATGATTTCTCAAGTGTTTTCCAGTTCCAATGGTCTAAATGCACGTGGTCCTGCAGGAGCTGAGACTGGGCTTGGCCCTGGGACCTACCCCTCTGAGACGTGATCCAAAAGAAGTCTCCTGAAGCCACGGGAAAGTTTCCTGGGTGACCCTCACGGAGCCACCATGACCCTTTAACTGGGCCTGGGCTCTACTGGTAACTCTCTCTCATCCCTCTGGACAAGGGATGCGTGGGAGCTGGGATCCAGGGGACCCTCCCCCTTCCCCCCCAGGCTCCGGCCCTCCCCCATCCTCTAGCCTCCATCCCCTGGACTGCTTCAGCCACAGCTCAGGCCAGAGGGCGATGGGAACACGGCCCCCTCCCCTCCCACTTCACTGTGCCAAGCGTCTTTGGGGCAAGCAGCCAATAGCTTTCCTCTAAGAGACAAGAAGAGACTGAGTCCAAGGGAGGGAGACAGAGAAGATGCAGCCAGAGAAGCATTAGACTGAGGCTCGGGGCCTGGGTAGGTCCTGACTGCAGCTGCCACAGCCCCGGGCCCAGGCGGGTCCCCTGCCCCCTCGGATCTAGGCCAGGTGGGGCTCTATGGCCCGGGCCCACTTATGTCCCTCCCCCACCATCTAAACTGTGTCATCAGAAGCATCCCTCCCCCAGAGACCAGCCTCCTGCTTCCTCATCCCCCGCTCTGCGCTCTGCCCTTGACTGACAGGCCCCAGATTCTCCTCCCCCTCCTCCTCAAATCCATCTGACAACGGGGGGGGGGGGGGGGGGGCACGGCCCCAGCTTTAGCGAATCCAATCCTGATCCCCTCACTACCTGGGTGACCTTGGGCAAGTCATTTCCCTTCTGAGCCTCCATTTCCTCATCTGTAAAGTGAGAGACTGGTCTAAATTCCCTTTGAGGGCCCTCCAAGTTCTGACATTCTAGGTTCTAAGGTCTTTCCCAGCCACAGCATTCCAGATTCTGGGTTTCTAAGGACACTCTTGGCCCTGGCACTCTAAAGGACCTTCTAGCTTGGGCAAGTCCAGGTTCTATGGGCTCTGACATTCCAGGTTCTAGGTTCTAAAGTCCCTCCCAGGTATAGCATTCCACATTCTGGGTTCTAAGGACCCTTCTGGCCCTGGCACTCTAAAGGCCCTTCTAGCATGGGCAAGTCTAGGTTCTATGGGCACTGACACCCCAGGTTCTAGGTTCTAAAGCCTCTCCCGGGTATAGCATTCCAGATTCTGGATTCTAAGGACCCTTCTGGCCCTGGCACTCTAAAGGCCCTTCTAGCTTGGGCAAGTCCAGGATCTATGGGCTCTGACA
>NW_020941065.1:18670579-18674884 GCF_900497805.2 Vombatus ursinus | reverse complement strand
AAAGGCCCTTCTAGCTTGGGCAAGTCCAGGATCTATGGGCTCTGACACCCCAGGCTCTAGGTTCTAAAGTGCCTCCCAGGCATAGCATTCCAGATTCTGGGTTCTAAGGACCCTTCTGGCCCTGGCACTCTAAAGGCCGTTCTAGCTTAGACATTCCAGGTTCTAAGGTTCTAAGGGCCCTCCTGACTCTGTCACCCAAAGGATACTGAAGATTCAGATCTCAGAACATCAGTCACAAGAGGGGTTTCCAAGGGATGCTATTCTAGTGTTAGCCTGATGAAAAGTTCCTGGCCCCAATGGGCTCCCCTCCCCAATCCCAGCTCACCTCGGAGCCATCGTAGAAGGAAATAGTCATCCGAGGTAGGTAGCAGGGGCAGCACATCCTGAATGTTCTGCCGAAACTAGGGAGAGAGGCAGGAAAGAGGTAAGGCCCCCAGCAGCCAGCCCCCTCCTCCTGACCCGCAGCCCTTCTTTGAGGCCTTCTGAGATGATGGCCCTCAGAGATCGCAGGGATTCATCAGCTGTCCGGTCCAGCTTCATATGTCAAGCATCCAGTCTGGCTTGCATACTTCCAGTGACAGGGAGCTCATTAGCCCAGGACGCAGCCCACTCCATCACCAATGCTTCTAGCAGTTATAATGAACTAAAAATCCCCCTCCCACACTGCTCCCCATCTCACCTTCTACAGGCCAAGGTAAGCCTCCCTCCCTCGTGACCCTGCGCACTTGATAAATGCTGATCGCTGGATTGATTATCTGCCCTTCTCCATGCTAAACACCCCCAACTTCTCCAACGGGGGTCCCTGGACTTGAGTCAGGATGCTTTGGAGTTCACCCCCAACTCTAACACGAACCAAGCACTGGGCTTCATCTGGAAAATGGGGAGAAGGCGTTCTTCCTCCCCCAGTGTTGTGGCGAGGTTCCAGGGAGCCGCGGAGGCAGCTACTTGGCAGAGACGCTAGTCTGGAACGCAGCCTCTCCTCTGCCACACACAATCTAAGCGTCCTGAGCGCTTCCGTGACTCCAGACAGTCAGGGGCTGGACTTGAACCCAGGCCTTCTGGGCTTCGAGGCTAGTCACAACAGCACACTGCCTCTTCCCCTGTAAAAAGGGGGTGAGAATAGCACCTTGCCTCCATGAGCCAGTGTGAGGTTCAATGACATATTGTGTGTAAAGAGTTCCAATAGCCAACCAGCCCAGCCAGGACTGGCCCCCCCCCCCCCCCCCCCCGGCTCAAGAACTGCCTTTACTAAAATCATGTTCTAATCCCCAGAGGGGGAAGTAGTTCTCAAGGCTCAGATAAAACCGCTCAAGAAATTCTAAAAAGAAGGAACAGCTAGGTGGCGCAGTGGATAGAGCACTGGCCCAAGAGTCAGGAGGACCTGAGTTCAAATCTAACCTCAGACACATAATACTCACAAGTCACTCAACCCCAATCACCTGACCCCCCCAAAAAAAATTAAGAAGGAAAAAAAGAAACCTATCAGCAAAGAAGTTAAAAACCATGGAACCAGGGAAGTTCCCAGGAGTCTCAGGGGCTTTCCTCCCAAAGACTGCTTTTCTATTCTTCTGGCCCCCAGGGCTCACAGCTGGATCCCAGAACTGCCCCAGATCTGGACCCCTTCCAAGAAGGAAGAGAGGGAGGAAGGAAAGAAGGGAGGGAGGAAGGAAATAAGCATTTATTAAGCACCTACTATGTGCCAGGCATTGTGCTTAGCACTTTACAACTCTAATCTCATTTGGCCCTCATAACAACTCTGAGAGAGAGGTGCTATTATTATCCCTATTTTACAAATGAGGAAACTGAGGCAGACAGAGATTAAGTGACTTGCCCAGGGTCACACAGCTAATAAAGGTCTAAGGCTGGGGAAGAAACTCTCTCTAAAAACAGTACCTGCTCTTCAGCTCAAGAGTCCCAAAGGCCTGGCGCACAGAGTCACTTGGCCAGGGTCACCCAAGGGCCTGGCCACCCTGACTCAAGTCTACCTCTCTCTCTGCTATGGCATTCCCCTTTCTCAGTGTGCCAATACGCCATCCTAAAATGACCTCAAAGACGTAAACACACACACACACACACACACAGGACAGACCCAGACTCCAGACGTGCTTGGCCGGGGCAGAGGACAAGGGGGCAGCAGGCCTCTCTTGGGGTCAGAAGGCCTGGTCCAAATCCCAGCTGCCACATTTTCTGGCCGGGTGGCCTTGGGCAAATCACTAAATCTCTGCTGGTCTCAGCTTCTTTGTCTGAAAACAGGGACCAGAAAGACCCAACTTGAGGATCCCCTCCCTGGGGAAGGCCCAGAATAAAGGGGCTCGGAGAGCCTGGATGAGCCGTGTGTGCTGAGAGAAGTCTTGGGTCCTCCTCAGGAGCTTATGGGAGGTCTGGATTGCTTCTTATGACTCTATGGTCAGAACGTGCCATTACTGCCGAGCTCCTGGTCCCCCAAGCCTCCCTTGGTTTTTCACACTTCCTGCTCCAACAGCTATCAAGGCGCCAGGCGTATAGTAGGTGCTTAATAAATGCTTGTTGACTTGCCTCCCTTGACATGTTCTCGCCCTCCCCCAACCTTCACCCTGCCCCCATCCTGGACTTGCCAAATACTGATGCCATTTGGGGCATAGATGGTGACTGGTCTTCCTCATCTGACCGTCTGCTACCAAGCACGTCCCCCTGGTCATTCACCTTTCAGGGCAGCAACCACAGGAAACCAATAGGAGATGGCCACCTCCACCCTCTGGTGCTGGCCTCTCTCCAGTTCCTGAGGCCCACTGCCTGCCCCCTCACCAACCCAGGCCCTCAATCAGAGGGGGAGGGCAAAACCACCATCCTCTGAGCTCCCAGCCCAGCCCTAATCTCAGGCTAATCCCATCCCCCATGTGACCCTGGCAGGTCAGTGGGATGGCCTAAGGAGATTCCATCCAGCTCCACCTTCCACCACCCCCTTCCTGGGTGGCATCCAGGACCAAGGCTCCCTGAGCACTGCCAATCCAGAGCCCGAGGGCTAAGGAACCAATCAACCCCTGTCAGATTGCCGAACCCTGGGGGACCTAGCGACTAGGAGACAGAAACCAGAAGGGCCAGCTTTTGGGGACCCAAGACATCTTCCAAAAGAAAGTCTCAGCTGGGGTAAAACTGGGGACCAGGAAGCTGGCTGTAGAATGCCCAGAGGAAGGCACAGAGGCCCTCCCTCAACCAGGGGCAGCCCCAGGAGGAGCCTGACAAATAACATGTTAGATCTGGGAGGGGCCTTTCACCCTGAGAGGTCCTTTAGAATACAGACTGTCTGACTGGAGGAGACTGACCCTAGCAACGAGGTCACGAAGCTCCTTCCAGACGATCTTCCCACCCCGTCCTACACTGATGCTTGGAATGGAGCCAGTTTTCAAAGGGGGGAGGGGGACCTTCTACTGGCTCTGACCTGCAGACCCAGGGCTGGGCCAGCCTGGTCCTCCACCCATCCCCTGGCCCGAAGCTTCCCACTGCTGGCCCAGCAACTCGGAGCAGCACCTAACTCCCTCCTCTGGTCCTTCTTCCCTCACTGGGAGGCAGAGAGCACATTTTCATGGGACCCTGAGGGTCTCGGGACCAGAAGCGGGGCCCTGCGCCTCCCCTCGGCTCCCATCCTACTGAAAGGGCCCCGGCTTCTGGGAGAACCTCCTTCTTCCCCACGCCTTCCAGAAGGGATGAGCAGCCCCGGTGCCAGGAGATGCCCCCGCCCCTCCTCCCCGGGCTCCTGCTTCCTCGCTCCCTCCCTCTTTGCCCCCTTTCTCTCCTCCATCGGGAGGTGACCCCCTGGAAACTCGAGTGGGACGAACCCTTCCCCCTCCTCCTCAACCTCTAGGAAGTGGGGGGGGGGAGGGAGAGGGCGGCAAAGCACCTTCTCTACCCGGCCCTGAATGCCTCCTTTGTGCTGGGGAAGGCTTCCTGTGCCCCTGGGCAACGTTTTTCTCCTGGGGAGAGGGAGAGGGGGAACGAGAGAAGCTGGGAAGAGAGAGGAGGAACTTTTCAGCCTGCCTTCCCCATTCCACCTCTGCCTGCCCTCCGCACCCTCCCCGCATCCCAGGCTGCCCTCCCCAGCCCAGCCCGGCCCGGGTTGCTCCCCTCCCCCCTGCATCCCAGGCTGCCCTCCCCAGCCCAGCCTGGCCCGGGTTGTTCCCCGAAGCCCAGCCCAGCCCGGGTTGTCCCCCGCATCCCAGGCTGCCCTCCCCAGCCCAGCCCAGCCCGGCCCGGGTTGCCCCCCGCATCCCAGGCTGCCCTCCCCAGCCCAGCCCGGCCCGGGTTGCCCCCCGCATCCCAGGCTGCCCT
>NW_020941065.1:18666811-18670479 GCF_900497805.2 Vombatus ursinus | reverse complement strand
GCCCGGCCCGGGTTGCCCCCCGCATCCCTGGCTGCCCTCCCCAGCCCAGCCCGGCCCAGCTGCCGGCCAGCCGTAGCGTGCGCGGGGGAAGGGACGCCGCCTGTGCTGCTGCCGGTGCCAGCCGCCTGACCGGCTGGGGTGCCGGGCACGGGCAGAGCGCGCAGGTGGGCGGCGCACCAGCCGCACTCGCCGGGACCCCCCGGGGGCTGCCCGGGCCGCCAGCGGAACCAGCTCACCTTGGCCAGAGCCTCCTCCTGCCGCGGGCTCAGGTCCCCGACCCGGCCGCTCATGGTGCCTCAGGAGTCCGAGCCTCCGGCGCGCTCAGGGGGTGTCCGGACCCACTCTCCCGCCGCCCCCCGCGGCCCAGTCCCAGCCTTTTTGCCCGGCCGCGGGGGCCCGGTGCCAAGCGCCGCCCCTTAAAGGGGCCGGGCAGCTGCGAGAGGGGGAGGCGGACGGGCACGGGGGAGCGGGGCAGGCCCAGCTCCCCAAACCGTAGGACGTCACGCTGGAAGGAACGTCGGGGATCAGCTAGCCCGGCCCTCTCATCTCGCAGGAGGAAACCGGAGAAGCCCAGAGACAGGCAGCGGCTTGCCGAACGTCACAGAGCCAGGACCCGAGTGGGTCCGCGGGGCCCCTGGGGCCCCCACGCCCCTCGCCTGGGAGCTGCTGCTGCTGCCGCCGCTGTCCCTGCCCCAGTCCTAGAGCCGGAGGGACCCTCGGAGGCCATTAACCCCCGCCCCCCAACACACACATTTTACAGAGGAGGAAACTGAGACCTCCTCCAACCTCTGTTACTGCCAGACTGGGTGACTTGGGGAGAGTCAAGTCACTTCTCAGGCCAAAGGTCCCACTTGTGATTAACTAGGGAGGGGGGGTGGAAGCACAACCTCTGTGGGAGGCAACGGGAGGGGAGCCTGGAATCAGGAAACCCTTGCCTCAAGCTTCCTCATCCATAAAACGGGGATAATAATAGCACCTACCTCACAGGGTTGTAAAGTGGCTGTCGTTTTTTAGTTATGTCTGATTCTTTGTGACCCCACTGGGGTTTTCTTGGCAAAGACACTGGAGCGGTTTTACCATTTCCTTTTCCAGTTCATTTTCCAGATGAGGAAACTGAGGCAAGCAGGGTGAAGTGACTTGCCCAGCCAGTAAGTGACTGAACTCAGGACTTCCTGACTCCCCTGCACCACTTAGGTGCTTAATAAATGCTTAGAGTCCTGAGGAATTAGGTTGGAAACCTGGCCCTACTTGTGTCACCTAACCTAGGAAGAAGTCACCTAAACTCCCTGGGCCTCAGTTTCCTCGTCTGTAAAATGGGCCTGTCAGACCACTTCCACCTCTACATTCTATGAGATGTACCGTGGCCTTGGTTGGCCTTTAGCTTCCTCTGCCCCAGGATTTTCTCTCTCTTTTTTCTTCCCATCCTTTTAAGGTGGTCCTGGTCCTTAAATCTGACCTTCTTCCCTTACCAACCACTCCCTAGATCCCATAAAACCCAGCCTGAGCTGGGAAGGATCTGTAGGCCATCTAGTCCCACCCGTCATTTTATGGAGAAACAATCTAAGGCCCAGAGCAAGGGATTGAGGCTCCCTGGCAAGCTGGTGGCAGAGGCAGAGCCTCAGTTTCTCCACTAGCTCAGGCCCCACTCCCACCCCCCAGACTCTGGACAGTGAAGTGGAAGGGGAGGAGGGGTGAAGGGTTAAATGTGTCCAGTGAAAGTCCCTATCTTATCAGTGGCATCTGCCTCCCTGACCAGAAGTCAGAGCCAGCTCCTTCTCCAACCTGTAGCACAGTTAAGACACTCCCTGCCCCACCCCTGCCCTGATTCAGGGGCCCTCTGGCCGGGTGCTGCAAAGGCCCGACCTCAGGGTGGAATGTCGGGGGCTGCAGGTCCAAGGGCAGGTATCCTCTGGTCCTGGGCAATGCAGGATACAGTCTGGACCCTCCCGGCCCCTCTAGGGATGAGAGCTAACCAGCTAACCCCCAGCGTCACCCGGATAAGAAAGAATGGTGGAAATGCAGGAGCCCCAGGCTTCAGGAACACGGATCCTTCCAATCTCAGAACAATGGAATCTCCAGGCTTGTTAGCACAGCAGCTTGTGGGATGGACCGGAATGGAGGAGAGAATCAATTAGCACCACCCTCTTCATTTTCATAATAATCATAATAATTATCATTTATTTAGCACAGGAAGGTTTGCAAAATACTTCACCTACCTTAACTTCTCTAGACCTCACAGAAACCCTGGGAGGCAAGTGCTATTAATATCCCCACTTCACAGATGGGGAAACTGAGGGAAGCAGAGACTAAGTGAGATCAGTAAGTATTTGAGAGAGAATTAGAACTCGGGTCTTCCAGCTTTCAGGTGCAAAGTTCTGTCTTCTGTGAAGCAGAGACCCGGATTGGGAAGGATTTCCTTCTGATGACTCGAATAATTTTGTCAGAGTCCAGCCCAACCAACTAGGAGAAATGCTAGAGAGTTCAGGAACACCCAGCTCATTTGGCAGTGGAAGTGACCTTAAGAGGCCCCCACGCCGGTCACACAGCGAGATTGGGCAGTCACAGGCCAAGCATCCTCTGGGCCCCAAACTGTTTCCTCCTGACTGAGATTGCCTGAATCTGGACTCTTCCCCAGCCTCAGAAAGCCCAGGGCTCAAACAGAAGCGCTCAACGCTGATACAAGGACACAGTCCCAGCTTTTAGGGCTGGCGTGCACAGAGCACCCGGGGTAGACAGAGCACCCGGGCTGTCCCCCCACGCAGCAAAGAGGAGCAGGGACTGGCTGTCTGAAAATAGGGTCTGAAATGAAATTGGACAGTCTCGTTCTGAGGCCCCTCCCAGCCCTGACATCCCCTGTTCCTCTCCCAGCTCTGATGTTCTCTATTCCAAGTTTTTTTAACATACACTGTTCTCTGTCTACAATGACATTAGAACCAGCTTAAAGAGCTCTGGAGGGCCAATTGCTGAATGGGTAGATGCTACAAATCTGAGCTTGATGCTGGTTTTGCCGACTGTCTACGCTTAAGTAAATGCTGATAGTGCTGTTTCAGGTTAAAAGTGGGTTGTAGGCATATTTTTTTTTGAGGCAGTTGTTAAAAATCTTTCCCAACGCACCCCTGTTCCGTATCTCCCATATCCCATGCCCTGTTCTGTGTCTCCTATTCCCCTCTTCCATGTCTCCCACCTTCCATTCCATGTCTCCCATCCCCTGTTCGATATCTCCCATCCTGACCCATGTCTCTCATATACCATCCCCTGTTCTATGTCTCCCACACTCCATTCTGTGTCTCCCAGCCTCTGTTCCATGTCTCCCATCCTGTCCCATGTCTCTCATATACCATCCCCTGTTCTATGTCTCCCACACTCCATTCCGTGTCTCCCATCCCCTGTTCTATGTCTCCCACACTCCATTCCATGTCTCCCATCCCGTGTTCCATGTCTCCCATCCTGTCCCATGTCTCTCATATACCATCCCCTGTTCTATGTCTCCCACCCTCCATTCCGTGTCTCCCATCCTCTGTTCCGTGTCTCCCATCCTCCATTCCATGTCTCCCATCCTCTGTTCCATGTCTCCCATCCTGTCCCATGTCTCTCATATACCATCCCCTGTTCTATGTCTCCCACACTCCATTCCGTGTCTCCCATCCTCTGTTCCATGTCTCCCATCC
>NW_020941065.1:18661540-18666711 GCF_900497805.2 Vombatus ursinus | reverse complement strand
ATCCCGTGTTCCATGTCTCCCATCCTGTCCCATGTCTCTCATATACCATCCCCTGTTCTATGTCTCCCACACTCCATTCCGTGTCTCCCATCCTCTGTTCCGTGTCTCCCATCCTCCATTCTGTGTCTCCCATCCTCTGTTCCATGTCTCCCATCCTGTCCCATGTCTCCCGTCCCCCAGTTCCTTGTCTCCCACTCTTTGTCCTTTGTCAAACATCTGTGGCCTAAGCCCCCCACCCCCACTCCAGGCCGACCAATCTCGGTTCCCCGCCCTTGGGAGGCCCTGCTCAGCCATGCTATCTGAGGAGCCTCGCCTTATTCATGCCGGCTTCTTATTATCCCATCCACACCTGCCCGATTTCCAGGTGGGGGATCAGAGCCCCAGAGCTCTGGCTGCTGGGCCGTGCCAGTGATATCTGCTTTCAGGGCACAATAGGGAGAAACTGAGCAGTTCTCCCCGCCGCGCCCCCCCCCCGCTCGCCTCCCCTCCTGTTGGGCCCTGGGCTTTCTGAAGACATAAATCCCCGGGGCCCTCCTCCGCTCCTGGCCCCCCCCCAAGCCTGAGCTCAGCTCATTACTGCCCTGCCCTGCCCTGCCCTTCATATCATCTTCTCAATCTAATCCTCTGGTTCTTTCTCACCCGTCTCCAGTTGTCTCTAGGGAAGTCAAATCCCTTCAGAATGAAGTGTCCCAGTTATGGGAAAACCGAGGGGGAGGGGGCAGGAAGAAAAGGATAAGGGGAGGGGGAGGCCTGCCCCGGCAGGTGTTCCTGGTGGGAGAGCTCAGGGCCAGGATCAGGCTCCCACAAAGGTCAGATCTCAAGGCTCCCATTCCCACCTCCGCCTGCCTCATGCCGTGTTCCCTGACCTACCTACTCTTCAATTCTAAGCTATACCCCTGACTCAGAATCCAGAGACCACAGTTCAAGGTCTGCTTAGTTCTACTACTTACTAACTGTGCAGTATTTGATGTTTTGCTTAACCAGAGGTAGGAACCTATCCAGGCATCAGCCCCTTACTAACTCAGAGGCAGGTTGGGGAAAAAAGGGGATAAGGAACTCCCCCAGACCCGACCCCCAGTGGGACCCAACCTGGGTTAGAAATGGGTTATTGTTGAGTCATTTCAATTGTGTCTGACTCTTTGTGAGCCCAATGCAGGGCTTTCTTGGCAAAGATACTGGAGTGGTTTGCCATTTCTTTCTCCAGCTCATTTTACAGATGAGGAAACTGAGGCAAACAGGGTAAAGTGACTTGCCCAGGGTCACCTAGCTAGTAAGTGTCTGAGGCCAGATTTGAACTCAGGAAGATGGGTCTTCTTGATTCCAGGCCCAGCACTCTATCCACTGCACCACCTAGCTGTCTCCCATTTTGAGGGAGTCCCAGTGAACATCTCCTACCCTCCTCCTAGAACATGAGCACTTCCCTAGTTAACACCATCCTGTTCATGGTGCCCAATGGATAGAGCATAGACACTTAGCAGCTGTGCGACCCTGGGCAGATCACTTAGCCTCTGCCTCAGTTTCCTCATCTGTAAAATGGGGATAAGGGCAACTAGGTGGTGCAGTAGATAGAGCATTGGGCCTAAAGTCAGGAAGTCTCATCTTCCTGCATTCAAATCTGGCCTCAGACACTTACTAGCTGGGTGACCCTGGGCAAATCACTTTTCCCTATTTACCTCAGTTTCCTCATCTGTAAAATGAGCTGGAGAAGGAAATGGCAAACCATTCCAGTACTTCTGCCCAAGAAAATCTCAAATGGGGTCATGAAGAGTCAGACACGACTAAGCAACATGTGAATAATAATAGCATCTGCCTCCCATGGTCATTGTGAAGATGGTTATAACAGGATTCTACCGAGCCAGTCTCTCACCTGAGAATGACGGAGCAGCAGGCCAGAGACCGTGCCGGCAACCAGTAACCGTTTAATCGATGAGTTTCGTTATGAGGAACAGATTTGTGAATCGGGAATTCTCCTGATCAGAATTCCACCTTGCTGAAGTGAACACAGCTTATATATATAAGTCACAAGTGGGAAGGGAGGGGGGACAGTGGATGACAAACCATTGTTCCCAGGGCCATGGCGGTCTCCCACGACAAACCCGCCAGAGAAGACAACAGTTCTGGAGTCCTTCGGGCTTCTTACTTGGGGGTTCGCAGGACCAGAGTTCTGTTGTGGGAACAAGTTCTGTAGTCTCTGATTCGCTTCACCTCAGGCACACAGGCAGAAGGACGCCGGTGATCGTGAGCCTGGTCAAGGTCTGATGGATCATTTTAAGCTGCACCGTGAGCTCTCTCACACGGGAGACAATTCTGAAAAATCTAAGCTATCAGTATATTCATTACCCATATCGTATCAATTACTATAAAAATCGGAATTCCCTCCACAAGAACAAATGAGACAGTTATCAGTAAAGTGCTTGGCACATAGTAGGTGCTGTATCAGTGCTAGTTATTATCATTATCACTCCTCTGATTCCTATCTATGGCCCCAGGCCTGATTAATGGGACCAGACAAACTTCTCCCGTCCCTTCCTGCTCCCCGGCTTTAGGACTCAGTGATCCCAAGGCCAGTTCCCACGTGTGTCTTGCACACCTGACTTCCTGAAGAGCTCACAACATCAGGCAGTGTGGTTCAGTGGGAAGACCGGGCTTTGACCAGGGTTTGTGTCCCAACATGGCCACTTGCTAGATGTAGGGCCCTGGACAAGTCACTTTTCCCCAGGCCTGTGAGGAGTTTGGAGCAGCTGGCCTCTGTGGGCCAGCTCTCAGTTTATGTTGCATCCACGATGGGGTGAGTTGGGTCTTAGGACGCCAGAAGCGGACAGCGCCTAGTACATCTCCAACGTCTCAAGCTGAATGAATTCCTCCAGGGACCAGGGACTCATTCCCTGAAAAGAATCACAGAAAGGACTGTCTGTCACCAGCTGGTTTGTATCCCCAGACAGGCACTAAGCCTAGGGTGATATACCTTCAGGGCTGCCCAGTCCTTCAGACCCAGACTGACTCACACCTAGCAGGGCCTGGTCTGGGAGCTGCAGGGAAGTGAACTATATTGTCTTCTCCTCAAATCACGGGCCCTCAGAGCCAGAAGGGGCCTTTCAGTCCATTCCCCCACCTGAACAGGAAATCTCCTCTATTGCAACCTCATGAAATGGCCATCTAACTTTCATTCAAACACCTCCAGTGACGGGGAGCTCAGTACCTATCAGGGCATAAATAGCCCAGGAAAAACTGGGGCATATACCCAAGGAATCAAGTTCGGGGATCCTCGAAGCTGCCCCCAGCTGGCCAGCACTGGGGGTAGGAGTAAGAGGGTTCAAGGACCGGGTTTAACCTCCTGCTCCCCAGACAAACAGGGCAGATTCCTTGGGTCTGCCCCTCCCTGCCAGGGCTTGATCTAATCTCTTTCAATGCCCAGTAAATTCCCTCCCAGAGGCCTCTTGGGGCAATTAACCTGAGACGGAAAAAAAAGCCCAACATCTGAGAACTTGGGTGGTCTTGGGATGCAGGTACCCCGCCCCCGTTCCCGCCAGGCCAGGCCAGAACAGACCCAGCCCTCTTCCCTCTATTCTGGCAGGAGGAATGAGCCAACCCGGCCCAACCCAGCATGGAAATACCAAGAAGGCTTGAGGCTTGGCAAAGGCTCAGTCACACAATCAGACATGTGTGGGGGTGGAGGTGCAGGAGCAGAGACCCTCTCCTCTCTTAGGGGAAGGAGCCCGTTCGTTCAATTCTGATCATTTCCTAGGGGCACAGGTTTGGAGCAGGAAAGGCCCTTAGAACCCATGGGGTCCCACTCCCTCATTTTACAGAGTAGCAGACACACCCTGAAAGATCAAGTGACTTGTGCCCACAGTCACAAAGCTGGCAGGTGGTAGGATTCAAACTCAGGTCTGGCCCTTTGTCCATCGCGCCCCCTGGCGAGCACAATGGGATTCACTGGTTCTGTGATTCCAAATAGTGACGTCTTGTTATTTGTCCTCGGTTTTTGAAGAGAACCGTGACACCAGGAAGGTGATACCATGACTTGCAAGTGAACTGGATTTAAGTGAGGCAGGGCTGTGCAGAATCACCAGTCCCACTTTCTCCTCCGGAGCCATCTGGGGCCAGTGGCCACGATACAGATCAGGATGACTGGAGATGGCGCCCGATGCAGAGAGGTGGAGATTGGGAAGAAACCGGAAAGCCCAAGGAGAGGGGAATCTGACTCCTTGGACAGAGGGTGGGATGCGGAGCCAGGAAGGCAGAGCTTAAATTCTGTCTTTAACACTTACCAGTTGTGGGACCTTGAAGAAGTCACTTACCTTCCCTCAAACTCAGTTTCTTCTTCTGTAATATGGGAATAATAATGCCTGGGGCACATATGTCATTGCGGCTCTGACAGACTAAGGCCCCTCCCAGCTCTAACCCTGGATTGAGGGGAGGCAAAAAAGAAATGATGGGTTTCTTTGGTTGTTTGACACTGCTCAACTTTAAATTTTGCTTTCAACAGCTGAAGGAGGAAAAGTGGGAAGTGGAAAGAAAAAAGAGGGAAGGAAGAAAGGAAGGAGGAAAGGAGGGAAGGAAGAAGGAAGGGAGGAGGAAAGAAGGAAGAAAGATGGATAAGAAGGAAGGAAGAAGGGAGGGAGGGGAAGAAAGAAGGAGGAAAAGAGGGAAGGAAGGAGGGGAGAAAGAAAGGAAAGAAGGAAGGAGAGAAGAAAGGAAGGAAAAGAAGGAAGGAAGGAGGGAAGAAGGAAGGAAAAAAGAAAGGAAGGGAAGAAGGAAGGAAGGAAGAAGGGAGGGAGGGGAAGAAGGAAGGAGGGAAGGAAAGGAGAAAGAAGGGAAGGAAGGAAGGAGGGAAGGAAGAAAGGAAGGGAAAGAGGTAGGAAGGAAGGAAGCAGGAAAGGAAGGAAGGGAGGAAAAAAGAAGGAAGAAAGGAGGGGAAGAAGGAAGGGAGTAAGAAGGGAGGGAGGGGAAGAAAGAAGAAGGAAAGGAGAGAAGGAGGGAAGGAAGAAGGGGAGAAAGAAAGGAGGGAAGGAAGGAGGGAAGGAAGGAAGGGAAGGAGGGAAGAAGAAAGGAAGGGAAGATGGAAGGAAGGAAGAAGGGAGAGAGGGGAAGAAGGAAGGAGGAAAGGAAAGGAGAAAGAAAGGAAGGAAGGAAGGAGGGAAGGAAGAAAGGAAGGGAAAGAGGTAGGA
>NW_020941065.1:18660819-18661440 GCF_900497805.2 Vombatus ursinus | reverse complement strand
AAGAAGGGAGGGAGGGGAAGAAAGAAGAAGGAAAGGAGAGAAGGAGGGAAGGAAGAAGGGGAGAAAGAAAGGAGGGAAGGAAGGAGGGAAGGAAGGAAGGGAAGGAGGGAAGAAGAAAGGAAGGGAAAGAGGTAGGAAGGAAGGGAAAGAGGTAGGAAGGAAGGAAGCAGGAAAGGAAGGAAGGGAGGAAAAAAGAAGGAAGAAAGGAGGGGAAGAAGGAAGGGAGTAAGAAGGGAGGGAGGGGAAGAAAGAAGAAGGAAAGGAGGGAAGGAAGAAGGAGAGAAAGAGAGGAGAGAAGGAAGGAGGGAAGGAAGAAAGGAAGGGAAAGAAGTAGGAAGGAAGGAAGCAGGAAAGGAAGGAAGGAAAGAAGGAGGGAAGGAAGAAAGGAAGAAAAAGAAGAAGGAAGGAGGGAAGAAGGAAGAGAGTAAGAAGGGAGGGAGGGGAAGAAAGAAGAAGGAAAGGAGGGAAGGAAGAAGGAGAGAAAGAGAGGAGAGAAGGAAGGAGGGAAGGAAGAAAGGAAGGGAAAGAAGTAGGAAGGAAGGAAGGAAGGAAAGAAGGAGAGAAGGGAAGGGAAGGAAGCAGGAAAGGAAGGAAGGAAGGAAAGAAGGAGGGAAGGGAAGG
>NW_020941065.1:18647718-18660809 GCF_900497805.2 Vombatus ursinus | reverse complement strand
GGAAGCAGGAAAGGAAGGAAGGAAGGAAAGAAGGAGGGAAGGGAAGGAAAGGAGGGAGAGAGGGAGGGAAGGCAGGAAAGAATACTGAATCTGGAGCCACACTCCCTCTATTTAAGTCTTGCTCTGTCCCCTATTCCCTGCGTGACTCTGGGCCTGGGTTCCTGCTCTTTAGGCCTCAGTTTTGTCCTCTCTAAAATGCGGGAGTCAGACTCCATGCCGGGAAGGTATAGTAGAAAGAAAAGTGGATCTGTAGTTAGAAGACCTGAGTTCAAATCCAGATTCAGCTGCCTGCGTGGTCTTAGCCAAGCCTCTCCACCTCACTGACTCAGGCCCTCCTTGGTATTAGTGGGAGGGACCAGGCGGCCCTGAGGGCCCTCCAGCTCTCCAGCCTGGCTCCTGCCCCATCTCCGAGATCCCTTCCACCTCCAAATTCATGACATTCAATTTCAAAAACATTAACATTCTTTCTGTAGGCCTTTCCCATCTTTACAGGGGTGGGGGCCAAGGGGTGTGGAGTAGTGCGCCCATTGTGAGGCAGGGTGACGTTGGCGGTTCTGCTGAACTGTCTTTCTCTATCTTTCCTGCTGAATCTTCATGCCAGGGATGTGAGAGGGACACGTTTGGGAATCAAGGCAGTGTCCACAGATCAATAAAAAGAAGGTACTTTAGAAACACAAGCCGAAAAGGGATCATACAAATGGGAAAAGGACCTGCGTGTACAAAAATATTTAGAGCAGCTCTATGTGGTGGCAAAGAATTGGAAACTGAGGGGATGCCCATCCATTGGGGAATGGCTGAACAAGTTGTGGTATGTGAATGTAATGGAATACTATTGTGCTATAAGAAATGATGAGCAGGCGGACTTCAGAAAATCCTGGAAAGACTTGTATGGTCTGATGCTGAGTGAAGTGAGCAGAACCAGAACAATGTACACAGTAACAGCCACGTTGTACAATGACTGATATTGACAGACTTAGCCCTTC
This sequence comes from Vombatus ursinus, assembly GCF_900497805.2. Taxonomy (NCBI): domain Eukaryota; kingdom Metazoa; phylum Chordata; class Mammalia; order Diprotodontia; family Vombatidae; genus Vombatus; species Vombatus ursinus. Next base: position 18,659,826 of record NW_020941065.1, on the reverse strand, counting down.
TCAGCAATGCAGGGATGTAAGACATCTCCAAAGGTCTCATGATGGAAAATGCTATCCACATCCACAGAAAGAACTATGGAGTTTGGATGCAGATCAAAGCAGACTATTTGCTCTTTTTTTTTCCTTCTGTTTTGTTTTGTTTTCTCTTTCTTGTGGTTCCTCCTATTGGTTCTAATTCTTCCTTACAACATGACTAATGTGAAAATATGTTTAATAGGAACGTATATGTATAGCCTACATCAGATTGGGTGCCGTCTTGGGGAGGGAGGGGGAGAAAAATTTAAAACTCAAAAGCTTGTTGATAAATCAAAATAAATTAATTTAAAAATTTAAAAAAAAAGACAAGAAACACAAGCTGAGCTCCTGCCAGTGCAGTGTGCGGGAGCCCTGTGGGGGGTGCTGAGGAGACACAAAGTCTGGGAAAGATGCCATCTGGCCCCAGGGAGCTCAAAGTCTAGGAGGGGAGTAAGACACAAACACCGATAACCCGAACGCCAACAGGATATGATAAGGGCATCAGAGAAGGGCAAAGGGCTGCATGGACTGGGAAACTCGGACCAAGGAGAGACTCGGGGAAGGAGGAGATGGTTTGTGGACTCCAGGAATCTCAGCTGTGGCCGATCTCAGAGGGGACAACTCATTCCAAGCTAAAGAGGGGTACCCCAAGGAAGGCACAGAGGCAAAAGGGTTTGGTGGGACCATAGGATTCCAAGAAGAAATTTGATAGCAACATTTTTATTAATTTATTTATTTTTAGTTTTTAACCTTCACTTCCATAAGATTTTGAATTTTAAATTTTCTCCCCCTCCCAATCTTCCCCCCCCAAGACAGCATACAATCCAATATAGGCTCTACATATACGTTCATATTAAGCATATTTTCCCATTAGTCATGATGTAAAGAACAATTAGAACTAGTGGGAGGAACCACGAGAATGAAGAAACAAAACACAACAAAGGAAAAGGAGAGCAAATGTCTGCTTCCATCTGCATTCAGACTCCACAGCTCTTTCTCTGGATGTGGACAGCATTTTCTATCACGAGTCTTTTGGAATTGTCTTAGATCCTTGCATTACTGAGAAGAGCTAAGTCTATCAAAGTCAGTCATTGCACAATCTGACTGTTACTGTGTACAATGTTCTCCTGGTTCTGCTCACTTCACTCTGCATCAGTTCATGTAAGTCTTTCTAAGTCTTTTTGAAGTCTACCTGCTCTTCATTTCTTATAGCACAATAGTATTCCATTCCATTCCATTACATTCATTCACAATTTTTTCAGCCATTCCCCAGTGGATGGGCATCCCCTCAATTTCCAATCCTTTGCCACCACAAAAAGAGATGCTATAAATATTTTTGTACATGTGGGTCCTTTGCCCATTTGTATGATCTCTTTGGGATACAGCCCTAGAAGTGCTATTACTGGGTCAAAGGGTATGCACATTTTTATAGCCCTTTGGGCATATCCCCAAATTGCTCTCCAGCATGGTTGGATCATTTCACAACTCCACCAACAATGTATTAGTGTTCCAACTTTCCCACATCTTCTCCAACATTTATCATTGTCCTGTTTTGTCATGTTGGCCAATCTGATAGGTGTGATGTGGTACCTCAGAGTTGTTTTGACTTGCATTTCTGTGATTGATAGTGATTTAGAATATTTTTTCATATGACTATAAATAGCTTTTGTTTCTTCCTCTGGGAACTGCCTGTTCATGTCCTTTGACCATTTATCAATTGGAGAATGACTTGTATTCTTATAAATTTGACTCAGTTCTCTATATATTTTAGAAATGAGGCCTTTATCAGAAATACTAGTTGTAAAAATTCTTTCCCAGTTTTCTGTTTCACTCCTAATCCTGGATGCATTGGCTTTATTTGTGCAAAAACTTTTCAATTTAATGTAATCAAAATTGTCCATTTTGCATTTCATAACGTTCTCTATCTCTTGTTTGGTCATAAATTCTTCCCTTCTCCGTAAATCTGACAGGTAAACTATTTCTTGATCTTCTAGTTTGCTTATAATATCAGTCTTTATATCTAAATCGTGTACCCATTTTGACTTTATCTTGGTATAAGGTGTAAGATGTTGGTCTATGCCTAGTTTCTGCCATACATTTTTCCAGTTTTCCCAGCAGTTTTTGCTAAATAGTGATTTCTTATCCCAGAAGTTGGAATCCTTGGATTTATCAAATAGTAGATTAGTAATAGTCATTGACTGTTGTATCTTGCATATCTAACCTATTCCACTAATCCATCACTCTACCTCCTGTACCAAGGAGTTTTGATGATTGCTGCTTTATAATACAATTTAAGATCAGGTACAGTTAGGTCACCTTCCCCTGCATTTCTTTTCATTAGTTCCTTTGATGTGCTGGGCTTTTTGTTCTTCCAGATGAATTGTTATTTTTTCTAGTTCCAAAAAATAATTTTTTGGTAGTTTGATTGGCATGGCACTGAAAAAGTAAATTAGCTTAGGTAGAATTGTCATTTTTATTGTATTAGCTTGAACTACCCACGAGCAACTGATATTTTCCCAATTATTTAGATCTGACTTTATTTGTGTGGAAAGTGTTTTGTAATTGTGTTCATATAGTTCCTGGGTTTGTTTTGGCAGGTAGATTCCCAAATATTTTATAGTGTCTACAGTCATTTTAAATGGAATTTCTCTTTCTATCTCTTGCTGCTGAGCTTTGTTAGTAATATATAGAAATGCCAATGATTTGTGTGGGTTTATTTTACATCCTGCAACTTTGCTAAATTTATTTATTATTTCAAGTAATTTTCTGCTTGATTCTCTAAGATTCTCCAAATATGCCATCCTATCATCTGCAAAGAGTGATAGCTTTGTTTCTTCTTTGCCTATCCTAATTCCTTCAGTATCTTTTTCTTCTCTAATTGCTACAGCTAACATTTCTAGCACAATATTGAATAACAGTGGTGATAATGGATATCCTTGTTTCACCCTGGATTTTATTGGAAATGCTTCTAGCTTATCCCCATTACATATAATGCTTGCTGATGGTTTTTGATAGATGCTATCTATCATTTTAAGGAAGGCTTCACTTATTCCTGTGCTCTCTAGTGTTTTTAATAGGAATGGGTGTTGTATTTTGTCAAATGCTTTTTCTGCAACTACTGAGATAATTGTATGATTTTTGTTAGTTTTGTTGTTGATATGGAAACTATGCTGAGTTTTTCTAATATTGAACCAGCCCCGCATTCCTGCTATAAATCCTACCTGGTCATGGTGTTATTATCGTCGAGATAAGTTGTTGTAATCTCTTTGCCAATATTTCATTTAGAAGTTTTGCATCTGTATTCACTAGGGAAATTGATCTATAATATTCTTTCTCTGTTTTGGCTGTTCCTGGTTTAGGTATCAGCACCATATCTGTATCACAAAAAGAATTTGGTAGGACTCCTTCTTCACCTATTTTCCCAAATAGTTTATATAGTATTGGAATTAGTTGTTCTTTAAAAGTTTGATAGAATTTACTTGTAAATCCATCTGGCCCTGAAGATTTTTTCTTAGGGAGTTCATTGATGGCTTGTTCAATTTCTTTTTCTGAAATGGGGTTGTTTAAGTATTTTATTTCCTCTTCTGTTAATCTAGGCAATTTATATTTTTGTGAATATTCATCCATTTCACCAAGATTGTCAAATTTATTGGCATACAGTTGAGCAAAATAGTTCCTAATTATTGTTTGATTTCCTCTTCATTGGTGGTGAATTCACCATTTTCATTTTTGATGCTGGTAATTTGGTTTTCTTCTCTCTTTTTTTAAATCAAATTAACCACAGGTTTATCTATTCTATTGGGTTTTTTTTCATAAAACCAGTTCTTAGTTTTATTTATTAGTTCAACAGTTTTCTTAATTTCAATTTTATTAATCTCTCCTTTGGTTTTCAGAATTTCTAATTTGGTACTTAATTAGGGATTTTCAATTTGTTCTTTTTCTAGCTTTTTTAGTTGCATGCCCAATTCATTGATCTCTTCTTTCTCTATTTTATTCATACAAGCATTTAGAGATACAACATTTCCCCTAAGGACCGCTTTCGCTGCATCCCATAAGTTTTGGTATGTTGTCTCATTATTGCAAGTCTCTTGGATGAAGTTATTGATTGTTGCTATGATTTCTTTTTTGACCCACTCATTCTTTAGGATTAGATTATTTAGTTTCCAGTTAATTCTTAGTCTACCTTTCCTTTATTACATGGCCCTCTATTACATGTAATTTTTATTATATCATGATCTGAAAGGATGCATTTAATATTTCTGCTTTTCTGCATTGAATTGTAAGGTTTCATGTCCTAGTACATGGTCAATTTTTGTGTAGCTGCCATGTACTGCTGAGCAAAAGGTATATTCCTTTCTGTCCCCATTCAGTTTTCTCTAGAGGTCAATCATATTTAACTTTTCTAAGATTCTATTGGTTTCCTTAACTTCTTTTATGTTTATTTTGTGATTAGATTTATCTAGTTCTGAGAAGGGGAAGTTAAGGTCCCCCACTAGTATTGTTTTGCTGTCTATTTCATCCTGTATCTCCCTTAACATCTCCTTTAAGAATTTGGCTGTTATACCACTTGGAGCATATGTGTTTAGTAATGATATTACTTCATTATCTACAGTACCTTTTACCAGGATGTAGTTTCCTTCCTTATCTCTTTTAATTAGATCTATTTTTGCTTTTGCTTTGTCTGAGATCAGGATTACTATCCCTGCTTTTTTTTTTTTTACTTCAGCTGAAGCATAATATATTTTGCTCCAGCCTTTTACCTTTACTCTGTGTGTATCCCTCTGCTTCAAATGTGTTTCCTGTAAACAACATATTGTAGGATTGTGGTTCTTAATCCACTCTGCTGTTTCCTTTTTATGGGAGAGTTCATCCCATTCACATTCACAGTTATTACTATCTGTGTCTTCTTCTCCATCTTAATCCCCCCCATTTATGCTTTTTTTCTCTCTTTTTTCCCTTTCCCTCCTCAGTAGAGTTTTGCTTTCAAGACTACCACCTCCCTCAGTCTGCCCTCTCTTCTATTAGCCCCCCCCTTTCTTTTCCCTTTACCCTTTTTACTTCCTATAGGGTAAATTAGATTTCCATACCTAACTGATTATGTTATTCCCTCTTTGAACCAAATCTGATGAGAGTAAGGTTCACACAATGCTCATCTCCCTCCCTTCTTTCCCTCTACTGTTGGTTTTTGTGCCTTTTCATGTGATGTATTTTATCCTTGTCTGCCTCCTCCTTTCTTCTTCTCCCAGTACAATCCCTTTTTACCACTTAATTAGGTCTTTTTTTTACTATCACATCAAAGTCAACTTAAACCCATGCCCTCTGAGTATACCCCCCTTTTTTATTAATTTATTTTGATTTATCAACAATCATTTCCATATGCTTTTGAGTTTAAAATTATTTTTCCCCTTCCTCCCCACCACCCTCTCCAAGAATGTGCACAATCTGATATAGGCTATACATATACATGCCTATTAAACATATTTTCACATTAGTGATGTCGTAAGCAAGAATTAGAACCAATAGGAGGAGCCACCAGAAAGAGGAAAGAAAACTCAACAGAAGAGAAAAAAAAAGAGCAAATAGTATGCTTCGATCTGCATTCAGACTCCATAGTTCTTTCTCTGGATGTGGATAGCATTTTCCATCATGAGACCTTTGGAGATGTCTTAGATCCTTGTATTGCTGGGAAGGGTTAAGTTTATCAATATTAGTCATTGCATAACATGACTGTTATTGTGTACAAGGTTCTCTTGGTTCTGCTCACTTCACTCAGCATCAGACCATACAAGTCTTTCCAGGTTTTTTTGAAGTCTGCCTCCTCACCATTTCTTATAGCACAATAATATTCCATTACATTCATATACCACAACTTGTTCAGCCATTCCCCAATTGATGGGCATTCTCTCAATTTCCAATTCTTTGCCACCACAAAAAGAGCTGCTATAAATATTTTTGTACATGTGGGTCCTTTTCACATTTGTATAATCTCTTTGGGATACAGCCCTAGAAGTGCTATTACTGGGTCAAAGGGTATACACGTTTTTATAGCCCTTTGGGCACAGTTCCAAATTGCTCTCCAAAATGGTTGGATCATTTCACAACTCCACCAACAATGCATTAGTGTTCCAATTTTCTCATATCTTCTCCAACATTTATCATTTTCTTGTTATGTCATCTTGGCCAATCTCATAGGTGTGATGTCATACCTCAGAGTTGTTTTGATTTGCATTTCTCTAATCAATAGCGATTTAGAGTATTTTTTTCATATGACTATAAATAGCTTTTGTTTCTTCCTCTGAGAACTGCCTGTTTATATGCTTTGACCATTTATCAATTGGGGAATGACTTGTATTCTTATAAATTTGACTTAATTCTCTACATATTTTAGAAATGAGGCCTTTATCAGAGATACTAGTTGTAAAAATTCTTTCCCAGTTTTCTGTTTCACTCCTAATCTTGGATGCATTGGCTTTATTTGTGCAAAAACTTTTCAATTTAACATAATCAAAGTTATCCATTTTGCTTTTTGTAATGTTCTCCATCTCCTGTTTGGTTATACCCCCTTTTAAATATCATAATGACATTACAATTCTTTTTTTTTGTTTTTGTTTTTTTGTTTTTTTTTTGGTGAGGCAATCAGGGTTAAGTGACTTGCCCAGGGTCACACAGCTAGTGTCAAGTGTCTGGTCTGAGGCCAGATTTGAACTCAGGTCTTCCCAACTCCAGGGCCAGTGCTCTATCCACTGTGCCACCTAGCTGCCCTGACATTACAGTTCTTAAGAGTTACCAGTGTCATCTTTCCTTGTAGGGATGTAAACAGTTTGCCTTTGGTAATAATATGTCGAGTTTTTTTTTCTTTCATTTTTTTTGTTTATCTTTTTATGCCTCTCTTGAGTCTTGTATTTGAAGATCAAATTTTCTGTTGAGCTCTGGTCTTTTCATCAGGAAGGTTTGGAAGTCCTCTATTTCATTGAATGTCCATCTCCTGCCTGAAAGATTAGGCTCAGTTTTGCTGAGTAGTTGATCCTTGGATATAATTCAAGCTCTTTTGCCATACAGAATATTGTATTCCATACCCTCCGATCTTTTAATGTAGAAACTGCAAGGTCTTGCGCAATCCTAACTGTGATTCCATGATATTTAAATTGTTTCCTTCTGGCTGCTTGTAGTATTTTCTCTTTGATCTGGTAATTTTGGAATTTAGCTGCTATATTCCTTGGCATTTTCAATTTGAGATCTCTTTTAGGAGGTGATCAGTGAATTCTTTTGATGACTAATTTACCCTCTGGTCCTAGGACCTCAGGGCAGTTTTCTTGGATGATTTCCTGAAAGATGTTGTCCAGACTCTTTTTCTCATCATGGTTTTCAGTTAGACCAATAATTTTTCAGTTGTCTCTCTTGGATCTATTTTCCAGGTCAGTTGTTTTACCAATGAGGTATTTTAAGTTTTGTTGTATTTTTTCATTCTTTTGTTTCTGTTTGACCGATTCTAGCTCTCTCATAGAGTCATTAGCTTCCATTTGTCCCATTCTAATTTTTAAGGAGTTGTTTTCTTCTATTAGATTTTGAACCTCCTTTCCCATTTGGCCCATTTTACTTTTTAAGGAGTTCTTTTCTTCAGTGAGTTTTTGTGCCTCCTTTTCCATTTGGCCAATTACACTTTTTAAGGACTTGTTTTCTACAGTTAATTTTTGTCCTTCCTTTTCCAAGCTATTGACTTTCTCTTACATACCTCTCATTTCGTTTCCCAACTGTTCTTCTACCTCTCTTATTTGACTTTTGAAATCCTTCTTGAGCTCTTCCAAGAAGGCTTTTTTGGGCTGGAGACCAGTTCATATTCCCCTTTGAGGTTTCAGATGTGGGTATGTTAACAAAGTTGTCCTCTTCTGAATTTGTGCCTTGATCTTCTCTTTCCCCAAAATAAGAATCTATAGTCATTTTCCATTTCTGCTTTCAGGTCATGGTGTTTGCCTATTTCCTGACTTAATAAAAAAAAAAAGTTGAGTTCTCCTGCTGGAGGGAAGGGGACACTTACCCAAGCTTCTTTTGCTGCTCACCGGGGCCTTGCACTTGAATGTTTGGCTCCTGCTGGCCCAGACCTTGCACAGGGATGTTTAGATGCTGGTGGATTTCTCAGTCTGGAGCTTTGCCTTCTGGAGTTCAGCTTCCCAGAGTTGTGTTGAGGCACCAGTGATTTTGCTGCTACAGAACACCATCACCTGTGGTGTCTACCAGTTCCCCTTCCAGTATTGAGGCTCTCAGGGGTCCTGGTGTTGGCACTTGCCTGCTCCAGCACCCTAGGTCTCAGGATCTCCCCCTGGGACGCTGAGATGGGGTTTGTCGCTGGCTTGCTGAGATGCCTCCAGTCCTGTACTGCTTTCCCTCCCCCAAAAGCATGAGGGGCTTTCCCATTAATCCCCCAAGCTTCCTGGGGTACAAGACTGCTGTGCCCTGTCTTTCTGCCGGCTCAGCATTTTTCCTGGTTTGATATTTTCTGGGCTTTCAAAGGTCAAAGAAGGAGGGTGTGAGTGACTTACTTCTTACTCGGCCATCTCAGCTCCTGGAACCGCAACATTTTTTGTGATAGCTAAGAATTAGAAACAAAACTGATGCCTATTGATTGGAGAATGGCCAGACAAATTGTGGTCCATGAATGTAACAGAATGTGACTGTACTATAAGAAATAACGTGTGTGAGGAAGAGAAAGAAGCATGAGAAGATCTATATGAACTGATGCAGAGTGAAATCAGCAGAACCAAGATACAATATAGTGACTTTTGTGGTTGTTCAGTCCTTTTAGTCCTGTCTTACTCTTCATGATCCCATTTGGGGTTTTTCTTGGCAGAAATACTGGAGTGGTTTACCATTTCCTTCTCCAGCTCATTTTACAGATGAGGAAACTGAGGTGAACAAGGTAAAGTGACTTGTCCAGAGTCACACAGCTAGTAAGTGTCTGAGGCTGGATTTGAACTCAGGTCTTCCCGACTCCAGGCCCAGCATTCTATCCACATGTACCACAATGTAAATGGAAAAACAATAATGCACTCAAAATTCAGAAGTTGATGAATAAGCAGCCGTTCATAGAGGTGGGAGGACCACAGGCGTCATACACAGCACAGGGTTTGGGGCTTTCCCAATGTGTCCATCCATTGAACTGTCTTTTTTTTCCTCTCTTAAAAATCCTATTTGTCATATGAGATCCTGGATCTCAGGGAGGTAGGGGGGAGGGAAACAGGATATTGTGGTGATGTAAGAAACAGAAAATAGCCATAAAACTTATTTTTAAAAATGCTTGCTTGATTAAAGGGAGCAAGGCAGCCCTGGTTGTGGAGAACTCCTGGCCTTGAACGCACGGGCTGGAGTCCAAACTCTGGGGGACCCAGTCCTGCCAGCACCTATGGTGGGGGGGGGAGGGTGCTGCAGAGCCCCTTTCAGGGCTGCTCATCCACCTTGGGTGTCCACCTGTCCTCCACCTCTCACCTTGGGCTCCAAGAAGCTGAAGCACGCTCAGAGGCCCCGCCCCAGTGAAAACTGTCTTGGCAGATGGGCTAAACGAGGCTGAGGGAAACCACAGACCTCAAACCTGTCGATGAGTTAGGGGGGCGTCTGCCCCAAGCATGAAAAGACGGGTGGATGAGAACAATTTGTTCCAACAGCCATGAAGGCGGCCGAGGCAGGTGCTTGGTTAGACATCAGAGATACCCCCGTCACCCCCTGCACCCCGGGCCGTCTCCAGTCATCCTGACTCTGTCCTGCCACTGACCTCCGGTGACTGCAAGAGAGAGTGAGGCTGACGACTGCACAGCCCTGCCTCACTTAAATCCAATTCACCCACGAGTCAAGGCAGCCCCATGATGTCGGCAGTCCTCTTGGAAAATGAAGAAAAAACAGAACATTTCAGGGATTTGCCTTGTTCAAAGCTACTTCCCCTCCAGGCCTAAGCTCCTTCATCTGTAATGGGGCAATACCACATGCTGATCTTAATTCATGGAGTTGTTAGGATCAAATAAGGGGAAAGACACAAAATATATCAGTTACTTACTATGTGCAAGACACTGTACTAAGTGCTTTACAAATGGTATCTCATTCAATCCTCACAGCAATTACGGGACATAGGTATTATTTTTATCTGTTCAATTGAGGAAATTTAGGCATGTAAGTGACTTACCTAGGGTCACACAGCTAGGAATTATTTAAGGTTAGATTTGAACTCAGGGCTTCCTGACTGCAGACCCAAATCTCTAGTTCACTAGGTATAATGGATGTAAAATGCTTTGCAAGTATAAAGCCTTGCATACGTTGGAGATGTTATTGTTGGGAAAAGACTCACAAATGTGGTAGTTAGTCTATGATGTAAAATTGTTTAATTGCCTGGGAGACCTTAGACAAGTCCTGTGCCCTTTCTAGGCTGTAGTCTCCTCTATGAAATGCCTGTACCATTTTTAAGGCCCCTCCCAGCCCTGACATCCCCTGTCCTAAGGCCCCTCCCAGCCCTGACATCCCCTGTTCTAAGGTCCCTCCCAGCCCTGACATCCCCTGTTCTCAGGCCCCTCCCAGCTGTGACATTCCCTCAGAAAATTTGAGTCTCAAGAGCAGCAGAAGAATAGTACAGTTTTATCAACACGTTCCCATTAAATGCCTACTGTGTGCCTGTCACTGCTAAGTGCTAATGTAATAATAATAACGATGACAATAATAATAACTGTCATTTCCGTAGTGCTTTAAGGCTGACAAAGTTCCTAACATGCATTACCTCATTCAATCATCACATGGCAGAATTTGAACTCTGGTCCTTCAGACTCCAAGTCTAGTGCTTTATCCATTATACCACCTTGTCATACAGGCCCCTGGTTTTGAATCCTGCCTTGGACGCTTCCGAGCTATGTGAACCTGGGCCAGTTACTTAACCCTCTGTGCCTCAGTTTCCTCATCTGTAAAAATCGGGGATTAGACTCGATGGTCTTTAAAGGCCCTTTTGGCCACATAGCTCTGACCCTGTGAGTTGCCAGGCAATGCTCCCAGACAACGTAGAGACTTGATCTGGGCCTTTAAGGAGGGGGTAAATCGTAGAAGCTGCTCGACTATCCGAGTGAGTGTTACAGGTTCCACAGCCTGCCCCAGGTCAGGTCTTGATCCTTCCAACAGCCCCAGGAGAGACGAGTACAAGAATCACTCTCCCTATTTTCCAAATGCCCCTGAAGGACTGACATGCTACAAGTGAGAGACACAGCCTGGGCAAACATGCAGGGGTGGGAGATGACCTCAGCACTTGCTGGGGAATACACTGCCAGGCTCACTTGACAGGGGTGGTAAGCAGAGCCAGGGAGAACTGCCGCAGGTGCCACGCGTCAAACAGCTGGGGGGAGTTTTGATTACAGGGTGTCTCGATGCAGCCGTCTGCATCTCTGCTCTGATTACAGGGTGGCCCCCCGGGGTCCTCTGCAGGGATCCAGGGTGGGCCCGAGCAATCCGCTTTCTTCTGCATCACCAAGGAGTCTTACCAGGGAAGGAAAGCAAAGGCTGCTGTTCTTTGACTGCCGGCAGGCTCTGCAGTCAGAGACCAAGGCCCCTGGCTCGGGAGCCCACCGTAGGGACCCGCTTTTCAGTCGCTCTCCCTGGGACCGAAGGCTGAGCAACACCCCCAGATGCCAGGTAGGGCCCCTGTGGGGAGTGGCAAGTTCCTGGGTGGCGGTGGGAGGAGGCAGGTTCAGCCGTGGCCTGCCGGGATTCCTCAGGGCTCTCCCCAGGATTGGGGGAGCAGCTTCCAAACTCCCAGAGAAGGCTCCTGTTCTGCATGGACCCCGGCCAAGGCGGGTGGCTGGCCTGAGAGCCAGGGAGAGTCCGATCTCCTCCAAGAAACTGCACCCTCTCCCCGACTCAGTGTAGCCACACACACACACACACACACACACACACACAAAGATTGCCCAGGGTGAATATCTACTTTGATGGGCACTCTGGGCAGGTGGTGGCAACGAGGCCAGACACTGCTGCTTTCTTAGCTCCTTAGGCATCCACTGTGCCTCGAGCTGTCTCTCTGACTCTGTCTCTCTCCCCCCTCCCTCCCTCCCTCTTCCTCTCTGTCTCTGTCTC
>NW_020941065.1:18643011-18647708 GCF_900497805.2 Vombatus ursinus | reverse complement strand
TCTCTGTCTCTGTCTCTCTCTCTTCCTCTCTCTCCCTCTTCCTTTGTCTCTCTGTCTCCCCCCTCCTCTCTGTCTGTCTGTTTCTCTCTCTTCCCTCTCTATCTTTCTGTCTCCCTCCTCCTGTGTCTCTCTCTCTCTGTCGCTCTCTCTCCTATATCTGACTCCCTCCCACCTCGGTCTCCTTCTTTTTCTTCATATCTCCCTCCTTGCCTTCTTCTCCCCTTCCTCATGTTTCTCCTCTATTTCCCTAGTCCCTCTACTTCTACCCTCCCTCTTTTTCCTGCTGTCTCTGCATCTGTTCCCCCCACTCTCCCTCTGTCCCTGTCTTCCCTCTGTCTCTGTCTCTCCTTCTGTTTCTCTCTCCTCATCTTTCCTGCTGCCTTCTCATGTGTCTCTCTTACTTTCCTGCTTTCTCCCCTCACCTTTCCCTCTGTCCTCATTTCTCTTTCTGTCTCTCCTTTCACCTCTGTCTGTCCTCTGCTTTGTGCTGTCTGTCTCCTCACCTTCCCCTCACTCTCTCCCTCTGTCTTCCCTGGCCCTCTTATATTCCCTGGGTCTCCTCATCCCCCTGCTCCCCCTCCGTCTCCCTCCCTGCCCCCCCTCCATCTGTCTGCTGTCTGTCTGTCTCTCCAGTTTACTTTCTTCCCCTGCCTGGCTTTTCTTTTGCTCCCTCTGTCTTCCCACTCCCTTCCCTCTGTTTCTACCTCTCTCTAGCTCCTTACTTCTCCTAGCTGTCTCTCCCCTCTTGGCTGTCTCTGCCTTTTCCCTCTCCCTCTGCCTGTCTCCCCATCTCCTTCTCCCTCTCCCCATCTCTGTCTCTGCCTGCCTTTTCCCTCAGTATCTGTTTTACTCAAGGTGACCATGGGCAAGTCCCATCACCTCTCTGAGCCTCAGTTTCCCCATGTGCAAAATAGAGAGCCATAGCTATAGTACCTCCCTCACAGAGCTGTATGATTCAATCAACAAGCATCTATTAGGTTCCTGCTGTGTGCCAGGGGCTGTGCTGGTGCTGGGGGTACAGAGACCAAAGCAGACAGTGAAAAGGGCTCTAGCTCTGGAATTAGCGGATCTGGGTTCGAATGCTGCCTACCTCTAATGTGTATTCATTATGTGAGTTTAAGCTAGTCGCTTAACCTCACTGAACCTCAGTTTCCCTCTCTGTAAAATGAGGAGGTTGGCCTAGGTATGGCTCCTTGGAGCTCCAGGACTATGATCCCATGGAACAGCTCCTGCCCTTGAGAAGCTTACATTCTAGTGGTAGAGACAGAATGGACACATGGGAGCCTACAGAAAAAGAACCCAAGGTCGTGTGGTGAGGGAAGCCTGGCAGCTGGGCCCTGGGGGATTAGAAGAGACCTCGAATAGAGCTGATGGTGAAGGCCTGCGCCCATTTCTCCTTGTTCATTGTAGAGTAGGCCCCCTGGCAACCTGACTGCTATATCAATTTAATAGAATGTAAGCTTCCTGAGGGCAAGGATTTCTTTCATTTTTGTCTTGGTAACCCTACTGCCTAACACATTATTGTTAGTCATGTCAAACCCTCTGTGAGCCATTTGGGGTTTTCTTGGCAGAGATATTGGAGTGGCTTGCCATTTCCTTCACTACTTCATTTTACAGATGAGGAAACTTGAGGCAAACAGGGTGAAGTGACTTGCCCAGGGTCACACAACTAGTAAGTGTCTGAGGTCACATTTGAACTCAGGAAGATGGGTCTTTTTGATTCCAGGCCCAGCGCTCTGCGTGCTATGGCTCCCCCTAGCTGCCTTGCCTATCACATAGTGGGAACTTAATAAATACTTGTTTGTGGCTTCATTGATTATACTCCAATCCATAGACACTCAATCGAATGTAAGCTCCTGGAGGGCCGGGATTTCTTTCATCTTTGTTTTGGTAACCCTATTGCCTAGCACATAGTAGGAGCTTAATAAATACTTGTTTGTAGCTTGCTTGATTAAACTTCTAACTGTTGCTGCTCAGTCGAATGTAAGCTTCTTGCGGGTGGGGATGGGTTTTCTTCTTCCTTTGTATTCCCAGGGCCTAGCACAATGCCAGGCACACAGTAGGCCCTAAATAAATTCTTACTGATTAACTGACGGCCTTTGAGCTGAGCTTTGAAGAAAGCCAGGGATGCCGGAGGCAGAGAGGAGGAGGGTGGCATTCCCCGGGCCAACGAGATATGTCCATGCTCGGCAGACCTAGGAGCCCTCTATCGATTTCAGCCATGCTTAGTCAGGCCTGCAGCCCGTTGCCATCTGCAGCCAGCTGGACGTCCTACCAGAACATTCTCCAAGGTGAGCCTTCCTTCCCTGGCCTTCCTGACTCCCCATCACTGGCTCTTCCACATTAATTACCTGGGCAGCATCCCAGACTTTTCACTCTCACAACCAATCCGTTACCAAGACCTGGGAATTCTACCCCTTCCTCAAGCCTCCTCCTCTCCATGCCCAGCACCTCCGCTCTGGGTCCAGTCTTCACTGGTTGCCCTCCTGGGCATCTGCAGCAGCCTTCCACCAATGTTCTCTCCTCCCTCCAGCCTCACCTTCACCCCATTGCCAAAATCTTTCTTCTGTGCAGACCTGGTCCTATCTCTCCATAGCTCAAAAAACTTTCAATGGCTCCCTACTGCCCTCCCAGTAAAGTTTAGACTCCTTTGCCCGGCATTCGGGGCTTTTTGCAATCAGGTTGGCCCTACCTCAGCCTTGGTAAACACTTAATAAATTCTAATTGACTGACTCTTTAGCCCTATGTCACATCCTTCCTCTCCAGGGACTCACCATTCCAGCCGGACAGGTCTACTCTCCTTCTTCAAAACATACCCCATGTCCTTCCACCCACGACTTGGCCTTTAGTTATGGTGCTCCCTATGCCTGGAATGGCTTCCCCTCCCCCCCTTCACCTGATGAATTCCTACCCACCTCTTAAAGTATGATTCAAAGGCCAGTTCTAGGAAGCCTTGGCTGCCTGCCTGTCTGTCTGTCTCTTCTCTCTGTCTGTCTCTCTCTGTCTCTGTGTGTATCTCTCTCTCCCCTCCTCTCCTGTCCTCTTCTCTCCTCTCTCTCCCTCCTTCTGTCTCTGTTTCTCTCTCTGTCTCTCTGTGTCTCTCTCTCCCCTTTCTTCCCCTCCCCTCCCCCTCCCCTCCTTTCCCCTCCTCTCTCCCCCTCCTTCTGTCTCTGTTCCCATCTCTGGCTGCTGCCAGGTTTTCGGCATCTCCGACTCCCGGTCTGGGTCTCCCCGCCCCGGCCCCGCCTCCGGCCCCTCCTCCCCGCCCCCGCCCCGCCCCCGCCCCCCCGGCCCTCCGCAGCCTGCAGAGGGCGTCCCCGGGCCGGGCCGGCGCCGGGCCGGTGTTCGTGTCGCTGTCCGGCCGGGCGGGTCCGGAGCTAGGCTTTCGGAGCTCCGGCCGAGTGCCCCCCTCGCGCGCTGCGCCCCGTGCGCTCTCCCCGGCCGCGCCGCCGCGTTCCGTGCGCCCATGGCCGGCCCCGCTCTCCTGCGGCCCGGGCCGCCCCCGCCGCCGCCGCTGCTGCTGCTGCTGGCCGCGCTGCTGCCCCTCGGCCTTGGCCTGGGCCTGGGCAGCCCCGGGTGCGGGGCGCGAGTGGATGTGCGGCTGCGGCGGCCGCAGGCCAGCTACACTCTGCAGGGCGCCCTGCTGGGCGGGCCCCCGCGCATCGCGCCGCCGCCGCCCGGAGCCGGAGCCGGAGCCGGAGCCGGACTGCAGGGCCGCCTGGTGCTGGTGAGCGAGCTGGGCGCCCCAAGCCCCTCCTGGCACCACCACCCCCCCCCCGCCACCGGGGGACCCGAAGCCTCCGGGGCAGAGAGGAGTGATGGGGCCAGACCTCCCCTCCCATCCGGGGAGCCCCTGCCCCCTGATGGGCCCCATCCTGACCCCTTCTTGGGACAGTTACCCAAAGGGGGTGGAGAGGGGCAGCCCATCCTCCCCTGCCCCAAGGCCTGCCAGGTGGTACCTAAGCCTGGCCCAGGGAGCCGCGAGCCCAGGGACCCCAAAGCCCCTCTCCCTAACCCTAAGTGGAGCCCTCTACCCCAAGCCCCTGAAGCCCAGACTTCTCCAGGCACTTGCGCTGCCCTGCCAAGCCCAGCCAGGAACTCCCACCCTGAGCCCTAGGGCCCCAGACCTGTGTGAGTGCGGGTCAAAGGGCCATGACTCCTACCCCACTCCTAATGGGTACCTGCTGGGGCCAGGGATCACTCCTTTCAGCTCCAAGGCCCCACCCACATTTCTCAAGCCCAAGGAGCTAGGAATTCCCTGGACCAATTGTCCGGGCTGGGACCGGACCTAACTGAGCCCTGACCAACATCTACCAGAGTGAGCCCGGCCCAGGGGACCATGACCTCCCTAAACCGTCCTCCTACCCCACTCCACTGGGACCTACCCCAAGGCTGGCTAGGGACTCTCTATCCTAAGCCCCAGGGGTCACAGACCTGCCAAAACCATTCACTCCCCACGCCTTGGTCAGGAACCCCCACCTGACCCTAGGCCAGGGATAGGTCCCCCCACCCCAGCCAAATATCCCCCACTGCCATCAGTGTACCCCCTTTTATGGATGAGTAAATGGAGGCCCCAGGTGGCAGGGGCAGGCTTTGAACCCAGGCCTTCTATAATCTAGGGCTCATTTCACTGGCCCCTGCCCCTGATCTCAAACAGCTGCCAGCCTAGACCCAGGTACCCCTGCCCTGGCCCCTGC
>NW_020941065.1:18641092-18643001 GCF_900497805.2 Vombatus ursinus | reverse complement strand
AAACCATGGGATTGGCCTTGGATTATTCCTTTCACAGCCCAGATCCTGGTTCCAAAGGCTTGCCCTCGAGTCCCTGGGGCCCCTGTCAGATTTAGACACTAAAGACCCCGGTCCCCACCCCAGCTCCCAAATCTGATCTTCAGACTTCTGCCTCTAGATACCCAGAGCCCAAACAAAGTCCAGACTCTCAGACTCTTGAACCTGCACTAAATCCCAGGACCGTCCTCCCTATCCCCCCAACCCCAGACACCCCAGATTTGGGCCCCAAAGGCCTCTCCTATGGTGGGAAAAATACTGACGCTGGAGCCTGCAGACCTGGGTTAGATTCCTCCTCCTGCTCCCTCCAAGCCGTGTGAGGCTGAGCCGGAGGAATGAAGGCCTCAGAGGCCCTTCCAGGTGAGCCCCCCTCACCCCCACCCCCACCCCATCAGGACTCCAGACAAATCACCGGCCCTCACACAGCAGCCACCGGCATGGCAGCCCCTCCCCAGGCTGACCTAAGCCCACAGGCTCAGCCCCAGCCCTCCCCCTGCCTCCCCCCCTCACAGTCCTCCATGGCCCTAGGTGGGGGACGAGGAGCCCCAGCTTCAGGCCGGCGATGACTGGATTGGAGTGGTCCCAGTGGGTGAGGAGCAGGTGGAGACCCAGGGAACCGGCCCTGAGGAGTCCTTCACCTCCGCTGTGGTCAATAAGGTAATGTCACTGGAAGACTAGGCTGGGAGGGTGGGCCAGAGAGGGGCCCTGGGACAATGGACAGGAGAGAGAGCTGCTGCTCTCAGGGAGGACTTCCCAGAGGAGGCGGGCCTAGGGGCCTAAAGGGGCTTCCTGCTCAGCAGGCCCAGTGGGATGAGAGGGGGGATCCCCAGTGCTTCCAGCCCCGGGGGGCTCAGGGACACAAGGGGTCCCACTGTGCCCACTTCTCCGCCTCTGTCCTGCTCCCACAGATGAAGCGAGCTCTGGTCCTAGGAGCCTCCGCCCTGCTCATCCTGGCCCTGAACCAGAATGCCGTCCGAGAGGTAAGCTGGGCTGGGCTGGGCTAGGGCATGGGTGAGGCTGGGAGGCTGCCTGGGGGGAGCCGCAGCCCACACACTGACCCCTCTGTTCCTGCTCACCGAGAAGCTAGATGTGTCCGAAGTCCTTTCCAAGCCCATCATTGTGGTCCAGATGTCTGATAACGTCACTAAACTCCTGAGCGCTTTGTTGGGGTGAGTGGGGACCCAGACCTGGGCCACGTGAGTCTGTGGTCCCAACATGCATGCCTTGCTCAGCTGTCTTGGGGCCTTTCTCTTACTTAAGACCTTAGTCTCCTTATCTGTAAAATGGGTACAGGGAGAGGAAAGGGGGATGGTTGTTCAGTGAACCAAGAGAAAGTGTGCTCTCTCATGATGAAAAGTGTGGTGGAAAGTGCCCTTTGGGAAAGGCCTGGTTCTGTTACTCATCGGGTAACCCAGCCAGGGCCCCAGGATGGGGCTTGAACACAGGTCTTGTCTGTGCAGGGGCCTGCAGGCCACAGCCAAGATCACCTCTCAGGCCATGCTGCTGGAGAACGTGGGCCTGACACTGACCCTGTGGTCCACCTGCGGCCTGTCCCGGGGTGGCCTCTACGGGGAGTGGCAGGGCGTGATCTGCCCTGGAGAAAGTGGCTCCAGGGTCCAGGTATGTGTGGGCCAGGGCCCAGAGGGTGCCTGCGTCTCCTGGGGGGAAAGCACACTCACTGTCACAGTGACCACAGTTTGTGTCTTAGCTCCTCTTCTAGACTGGAAGCTCCCTGAAGGGAGGGGCTGCATCTTATAGAAACTAGATACCACCGTCCATATGCCACAGTAGGGGTGTAAGAAATGGATGGATGCATGGATGGATGGATGAGTGGATGGAAGGATGGGTGGATGGGTGGATGGATGGATGGTTG
>NW_020941065.1:18640135-18640992 GCF_900497805.2 Vombatus ursinus | reverse complement strand
GAAGGATGGATGGATGGAAGGATGGGTGGATGGAAGGATAGGTGGATGGGTGGATGGATGGGTGGATGGATGGGTGGAACACTCCCTGTCCTCCAGAAGCTTATACTCTAAGTGGGAAGGAGATATAGGCTGCCATACTGCACATAACTGTTACACCAAATGTTACCTGGTGAAGAGCAGAGGAGGGCAGTAGGTGGTGTGATAGGCTAGCTGTGTGACCCTGGACAAGAGACTCAAACCACTCAGCCTCAGTTTCCCCATCTCTAAAATGAAGATAATTATATCGCCTGCCCCTTGGGCCACCCCCATCACAAAGGCTGTTGTGAAAATTTTTTAAATGTGCCTTCTCAGCCAAAAATCCCTCTAGAAACGTGGCCTACTCTGATTAATCCAACTGGGCCACTGGGGGTGGCTTCTAGAACAAGCTGGCTCCCTCCAGGGGACAGCAATCCTGGTTTCCCTAGGGTGGGGTGACCAGGAGAGAGGCCAGAGAGGAGAAAGGCCGGAACGGTAGAGGCTCTGGGCTTGGCTGTGCCCAGTGACCTTGGGCAAGTCAGCTCTCCTGGGGCTAGCTTCAGGCTCCTCTGAAATGAGGGCACTGGTTTGGTTGGGGACATGGAGGGGGGTGTCACCAGGTTTGTGTGTAGGGTTGGTTTTGTGTAACTTATGTCTTTGTTACAGGGATGGGGGATGTCCACTGGGGGTGGAGCCACGGGCAGGCGATTCTGTTCCTAGAAATGATTGTGACAGCAAAATGGAGGGCAGCAATAAAATAAAATGTAGATGGGAAATAAAAACAGCCAGATTGAGGTAGATGAAGATACTTTCTGAGGCCCCACCCAGCCCTGACATCCCTG
>NW_020941065.1:18630245-18640035 GCF_900497805.2 Vombatus ursinus | reverse complement strand
TGTTCTCAGGCCCCTCCCAGCCCTGACATCCCCTGTTCTCAGGCCCCTCCCAGCCCTGACCCTCCCTGTTCTCAGGCCCCTCCCAGCCCTGACATCCCTGTTCTCAGGCCCGTCCCAGCCCTGACATCCCTTGTTCTCAGGCCCCTCCCAGCCTTGTTCTCAGGCCCCTCCCAGCCCTGACATTCCCTGTTCTCGGGCCCCTCCTGGCCCTCACATCGCCTGTTCTCAGGCCCCTACAGGCTCTGACATCCCCTGTTCTCAGGCCCCTCCCAGCCCTGACCTCCCCTGTTCTAAGCCCCTTCTTAGCTCTGGTCCTTATGTTCAGGGGCTCAGGACCCGGAGGCCCAGGTAGGCTTTGCAGTCGTCTAGCTCCTGGGCACAGGGCTGAGCCTCCTGACCCCAGCGCTCCTTCCCAGAAGTACCTGCAGAAGCTGTGGAATACTATCCTGCTGGTGGCCTTGCTTCTCTGCATGGGCCTTATCATCCAGGCGCGGCGGCAGGCACGGCAGGGCCCGGTGGAGCCCGACCCCCAGGTGAGAGCCCCCTCCAGCCCTGCCCCGCTCTCCCCTGGCCCACTGCCCCTCCCTGCTGTACTGGGCCCCTTCTCTTCCCAGCTGGACCCCACGCAGCATATCCTGCAGACGCTGTCAGCCCTAAAAACCCGGCGCTACCATCCAGGCCGCCAGCACCGGGCCAACGTGCCCGACATCCAAACCTGTGCCATCTGCCTGGACCAGTTTCACAGAAATCAGGTGAGGGCCCTTGAGCCGGAGGGTGCGAGGATGATCCTGAGACAGAGGGTGTCCCAAAAGTCTTTGTGCGTCTTAGAGCTCTCCTGGGTAACATTTGTATGCACACACGCACATAAGCCTGATGCAATGGAGAGTCAGACGACAGGTTCCTAGCCCACTCCCAGTGCACACTACCATGAGACCCTGGGCAACTCACTTTCCTGATCTAGGCCTCAGTTTCCTCCTCTGTAAAATGGGGGTAGTGGCCCTGGAGACACCGACCTCACAAAGGGTCTTGGAAAGGATCTGACGAGCTAAGAGATGTACAAGCACTTTTTAAACTGTGATACACCCTACGAGGACAGTAGGAATAATTACAGCAGCTGGGGGTGGCACATAGTGCTGGGCCTGGAGTCAAGGAGACTGAGTTCAAATCCAGTCTCAGACGTTGACTAGCTGTGTGACCCTGGGCAAGGCACATCCCCTCTGCCTCAGTTTCCTCAACAGTAAAATGGGGATAATAACAGCACTTACCTCACAGGATTGTTGTGAGGCTGAAGCGAGGTATTTGTAAAGCGCTAGGCACAGTCCCTGGCACACAGTAGGTGCTATATAAATGCTGTTGGGCCAGAAGGGGCCTTAGAGACAGCCAGCTCATAGGTTTGGCTCTGGGCGCCCCAAGTCTCTAGAGAGGGCTGGGGCCTTGGCCAGAGTTACAGGGGTCTTTCTCTTCCGCGGGGCCCAGGCCTCAGGAGCTGAGCAGCGCCTCCTTCATCCTCCCTCTCTGCCCTCTTCCCTCTCATCCAGTGTCTCAGGGTCCTGCCTTGTCTCCATGAATTTCACCGGGAATGCATAGACCCCTGGCTGCTCCTTCAACAGACCTGCCCCCTGTGCAAACACAACATCCTCGGTAACCACCATCCCCGGGTCCCCACGGCCACGGCCCCCTCTGGCCCACCTCACAGGGCATGTGAGCCACTTTGGGCCCCAGGAAAGCAGAGACGGGGATGAGGCAGGCAGCTGGGGAGGGGAGGGGGAGGCTTCCTGATGCCAACTCTTCCCTTATTCCTGCAGGGAGCTCTTGGGCTGAGAGCTAGCCCCAGCCCCGCCCTGGGGGATCGAGGGGGCAGAGAACTCCATCTGAAAGGTGCCCTGCCTCTCCGGGCTCACGTGGTGGTCTCAAGGAACACCGTGCCTCGCTCATTCAGAACCAGATCATCTTGGCTGGGAAGGCCCCCACCCAGGAGCAGAATGCCCATGCTGCATCGCCCCTCCCCATGGGAGGGAGGCCTCTGGGCTGAGCCCGTGGTGACAGCGGGGGGCCGTGTGGGGGCCTGCAGCAGCTCCATCGAGGCTAGGCCAGCCTGGTGGGGGAGGCCACCCAGGCAGAGACTAGGTCATGAGTGACCTCCAGGGAGCAGCCCCTGCACTGCTTCTAGGGGCTCAACTTCATACTAATTTATTAGGGTTAATAATGCCTGGAAGGGGCTGGAAGGGAGGGCCCGGCCCGCTGGGCACATTCGTGTACAGTGTATAACATTAAATCAGAGTCACTGCAGCCACTGTCCTGCGTTTCCATCCTGGGGGCCCATGAGCCTGCTTGCCCCAGGCCGGCCTCCCTCCCTCCTTCCCTGGCCCCCCAGGTCCCTCCTGATACAGCCACACAGTCAAGGAGCTGGAGGGGACCACAGACAACTTTAAAGCCAGGCTGATCTTTCCATGATCGTGCTGGTTCACACCCCCTCTCTTGGACCTGGGAGCCAATGTCAGCCTCAGGAAGAAAGGAGGGCTGTGGGTCCACCTGGGAGGGACCAGGGGGCCCGGAGTCAGCCTGAGGGAGCTGTGGGTCCCCCTGGGGGGCCGGAGTCAGCCGGAGGGAGCTGTGGGTCCATGTGGGGGGGACCTGGGGGGCCAGAGTCAGCCTGAGGGAGCTGTGGGTCCACCTAGGAGGGACCAGGGGGCCCGGAGTCAGCCTGAGGGAGCTGGGGGTCCATGTGGGGGGACCTGGGGGGCTGGAGTCAGCCTGAGGGAGCTGGGGGTCCCCTGGGGGGGACCTGGGGGGCCGGAGTCAGCCTGAGGGAGCTGTGGGTCCACGTGGGCTCCAGGAGCAACCACAGGCCAGAGGCAGAGTTGACTTGTGGTATGGTGAGGACAGTCCTGACAGCCAGGACCTCTGGTTTCCAGGCCCAGCTTTTCCATGTGACCTTGTTGAGCAAGCCCCCTTCCCTTCGTGCTCAGTTTGCTTCTCTATAAAGTGGGGCTAGGTGAGCTCAAAGGTCTCAGCTCTAAACCCTAAAAGAGGCACTTACTGGGGAGCTGGTGGGAGGAGTGAAGGGTAGAGCCCTGAGGTTCAGAGGCTAAAGGGTCATCTCTGTTCCCCCCTACAGTCCCCTGAGCTTCTCCTCTGTGTCACCCACCTCCCTTCTCCAGCTCCCTGGGAAAAGCCTGGGCAGAATGTCTCCTCCTCCACACCCCAGAGGCCTGCTCCAGCTAGGGCACCATGCTCACTATCTCTCCCTCCCCGCCACGACTTGGTGCGCAGAGCCTGGGAAGGTCCCTGAGGCCCTGCCCTTTGCCTGGCCCACCCGCCACCCCCCCTCCCTGCCAGGGCCCACTGCCCCAAGGCTGCTGCAGCTGATGTGGTGGGAAGGAAGAGGCTGTTGGCTTTATTGATTCGTGGGCTAGGCTGGCCAGGCCACCTTCTTGTCCCTGTGGTCACCTCCTGCTACCTCAGCTGGTGTGCAGAACCCGCCAAGTTATGCTTCCCACTGCCCTTCCCTCGAAGTTCCACGTAGGCAATGTTGGCGCTGCCAGAGGCCTTTGAGGAGCCTGTGACGGTTAACGGAGAGCGGAAGGACCTCTGGGCACGAGGAGCCTTGGGGCAGCCGGGCTGGGGCCGGGAGGCATGGCCAGAGAGGCTGCTGTCACTGCTGGGTCGGCTGCTAGAGGGACGGTCCCGGCGGCTGGCAGACGCGCTGTGGGGACTAGAGTTGGAACAGAGGCCACTGGTGACCAAGGGCTGAGGCCTAGGCCTGCTGCCCTTCTGGCCCTCTTACCAGCCCCACCTAGTTCTTGTCATGCAGACACTCACCCTGGAGAAGGTCTTCGGAAATGGCTGAAGGTCCCTGTTTGGGTCCCTTTAGGAGATGAAGACCAGATCTGGGCCTGGAGAGAAGAAGAGAGGGTCAGAGCTGGGAGAGACCTGAGAACAGGGAATGTGAGGGCTAGGAGGGGCCTTAGAACAGAGAATATCAGAGCTGGGAGGGGCCTGAGAACTGGGGATGTCAGGGCTGGGAGGGGCCTTAGAACAGACAATGTCAGAGCTGGGAGGGGCCTTACTTAGAACAGGGGAGGTCAAACCTTCCCCAACCTTCCCTCTTTTCAGCCCCCAACTGTCCACACACATTTTCAAGGAGGAAACTGAGGCCTGGAGAGCCAATGGCAGAACCGGATTGGAGCCTGGGTCATACCTCCTCCACGTCTCGGGAAGAAGCTGTGCTGTATTTATCCGTGACTACTTCAATAACCCCCTGATCCCCCCAGGGAGATAACTCTCCCAGCAGCACAGAGCTCCACTCCTCGTGCTCATCTCACCCAGGCCGGGCCTTGTCTGTCCTTTTAAAATAATCCTTCACAGAATATCCCAGGGTGCTAGAGGTGGGGTAGGGCAGTGGAAAGCAGCTTCAGGCGTCAGAGGACCGGGGTTCAAATCCTGCCTCTGACAACACTCCCTGGGTGGCTCCCTGGGCCTCAGTTTCCCCAACGGTAGCCAGCTCGGCAGCCTCTGAGCTCCTCCTACCTCTAGGGCCATCCTCTCCTACTTCATTCTTTCCCTTTTCATGGGCACGTGTGTAACTTAGGGGGTTTCCCCACAAACGGCAGTGGGGGGATAACAGAGCTTGTCCTCATGTTAAATTCTCCGGGCTCTCATCTGCCCAGGGCACTGAGGTCACACAGGCCCCACGTGGCCAGCCCTCGAGGTCTCTGGCCATCGAGACGCGCCGCTGTCACTGGGCCAGGCCTCCTCGGCCCTCCAAAAGCCAGCAGTGCCAGTGCCTGAGGCGGCAGTGGGGGCCTCCCTGCCTGGCCCCCAAGGCCAGCCCTCTTCCCAGGCCTCCAGGGCCCCAGGCTCTCCTGAGCCAGTGCTGGAGGCCTGCCCATAGGGCCCTCTGCTGAGGAACACACGGAGCCGGGCTCAAATCTTCCCTCGGCCTCTCTACCTTTCCAACCCTGGACGAGGGCCACCTCCTTGGCCCAGCTTCCCCCTTGCCCTGGGCCTTCAGCCCCGGCCCCCAGGAGGCTCTGGGGCCCCTCACCTTGAGTTCGCCTTGCTGGGTCACCTCGTTCAGCTTGGCCAGCGTGGCCCGCAGACGCATGTTGTCCTCCTCCAGGACGCGGATGCGGATGTCATTGGCCTGCACCTGCCTCTCCATGTCCTCAACCACGTTCCCAGAGCCTGTGGAGATGGGCCCAAGTGAGGGCTGGGCCGGAGGCCACAGAGCCCCACCCTCTGCTTTTACTGAGGAGGAGCCTGGGGCCCAGAAGAGCCACAGGCCCAGCCCTGGGGGCCGCAGACACCCTCAGCCTCCACACACACACACACACACAGTCAGACACACACACACACACACACACACACACACACACACACTCTCACATACACACACACACACACATACACACACACATACACACACACATACTCTCACATACACACACACACTCAGACACACACACACATACTCTCACACACACATACTCAGACACACACACATACACACACACTCAGACACACACACACACACACACACACACACACACACACACACACACACACACACACACACACACACACACACACACTCACACACACATTCACACACACACATACTCTCACACATACACACATACACACACACATACTCTCACACACACACAGACACACACACTCAGACACACACACATACTCTCACACATACACACTCACACACCCACCAATAGCACCTTGTTTTGTCCTTTGGGGTCAGGATTACATCAGAGCTTCACGCATACACTCACCTGCACCCTTGTACACCCACAGCCACTCATACACACACATACACTCAGTCACATGCACACATACACACTCATACACATATACACACACACACACACACACACACACACACACATACATCCCTGGGGAGAGTCTAAGGCAGGATTTGCCTGGGGCAGCCCAGGGCATAGAGAAAGCTGACCGTGCACCCATGAAAGCTCCAATGCCCCTAGGGAAGCCTCAGAAGGGGGCAGGGCAGAACTACCCACAACCCTCGACTGGCTCTTCTGTAATCCTGACCCTAAAAGGCAGAACTAGGTGCCCCTGGGGAAGTAGTGAGCTCCCCATCCCTGGAGGTCTGATGAACACTTGTCAGGGGGTATAAGAGAGATGCCTGCTCAGGCCTGAGCTGCGGGTGCCCCTGAAGTCCCTTCCACTGGGAGTCTGTGTTTCTTGTCCCTGTTTTATGGATGAGGAAACTGAGGCCCCAGAGTGAGGCCATCTCCAGGGTTCCCAGGAAGCAGGAGGCAGGGCTGGCCTGAGTTCCCCCTGCTGCACGTCCAGAGTTTTCTCTGCTTGTGCTCGGGGGCTCCAGGGGGATGGAGGGGGAGGGTGCTGCCCCGGGGTGGAACTAGGGAGGGGGCTTTAGTGGCCTGGCATGACTCATAGCGGGCAGTGTGGCAGCATCTAGAGTCTGGTGACCTGGCTTGAAAAACCCGCCTCTGACCATAACTACTGCCCCTGAGACCTTGGACAAGTCCCTTCCCATCTCTGGACCTCTCGCTGCTCACTCCCCCCTACGCGAGCTGACCCCCAGCTTCCCCCAGAATCCTTCCTCCTCGGCAGCTCCAGCGGAGGCCTCAGGGTGGCCTTCCCCTCCCATCAGGGTTGGCCCACTGCCCTCCCCTAAGGTCCTTGGTGATGCCCTTTACCAAGCCAGGCCAACAAGCATTTATTATGCACCTACTGTGTTCCAGAGAGCGCAGTGCTAAGCGCTGGGGAGGCACAGAGAGGCCAAACAAACCCAGGGCCTGCTCCATTACATACAAACAAGCTCATTACAGGATAAATGAGAGGTGATGCACAGAGGGAAGGGAGGCCCCAGAATGAAGGAGGGTCAGGAAAGGCTTCCTGCAGAAGGGGTATCGGAGCTGAGGCCTGAAGGAAGCTGAGAAGCCCAGAGACCCTCCCGAGCGACGCTGGCTTTCCATCCTCCTTGGAGTCGCCTGCACCGCTGGGACCCTCGGCCCCCGCCCCCACCCCCACCCCAGCCAGACCCTCGGCCCTGAGGCCGGTTCTCACTCTCAAACTGGGCCTCGCTGGGGACATGGAGGTCAGGGAAGGCCACCAGCAGCCGCTCCCGCTCCTTCAGCTCCAGGATCGACTTGTCCAGCTGGTAGACGGTCACCTGCAACTCCTCCGTGGCCCATTCCAGGCCCTGCTTCTCCTGCTGGAGGCTCTGCAGCAGCTCCTGAAGACGGGGGACCAGGGGAACAGTGAGCCCGCAGCCACCGGGGCAGCAGGGGCTCTCAGAAAGGGACTCCGGCCCATGTGTGCCAGCGTGGCTCCCAGTGCTGTGGACCTGGACAGAATGAGACCCACCCCACCTCCCTCAGGGTGTCCTGAAGAAGACAGGGCCGGCCTTGAGGAACTAGAGAAGCAGGAGGTGAAACAGTAAGAACAATGACAATAGCCATAGGGAGAGAGCCGGCCTCAGCGCCTGTCTCCCACACATCCTGGCTGGGGGAGGGCACTGATCCTCCGTGTGCCTGGGAACTCTCTAGTCACTAAGTCAGCTGGTGTTCATTAAGCACCTGCTGTGTGCCAGGCCCTGTGCTAAGCACTGGGACCACAAAGAAAGGCAACAGAGGGTCCCTGCCCTCAAGGGGCTTCCAGGCGAAGAGCAGAAATGGCTCGCTCACAACTGGGGACAGATGGAAGAGTCTGGGGCTCCCGGACAGGGAAGGCGGGTCCTGCAAAGAGGTGGGGGATGGAGCTGGGGATTCAGGGAGCTGCCCAGCTGCTGATGGGCAATGGCCAGTGAAGTCCTGGGGCGGCCACTCTCCCTTAGAACAAGGACCCCTGGGCCTCGGGCCTCGTTCTCCATTTGTCTGCCTCAGGGCTGTCTGGTCCTCCTCTCTCGGCCCTGCCAAGATAAGGCTGACCCCAGTAGTCCGCCTGGGGCCCACCAAGGGGAGGACGCCTTGGGTTTCAGCTCTCTTGTCCCTGACCTGCAGCCCTGTGCCTTCATCTTTGCCTTGCCCAACCCTGAGTCCCCTGGGAAGCAGCACTCGTGTCTATGTGCTTAAAGGTTCACAAAGGGTTCTCCTCACACCAGCCTTCTAGGGGAGCTGCCCTGGAACCGGCCCCATTTCTGCAGAAAAATAAACTGAGGCCCAGAGGTGGGAAGTCCCTTGCCCAGGATTACCTGCTGGGCCTCCAACCTCCAAGCCCAGCCTTCCTGCCTCCACCCCTCACTGCTGAAATGCACCCAGCATCATGGCACCCGGGCTCCTCCACAGCAGGGGGGAGGCCGTGGCTCTCCGGCCCCCTGTGGACTCTACCCCTGCCCACCTGCTGGGCCTTTAGCTGGACCTCCATGTGCTCCTTGTCTCCACATGCGGCCTGCAGCTGACCTTCGAGGTTAGCTTGCTGTACCTCTGCCTCTTCCAAGCTGGTCCGGAGCTCCTCCCGCTCTTGATCCAGGCTGTCCAGCTGCTGGAGCAGGGCCCTCTGCTTGGCCTGCAGGGACTGAGGGGGACAGAGGGCAGAGGCCCGGTTGGCACGCGCTCTGCCTTGGCCGAGGCGGGCCCCATTTTCTTGAAACCCAGAGGGAGGAGGGCACTTAGCAGCAGGGCCCAGATGGGAAGGAGAGTTTGTGAGTGAAGCCAGGGCCCGGCCCCCAGGATGGACAGCTTGGGCGGCCGCTGCAGAGCCCCCTCAGGCCCAGAGGAGATGGGCCGAGGCCTTGCTGAAGCAGGCTACCCAGGCCCATTCACCAGGCTGTGCCTCGCTAGGCTCTGAATCGGTCAGAGCAGCCCCTTCAGCTAGGTCCCCAAACCCCTGGACTCACCCCTGAAGTCCCCTCATTGCCCCCAATGCCTCTGCCAGCTCAGTCCAGCCCCATCACTGCCCCAGTCCTGGTCCAGGAGCTGAGAACTCTCAGGCCCGCTGCTCTGGCCTTTCCCTGGGCCCCAGGCCCCTCCGCTCACCCCTCCCTAGCCCTGACCCTCCGCCCACAGAATGCCAGCTCCCTGGGGGCAGCAGCTGTCTTTGTCCAGTACCGAGCATCACACCAGGCACAAAAGAGGCCTTTAGCTGGTACTTTCTGGGTGGGCATGAATTGGATAGAGCAGGCTGTGGGCCCCTGGTGGCCCCCTGAATAGGACAGCTGGCTCCAAAGAGGCCCAGCGAGCACCCACCACCATTGGGCCTGGCCTCACCTCCTGGTGCCGGATCATGCTCTCTACTTTTGCCTTCTCCTTGTCCAGCTCCGTGCTGGCCCAGCTGAACTGCTGACTGGCATTCTCCAGGCGCCCGGTCAGCAGCTGCACCCGGGCCTCCAGCTGCTTGACCTCGCTTTTTTTCACCATGTTGCTCATGTCCTCCTGCATCTGCTGTTTCTTCGCCTCTGGGAGATACCCCCCCCCCCCATATTGTTAGGTCCAGTTTACCACTGGTCAAGGGGGGGTGGAGCACAACAGTGTCAAATGAGGGGGTTGGACCAGATGGCTTTTGACCCTATGGGCCTGGGGATACAAACACATTAGCTCGAGGCACAGTCAGCTACTGGTTTCCTCAGAAATGACCTGAGACAACTCTCTGGCCCTTTACTCTCCTAGACATCCCTCCTCCCTGGACGTCCCCCAGCAAGCACCTGGAGCTGCGGTGGCTTCAGGAAGGAAGGGCAGGCTCGTGCCCCGAGCTAAGCTCACTCCCCAATGTGGGGCCTCAGGAAGGTTCCTGGCCTGTTCCCTGAGGCCTGCTCCCCAGGAGGCTTGCTCCCCGAGGCTTGTTCCCCAGA
>NW_020941065.1:18580120-18630235 GCF_900497805.2 Vombatus ursinus | reverse complement strand
CCCCAGGAGGCTTGCTCCCCGAGGCTTGTTCCCCAGAGGCCTGCTCCTGAGGCTCCCAGAGGGCTTCACCCTACATCTGCCTTTCTTTCTCGCTCTAGTGAGGAGTACTCACGCCCCATCTTCCTCCCACTGGGGGCCACATGGGCTAAAGTGTGGTGCTGAGGCCACTTCTCTCCCTCTACCAACTCTCCCTCAGTCACTCATCTGCTCCTAGGGGCTCAGTCCTCATCTCTGCGCAGATGACTCCCAGATGGATCCACACAGCCCGAGCCTCTCCTCGGCTCCACGTCTGAATCACTGGCTGTTTCTTGAACAGCTCCAACTCCGCGTGCCCCAAACAACACTCATTCTCTTTCCCCCAGTGCTCCTGTGATGGCCACATTCCCCTTGTTTCCGCTGGGGCTGCCGCCCTTCTTGGAGTCTGCCAGGCTGAGACCTCGGCATTAGCCTTGGGCCTCCTTCTCACTCCCCAGACGTGTCCAATCAGTGTCTGCGTCCCCAAGCTCTCCTGTGTCTCCCCTCCTCTCCTCACCCAGGAAGGCTGCTTCCCACCCCAGGCCACCCTCCACATAGCCACCCCAGTGATTCTCCGGAATGCCAGCTCTGGCCACGTCACCCACTACCCAGTAAACTCCAGCGGCTCCCTATGAGAGCCCTTCACAGCAGGGCCTCACCCGAACTCTCCTGCCACCCTCTGTAGTAAGCCAGCACCGGACTGGCCTTCTCTCTGTTCCCCACAGACTGCCCTCCCTCCCTCTCCCATCTCCATGTCTTTGCAATGGCAGTATCCACTGCGGTGTGTCAATACCAAGTTCACCTCTGCATTAAAGCTCCCCATGAGCCCTGGTCTCTACAGCTCCATGCCCCTCCCTCATTATGGCTAAAGGGTCTGATTGTGCTTCTGAGAATTCATGTCACTCAGGACAGGCTACATACACAGCACCTATGCATACCTCTCCATACATCCAAAGCTCTATTGGTAAGGATGACCTTGGGAGGATCTTTGCAACCTCTCCCTCCCCATGGAATCTAAGTTCAAAGTTCACATATAGAATCCCAGCGGACAAACACTACACTCCCCCTCCACCCAACAGACAAACACCATTGAGCTCCCAGTAAACAAACTCCACAATGCCCCTCCCCATCCTCACCCCTTCCAGGAATGCCTGTTTCTTTTGCTAGAACCCCTCAAAGCTACTCCTTCTCCTGGAGCTCCTCAGAGACCTGGCCCACCCCTTGAGCTCATCAGCCTAGGAGCCTCTAGGGCTTTAACCAACAGTAACTTCAGAGACAAGCGTGCATCTGAGCCCAGGCAGCCCCACTGAGCTTGTCCCACTGGCAGCACCGCCTCTGGGTCCCTCACCAGCCAGCCTGGGTCAGCCAGAGAACATTCCCTCCTCCTCCTCCTCCTCCTCCTCCTCCTCCTCCTCCTCCTCCTCCTCTCAGTCCCCTCCACAATGTCTGTGCTCAGATCCCCAGGTTTAGCCCTGGGCACAAAGCAGTAGAGAATGCTCCTAGCTCCTCCTCAGCATGCCGGGCCCCAGGAAAGAAAAGCATCTCTAACCAGCACAGAGAAGGATCTTTCCCTACAAAGACTGGGAAGGCTAAAATGCCATCTGGGAAGCTGTCTCACACCCATCTCCTGCCAGCTGTTGAGAACGTGCTATTTGAGAAAACTCTTTTGGAGCTCATGGGTTTCCTTTTCTCCTCTCTGGTATGGACACAGGGTCCCCCGTAGTCACTCATTTAGAGAGGCATACGCTGCCAGGAGAAAGAGATCTGTTTCCTCCTCATTTTGATGTTTCTAAGCCTCAAGGAGCCTTCCTTCCAATGGCTGCAGCATTAGCCCCTCCGGGATGTGCACCCTCCTCACCCCAGAGGCCCCTCTTTCTTTAAGTTCAAACCTCTCCTGATGCCCTAGCTCCCCTCCCTGCCTGTCGTCCTCCCCTCCCAAGCCACCCTGTGTTTAGCCACTGTTTCCTTGTGGTCTTTCTCTCCCCAGGGCCCAGCACACACAGGCTCTTAAGCACTTGTGGACTGAGGTTGAACACTTTGCAAACTGCAAAGCACCCCAGTAGGATTTCCTACCCCACCTGCTGAACAGAGTTATAAGGTGACCCTAGAAATCGAGAGGGCCAGGGGCCAATGGGATGGAGAGAGGCAAAGGCCTGGTGGAGGGAGCGGCTGCTGACCCATTTCTGCTGTGGCCACAGCTGTGCCTCAGGCTGGGGCCCAAAGGAGCAGGCTTACCCAGGTCCTGGATGGCATCTTCTTTCTGCTTCAGCTCCTCACTCAGCGTCTCCACCGTCTGCTTCAGGAGGCTTGTTTCTAAGGAATCCAAAGAAACACTTCTTAGCCAAAGTCTCACACTGGCTGACCTTGGACACGGCTTTTCCCTTCTCTCAGACTGTTTCCTCATCTGTAAAATAGGGGCAGGTTCAACTAAATGATCTCTGAAATCTCTCCCAGTGCCACCAGCATCAAGTAAGATTTCACTGTCAGACACTCAGCACAGTGCAGCATTGTAAGTGTGCATGAATGTCTATAGTACAGCAAGGGGAGACACACGGAGCTATTAGGATTATTGTTATAATGATGATGTTCTAAGGCCCCTCCCAGCCCTGACATCCCCTGTCCTAAGGCCCCTCCCAGCCCTGACATTCCATGTTCTAAGGCCCCTCCCAGCCCTGACATTCCCTGTTCTAAGGCCCCTCCCAGCTCTGACATTCCCTGTTCTCAGGCCCCTCCCGGCCCTGACATCCCCTGTTCTCAGGCCCTGGAACAGTTTCTAAGGGGTGTAGAATAGGCCCAGTCAAATGGGCAACAGGACAGCCCAGGATAGGATAGTCTGAGCTCTCTCTCTGACAAGAAGCTGGATACGCTGAGTCATGGCTGGGTCAGGAAGCTTCCTTGCTTTGTGCTCTGAAGCCCCCATGCAGAAGAAAACGCTACCACTCAACATTGGGTCAGGAGAACTGAGTTCAAATCCTAGCTCTGCACCGTTCTCACTGTGTGACCTCTGACAAGTCACTTCCCCTTTCTGAGGCTCAGTGTTCCCCTCTGTAGAATGGGTACAGTGCTCATAGTGCCTGCTCCATGCAATGGTGGTAGAGAAAGCCCCTCATGAGTTACAGAGAGCTGAGTTATCATTCCCTTCTCCCTTCTTGGTGTCCCTCTTCATCCCCAAGACATTTCCCTAGAGCCTCAGGGATGGGAAGGCGTGCACACGCTTCCTTCGAGCAGCTCACAAGAACGCTACCAAGACACGCATGGGCCTGAGCACATGTGTACAGGAAATGGTCAAACACACAAATGCCTCGTAGCATCTGAAAGTCAAGATGTACTGAGACACAAAGGTCCAGCCGCGTGGACATGAGTGACCACTTCCCTCTGCCATCAAGGAGCGCTGACTGCTGGATGGGAACCACCCGCCTGGTGCAGACCTTGTTAGCGACCAGAGTGAGCAGACTGGCTGGCACCTAGAAATGCTTGTTAGGGAGACAGTGGCGGCTTTCCTACTGGTGCAAGGACCGTCCAGGCATGATGCATCTCTTACAGCTGCCTTCAGGACTCAGAGGTAACCCCAGATGTCTTGGTATTCTCCCAGGAGCTGAAGGGATGGTAGCTGACAGTTTTTCCCATGAATTCTAACTTCAAACTAACCCAGAGAGAAAGCCGAATTCCTGAGCTCAGCTCAAGGACACAGAAAAAGGTGGCTTTAGGCACACGCAGATTCAGTGATAAAAGTCAATGAGCAGCACGAGGCTGCAGCATCACTGCATCCTTGTCTGTGTGCAGGGTTCACCGAGTTCTCATCATGCACAAATAAAGGTGAAGGACCAGTGCTGAGTCCAGTAAAGGAAGTGGGGGGGGGGGGCCTGATGGGCCGCAACAACTCATGCAGAGCAGCCAGAGACGTTAGACCATCTCCTCTAGCCTCAGAGCTGGGCATGCGTCCTGTCTGCCCAGCAAGGCGATGGGCAGGAGTGGGGAAGGAGGCTGCAAGAGATGGCCCTGGGACCCAGAGCTCACCAGCTTCTTTTTCACCCACCAACCTCCACCAGCTGAGCTGTTCTCCAACAGCTGCCCTTGGGCAGGGCATCAGCCTGGGAGCCTGGGGGTGCTCCTGAGGACTCACTGGCCTCCTCCACCCCCAACCCCCATTAATGCCACGCCCAGCTTATTAGGGGTCCTCTATAACCCAGGGAGCGGCTGGGCTGCCTAGGCCTGGCTTGGATGGCCAGCGAAGGTGACCCCAGATGAATTGGCGGCCCTCCTACTTCCCACCCTATGCCACTATTTCAGGAAGGACAGAGAGAGATGGCCTGCTTCAGATGGGGACAGATTTGTTCATCTCTAAGTACCCTCTGCCTCTCAACAGTCTGGTATCCCGTTCTGGAAACACCTTGGATGTGCGAGGGGCCCCTCCAGACATGATCCAGATGCAGGATCCCTCAGGCAACATCCTGGCACCCCATTCTGGGGCACCCAAGGGCAGTCACTTTGAGCTGGAAGTGGCTCAGAGGCCAGTGGACACAACACCCTTCCCCTGCTCTCCTTCATTTTAAAAAGAGAAAACTGAAGTCCAGGGAAGTTCAAATGGGGCCATGTGTCTCCCTGGCCCTGGGCAGGCAGCTGGCTGAGGCCTGTGAGGCCCCTCCAGGCTGGCCAAAGGGGCCAGGGGCTAGAGAGAAAGCCAGGGGGGAGGGCAGGAGGGCAGAGGGGAGGTCCAGGGGAGGGGCAGGGGGGGGGGGGGGGGCGGGGGGGGGGGGGCAGAGAACCTGAGAGCAGCGCCTGCTTCTCCTCCTCCAGCTGGGCCAGTGCCTGTCCTTGTTTCTGTGCCTGCTCAGCCCAATGCCTCTCGGTGTCCAGCCACTGCTGCTGTTGCTCAGCCCGCTCCTTCTGCAGCTCCTGCCCCTGGTCCTCCAGCTGTTGCACCAGCTGCTGCTTCAGCCGCTCGGCCTCCTCCAGCTGCGTCCGGATGGGGCTGACCACCTGCCTCAGGGCCAACAGGTGCTTGCCGATGCGGGACAGGTCTTTGCTCTGTTCAGCTGCCCAGTAGCTCAGGTCCATGACCGACATGGGCTGCTGCCCCATGGTCTCATGCACCAGATGCTGAAACTTGTCCAAGGACGAGGGCAGGTTCTGGCTGACGCACAGGCTGACGATGGCTTTGCTCACCTCCCACAAGCTCCGCTGGACGCTGCTACAGGCATCGCAGGGAACCAAGGCTGTGTCGATGGTCTGGGTGTGGATGCTGCGGGTGGTGCTGGCCGAGGCAGCGGGCACGGGGGGCCCGGCGGGGCTGGCATCCTGAGGCTGGCAGGGGGGGGGGGGGCCGGGTGTCAGGGCCCTGTCGGTCTCACTCTCGCCCCCTTCCAAGGCCTCGGGCTCGGGGATGACTGGGTGATGGTTGTCGGCTGCCTCGCTCTGGTCAGGGAGGACAGGGGAATCTTCCTGCTTTGTCTTCTGTTAAAGGGGAAATGGAGAAGGAGACGATGATGGTGGGAGGGCCAGGATTCTCAGCTACGTTCAGAAGTGGGGACGAAGCACCATCCAATGGGGCAGAGCCCTGGGCCTAGGCTCAGCCAATACTCAACGCTGCCCCAGGGCTAGTGCCCATCCTCAGCTAACATTTCTAATTCATCTTGTCTCTAGCTTGTGTACATATTTGTCTGCGTGTGGTCTCCCTCATTCTGTTGTGAGCTCGCTGAGGGCAGGAACTGTCTCTGGCCTTTCTTTGTATCCCTCATGCTTAGCGTGGCGCCTGGCACACAGTAGGTGCTTAGTAAACGTCTGTTAACTGACTGACTGCCAGGCTCGCCAAAGCTGCAGGTTCTGCCCTGGCCTGGCCCTCAAGGGGCTGTGACGGCTGCCTAAGGGCAGCTGGGTTGGACTAGGGGGCAGCAGGCCTGGATCTGGGGACCCCAAGGGCCAGTGCTTCCCTCTGTCCAGGCTCTGTGGCTCTGGCAGGGTGGGCAACCCACCCCACCCCTCCCCCAGCCGCCACTGCCCATCATACCCCCCAAGGACTTGGGCAGGGGCTGCCACAGAGAGACCCCCGGACCCGGAATCAGGCCTGGTTAGGCCGTTGTGTAACTGTGAGCAAGCTGCTTCACCTTAGAGTCTCAGCTTCCCCATCTGCAGAATGGGGCGGATAATCTCTGCTCTCCTCTCTCCCACCACTTCAGGCATACCTCGTGTGATTTGCCCCATTTATGGAAGGTCCTCACTTCAGTCCCTAATGGAAAGACCGCTGTCTTTGGAGTCAGAAGACAGGTCCAAATCCCAGAGGCCCATCGCTTCTACAAAAGGTGGTGGTAGTGGGTTTGGTGGTCCCTAAGTCCCTTCGAGCTCGAGGTTGGGCATGCTAGGCTCCTACGACCAGTCTGACTGGAGCAGCTAACACTTGGATCCATACAGGACGGGTGGCACTGACTCGTGGGGGCCTCGAATGCCAGGATGATCAGTCTGGACTTGACTCAGGAGTTAAAGGAAGCCAATGAAAGGTGCTGAGCAGACTTCTTGGATGAGGGACAGACAAGAGGAAGGACGAGACATTTTGTCTCGTGCTGACGGCTTCTCAAGCCTCTCCAAATGAGGAATTATGCACCCAAGAGAGGAGGCTCGGCCGTTTCTATGGTCTCGCCGGCCAAGAAACCAAACAAGGTGAAAACCCCACGAGTTAACCACAAGGCAGGCCGAAGATCCCTAACACCCCCCCCCCCCCCCCCCCCCCCCCCCCCCCCCCCCCCGGCACATTCTGCTCTTCCAGCTGAAGCAGATACCGGCTCAGGCCGTCACTGCAGCAGGAAGAAGTCATGCTCCGTCCCCCAACAGAGCACAGGCAGAGAGCTGAGGAGCAGAGGGAACAGCCCCACGGGGGGCCCACGGGCAAGGGCTCAGCGTCCGTCTGGGACCTGCTGGGCGAGACGCCGCGCTGGCGAGCCAAGAACGGCCCAGCGAGGGAGAAGGCTGAAGTCAGTCTGAGCTCCAGCCCCAGCCCCAGCCCCAGCCCCAAACTACGACCAAAGGACGAGCAAGAGGGAGAGAAGACAAAAGATCGAAGCTTCCAAAGTTCTCGGGAGGAAGAAAACCCAGGCAATGACTCAGAACATAAACAGCCCACAGGAAAGACGCTAACAAGAGAAGGACGAAAGGCCTCTAGATCAGGGGTGAGAATCCAGGCATCTGCAGACGAGCTTTGCAAGGAAAGGGAGAAGGCTGTGGATTCCCAAGAAAACACGGAACCAGGCAAGTTTGTTCCGGCATGGCTTAAAGAAAAGTCAGGGGCAGCTGGGTGGCGCAGTGGATAGAGCACCGGCCCTGAAGTCAGGAGGACCTGAGTTCAAATCCGGCCTCAGACCAAACGCTTGACACTTACTAGCTGTGTGGCCTTGGGTAAGTCACTTAACCCCAACTGCCTAAAACAAAACAAAACAAAAAAAAAGAAAAGAAAAGTCAGACTTGTGGGAGCAGACTGATGGCCTGCATGGAAGAAATGATCAGCAGAATAGAAAAACTTGAATCCACAGTGCCAAGTCTCAGCAAAGAAACAAAAGAGAGAGTGTTTGGGAATGCAGACACACGGAAGCAAAGGACAGTCTGTAAGAAGACAAGCAAAAAGCAATCACATGAAAAGAAGGCGCCACCTCCACGCAAGCAAAACACTGGTCTTGAAGGAAGGGTGCATAGAGACGACCCAAGGGTTAAAGGTCTCAAGGAGAACACAAGTCAGAATGCCTCAACACCACAGTATGAGAAATAATACAAGAAAACTGCCTAGAACTTCTGAACACAGAAGACAAAATGCCAACTGAAAGAATCCACAGACTGCCTCGAGGGGGAAAATAACCTCTACGTTGCACACTCCAATTTAAATTCAACAATTCCACTAACAACAAATGCTGCAAGAAACCAGGAGAAAGAGCTTTAAATATAAAGGAAAGAAAATTCGAATAATACAAGACTATTCTACAACCACTAGAAACTACAAGAGGGAATGGAATAATGTATTC
Source organism: Vombatus ursinus (assembly GCF_900497805.2). Lineage (NCBI taxonomy): Eukaryota > Metazoa > Chordata > Mammalia > Diprotodontia > Vombatidae > Vombatus > Vombatus ursinus. Next base: position 18,622,217 of record NW_020941065.1, on the reverse strand, counting down.
TAAAGAGTTAAGGAGCACAAGAAGAAGCCTAAGGTGACCTCCCCTGCACACATGAGCCTAACCACGTATTAAATTTGAAAGGATATTAATAAACAGGAAATACTCAAAACATTCCTAAAAAGAAAACTAAACTTAGAGAAAGTATTTGCTTTTTAAACAGTCCAGACAACAGAAATACAAAAAAGGTAAATAAATAACCAACAACAAGTATGACAAAGCCATTCAGAGATTTCTGGAGGAGACACAAGAGAGACAAGGATGAAAACAAAAGTTAAACACACGTGATGGTGGAGAAACAGGCCTGAAACAATCGTGGTCTCACTCTCACAATCTCACAGCACACTGCCTAAAGGCAAATCAGTGTTTTGGTTTGGTTTGGTTTCTGGGGGGAGGGACCAAATTAGGGAATGGGAAGGCACATAAAAGGGGGAAGGGAAGGAAGAAGATAGAGAGAAATAGGTGATGTATTCTAATCGAGTCAAAGGCTAACAATGAAGGGAAAATAACTCCTGAGGTCTCTCAGGAAGAGAACCTGTAGGAGAATGGGTGAGAACGTAAAGGATGGAATTAGAAAAGAGGGAAAGGGGAAAACTTTGTTCCTCTGGTGGGAGGGGGTACCGCTGATGAATGCTCCTACGGGAGAAAAGAGATATTATATAAAAGGAGATGGGGACCCTACGATGGACATGATCTGCAATGGATCTGGTGCTTAGAGATCACCCACACATTCTGCCACAGGAGAAGGGGAATCGGGGCTCTTGGGGGCAACTGACACCCAGAGGAGTGGGAGGGCACAGATCCCGGGAAGAGATTACAAGGCAAATGGGGGGGGGAATGACCAAAGGGAGGGCAAAGGTCAACAATGAACTGCACAATGAAGGACATAGGAATATTCCTTCCCCAGAGAACTATGCTATCATCTGCTGGTAATGGTATTTCTAAGAATGAGGCACAACAGAAAAAAAGGGGGCCACGGAGCAATAACAGAAACTCTTTAGAAGAGGGAACCCAAAATAGGTACTTCAAAAGTTTTAATTTCATGAGGAATATAGAGAATAAAGAACTAAATAAATATAAAGGCCATGGATCAAAGAATAAGACTCCAGAATATATAGGAAAGGAAGATAAATAATGAAAAAAAGGAAAGAAATACTAAAAAGGATTTTTTCTAAAAAGAAAAAAAAAGGTACAGAAAATAAAATTTTAAAAACTAATGAACAAAACAAATTAAAGGGGAAGAGAGGAAGAAGAATTTTCATTGGCTTCTTAATTCCTTCTCAGTTGAGAGGGAAAATAAAAGAGGAGAAAAATTTAAAACTATCCCCAATTGATAAATGGTCAATGGATATGAACAGGCAGTTCTCAGACAAAGAAATTAAAGCCATCTGTAGTCATATGAAAAAACACTCTAAATCACTATTGATTAGAGAAATACAAATCAAAACAACTCTGAGGTACCACATCACACCTATCAGATTGGCCAACATGACAAAACAGGAAAATGATAAATGTTGGAGAAGACGTGGGAAACTTGGAACACTAATGCATTGTTGGTGGAGTTGTAAAATGATCCAACCATTTTGGAGAGCAATTTGGAACTATGCCCAAAGGGCTATAAAAATGTGCATACCCTTTGACCCAGCAATAGCACTTCTAAGGCTGTATCCCAAAGAGATCATAAATATGAGAAAAGGACCCACGCATACAAAAATATTTATAGTAGCTCTTTCTGTGGTGGCCAAGAATTGGAAATTGAGGGGATGTCCATCAATTGGGGAATGACTAAACAAATTGTGGTATATGAATGTAACGGAATACTATTGTGCTATAAGAAATGATGAGCAGCGGACTTCAGAAAAACCTGGAAAGACTTGTATATACTAATGCTGCGTGAACTAAACAGAACCAGGAGAACGTTGTACACAGTAACAGCCACACTGTGTGATGACTAACTTTGATAGACTTAGCCCTTCTCAGCAATGCAAGTATCTAAGACATCTCCAAAGGCCTCATGATAGAAAATGCTATCCACATCTAAAGAAAGAACTATGGAGTCTGAATGCAGATCAAAGCATACTATTTGCTATTTTTTTCTTCTGTTTTGTTTTGTTTCCTCTTTCTGGTGGTTCCTCCTACTGGTTCTAATTCTTTCTTACAAGATGACTAAAGTGAAAAAAAAATTTGCAAAGATAAAAAAAAATGTTAAACTAGATAAAAGCAAGAAGGAAAAAGGAACTAATAAGAAAAACTCCAAAAATAGAGAAAAGGGTAACAAACAGGAAGAGGAGGGCAGACTTATGGGTAAGGGGAAGATGGCAGGTAGAAATAGGGCTACCTTAAAATAAATTAAGCTAAAATAAATAAAATGACATAGTACTGCTTTTACAAGAGAAGGAGAAGGAATCCTAATTTAGGGGGGAAAAACAATTTTAGAGACAAATGGAAAAAAATTAACTTCAAATATGAATGGATTAAGCAATCCAAGAAATCCAAGAAAAAGAATGACAGGTTGTATTAGAAAAGAAAACCTCACGTTCTGTGACTTACAAGAAACATACTTAAAAAACAAAGACATACATAGAGTAAAAATGAAGGACTAGAAAAAATTTACTATGCATCAAGTGAATCCAAAAATGAGGCATTGGAGACTACATTATTTTGAAAGGAACCATAGACAACAAGTTAATATCATTATTAAACTTAAGCCCTCCAAATGCCTTAGCAACTAAATTCATAAAGGAAATATTATCTGATCTACAGGAAAACAAAGACAACAACATAGTAGTGACAGGGGATTTCAATGTCTCCCAGCTTGGGGTAAGTCTAACAGAAAGACAAACACAACAGAAAATATAGAATTGAACAAACCGCTGGAGCAAAACTAGAGCTAAAATATTTATGGTGTCTTCTTAATGGAACTGCAAAAGAATATACATATTTTTCAGCACCATATAGAACTATTACAAAAATTGACCATGGACACAGATAATAAAAACAAAAGTTTAAAAAGGCAGAAATAGTAAATACATCTTTTACAGACCATAACACAATAAGATAGGCATCAAGTCAGGGAGCACAAATAAAAAACACAGACTCAAATGGAGACTTAACAATGAAATTCTAAATAATGAGTGGGTCAGAGAACAAATCATAGGAACAATGAATGATTATGTGAAATAAAATGGTAATGATGAAACATCAAAATTTCTAGAATGCAACCAAAGCAGTCCTTAAGGAAAAATCTTGTTCTTACAAACATATATTAATAAAATAGAAAAAGAAAGGATTGGTGAATTGAATACACATTTTTTAAAAAAAATTAGATAGTCAACAAACAAATCTAAAATAAGCACAAAGGAGAAGATAATAAAAATTAGAAGAGAAATAGATAAAACCAAAATAATTATAAAAATGGTAAAAAAATTAAAAATAAGTTCATTGAAAATACTAGTAAAATTGATAAACCTTTAGCCAATCTGACTAAAAAGGAGAGGGTACAAAAAAACTTCAACCTACAAAGCATAGGCATATGGCAGTGGTAGTCTTCGGAATGCCCTGCGAGGGTGCCTCTGCAGGTTGGCCAGGCTGGATGGCCAGGAGCACCCTTTCCAGGTGGAGTCTCTCCAGCCCTCTCCAGCCTATCCAGCTCTGGCTCTGGGTCCTCAGTCTGCATCTCTCTCTCTCTCTCTCTCTGTCCTCCAGGTTCCCTTTGCTTCTATTTTATTTTTTAAATATCATAAAAAGCATCAATCTAAAGCCAAAACAAGTATCATAGACAATAGGGATAAACTAGAACCTTTTCCAAAAAATAAGGGAATAAAGCAAGGATGTCTACTCTCCCCACTATTATTTGATACAATTCTGAAATACTAGCAATTGCAAAAAGAAATTGAAGGCATTAATAGGTAAAGAGGAGATAAAACTATCCCTATTTGCTGATGATATGATAGCTTACTTGGAAAATCCTAAGAATTATCAAAGATACTAATTGAAATAATAGGTTAAGCAAAGTTGCAAGCCTCAAAATAAACCCTCAAAAATTAAACTGCATTTCCATAAAATAATAACAAAATCCAAGAGGCAATAACAGAAAGGGAAATCCCATTCCAAATAACTCTACAACACATAAAGTACCTGGGAATCAGTTGACCAAAGTGCACAAAAGACTTGGATGGATCCAATGACCACAGAGAACAACATAAAGCCTTGGATAAATATCCATACTCATAGCTGGGCCATGCCAATAGAAGAAAAATGACATTACCACCAAACTTAATTTATACTTTTAATGCTATACCAATGAAATTATCAAGGTGATACTTCAAGGAACTTGATGAAATTGTAACAACGGAAAAACAAAAGACCTAGAATATCAAGGGAAATGATGAAAAGAAATAGGGATGAAGGGGAATACTACTTCCAGACCTGAAATTATATTATAAAGCATCCATAATCAAACTATCTGGTACTCATTAAAAAAACAAAACAAACCAGTGGATCAGTGGAACAGACTAGACAAGGGGGAATCAGAAACAATGGAACTCAAAAACCTGGTGTTTGATGAAGTAGAAAACATAAATCACTTAGGAAACAATGCCTTATTTTATAAAAACTGCTGGGAAAACCGGAAAGCAGTCTGGCAGAAACTGGGCTCAGACCAACACGTTACACCACACTCTACCGTTCACTCTCAAAAGAAATGCAACCTTAAATTAAAGATCATACTATGAAGAAACTAGAAGAGAAACAGCTTGTATCGCTCACAACTCTGGGTGGGAGATCTATTCTTAACCAAACAAGAGATAGAAGCAACTGCAGAAGATAAAATAAATAACTCTGACTATGTGAAACCGAAAAGCATCTGCACAGACAACACTGATGCATCCAAGATAAGAAGGGAAATTGTCAAATGGGAAAAAAAATATTTGTATCAAATTTCTCTGATAAGGGGGTGTGTGTGTGTGTGTGTGTGTGTGTGTGTGTGTGTGTGTGTGTGTGTAAAAGCCATTCTGTAATAAGTGGTCAAAAGACAGGAAAGAACAATTCTCAAAAGAAGAACTGACAAGTATTCACAACCACATAAAGAATGCTCCAAATCACTAATAATGAGAGAAATGCAAATCACAACAACTCTGAGGATTCATTTCACACCTTCCAAATTTGCCAAGATGACAAGAGATGGGAATAGTCAATGCTGGAGGGGCTGTGGAAAGATAGGCACACTACTCCATCGTTGGTGGAACTGTGAAATGATACAATCATTTTGGAAAGCAATTTGGAATTATGCAAATAAAATAACCAAATTTCCATACCTTTTGACACAGAGATTCCATTATTGGGCTTATACCCCAAGGAGGCCATTGGTAAAAATAAAGACCTTATATAAACCAAAATGTTTATAGCAGTACTTTTTGTGACTGCAAAGAACTGGAAACAAAGTAGACACCCATGGGATGGGGGAATCTGTGGGACATAAATATAATGGAATAGTATTGTGCTGCAAGAAATAATGTATGCGAGCAACGCAGAGAGGCCCGAATGATCCACATGAACTAATGCAGGGTGAGGTCAGCTGAGCCAAGAAAACAGTATACACAATAACTACAATGGAAATGAAAATAACAGCCAAACACCAAAAAATCAAAAGTGAGTTTTGCAAAATACAAGAAACAAGCTTGGCTGCAAAGCAAGAAATGAGAGAAGACCCCCAGCCCTGACAGAGGGGGGTAGCCGTCAGCCCCTCCCTGGATAGGGGCGCAGCCTGCTGCCGGGACAGCCATCCCTACCTGAGTCTGTGATTGCCGGTAGAGCTCTCCCAGCCTCAACATGCTGGTCCAGTACCTGCGCACGGTGAGCCCAATGGACATACAGGGCCCCACATCGCGGGCAGCAGGGATCAGCTCATTGCTGGTGATGTTGTCTGTGTAGCTGGTAAAGCTCTGGAGAAGCAAAAGGAGCCTGGGGGACAAAGAGAAAGAGACACACAGACTGAGGGCCCAGAAGGCCTGGGGAGGAGAGGGCTGAAGAGGGCTGGAGAGGCTCTGCCTGGGGAGGACTGCCTGGCCGCCCTCGCTGGACATCCCCAAGGCCAGCCCCTGCCATCCCAGGGCTGGCAGCTCTGATGTTCAGAAAGCCTTTCCTTATCGGATGCAGAAATGGGTCCCTCTTTAGACTCTCCAATTCTAGCCTGGGGCCAAGGAGAGTGAGTAACATCGTCTTTTCTTAGGCCCCTCCCAGCTCTGACATTTTGTGTTCTAAGGTTACTTCCAACTCTGACATGTTAGGATTCCTCATTTAAGATTGCTATGGATAGGAACTATCTCTTCATCAGTGTTCTTCACGGTGTCCAAGAAGGCAACAAGAACCTACTAAGCACCTACTATGTGTAAAGCACTGGGGATACAAGGAAATGCCAAAATCAGTCCATCTTCTCAAAGGGCTCCCAGTCTGAGGGGAAGGGGAGGGGGGAGGTGACATTCAAACAGCTCTGTGCCAGTAAGACAGAGACAGGGTGAACTAGGGGGTGGTCTCAGAGGAAAGGCATTAGTGTTAACTTCCTTCTGCTCCCTATTAAAAGAGGCAATATATGAAGGATAAAAATCCAGCACCTGACCCCTGACAGTTGACCCCCACCCTCACCCCTTAGCTCAAAGATCCAAGTCACTGAGAATTCTGATTAAAGAGGCTAAATTGGTCTCAGGGCTCTCAAACTCACATATTTCTTTTTTTTCTAACTCAGTGTTATTATTTTTTTCAGATCTACATTCTTCCCCCACCTCCACCCCATTGAGAAAGCAAGAAAAATCAGCCTGGTCCCAAACTTGAATGGGCAAACACAAGAGAATCCTTGTGGACCAGGCCCAAAGCCCATCACCCCCCATCAGCGGTGGGTGGGCTGCATTTTGACTCATCAGGAGCTCCATGGAATGGGCTCTCCCACTTCCTAGAGAGTTCTCTAAGGGCCAAGGCAGAGGCCAGCCTGTGGCTTTCATTTGCCTAACCCCCACTAGCCCTGTCCTTTTTTTCCACTGGAGATCCGGTCACTGTGGCCCAGCCCGGGTGCTGTCCACCAGGCCCCACCTCCTGTCTCTGGGGTTTGCAACGACTGTCCCACAAGTCTGGCCTGCTCGCCCTCCACATCTTTACATGCCCGGCCCGCCAGCCACGCTCCCCACTTCTCCCTCCCACAGCACCACGTGCACGCTCCTTCTGTGTTTTTGTTGCATAGGCCTCAAACGTTCCTGTTGGCCCCCACTATTAGGGTGTCAGCTCCCCAAGTGTCTACCACAGGATGTGGCACACAGTAGGGACATCATAGCAGGATCCTGAGATCCTGAGAGAAGAGGAAGACAGTATGTAGACAAGAGACTGGGGGAGAGATTTCAGTCCAAAAGACGCCAGGAAAAAAGCCTGGGATGGAAATGCTGGCCAGGATTCAGTGACCAGCAGGGCAGTGACCTACAGGGACGCTCCACCATCAGCGCCAACGCTGGGACCGTCACCCACCACGACCACAAACTACAAGGAAGTGAGAGGCAGGCCCCGGCAGGTCACTAAGGACGTAGAAGTGGGGACCTGCTCAAAAGCATCAGCAGTCAGCATCAAGCATGGAGGCTGGGAGGGACCCTAGAGCAGGGGATGTCAGGGCTGGGAGGGGCCTCAGAACAGGGGATGTCAGAGCTGGGAGGGGCCTCAGAACAGGGGCTGTCAGAGCTGGGAGGGGCCTCAGAACAGGGGATGTCAGAGCTGGGAGGGGCCCTAGAACAGGGGATGTCAGAGATGGGAGGAGCCTTACAACAGGGGATGTCAGAGCTGGGAGGGGACCTAGAACAGGGGATGTCAGAGCTGGGAGGGGCCTCAGAACAGAGAATGTCAGAGCTGGGAGGGGCCTCAGAACAGAGAATGTCAGAGCTGGAAGGGACTTCAGAACAGGGGATATCAGAGCTAGGAGGGGTCTGAGAACAGGGGATGTCAGAGCTGGGAGGGGCCTCAGAACAGAGAATGTTAGAGCTGGGAGGGGCCTCAGAACAAGGAGTGTCAGAGCTGGGAGGGACCCTAGAACAGGGGATGTCAGAGTTGGGAGGGGACCTAGAACAGGGGATGTCAGAGCTGGAAGGAGCCTCAGAACAAGGGGTGTCAGAGCTGGGAGGGGCCCTAGAACAGGGGATGTCAGAGCTGGGAGGGGCCTCAGAACAAGGGGTGTCAGAGCTGGGAGGGGCCCTAGAATAGGGTATGTCAGAGCTGGGAGGGGCCTCAGAACAAGGGGTGTCAGAGCTGGGAGGGGCCCTAGAACAGGGGATGTCAGAGCTGGGAAGAGCCTTAGAACAGGGGATGTCAGAGCTGGGAGGGGCCTCAGAACAGAGAATGTCAGAGCTGGGAGGGGCCTGAGAACAAGGGGTGTCAGAGCTGGGAGGGGCCCTAGAACAGGGGATGTCCAAGCTGGAAGGGCCTTAGAAATCACCTTGCCAACAGTTTTAACAGTTGGAGAAAATGGGGCCCAGCCAGGGGAGATGATTTTTTCATGTTCACATGGGAGTTAGTGGCCAAGCCAGCACCAGGTCAGGTCTTTAGACAAGGAATCCGGGGTGTCTCCCATCCTCCATAGACCCCCTAGAGCTATAGGTCTTATTTGGGATGGACTGTTCCCCCCTAAATCCAACCTGGCTTTCTGCCCTCCAGAATCTTACACTCTGCTTTCAGGCAAAAGGAACCTTCAAGAACCCCATCTAAACCCCCGGGATTTATTTTATTTATTTATCCTATATATTTGTTGAAAGCATTTATCCAACCCCACCCCCAGCCTTTCCCCAGTAGACTCCCCACAACACGTAATTGCCAAGACTCTAAAGTGACCCAACATAACAGAGGACACATCACTCGGCCTACTCTTCAGTAGGCTTTCTGTTGCTAAATTGAAGGCCCACAGGCTTTCTGCGTGACCACCAGCCTGTCCATGGCTTGGGATCTGAGTTTTCTTGCCTTTTAAACTTGTGGGCTTTTTCTGTGTCCTTACAGAGTTAAGCAGCTGAGGCCACCAGAGGGGCAGTAACTTGCCCAGGGTCTCACTACTGATTAGCATCAAAGTCAGGACTGTAGCCAGGAGGCTTACCCAGGCCATCCCAGCACCTTTCAAGCCCATTTCCCCTTTGCAGGAGCAGAGAAGCCAGAGGCTCCAGAGGCATCTGAGCAGCCTAGACCAGCACAGTCCCCCCTCTATAACATCCGTGAAGGGTGGTCTTCTAGTTCCTAAAAGGCCGTGTGGTGGTGCTGTGCGTGCTGCTGGACTTGGGGGTCTGGAAGACCAGAATCATGTCTGGGACACTTACTGGCTATGTGACCCTGGACTTAACCTCCCTCAGCCTCAGTTTCTTCATCTGTAAAATGGGAATATAATTGTAAGGAGAGATAAAATTCCTGGAAAAACAGGCTTTTAAAAAGCCCACTGGGTTTCAGATGGAGCTAGCTGGCTTGCCTTTAAAGTCAGATCACTCTGGCTTTCACTGAATGGCCAATAATGGCTCCCAGGTTCTGATGCCTCAGAATGAGTGTAAATAGCAATTATTTTCTGTTCAGGCCAGAAACTCGGAGGGTCTTCCCCTCCCAGACTGACATTTTTGTGATGTTAAATTAGGCCATCTTTTCCCTCAGCTCTTACCCAGCCCTTTGTCATTGAGTGGGTGTTGCCTCAGATAAACCGAGCCTGGGAAAGACCTTAATTTAGAAAGGCCAAGGTCGCCCACTGCACCCCAGGCCATGGCCAGTCATCTGGACTTTTGTCTCACCACTGGACTTGCCAGGACGCAGCAGGAGTCTGCTGGCTCTGCCCCACTTAAATCCAGTTCTCAAGCAAGTCCAGACATCACCCTCATGATGTCATTGGTCCTCTTCCCGAACAACGGACAAACCTGAAAGTGCTATATAAATGCTCTTGTTGTCGCTTTCTCACTCAAACACCTCCACTGATGGGGGCTTCTCTAGCATTCCAGTTCTGGACAGCTCCCGTCCTTAGAAAGTCATGCTGAAACCTGCCTCTCTGCCCACCCCGGCTCTTTGGGGCAGCCTCCCCCCAACCACCAGACAGCCAAGGGCAGCTGATGGCTTGGCCCTCACCTGTCAATCACCAGCTCTAGGAGTACCACATGGGAAAGCTGAGTGAACTCAGGGTTCCCTTCCTCATGGTCATAGTGCTCTAAGAGAGACACCAGATCCAGGTCACAGGACACTTTGTCAGGGAACTTCCAAGAAGGGAAACGCACTGCCCCAGCTCGGGAGAACACATCCACAATGGCTCCTTGCAGGTCCGTGATGTCCTTCCTCAGGCTCTCCATGCAGCTCTGGTTCCCCAGCAGATGGGCCATCTTGCAGGCCAGAAGACGCTCTGGGGGGACGTCAGAGAATGAGCTGGTTCCAAGGGCTGCCTCCCTCCCCCCTGGGCCTCAGTTTCCTCAGCTGTAACATGAGTGGCCTCTCAGAACCTGCCATCTCTTCCTCTGCCCCCATCTGAGCTCTTCTGGATGGGAACCTTCTACCACCCCCAACATTGCTGAGCTTGGATCGCCTTTCCCCTTGGAATAGAAGCTCCCAGAGGAGAGGGATTGCTTTCGGGACTTGTGTTTGTGGTGCGTGGTAAATGTTTAATAAATGCTTGGTGGGGGCAGCTAGGTGGCGCAGTGGATAGAGCACCGGCCCTGGATTCAGGAGACATAACAGTTACTAGCTGTGTGACCCTGGGCAGGTCACTTAATCCCACAGCCTAGCCAAAAAAACAAAAACAAAAAAACAAAAAACAAAAAAAAAAATAAATGCTTGGTGATTGACAAACTTTTCCTTGGCTTCCTTCGTAATCCTACTTTGTGTTATACATTTTAAAACATTATTCTGAGGTGTCCCTAGGTTTCATCAGATCGTCAAAGGGATCGGTACTGGTGGAGGGATCTCCTGGGAGCTCCTCACCAATCCGCCCAGCTTCACAGAGAGAGAGCCGGAGCCCCACTTTCTCGATTTTGAGCCCAGCCTTCTATGTTGAAAGGGTGATGAAAAGAAGGGCTAAGCCTTCTTATCCCAGCAGAGCCAAGGGTAATTTCAGATTTCCTTGACGGAGCTAAGCCAGCCTATTGTCTCTTGGTCTTATGTGTATGTGAACATGTCGACCCCATGGAACATAAGCTCATTCAAGGCAGGGTCTTGTTTCATCTGGGTAATTGTAACCCGGGTCTCTAGTCTGGTGATTGAAGTGGGGGGGGGGGGGGACCACCTGGTGGGGGGGGGGCTTGAGGCGGCTCCCTGAAAGGTAAGGAGTCTTAGATGGGAAAAGAGGGAGGCTGTTGGGGTGAGGAGACAGGGTCTGAGGCAGGAGAGGCTCCCAGAAGTAGGAATAGGGCTGCGGAATGGGGAGGGGAGAGCGGAGTGGTATCTGAGTTGAGAGGGGTTCCCGGGTGGGGGAGGGAGCAGGGCTTTTCGTTGATGGGGGAGGCTTTTGGTGGGAGGGTCTCCCTTTAGGAGAACAAGGCTCCTGAGGTGAGGGTGGGACTCTTGGGAAAGGAGGGGTGCTCCCTGAGATGGAGGGGCCTAGGGATGGACAATACTGGGCGGCTCCTCCAGGAGGGCAAGGCTTTGGTTGGGACTGGCTCCCCAGGTGAGGGTAGGCGCTCCCTGAGGTGGGAAGGGCACTCCTAGGGATGGGGCCAATATTTCGGGGGCGGGTGTTCCTCCAGGAAGAGCTGGGCTTTGGGTGGGATGGGTTCCCTAGGTGAGAGCGGGGCTCCCCAGGTGAGAACGGGACTCCCCAGGTAAGAGCGGGACTCTCCAGGTGACGGGTGACGGCAGGTGCTCCCTGAAGTGGGAAGGGCGATCCCGGGGTGGGGGCGAGATTTCTGGGCAGGGGGGCCCTCCTTCACGGGAGGGGCGAGGCCCAGGAGGGCTGGGGACCCTGGGGCAGGAGAGGGGTAGAGGGGACCCAGAGGCGTCACTCCAAGCTCACCCGCCCCCGGCAGCGCCGCCGCAGCTCCCCCGGAGTCCCGGCCTCCGCTGCAGTCCTTAGCCTAGTACCCGGGGCCAGCCGCCCGGCCGTCTCCATGGCAACGGCGTCTCCACGTCCGGCGTGCACGAGGGGGAGGGGAAGAGGGCCAACGGAAGGCGAGGGGCGGGACCGGAAGCGCGTCGCCCCGCCTCCTTCGAGGCGGTCCCCCGCTCGGCCGCCGCCATCTTGTGAGCGCCCGGCTCGGCCCGGACGCAGCGCTGCTCGCGCCTAGACCGCCGTTGGAGCCGCAGCCCCCAGCGCCGCAGACATGCCGGCAGGCCCGGTGCAGGCGGTGCCGCCGCCGCCGCCCGTTGCCACGGAGCCCAAGCAGGTAGCCGGTTGGCGGGCGGGGAACCCCCTCTGCCCCCCTGGGCCCTGTCAGCTGGTGGGAGGGGAGGGAAGGGGAGAGGCGGCTTTGGGGCCGCCAATGGCAGGAGGGAGATGGACTACAGGTCCCAGGAGGCATCACGCCGCCCGCGCCGCGCGGCCCCCTGGGAGCCGGGCGAGGACGCTCTAGGCCAGGGGAGGGCCTGCTACTCTGTGGGATGCTCTGGAGCCCCCGCGTGGCCTGAGCGACCGCCGCTGGCACCGGAGAGCGCTTACAGTGTGCAGACTCCCCCTCAACCCCTGCTTGCCCTCCTGGGCAGGCTCGTGGAGAGGAGCAAAATGGCTCGTTGTCCACGCGCGCCCCCCCCCCATCCGTGTTGATCACGTTTGTTGTTGTTCAGTCGTGTCTGACTCTTGGTGACCCCATTTGGGGTTTTCTTGGCAGAGACGCTGGAGTGGTTTGCCATTTCCTTCTCCAGCTCGTTTGACAGATGAGGAAACTGAGGGCAACAGGGTTAAGTGACTTGCTCGCGGTCACCCAGCTAGTAAGGTCTGAGGCTGGATTTGCACTCAGTAAGAGGAGTCTTCCTGACTCCGGGCCTGGCGCTCTACCCACTGTCACCCAGCCGCCCTAATATCACTGTTACTCCCCACTCCTCCAGCATGGAACAGACCCTTCCCCATCATCCTGTACATTTTCTGCCCCCCAGGTGCCTACCCTGGCACTCTTCCTCCACAACTTAAATCAGCCACTACTCCCATTGACTCTGGAAAAAAGCATCTCACTGACTTGCCCTATGGCTCCCCTCACCATCCCTGTGACTCCCGGACCAAAACACACTCCCTGGCTACCACTTCCCCCTTTGTGTGGTCTCCCTCCATCAGAAGGTAAACTCCCTTAACAGTAACAACAACATTGTAAAGAAACATATATTGAAAGGCCCAAGAGCTGATCAATGCAATGACCAACCACCGCTCCAGAGGATAGATGATTGATATAGCTGATGGAGAGATGGTGAACTCAAGATGAAAAATGCGATACATCATATATTTTCAGATCTGGGTGATGTGTCCATTTGTTTTTGCTTTACTATGCTTTTTTTAGGGTTTATTTCTCTTGTTTTTCAATGATGGATGGGATTTGGGGAAAAGGGGGAGGGGGTCTACTGCCCCTCAGTGCAAAAAAGAAAAGACACTAATTGAAGCATTTAGTAATAATTAGTCATTGCTAGCACTTATATAAAACTTTATAAATATTATCTCACTTGATCCTATCACATACTTGGGGTTAGACATTATTATTCAATTTTACAGATGGGAAAACTGAAGCAAACTGACAGGACAGAAGAAAGTTCAGGACAGCTTGTTGAATGTATTATATGCATTAAAAAAAAGCAAGCACTGCATAATAGATATTTGTGGTTTAGTACGTAGTTATCTTTTTCTGTTCTACTTTATATTTGGAATATATATTTATATTTCTGTCCTATTTTATATTTATATTCCCTTTTTGGTGTTAAGTTTAGAATTAAAAAAAAACTTTTTAAAGAACGTAAGCTATTTGAGGGCAGAAACTGTCTCCCATTCGTATCCCCAAAGCTTAGCACATAGTAAGTGTGTAATCATTTTTTTAGTTCATCCATTCACCCGGCTGCCAGATGGACTTTAAGAAAGCCATGTTAGCCCCTCGATTCTCCTTCTCAAAAAGTTTTATTGCTTCCAGAGTAAAATAGCCATCTGTCTTACATTTAAGGCCTTTCACAAAATCTGGCACTAGCCTGTCTTTTTTTAGTTTTCAATTGTGAGTTAATTATCAATAAACAATTCAAGATCCAAAAAAAAAAAGTAGGGGAAAGATTATGCAAGAAATTGTACTTTTGTTACATAGTTAAAAGGTAGTAACAAAATTGCTGTCTTTGGGTCCCCTCCCATACTTCTGTGCATGTAAAAAAAATGTTTTATTGATGCACTAACCCACCTTCCCTCCCCAAAGCCCTTCCTCCTAAGAAACTTCCATAGTTTAGCAAAACATGTCAGCACATTCAGCCTCTCTTTGTCCCCCCCAGATTCTCCCATTACTCCTTCTCAGACCTCTGCCTCCCTAACTGGCCTCTTTGCTATTTCCTAGCCAAGCCATTGCTTTGCTGCCTTATGGGCTTTTGTACAAGTTGTTCTCCATGCCTAGGGCATTGCCCTCCTCACCCATGTTCTGAATAACCCAACTCCCTTGAAGGCTTTAAGGTCCAAATAGAGTGCCACCTCTTCCAAAAAGCCTTTCTGGAATCCTCACCCCACTCCTTTGTGTTTCTTTCTCTCTCTCTCTCTCTCTCTCTCTCTCTCTCTCTCTCTCTCTCTGAAGGTAGTAATCAGCAAGCATCCATTAAATGCTTCCTATTTGCTAAGTACTCCATAGCCACCAGAAACACAAAGACAGACACAGAACAGCCCCTGTCCTCAAGGAACTCGATTCTATGAGGGAAAACAAAGTGTCCCACTTTGTGTATATTTTTGCATCTAGTTATCACTGCATGAGTTGTCCCACTCCCATCCCCTAAGGTCCTTGAGGGCAGAAACTTTGATTTTTCTCTTCACGGCCCTAATGCTTGGTCCAAAACACCCAGGAAATGTTTATTGAATTGAATTACATTGTTGTTGTTCAGTCATGTCGTACTCCTTGTGACCCCATGGATCATAGCGCATCAGGCTCTTCTTTCCTCCGCTCTCTCTCAAAGTCTGTCCAAGCTCATGTGTGTTGCTTCCGTGACCCTATCCATTTCATCTTCTGCTGTCCCCTTTTCCTTTTGCTTCAGTCATTCCCAGCATCAGGGTCTCTTCCCATGAGTCCTGGCCTTTCATTATGTGGCCAAAGAATTTAGGCTTCAGCCTCAGTATTTGACCTTCCAGCCTGAATTAATGTCTTTAAGTATTAACTGATTTGACCTCCTTACTGTCCAAGGGACTCTGGAAAGTCTTCTCCAGCACCACAATTCAAAAGCATCGATTCTGTGGCCCTTAGCTTTCCTTATAGTGCCTCTCACAGCCATCCGTTGCTGTCGGAAAAGCCATAGCTCTGACTATATTGACTTTTGTCTGCAAAGTGATGTCTCTGCTTTTTAGTCTGCTGTCCAGATTCACCAGAGCTTTCCTTCCAGCGAGCAGTCGTCCTTTAATTTCATGACTGTAGTAAGTCACACAAACTGACCCAGCCTGTTGAGGAAGCCTGACAAAGTGTGCCAATTGATTCCACACCTCTCATCCCCCCTCCTCCCCAGCTTGCCTCTCAACCAACAGGAGGGATTGTGTTTCCCTGTCAGTCCTCTGGAGGCAAGTTTAGTCATTGCAGGGGTCTGGATTCTGCCTCTTAATGTTGTCTTTATATCCTGGTGGTCCTTTGTGTCTTTGTCCTGGGGACTGGGGGAGCTGTCTGAGCTCAACTCTGTGTCTGCCAGGGCCTGCTTATTTAGCATGGCATCCTCCACACCCCAGCCCAGCAGGCACCAGATGTTCATTGAATGTTGTCGTTGAGTCCCTGGGGGCAAGAATGCTTGGGAACACATCTTGTGAGGCCAACACTGCACCTCAAAACAAGAAACACTCAGTCTCTT
Organism: Vombatus ursinus; assembly: GCF_900497805.2. Taxonomy (NCBI): domain Eukaryota; kingdom Metazoa; phylum Chordata; class Mammalia; order Diprotodontia; family Vombatidae; genus Vombatus; species Vombatus ursinus. Next base: position 18,606,266 of record NW_020941065.1, on the reverse strand, counting down.
GGGGTGAGGGATGAAGGGAGAAGGAAGCCTTACAGAGGACCTCATGCTACTCTGAGACCCTTTCTCCCTCCTTATCTTTGCTGATTGAAATCCCCCCCCCCCCCCACTTCCCCCTACCTTCCTTGGCAGCTTTGTCTGCCTCCCCTCACCTGTCTGCTTTGCACAGATCTTTGTTTTACCTAAGCTTTGTATCACCCCAGGGCATGGCCACTACAAATGTTTAATGCATTGGAAGCCTCCTTGGGGCACCTCCCTAAAGACTCGGGTGTAAGAGAGCCCCGGTGAGACAGTTGGGCTCCCTCCTCCCACCATTCCCCATAGAACTTCTCCCCCGATACTTCTGTGATGGCAAATGAAGACAGCGCCCATCTCAGCTTTTCATCCTAAAGTAAGAAAGGAAGGACCGAGGGCTCCTTGCTCTCTTGTTTACCCACTCCAGAGTGGGGAAAGATGTCCTCCCTATGTCCTTCAGCACTCACCCTACCCCACAGCCTGAATAGCTTGAGTTCTCACCTCCTCTCTGAGAAGGGCTTCCCTTGCCTCCTCACTTGTGAATTCCTCCTTTTTCCATCCAACTCAGAAGTCACCCCCCCCCCCCCCACTCCCAGGACAGTCATTCCCACCCACTAGAAAACACTGACCAGGAAACAGAAAAGGGCCTTCTGAGAATGGGGGCTTGGAGCAGGGCCAGGGGCTGGCAGAAGCACGGGGGATCAGTGTAGATGCTTGGCCATCCGTTTTGTCCCCTTCCCTTAAGGGGCCTGGCCTTTGGTTTCGGATACCATCCTAGCTGGAGCACTCCTGCCTCAGGAATTCAGCCCTCCCCAAACAGGGAGAGTTTGCTGGGGGGGAAACACAGTTGGGGCGGGGGAGGAGTCTGCTAGGGCATAGATGGGGGGGAGAGCAGGAGATGGAGAAGAGTGTGCCGAGGACAGAAAGTACAGGAAGTGGGGGGAGGGTTGTCATGTGCTCCTTCCCTTTTTTGTCCCATCACACCAAGGGCCCAGGGCTTTTAACAAACTTCCCTGTGTGCCCTGTAGTTCCCCCTTAGCGCGTCCCTACGGTGGGGAAGTGGGCAGGGTAGCCTGTAGGACGGGGGGAGAGGGAGAGCAAGCAAGTGGTGCATGATTCAGCGTTCTGCAGATTGCTTCAGGATGTTACCTTTCCCTTTTCTAATAAAAGCTTGGTTATCATGCTTTTAAATCTTAGTTGTTTTAATGGAAGAAGGCAGTTTTGTTCCCCTTACGTTGGCCAGAAGAGCTGGAAGGTTGGTTTTGTTGACCAAAAAACATTTATTAAGTGTCCACTATGTACCAGGCTCTGTGGTCAGGGCTGGTGGTGGCAGTGAGCCCAGTAGATCTGGAGTTGATGTCTCAGAAAACCTCATGGAGTGTGGCTTTGTGGGGCGCTGTGGTATCCAGAACAAGGGGTGAATGAGTGACCTAAAAGTGATCTGGGGGCAGCGAGGTGGCATAGTGGATGGAGCGCCCAGCCTGGAGTCAGGAAGACCTGAGTTCAAATGTGACCTCAGGCACTCCTGGTCAGGTCACTTAGCCCCTCTTTGCCTCAGTTCCTTATCTGGAGAAGGAAATGGCAAACCACTGCAGCCGAGAAAACCCCAAATGGGTCACGGAGAGTCAGACATGCCAGAAACAACTGCACAGCAACAAAAAGTAAACCATCTTGTGCCTTGGTCATAGCTAGGGTAGAGGTGTCTTGGGGAGATTTACCAGGATGGGGAGGGCACTGGAGACCAGAGCCCATGAGACTGGGTTGGCTTGGGGGGCGGGATTTAGTGTGGAAAAGACAGACACTCTGGGGAACGCAGTAAACGTTTTCCAGGTACTAGAAGGGCATCCCATGGAAGACCGCTCAGCCTCGTTCTGCTTGGCAGAACTTGGCGGGGAGTGGATTCAGCGTCTGAAAGAACTTCTCAACCAGAGCCCTCCAAGAGTGGGAGGGCAGAGCCTCATAGAGGGAGCTCTGGTTCAGAGGCTTCGGAGGGCCCTTTCTGCTCTGAGACTCTGTGACCAAAGCAGCCCAGTGGCCCGAGCTGGGCTCCGCCTGTGGCCTCGCTCTTTCCCTCCTGGCTGCATGGGGGCCTCTGGAGGTGGGGACCTTTGACCTTGAGGTCTGTGGGTGTTCTTTCCTTGCTCATCTTTTACTGTCCTTGCAGCCCCCAGAAGAAGAAGTTTCCAAGGAGGATTCTACCCCTTCCAAGCCTGTTGTGGGAATCATCTACCCACCTCCCGAGGTTAGAAATATCGTGGACAAGACCGCTAGTTTTGTGGCCAGGTAGGTGATAGTGCGCGCACACACAGAGATCAGAGGCCACATGTCAGCGATGTGCTCATGGAGAGCTCCCCACACTTCCACACGTTCATGGCATTGCAGGATTACTGTGGTGGGATGGTCTTAAAGGCCTTCTTGTCATTGCTGTTCGGGTGGTAGGACAGGGCCCCTGGCCAGGCAGTGCTGAGCCTTCCTGCCCACCCTCATCAGGTGCATCCTGTGGAAACGTTCTGGACCACCCAGGGGGATCTATAAGCTGTTTTGAAACCTGTGGGATATGCAGCCAGTTGTTGTCCTGGAGTCAAGCTGCCTAGATCCTTACCCAGAAGCAGCAGGCTGCCCCGTGCCCCGTGAAGGAGAACCCCTCCCCACCAGGCTTTGCTGTAGGGAGACACGGCTAATAAGGAAACGGCAAAGCAGGATTTGAACCCAGGCCCACGTGGCCCCTGACAGTGTCTAAAAGCGGATTCTTGCTGTTCAGTGCCCTCATCCCTGGCCTTCGACAGCTCAGGAGGTAGAAGGGACAGCCCTCTGGTTTACAGATGAGGACACTGAGGCCCAGAGAAATGAGTCACCCAAGGTTAGGCAAAGGGACATAGACAGAAAGAAGTAAGCATTTCTATAGCACCTACTGTGTGCTGAGCACTTTACACTTGTCTCATTTGATCCTCACAACAACCCTCGGAGCTACTGTTATTATCCCCACTTTACAGGTGAAGAAACTGAGGCAAGCAGAGGTTCTGTGACTTGCCTGGGGTCCCACAGCTAGGAAGTGATTGAAAGCTGAATTTGAGGCGGGGGTCTTCCTTCCTCCAGGCCCCGTGCCTTGTGCATGGTGGTGCTCCCTAGCAGCCTCCACTTGAACCCAGCTCCTCTCCGTCCAGTTCCACTGTACCTTTGGTATGCAGCCTCTGGTGTTCTCTGCAGTTAATGGAGATGAAGGCACCAAAGCTCCAAAGGGTCCAGTGGCAGTGACTGGCCCTGGTCTCACAGACAGTTTGTGGCAGACGCAGGAATCGCACCTTGGTCTCCTGCTTTTTCTGCTCCCTCCTGATGGCTGTTGGCTCCTGGCCTTTCTTCCTGGGGCAGGGCAGGGGCCTGGGGGCAGGGGTGGGGGGGTAGGTGTAGCCCAGGCCCTGCCTCTGTGGCCCCCACCCCCATGGACGCTGCAGCAGGCCTGAGAGCTAAGACAGCAGACTGACCGTGGGCAGCCAGGACGGCGTGGAGCCCTCCAGCGGGATGCAGGGATCAGGAGCTTCCCGGGACACTCAGGCACTGAGCGGGCCACATCCGTGCATTTGAGAGCGCGGAGAACCGAAGGCCACTCTGCCGCTGACCTGCTCCTTCTCTTCCAGGAACGGTCCCGAGTTTGAAGCTCGTATTCGCCAGAATGAAATCAACAACCCTAAATTCAACTTCCTCAACCCGAATGACCCGTACCATGCCTACTACCGGCACAAAGTCAGCGAGTTCAAGGAGGGGAAGGCGCAGGAGCCCTCGGCCGCCATCCCCAAAGTCATGCAGCAGCAGCAGCAGGCTGCGCAGCAGCAGCTGCCCCAGAAGGTACGTTCTCTCCTCAAACCCTGGCCCCAGGCTGAGCGGGAAGGGAGCCATGCCCCGGGCCTGGGGTTCCCAAAGGGCCTGCTTTCCTTTACTGTGCCCCCTGGGCCCTGTCCTTCAGATGAACATCGCACCTCTCTCCTTTGCTGAGCCCCCCCACCACCAAGGCCTAAGCTTTCCAAGTCTCTTCTGTCTCTTCCTCTACTCCATTTAACCCCTTATGTGACAGGGGAAACCAAAAAGAGGGGCCGCCTTAAGAGGGGTATGCATGAGCAGGGAGTCACCCACTAACAGCCTTCCAGGAAGAGGGCAGGCACCAGGCTCACAGGAGGCCTCCTTCCACCTCAGCGAAGTGGGATGATGCTTTGTTCTGTCCTCTCTGGCCTCAGTTCCCCCTGATTTCAGCAGAACAAACGTTTTTTAAACAAGACCTGCTAAAAAAGACCCACCCACTCTGTGTTTCCAGGGGTGAGGGCAGGATCAGCCCATCCTCTGTCACTGCCATATAGAGCACATCCGGATGGGCATGAGCATGCACGAGGTTGGGTCAGGTCATTGTGGAGCCACTCGTGCCCATCCCCAGGCACATAATTCAGCATCTTGTCCCCTTGTTCAGACAGATGTGCACCCTTGGATTAACGAGGCTGGTCTTCTCACTAGCCCCCTCTGACCCCTGGACCAGGCTGGGGGAGTTCTGGCAGAAACCACCCACCTGCTCTGCCTGCTGAGCCCTGGGTGAAATGACATTTGAAGAACTGAGTGTGTGTCAGGGTGGGGAGGGCTAGATTTCTCCTGTCGGTTACCTCAGTTTAAACAGACCCCGAGGCTGGGCTGTCATCCTCAGCCGGCTTCTTGGGATCCTAGGATTTAGAGCCAGAAGTGCCCTGGGGACCGCGGCTGATGTGGCTACAGCATTGCTATTGGCGTTGGGAGACCCGGGTTCTAGAGCCAGCCCCAACACTTGTATGCTGTATAACCCTAGACTAGAGCCTAGGGTGCAGCCGGCTGCTTCGCCCCATTGTGGTGGGGTCAGGAGTCTGGCTCTGGAGCACCCTTTGTCATGAGAGAATGAAGCATTGACTGTGACCAGGGACGTGGGGGATACACACCCAGGAATGGGGAGGCCTCCTGGCCTCCTGGCCTCCTGGGAGCTTGTGCAGAGTGCAGGGAAGGTCCTGGTGCTCCTTGGGGTCAGCCGGTGGTAGAAGGCTTGTAGGGGTGACTCCCTGCCCAGTCTGGGACCCTGCATTCCCTCCCGTGAGAGAGCGAGTCCAGCAGCCGGTGAGAACTGGGGCAGAGGAAGGCAGGACTCGCCTGGTCTGTTCCTGCCCAGCTCTCAGGCCCCTTGTTGGCATTTGGGCAGAGGCTGCCATGAACGTGGCTTTCACAGAGGGATCAGCATTGGGTGACATCCACACCTAGAAGATGTCTCTCTTGGCTGGGCTTCTGAGCTGTAGACTACTCTTAACACTAACTAGGTCATTTTGCTTAGATTGTTAGGTCAGTTAAGCCACTGTTAACTTTTCCAAATCCACCCCCTCTGGGTACACTGCCAGGATGGAGTGCTGAATCCAGTAATTAACTACTGCCGTGGTGTTCTCAGCTCTCAGCTGACGGACAAACCTGAGTCCACTGGAAACCAGGCACTGGCCTCATTCCTCCAGCTTGGCCAGATTTGTACTGTCCCTGTCAACACGTAGGCAGCTGTTAGCGTGTCTGAAAAATGACCTGGTTCCCTGAACCCTTGCCGAAGCAGCCCGTCCTTCCTGAAGGCAGCTCCCAAACCCCTCAGCTTAATCCCTTGATCACCAAGCCAGGACATGGCAGAGCTGCTGGTAACAAATAGCCCGGGAGGGAGGGAGATAACGTGGCCAGGCCTCTCGCTGATACAGTCACCACCTAGGTGACCATGTAAGTCCCTTTACCTCTCTGCCGCCAATTCTCTGTGTAAAATGAGATTGGGGAACCATATGATTCAACATCAACACGTATTTGTTTTTTAAAATTAAAAAGAAAATTTTTTTGAGGCAGTTGAGATTGAATGATTTGTCCAGGGTCACACAGCTAGTTAGTGGTTGAGGCTGGATTTGAACTCTGGTCCTCCTGATACCAAGGCTGGTGCTCTATCCACTGCATCACCAGCTGCCTCTTCAACAAGTATTTATTGAGCCCCTCTCTGCTTTGACGTTCAAAGCCCCTTTCATTTCACCTTTCTGTAGCTCAGTTTCTTCACATGCAGAAGACTGCTGCCCTCTGGAGGGGTGGGTTGTCATTGTGAGAGGGCCCCTCGGTGGTGCTGTGGCTGCCGTGCGGCGGTGAGTGACTGGTTGGCAACGTGCTCTTCTCCTCCCCTTTGACACAGGTCCAGGCCCAGGTGATCCAGGAGACCATCGTGCCCAAGGAGCCCCCTCCGGAGTTCGAGTTCATCGCCGACCCCCCCTCCATCTCGGCCTTTGATTTGGATGTGGTGAAGCTGACTGCGCAGTTTGTGGCCCGCAACGGGCGCCAGTTCCTGACCCAGCTGATGCAGAAGGAGCAACGGAATTACCAGTTTGATTTCCTGCGTCCGCAGCACAGTCTCTTCAATTACTTCACCAAGTTGGTGGAGCAGTATACCAAGGTACCCACTCACCTGGGCAGGACGGGATGGGCGTCGATGGATGGTGGGGTACCCTTGGAAAGTGTGAGGAGGAAGAGAGAAACCTTCATGTGGGGGAGTCAGTCAGCCATTCAGCAAACGTGTCAAGGGCCTCCCTCAGCTCTGTGGCTGGCCCTGGCCTAGGTGCAGGGACAGAAAGGAATCCGTCCCCACCCCCACGTTCTAGCATAGCTCAAGGGAAACTGTCCAGACAGAAACAAAAGACACACAAGCTAGTTGTGTGAGGGAACAAGGCACAGGGGCCTGGGGGCCCTGAGGGTCTCTGGGAGGAGGGTGTCAGGGAGAGGCAGCAAGCCTCTTGTGGGAGGGCCAGGTGGAGGCCAGCGTGGCTGCACCGGCGGCGTGTGCTGGAGGAGTCACTTTAGCCAATAGGTTGGACAGGGGAGGCTTGTGGGAAGATTAGCATCCAGGGCCGAAGTCATGAGCCTGGTTGGGCTGGTGGACGAGTAAGTGTGGAGAGGGATGCTGGGAAGTGGGAATGTGGGGCAAGTGAGAAGTGGAAGGAAGGATGCCAGTGTTGTTGACAGACCCCGGGGAAGTTTGGTAGGGGTGGGTTTGGAGAAAAGTGGATGAAGTCTGTTTTCTACAGGGATGTCTTTGGGACGTCCATATGGAATGACCAAGAAACATCTGGTGATGGGGGAGCCCGAAAGAGAGAGAGAGAGAGAGGCTAGGGCTGTATCTAGAGACTGAGAGTGAAATGCACAGAGAGGATCGAATCCGTGATGGACAGTGGGCTTAGCGAGAGGGAGCAGGGAGAGACAGTGAGTGAGTGTCGGGGAAGCAGAGAATCGGACGCAGGACAGAGGACACTCACTGTTTGGGGGCGTGATAAGGGAGGATAAGCCAGTGAAGGACACTGCTGAGGAGGAGAACCTGGGGAGACTGTCACAGAGAACAGAGAGAAGTATTTCCGAAGGCAGATGTAAGGAGGGAATGCGTCTCCACCTCAGGACCAGTCTGCCTCTGGGTGTGAAGGTGAGGCCGGAGGCTACAGCAGGTGAGCAGGGAGGAGCCTTGAGGCCGAGCCAAGGTGTTTGGCTTTTAGCCTGTAGCTGGTAGTAGTAGTTGTTTGTCCTTTGTTCTGGAAGAGGACCATGGCATCAGGAAGATTAATTCGATCTAAGTGAGGGACCTGCATGAGGTCACCAGGCTCACTCTCTCCTTGGGAGCCATCCGGGTCAGTGGGGAGATGTGGATCAGGACGGCTGGAGCTGGCCCAGAGCTGGTAGAGGACAGAGATCGAGGCAGGAGGTTGAGAGGACCCGATCTGAGCTGCTCATGGAAGGGACCGGTGTAATCCAGAGTGTGGCAAAGTCAGGGCCCTTGGGCCCAGCCCCTTCCTGACCAGCCTTACCACTATCCTGCCTTGTATCCCTGCCCAACGAGGAAAGCAGCTGGCCTGTGGGGGAACGTGACCCCCGATACCCCCGATAACCCAAGAGCGAGGCCAGGCTCTGCTCGGCAGTTCACCTCTCTGAAACACCATCGCCCATCTCTGAGGGATGGAAGGAGACGTTGTGTGGAATGTTCTCTGTGACTACAAAGTATTTTTGATGCCCGCATTTAAACTCCTCAAGTCTGCCTTGAAAAGCCATCTAGTCCTCCCCAAGAATCCCCTGTCCAGACATCCCTGACACTTGGTGACCCAGTCCTTGTACAGACATGTCCAGTGAGCAGGGACCCCCACCATCTCACTGGGCACTTTGAGCTTCCTAAATCTGCCTCTTCAGCGCCACGCCCCCACGTCAACGCCACGCCCCCACGTCAACGCCACGCCCCCCATGTTGCTGCTGCGTCACAGGATGGGCCCCAGAAGCCATCGAGGCCTCGCCGCAAAGGGAGGGCTCCCTGTTAACGATTGTTTGAACCTGCCTGTGTTTCAGATCTTGATTCCACCAAAAGGCTTGTTTACAAAACTCAAGAAGGAGGCAGAGAACCCTAGAGAAGTTTTGGATCAGGTAAGTTAGAAATTATTTCCCCAAAAAATTGCTTGTCTGCTTCGTTATTGTAGAGGGAAAGGACAGGCAGGGCCCAGAAGCCTCTGGGTTTCAGCATTCCTCTGGCCTCATTTGTCTCAGCTAATGACCAAGGGACTCCCGTCCGTAGAACTCCACTCTTCTGCCCGTGGCTCAGGGATGTTCCCCTTGTGGAAAGTCTGGGGTTCGCCTGGACACCCCTCCAGACACCCTCCACTTGATGGCGAGTCACCCCGAGGTCACTGAATCTCTGACCTCACTGCCCCCCTTCTCTTGGGCCACGAGTAAGCAAACAAAAGGGCATTTGTGAAGTCTCCGGGCCCAGCCCCTGCAGCTGCTGGAGCCACAGTCCTCACACGGCCAGACCACAAAGTCCATGGCTCCGCTCGGCTGGTCAGTATCAGAAGCCAGTCTAACTCTGCCCAGGAAGTGACGGCAAAGAGGCGGTGCCGTTCCCCCCGCTGCCCCCTGCACACCCAGGGCTTTTCCACTTTTCCAGGTGCCGTCTCCCCCGTTAAAGGGAGCTCCTTGAGAGCAGGGACTCCGACTTTGCTGTTTGTGTGCTTTGCTGTATACAGTAAGAGCTTACTAAATGCTCATTCATGGTGTGCCAGCTGTTGTGCTGAATAGCGGAGATAGAAGTACAAAAGCAGACACAGCTTCTGCCCTCAAGGAGCTCCCTTCTGGTAGGGAACCAGATGCCTGAGGATGGCAGTCAGAGAGGGAGGGGCCGTAGGCCGGAAGAGTCCAGCTGAAGCTGAAAGTGACCTCTGTATAGCCTGTCCCCATTGGTGCTAGTGAACGGGCCTCTCTGGAGCAGCTAAGCACACCCCCCTCTACCACACGGCAGCCCTTCAGATATTTGGAGAGTGTCCTCATCCCCCCAAACTCTGTCTTCTGCATGGAGGGAGCAGAGATCTCTGCCTGGCGAGGTTCAGGGGGCCTGCCCAGGGGCATCCTCTCCTTCTGGGCTCAGGCAGGTGGGCAGGCAGAGCAGGAGCTCATCTGGAGCTCTCCAACGCACTCGCTTCTCCCAGTTCTCCCAGTTCTCCCAGTGCCTCCTGCACATTCTGTTTGTAGATTCAGGCGTGTGAGACGTCGTAAGGCAGCTGTCACTGCCGTGGCCTGGGGCTCTCCAGCTGTCGACATGGCCCTGCCAGAGATTCCTCGGGGGGGGGGGGTGGCCTGGGTAAAGCCGGTCGGGCGTTTCTGGGGCTTCTCTGGACGATGGCAGTGACCGTGCCCAGGGCTCGCCGCTTCCCGTCTCTGGCGTCCTGACTCTTGTCTCGTGGCCTCTCCTGCAGGTGTGCTACCGTGTGGAGTGGGCCAAGTTCCAGGAGCGGGAGAGGAAGAAGGAAGAGGAGGAGAAAGAGAAGGAGCGGGTGGCATATGCCCAGATTGACTGGCATGACTTTGTGGTGGTGGAGACTGTGGACTTCCAGCCCAATGAGCAAGGTGGGCACAGGGTGCCCTCTGCCCCACCCCCCAGGTCCCTGGGCACAGTAGAAACACCTCCCTTCTCTCCTCTGGCCTGGAGCCCTGGCGTCTTGGCTTGGTCAGTGTCTCTTCTGTCCGCTTCTAAGGAACCACAGGCCAGCTCACTTGAGACGAGCGTAGAGACGTAGACGGGCGAGCTCCAGACCATGTCCCTTAAGGAACGCCTTTGATAACACAAGGACTTCCTTCCCCCAGGAAACTTCCCGCCTCCCACCACCCCAGAGGAGCTGGGCGCCCGCATCTTGATCCAGGAGCGCTACGAGAAGTTTGGGGAGAGCGAGGAAGTGGAAATGGAGGTTGAGTCTGATGACGAAGACGAGAAGCAGGAGAAGACGGAGGAGCCCCCGTCCCAGCTGGACCAGGACACCCAAGTGCAGGACATGGACGAGGTGACCTGCAGAGATGGGGCGGGCAGGGGCCTTCCTTCCCCTCCCGGCCTGGCCCAGGGGCTCGCTCCCCTTTACAAGTGCCCCAGAGCTTTCCCACATGCCTGCTCTGCTCCTTTGCCCTCTCCTAAACTGAGCTGCCCAGAGGAAAGAATGTGCGTGCCCCAGAAGACAACGGGCCCTGTGTCTGTGGGAACTGACTTTTCCTCTGCCTCCCAGCCCCTCCCCCCGCCCAGAGCTCACTGTGAGAGGCCTCATTGAAGCCTGCCCGGTGCCAGCTGCTGGAAATGCCCACAAGAACGTTTGCACCGTGAGCCCACTGTTCCCATTCATCAGTGAGAAAGCTGCTTGGCCGGGTGCCCATTGGCTTCTGCCTGAAGAGGGAAGCTCAGCTCATGAGCACTCCTCGAGCCAGGACCTCCCGCTGCCCCAGGGAGCGGCCAGGGCCAGGCGAGAGGGCAGCTGCTGACCTCAGCTCAGCCTCAGCCCCAGCCCCAGCCCCAGCAGGAGGGCCAGATTTTCCAGGAGGAACACAGATTTGTAAACCGTCTTTTTTTCCCCTAGGGTTCTGATGATGAAGAGGAGGGCCAGAAAGTTCCCCCTCCTCCAGAGACCCCCATGCCTCCACCGCTCCCACCTACTCCAGATCAGGTCATCGTCCGCAAAGACTATGACCCCAAAGGTATGGACACTGCGGGCTGCTGCCCATCAGCCAGCCCTAGGCCTGGCGGGTTTCTGGGGTTTGGGGGAGTCCCTGCCTGAAAGGGTTTACCTTCTATCCTCCTTTTCAGCTTCCAAGCCCCTGCCCCCAGCCCCAGCTCCAGATGAGTATCTCGTGTCCCCCATCACCGGGGAGAAGATTCCGGCCAGCAAGATGCAGGAACATATGCGCATCGGACTGCTGGACCCTCGCTGGCTGGAGCAGCGTGACCGCTCAATCCGAGAGAAGCAGAGTGATGATGAGGTCTATGCCCCAGGTGAGGCCTCTCTCCACTGCTGCCCTGACTGCCCTGGCAGGTGGTCTTGTGGGCTCCCAACTGGACCTGGCCCCAACATGAGAATTTAAAATCAAGCACAAATCAACAGATGGGACCTTCATAGTTACGTCACACTTTAAATCTTTAGTTTCTCCTGGGAGCAGTAGGCTTGGGCATGGTGGGCATTCACCATAGGCTTCAGTTTGTGGGCAGCTTTCTAAGAAGGCTCCTTGGCTAGAGAAAAACCCATTGGTGTAAGATAGGGTTATTGGTCCAGATCCTCTCTAACTGTTGGAGGCATCTGGCGGCCTACTGGAGGGAGTGCTGGACTGGGAGTCAGGAAGGCCCGAGTCCAAATGTAGCCAAATCCATATGCCACCTGAGTGACCCAGGGCAAGTCACTTCACCTCTGTCTGCCTTGGTATCCTCAACTATTAGATGGGGACCATAATAGCACACACCTTGCAGGTTGTTAGGAGGATTCGATGAAACCTTTGTAAACCCTAAAGCCTCCATAAATGTTAGCTCCTGTCATGCCACCGTGGTTGTTGTGCAAGGCCTGACGATGCCTGAGCAGCTGCTTTCTGTCTGGGCAGCTGCCAGCCTGGTGGAGAAGCACCAGGGGCCAGTCGGGTCCTGACAGCATAGCACGTGCTCGGAGAGCACCTAGTTAGATCTTGTCCCCACCGCCGGCATCTCCCTGGATAATGCCTTTCTCCACATCTGTGCCCCAGGTCTGGATATCGAGAGCAGCCTGAAGCAGCTGGCCGAGCGGCGTACCGATATCTTTGGCGTGGAGGAGACAGCCATTGGTAAGAAGATCGGCGAGGAGGAGATCCAGAAGCCAGAGGAAAAGGTGCGGCCGGCCTCGGAGCCCATCCTCCTCTCCCCTCCTCACCGGGCGACACTTGTGCCTCCCAGGGGGAGGGAGCGCCAACCCTGACCCCAGGCTTACTGTTTTCCAGGTCACCTGGGACGGCCACTCGGGCAGCATGGCCCGAACCCAGCAGGCAGCCCAGGCCAACATCACTCTCCAGGAGCAGATTGAAGCCATCCACAAGGCCAAGGGGCTCGTGCCAGAAGATGACAGCAAGGAGAAGATCGGCCCCAGCAAGCCCAATGAGATCCCTCAGCCGCCCCCTCCGTCTTCAGCGCCCAACATCCCCACCTCGGCCCCGCCCATCACCTCGGTGCCCCGGCCGCCCTCGGTGAGCCAGAGCCCTTGAGGGGTGTGGGCCTTGTGACCCAAGGCCAGTGGACTGCTCCCCTTTTTACTAGAGCCGCCCTTTCTTGTCAGGGTGCTCACACCACTCAGTAGGAGGAGAAGAGGCAGCAAGTGGGTCCTGGGGCGTTGTGGGTGGGGGAGGGACAAAGCCTTAGTGGGCCTGCTCCAGGGGTGCCCCGGGGGGGCTCCCCAGAGGGACTGAACCGTGGAGGAAGGCTTCCGAGCTCCACGTCACCTGTAGAATTACAGCCAGAATCCAGCTTTCTCCAAGAGGAGGCTGGCTTGGGGTCAGACCGCTTAGCTTCCCTCTGAAGGGGCCCAGCTTGTCCGAATCCTTAAATGGAGAGCGAGCGATTTTAGGCTCCATGAGGGGGATAGACTGGCCCCTTGAGTGTGGAGTCAGCGGAGCCCGTTGGCCCAGGAGAGCCTGCTGGCTCAGATGGCGGTCAGCTGTGTGAGATCTCTGGCCTTCGCCGTAACTGTGCCACCTCGAATTTTCTAGATGCCGCCTCCTGTCCGAAGCACAGTCGTGTCTGCTGTGCCTGTCATGCCGCGGCCCCCGATGGCTTCGGTGGTCCGCCTGCCTCCTGGCTCCGTGATCGCTCCCATGCCACCCATCATCCATGCTCCTCGTATCAACGTGGTGCCCATGCCACCCTCCGCTCCACCCATCATGGCACCACGTCCACCTCCCATGATTGTGCCAACAGGTCAGTGCCTTCTGCATCACCCGCCTCTGTGGGGCAGATCTCAGGTCCCCCCAAGAGCTTGGGACAGTCAGAATTGTCTGACCATCAGAACTGCCTCTGTTCCTGGTCCTCAGTTCTTCCAGGAAAGGCTGAATGACCACTTGTCAAGGGTGGCAAGGCTATGCTCTGCTATGGGGGGGTGGCTGCACTGGACAGGCTGTGGGGAGAAGCAGACGTTCACTTCTCCATGTCCTCCTGTGCCTTGCGTCTGAGGGCACCCAGTTCGTACACACACATCAGGATCACGAGCTTTGAGCTGGAAGGGACCTTTTCCACACGGCTCACTTTACAGATGACAAAATCCATATGTCTGGCTGCCGGCCTTTGGCATCTGTGGGCCCCGTGGGCAGGGTCATCAGTTCTGGAAAAGGCAGGAGCAATGGTCCTGTGGTCAGCGGATTGACCATCTTATGGCTCCACTCGCCATCCCTGGGACTCCTCAACCACGAGTCCCTTCCCAGGCCACCCCCTCCTGTCATCTTCCCCTGGAAAACAGAAGCTTCTCTGAGGGCAGGAACTATCTTTGCTTTTGTCTCATATCCCTAGGACTTAGCCAGGCGCCTTGATGTTTGTGGTCAGGGCCCAAGAAAAGCTGCCTCCTCCTCCCTCCGTCCCCCTCAGGGATTGCCCCTTCTGGGTCGCTGCCTCCCTGACCATCCTGTCAGTAACACTGGCCTGGCAGCCCCCTCCTCAGAGAGCAGCTGTCGCTCAGCCAGGTTGGCGGTAGAAGGGCGCCATCCTAGCAGGCCCCCCTTGGCTCCCAGATCCTACCAGGACACGGCGCTTAGCAGCTGTGCCAGTTAAAGGCTTGGAAAAGGAGTGTGACATCTTTCTGCTCTGTCTCAGTCAGTCACTAGTCATTTATTAATAGCACGTACTAGGTGCCAGGCACTGAGCTCAGTGCTGGGAACACAGCTATGAAGAAGAAAGCCGATTCCTGCCGTCTGGGAGCTTACAGTCTGCAAAAGGAAGCCCAGGGCGGGGGCGGGGGGGAGCTGATGGAGAAGCCCAGAGGAGTGGAGCGGGATAGAAAGTGACGTGAAGGCTCGCCTGGGTGCCTTCTCATCGTCCTGACCACTAAGACCCATTGGGCCCATGCCGGGATTCATTCGCTTCTGTACTGGCTTATACGTGTCTGTTTTATTTATATTTATTTCATTTTATCTGTATAAGCCAAATATAGTAGAGACTCAGTTGTTGCTATTGCCTCTAGAAAAGCCTTGTTAAAAAAGCACGTGTGGCCCGGTACCCCATGGTTTTCCTCTCTTAGCGCAGCGTGGCGTGTTCCCTTGAAAAGCCAGGGGGATGGAGGGGGAGGGAAGGTCCAGGTGCCCGGCTTGCAGGCACGCATCTTTTCTTCACTCTGGCTGCTGGAGTCCCGGGCAGGCCCCCAGGAGCGCCACTCCCGGGTGTGGGGAAGCCTCTGCTTTCCCCACAGATAAGGCTGAGGCCTGTGATCGCCCCTCCCGGGAAGCTCCTGGCTAAGCGTGTCTTTGTGCCCCCAGCATTCGTGCCGGCCCCCCCAGTGGCGCCGGTCCCAGCACCGGCCCCCATGCCGCCGCCCGTGGAGGATGAGCCCGCGCCCAAGAAGCTGAAGACGGAGGACAGCCTCATGCCCGAGGAGGAGTTTCTCCGGAGAAACAAGGCATGTAGCGCATCCCAGACGGCTCCCAGCAGCTTGTGGAGAGCGCTTATTGTCCTGGAGAAGGAGGCGACCGGGCTGCCCCGGTGCCCGCCTCTCCTGCTGGAGTCCCTCGAGAAGCTCCGTGCGGCCCCCTCTCAGAGGGCTCCTGGGGCTCTGCACCAGATGCAGACAGCAGACAGTCAGCGGGGGGCAGCGGGCAGGCTTTCCCAGGCGAGGGAATAGCTCGAGAGCCAGCAGCAGTGTAGGGAGAGCCTGGCTCTGATTTTCTTGGGTCTTACTGGCAGAGGGGCAGAAGGCAGACTGACTGACCTGGTGGGTTCAGAGGGCACGCAGGCCTTCTCTGGATGTTCAAGCATTAGCGAGTCAGGTGAGGTGGAAGGGGGAAGGGATCCAGGAGCCGAAGCAGGCACTCCTCTTAGTTTTCGATCCCCGGAAGCCTCCAGGCTCAGGCCCCAGGCACCTGCTGTCCCAAGAGGCCTCCATGGAAGTGTGGGGGCTGGGGGAGGTGTCAGCTGCCTGTGTGTGGGGGGAGGGGTACAGCAGCCCCATTTCACAGAAGACAAACCTAAAGACCACAGCAAGGACAGGACTGACACCCCCCCTCCCCCCCAGGGTGGTCCCAAAGTCAGCTGAGATAATGGATGTACATTGAGTACCTGCAAACCTCCCTGAGCTGTAGACATGGGAGCTGTTGTCAAAACAGTATGGCTTCTTTACACCAAGGAGAAATAATGTTGGGGTGGCTAGGTGGCTCAGTGGATAGAGCACCGGGCCTGGAGTCAGGAGGACCTGAGTTCAAATCTGGCCTCAGACTGGACACTTGACACTTACTAGCTGTGTGAGCCTGGGAAGTCACTTAAACACCAATTGTCTCACCAAAAAAAAAAAGGAAAGAAGTAATGTCGAGTGGAAGTCAGTCCTCCCCTTCGCCCTTTCTCCTTTGCCAGTTGAATCAATTAGCCCCCAACAGGGCAGAAGGTCACATTCAAAAACAGGTTTGAGGTTTCCTCATCCTTTGTTTACTCATCATTTGTTGGTTACAGGGTCCAGTCACCATCAAGGTTCAGGTCCCTAACATGCAGGACAAGACTGAATGGAAGCTGAATGGGCAGGTGCTGGTCTTCACCCTCCCGCTGCCAGACCAGGTATGTGCCAGTGGGGCCCTGCAGTCAGGAAGGGGTGGGACCCTGCAGGGCCCTGCAGAGAGGCTCACCTCTGCTCCATCTTTGTCTTTCAGGTCTCTGTCATCAAAGTCAAGATCCACGAGGCCACTGGCATGCCCGCCGGCAAGCAGAAGCTGCAGTACGAGGTGAGCCGCGGCTTCCGCCCTCTCCCCCTGTGCCCGCGTTGTTGCTTCTCTGATTGGGGGATCCTGGGAGGGGCCCGGAGAACGCAGATTCCCAAAGCGTCATGTGCTTCCCTGAGTGCGTGGGGCAGGCTGAGCCACGTGGAGCCTCCCTGTGGGGAATCTGGGTTGTTGGTGAAGTGGGGAGGGGGTCAGAACCAGGCACACCCCCGCCAGCCTGCTTCCCCCGTCCTCACATGGCACCATGTGTCTTTCAGGGCATCTTCATCAAAGATTCCAACTCCCTGGCATACTACAACATGGCCAACGGCGCCGTCATCCACCTGGCGCTCAAGGAGAGAGGCGGGAGGAAGAAATAGAGCTGCCCAGAGGGGGATGTTGGGGCCGAGTGGATCTTGTTTCCCAGACCGGTTAGAAAAGAAGACTTGTTCACTCTTTGGAGTGTCCGGGCTGCTCCTACCCAGCAGCTCTGGCCAGTGCGCCTGTGGACTGTGCCTCCGCCTGTCCTCTTGGGTAGAGCAGACGTCACCCCATTGCCCCTGAGGCCCCGAGCCCCTCCTCTGGCCCCCAGGCAGCCCGGCGGGGGTGCAGGAGGAAGTAGTGCATTGCCGTTGCAGTCTCCTCTTGTGAAGGTTATATGTTACTTCATTGTAATTAAACTCTTGCTTCAGTCAAACCTTTTCTGTCTTGGATGCTTTGATTCATCGATAATGGTGTTCTGGTTTTGGAAATAAGGCAGAGTTAGGCGATTTGGGTTGTTCTTTTCAGGTGGGGTTATTGGTGACCTTGTGTAAGGATCACTCCTCATTTCACCATGTGACATTCAACTGACCAGAATCCCATGAATCCCCGATTCAGCCTACGTACTCGCCAGACTAAAGTCCAGACTTGGGGCCAGAACACCTGGGGTTGAAATCCTGGACCTTCCACTTAGGGCTCGGGGGCACTTGGGCCTCCGTTTTCTCCTCAGCAAAGGGAAGAGGCTGGACTGGCTGGCTTCTAACATGTGTTTGCTCTATAAAGTCCCTGGGTAAATGGCCGCTGTGCTCGCACCTGAGGCCTTGGCCTTCACCGCTCAGGTTCTGTTGGCCTAGGTGAGGGCCCCGGTCTCCTCCGGCTCCGACCCTTCTTCCATTCTTGTCGTTCCCCAAACTGACTGCATCCGGGAGTGTGGACCTGCGGGGCTGGCTTGGAGTTCCCGGCTCACAGAGGGGACCAGAGGACATAGTCAGTACACCCCCCACCATTTTGCCACCAAGGAAATGGGCCTGTCGGGGTTCAAGGGATTTGTCCAAGGTTACACAGCCGTGAAGATACAGAGTCTGCATTCAAACGTAGCACTGCCTCCCTGCCATTAAACCATCTACCTCCTGGGGATGTCCCCAGGCTCAGCTGAGGTACTGTTGGCAGAGGGCTGAGATGATGGAAGCTGTTCTCTGTTGTGCGGCTGCCTCCTCGGGCAGGCCTGGCTGAGGCCCATCCTTAGCCTGCTGCAGAGGAAATGCTCTTTCCTCTCTATTCATTGTTTTTGGTTATGACCTTCAGAAACTATCCCCACAAAAAAGACTTAACTGTGCTGCTGCCTGGGTCTAAGCTGGAATAACCTTCCCTCTTCGGCAAGCAGCATGACCTGCTTTCTGGCTGTGTGTTGTTCACTCCTTAGAATTTCCCTGATGCAGTTAGTATCTGGTCAACAGGTGCCCAGGACCTAACTGCTAGCAAACATAGGCATCTGAATTAAGCAGTGGTGTAAACGGGGTGGTATAAGCAGGATCCTCCGTATCCTGGAGGTGAGAGGGAGCCCACAGTCCACTAAAAGGTGGGGTGCTGTGTGCCAGACAAGTAAATAACCTGCAGGGAAGAATGCGGGCAGTGTGCTTGGACAATTAAGGAGAGAGGACTCTTGGAGGGGAGGTTGGCTTTTTAACAGGCACAGAAGTGGAGGGAGGGCATCCTAGCCTTGAGAAGCCAGTTACCCAGAGAGCCTGGGGACATCTGGATGGGGACGAGGGAGACGCGCCATTAGGCCGGGAAGGAGCTTGGAACCAGGCCGTAGAGGCCGTGGGATGCCGACTAAAGAGTTTATTTGGGCACGCCTATGTGGGCAGCGGATGGCCACCCAAGGTTCTTCAGAGGCGTGCTCCCAGACCCACATACAGGAAAGAAATCCCGTTGGCAGCTTTAGAGAAGACAGCTTGGAGAGGCCAGGGCCGAAGGGCTAATCTCTTTGCATCCAAGGTTAAGTGTGGCCACTGAGAGTCCTCTGTTGTCTGGGGCACAGGATTGTCTTAGAGGGGCACCCTGCTAGACACGGCTCACTTGTCCTGATGTCTGGAACGCCTCTCAGACAAGTATAGGGAGCTGACCTTCTTCTCCAGGACACTTAAAAACAACCCATAAGATAAGCTTTCTGGCACATCATCGCTTCTCCTGAGTTAGAAAATGGCAGCAGTCCCTTCTTCTCCTCAGGAACATTCCCAGAGAGTGTTCAGGTGGATTATCATCCAGGGAGCTGATCATTGTCTCTACTATCCAAGGCCCTGCTGGGTTTGATAAAGTATTGGGTGGGTCAGACAGGAATTCCATTAATCAATGATCATTTATGGAGGCCCAGGCCCCCCATCCAAAGACAAAGAACATGGCAAACTCCGATCTCAAGGACCTCATATTCTACAGGAGGACACAACAGGGATATAGATAGGTATGGGTAATCAATCATGTGTTAGGCACCTACTATGTGCCAAAGCTTGTGTTAGACAGCTACTATGTGCCAAAGCTTGTGTTAGGCACCTACTATGTGCCAAAGCTTGTGTTGGGCACATACTATGTGTCGAAGCTTGTGTTGGGCACCTACTATGTGTCGAAGCTTGTGTTGGGCACCTATGTGTCGAAGCTTGTGTTGGGCATCTATGTCAAAGCTTGTGTTGGGCACCTACTATGTGTCGAAGCTTGTGTTGGGCACCTACTATGTGCCGAGCTTGTGTTAGGTGCTGGCGATTAGATACAAAGGTTAAGACAATCCCTGCTCTCAAGTTGCTCACATATGTTAGGGGAGACAAAATATACATGTATAAGTATATTTAAAATAAATATGTACAGAAGTCAGTCAGAAAGCCTTTTTTAAGGAACGAGTGGCCCGCTGTGACTAAAGCATAGGACATAAGAAAGGGAGTGGTGGGAGTTATGTTTAGAAAGAGGTAAGAACCAGATTGGGTGAGGGGCCTTGAATGCCAAGAAAGGGAATTTGGGCTTTAGTAATAATACTAGTTGACATTCATATAGCAATTTCTCATTTTTAATGACCTCACACCCGTGACCTCAGCTGAGCCTGGGAGGCAGATACCAGAGATGCTGTGAACCCCATTTTAGTGATGGAGAGACTGAGGCTCCGAGTTAAATCGTTGATAGAGCTGAGATCAGAGGTGGGACTCCCTGTTCCAGTGGCCACACATTTCCTGCTCTGCCATGTTTCACGTCGGGCACCATTGAAAGGGTTTGGAGCTGGGCGATGTGATACAGAGTTGTTGATTGGGTTCCAGACTCAGAGGCTGGAAGCCTTGGGTTCTAGCCCTCCTTCCTTCCTGGCTATGGGAACCTGGGCACGGCTCTTAGGGCGTAATGCCTGGTAAGTGTTTTGCCAGCCTCCAAGAGCTATGTCAGCATGGGCTGTGATTGTTCCTGAGGGTGAGCTTTAAGCCAGTCCCCTCATCTGGCAGCAGGGGATAAGATGGATGGGGTGGAGGAGAGGCCAGGGGACTGGACCAGACCTCTGGCAGTGGGGCAGATTCAGGGGTCCTGGGTTCAAATCCCATCTTTGTGACTTCCTGTATGATCCCCTCAGTGGGCCTGGATTTCCTTATCTGTAAAATGAAGAGTCTGGATGCCTTCTGAACCCTATTTAGTCCTAGTGCAGCAAAATAAGCTGGTAACTCTGCCCCTTCCAGCCTCAGCTTTTCCATCTGTCAAAAAGAGAATGATGTACCCTGTGAAGCTGTGAAGATAGGCTCAGAGACAAAGCTCTGTGAATGCTCCTGAGCCTTGGCGGCAGAGCCGGCCTTTCCTGAAGCTGAGCAACTTGGGGGAGGGGGGAGAAAAGTGGGGGACAGTGGGGGGCAGGGGGATGGGAGAGAAAACGCCAGCACCAAGGCTGCCTCCACAAGACTAACCGGTCACAAGGGAAGGCCCACACTGTGGGTGAGAGCCGTGACCAATGCACTCATTGCCCAGGAGGTAAAAGGCCAAGAATGTCGTCAGATGGAATGTGTGTGAATGGCCCCTTTGAGAGGCAAGATCCCTGGGGAGGGAACCGAATATGGGGCTGGGGTTTGGCAAACATGAGCTCACAGTGTGGCATCTGTGAGTTGCCTGCTGGCCTTGGAGAGGGCCAGGCACAGACTGGGGGAGGGGCAAGCCTGGGCCCATCACCATAGAACATTGTGCACCACAGCTGAGGTGGGGATTCTTAGAACAAGGGATGTCAGAGCTGGGAGGGGCCTTGGAACAGGGGATGTAAGGGCTGGGAAAGGCCTTAGAACAGGGGATGTCAGGGCTGGGAGGAGCTTTAGAACAGGGAATGTCAGAACTGGGAGGGGCCTTAGAACAGGGGGTGTAAGGGCTGGGAGGAGCTTTAGAACAGGGAATGTCAGAACTGGGAGGGGCCTTGGAACAGGGGATGTAAGGGCTGGGAGGGGCCTTGGAACAGGGGATGTCAGGGCTGGGAGGAGCTTTAGAACAGAGAATGTCAGAACTGGGAGGGGCCTTAGAACAGGGAATGTCAGGGTTGAGAGGGGCCTGAATCCAACTGAGTCTAATTTCCTCCTTTTTTGTTGTTATTCCTTTAGTTTCAGGCATACTCTCCATGATCCCATCTGGGGTTTTCTTGGCAGAGATACTGGAATGATTGGCTATTTCCTTCTCCAGCTCATTTGACAGATGAGGAAACTGAGGCAAACTGGGTTAAGTAACCTACCTAAGGTCACACAGCTAGTAAGTGTCTCAGGCCAGATTTGAACTCAGATCCTTCCTCTGATTCCTGAGCCCGTAACATCTGAATTGTTTGAATGTCTTGTCGGCCTGCCTGCTTGCCTGTCTGCTAGTTGGCCTCCGTCCCTGACCACGTGCAAGTGCGAGTACACATCCCACATGTGTACCACCCCATCTGCAGCTTGAGGCTGGAATCAGGCTAACGGAACGTCTCTCCATCCCTCCATCCCAGGCCCCAGGCCAGGCTCCAGCCCCACTCTCCATACATGCGCACAGAGCTATCCCTCGGACTGACTGGGGTGACAGCTGCTGTCAGCAGCTGGCCAGATTGTCCTACATGCCTCACTGGGGCAGTCTGCAGAATTGTCAGTCCCAGGCTTGGGGAGAGCTGGGGTGGGGCCCTGGGCCAGTTTGGGGTGAATCCAAAATGGATGTGATAAGGCTGGGGAACTGAATGCCTCGTTGAGAAGGAAAAAAGAGCTCCCAGAGGAACCAGGGGCCTGACTGCTGGCCCCCAGCCCAGGGATGGAGTGTCCCCAGACCCAAGAAAGGGGCTCCCACAGCATGACTCTTCCCCTCTCTGGGCCTCAGTTTCCCCATCTGAAAAACAAGAGGGTTAGCTTTTGGGTCAGGGCAGGTTTCCAAAGTTCCTTTGTACTCCAACAACCTCTGTTCTAAAGTATCTCCTGCTCCATCATCCAGCATTCTCTAATCTAAGGTTCCTCTTGATTCTGACATCCTAGAGTCTAAAGGTCTACTCCAGCCCCTATTCTCAGGCCCCTCCCAGCCCTGACATCCCCTGTCCTAAGGGCTGTTGAGTGATTTGGGGGTGGGGGGGAATAGTGTCTTTGTAGAACCTGTGGGCATTCTGTATCTCTTATCTAAAGAAGCCCTGCAGGGCCATTAGGGGGCACCCCTGCCTGCCCAGTTTGTGCCAGATGGGTAACGTCATGCTGCCCCAACTGGCTGCTGCAGGGGGGTGGGTGGCCTCAGGCCTCTGATGACTATGAGCACTATTTTCCTGGAGTCACACCTTCTCCTCCCCCCAGAATCCTGGTAGTTTATACTTGTCTTGTGCTAAGTAGTTTACAAAGCACTTGTCCTATTTACTTCATTTACCACAAGCCCTTTAGTCAGGACAGCCCTTACTATGCCTATTTTCCAGTTGGGAATAAGGAGTCAGGGTAGATCTTATTATTCCCATTTTCCAGATGGGGAAGCAAGTTCAAATGAATGAACCTATTTATTCATTCACTTACTCATTCACTAAGTGCTGGCTGGTACTGGAAAATAGACCTCTGGGCCCAGCAAGGGCCCCTTTCTCCACCCAGCGGTTTCCAGCAACTTGCTCAAGGTCATCCTGCCAGCTCATGGCAGAGCTCAGCTTTCTGAGCCCACAGCCCAGAGCCCAGGCCCCTTGCCCTCCACCCACGTTTGAATTCTGAGATGGCAGGCCAGAGCCTTGCTGGAGCCAGGGAGTTTTTTCAGGCCACGCTGAAACCTTCAAGAATGCTGGAGCTGCGATCTGGGAAACAGCTGAGAAGCTGGGGTAACCCAAGAGCTTTGGGCTCCTGGCCCCCTGAACAAGCTCAGGGACGCCGAGACTTTTGGGAGGACCTTAGACATCTCCTCACTGAACCCCCTCATTTCCCCAGTGAGGCCCAGAAAGGGAGAGCTGCCCGTGGGTCACTCAAGCCAGAAGGGAGAGTCTTGACTTCCAGACCAGGGATTTTCCCATCGGCCCCCAGGCCTGGGTCCCCTGACCATGGGGGGCTCCAGCCTGCCAGTCGCAGAGCCCACTGGAAGGCCTGTCATGAAGTCAGGAGCTTGGGATTTTGGTGTCCCTTTCCTCACTGATAAAGGGGGGTCTTAGGAGTACAAGGCAAGGCCTTTCTCTTTTCTGGGTCTCCTGGTCTTCATCTGCAAAGGAGATGGCATTTCGAAAGTCCCTTCCCACTAAAGAAGGTAAAGGAAGGCTACCCTTGGACTACAGCCAGATTTCATCTGTATCATGTATTTCTTGCCTTTTCAATGAGTGGAAAAGGAAGAGAATTTTGAACTGAAAATAAAAATAATTATGGGAGATAGGTGAAGCAAGTGATTAGGTCGTAGGTGTGAAGTTGTCAGTCAACAAGCATTTATTAAGTGCCTACTGTGTGCCAGGCCCTGTGCTAAGCCTGGGGATACACAGAAAGGCAGAAAAGGTCCCTGGTGTGAAATACAGGGGAAGGCCATGTGCAAATAACCAGGGATGTACGAGATCTGGGGTAGGGCAGGGCAGAGGGACAGGACAGGAAAGGCCTGCCAAAGGCGGAATTTGAGCTGAGTCTTCAAGGAAATCAAGAATTTCTAAGGGGTCTAGGAGAGGAGGGAGAGCATGGCAAGCCCCAGAAACAGGGCAAAGGCGCAGAGGTGGGAAAGGTAGTGTGGGTGGGGAATAACCAGGAGCCCAGCAGACTGAATAGTAGAGAACACTGAAGGGAGTAAGGTGTGAGAAGGATGAATAGGGAGGAAGGGGCCAGGTTGTGAAGGGCTCTCAATAACAAATAGCAGTATTTGATTCTTCTGGGAATAGGGAGCCACTGGAGATTATAGAGCAGGGGAGTACCACCCAGACATATGCTTCAGGAAAATCACTCTGGAGGCTGAGTAGGGGATGTATCGGAGCAGGGAGACAGGCGAGGCAAGAAGATTAATTAGCAGGCTCTTTTAATAGTCTGGGAGGGACTAATGAGGCCAAAGACTAGGCTGGTTGCTGGGTGAGTGGAGAGAAGGAAACATGTTCTCTCCCTACGAGGGGTATCTCGAACAAAGGCCAAGGTGTGGCTGGAGATTGGCTTTGTGGGGAACAGCTGGGGGTCTCACAGAGGGGTCAAGCCTGAGCGACTCGGGGGAGAAAGAGAATGAGTTCTGTGTGGGCGGTTTGAGGTGTCCAGGAGATATCTCGTGCCAGCTCTCTAGGAGAGAGAGGTAAGGGCTAGACTTGTGGGTCTCTGGAGATCCAGTCAGAGACAGTTAGGTGGAAGTGAGAGAGGGAGGGAGGGAGAGGCAGAGACAGAGACAGAGAGACAGACATAGAGAGAGGGAGAGACAGACAGAGAGACAGAGAGAGAGGGAGGGAGAGAGAGACATAGGGAGAGAAACAGAGACAGAGAGAGACAGACAGATGGACAGAGGGAGGGAGAGAGACAGATATAGGGAGAAGGAGAGACAGACAGAAGGAGAGAGAGATAGAGAAACAGAGGGACAGAGAGAGAGAGAGAGAGAGAGAGAGAGAGAGAGAGAGAGCCAGCCAGCTGGGTCAGGAAAGCCAAGGGAGGAGGGAGTATCTAGGTGGAGACACTGATTCTATGCTTTCCCCACAATAGTCAGCAGGGAGGTAGGCAGTGCAAGTTGGATCCCCTTTGTACAGATGGGGAAACTGAGGCCCAGAGAGGCGAGGTGCCTGAAGGCACACAGGCAGCAGGTTCCCTGGCTCCCAGCTCCAGCAGAATTCCTTCCAGAGGCATGAGGAAGATGCCCTACTTGGGGCTAAAACAGATCCTCTCCTCTCCCCCCCCAACCCCCCATCATAAGACCCTGGGATCCTGGGCTAAGAGCCAGAGAAGGCCTCTGAAGACACCTGGGACACACACACACACACACACACACACACATCTGTGTCCAGATAGACTGAGAAGGGAAGTCTCCCTTCTGTGCCACCAGGAAGAGGCAGGGATCCCTGGTGGCTCTAAGGTCTAACAGACATTGCTGGAGGGATTGCGTTCCCTCCCCGGCCACCGAAACAGGAGCCGGGCACTGGGGTTGCGGGCACGTGAACAGCCCCCTCAATTTTAAGGGGGAGATGCCCGTCACACGTAACCACAAAGTAAGTGCCAGGGAACTGCGGACGGGAGGAGGCCCCAGCAGCAGGCGGAAAGAGGAAAAGGCCTAATGCGGGAAGCGACCTAGCTGCGGTTGGAAAGAAGCAAAGGACTCTAAATGAAGGGCACTGCGAACACTGGGTACAGCCTGGGCAAAGGTGTGGAGGTGGGAGATGAACGTCCCCGTCCAAGCAAGGGAAGGAGAGTACTTAATGGAGAACACGGCTGGGCAGCTGGGTTGGAGCCCAGCTGGGAAGGGCTCTAACCGCCTCATCCCACACAAGAGACGGCGTTCGACCTTAGAGGTAACACAGAGCCCCCGCAGCTTCTGGCTCTGCGCTCTCTGGGCGGGGAGGGGGCGGGCCGGGCAGAGCCCGGAAGTTGGGGCGAGGAGGCGGGAAGGGCCTCGGCTCCGTCCAGGTGAGTCTCCGTGATTGACAACTCAGTGGGCGGACCCTGGAATCCCGTGTCCGGGAGGGCTAGGACTTGGCGCCCGCCTGGCCGCCAGTGCGGGGGAGGGAGGGAGAAGAGGAGGGGAGAGCGGCGAGGGGCGGGGCTTTTTCGGCATCCCCGGCTCTGATTGGTTCAGACCGGGGTCGCCCGCGGGGGCGCGGCTCTGGGTCCGCCCGGAGGCGCGGCGGGCCAATGGACGCGCTCCGGGGGCGGGGCCTCGGCTACGGCTGCGGTGGCGGCGGCGGCGGCCCCGGCGGCGGCGGCCGAGGAGACAGCGGAGGCGGCGGGCGGGGCCGGGCCGGGCCAGGCGGGCGATGGCGAAGAGCCGCGGGGAGAACGGGCCTCGCTCGCCGGGACCAGGCGGGAGCCTGTCGGGGACCCGGGAGAGCCTGGTCCCGGGCCCGGACGCGGCCTCGGCCACCGACGAGCTCAGCTCTCTGGGCTCCGACTCGGAGGCCAACGGCTTCGCGGAGCGCCGCACCGACAAGTTCGGCTTCCTCGTGGGCGCGCAGGGCGACCCCGGCGCGTGAGTACCGGGACCCCCCCGCGCTGTGACCCCCCCCGACTGCTGG
>NW_020941065.1:18511295-18579720 GCF_900497805.2 Vombatus ursinus | reverse complement strand
CAGAACCTCATTCCCTATACACACAGACACACAGATACATATACACACCCAGAACCTCATTCTCTATACACACACACACACACACACCCAGAACCTCATTCCCTAGACACACAGACACATACACACACCCAGAACCTCATTCTCTATACACACTCCTCACAGATACACACACAACACATATACCCACTCATCGCCTGACCTCTTGCCCAGTCTCCAGCCCCTACAAGGCAAAGCCAACCTCCCAGGCTCACATGCAGATGTTGGATAGAGATAACCCTCTCCCCCCAGCTCTCCCCTCACATACCAGCTAAGAGACAGACACGTGTACCCTCCTGGACCAGCCCATCCAGTGTTATCTGCCCCACACGTGATGATGTGGTGGGCACGCCCTGTCTGTGCCTCTCCTTCCCCGTTCCCTCATCTGCTCCAGACCTCCCAGGAAGCCCCAGGCAGGCGGGCCAGCTGGCACTACCTCTGCAGCAGCAGACACATTCTCCCATGTGGGAGCCAAACACCCTTTGCCCTCCAGGGACGTGCCCCTTTGTGCCTGCCCCTCGCTCCTTCCCCAGCCCCTGCCACCCCCAACGAGAAGCTGTTAGTTCCTTAGGCCATTTTGGGCAGGCCGGCGATGGGGGCTACTTTGGGGTCCTGCCTTTATCTCCCCAAGTCTCTCCTCTCTTAGAGAAGATGCTCACCTGCCCCAGAAGGCCCCTCTTTCCTTCGAGTTTATCTCATTCTTTGGAAGGAAGATCTGCCTCTCGCCTTCCTCACACATGGGATGCTTCTGGTGACAGGAAGTCCCCCTCCCCCTCCAACCTCCCCCGCTGGCCCCAGGCCAGGGTAACCCCTCATCTATGGACTGATAGGCCAGCTGAGCTTTCTCCCCACTTCCTCCTCGTGCCATGTTTTTGTTGATACAGTGACACCCTGACACCCCCGTGGTTTGTCATGCCTCACGGAGGCCTGAAGCTAGCAAAGAATGAGGACGTAGACTGAAGCACGGCTGGAGTGGTTGGAGAAGCTAGATGGGGAGCGATTGGCTGTTGGGGAGAACCCAGGTTCTTCTGCTTTTTCCAGGAGATGAGAGCTGCAGATAAACCTCTTGGGGGGAAGGGGTGTGTGAAATAGGCACACGGTAGAGCTGAGGAACTTTGACCCTTTGAGAGGTTAGAAAAGGGAGCGATTATTTCTGGTATTTATAGCCAGAGACACCTCCCTTTGGCTGGAGGGCTGGAGGGCTGGAGGCCTAGCCCGGCCAGCTTGGCCCTTGGCTGTGTCCCCCCCCCCACCCCTTCCCTGCTCTGAGAGTCCCAGGAGAGACAGCAGGAGGCCAGAGGAAAGGGGACTCTGCCCCTGGGCCCCAGGGAGTGCGCCATAGCTGAACCGGCTTCGGGCCTGCGTCCCAGCTTTTCTGTCCATCGTCTTTCCATGCTGTGGCTCCTTTGGCCTTGACCTGACTTGAGGCCTCCTTGTTAGAAGGGCCCTTCATCTTACCTTTTCACCTCCCCAGCAGGCTTTCTGGACCCGTCCTGGTAATCTGGGTGTTGTCTACTTTGCTTTTGTTGTGGAAAACACCCCCAGGAGAGTCCTTCCTGGTGACCAGAGGGACGTTTCAGTGCGGCTGACCTCCTGTGGCCCTCGTCGTGCCCTGGAGGAGTAAGATGTCAGCAGAGAAGCTGTCTGGGAGGCAGGCTAAAGATCCACTGAGGCCCTGCTGGGCCAAAGTTCCTTGGGGGTGGGCTCTCCAAAGCTGGAGAGAGGTAGCCCCAGAAGGGCCGGTAGTGTTCCCAGCTCTGACCTCCATCTGAACAGTGTCACAGCATTCACAGGTGGGAAGACATTAACTAGGTCACCTAGGCAGGCTCCCACGTGACAGGAGGAACTGAGATTTGCCCAGACTTCTCAGGGAAAAGCCTCTTAGCTAGAGATGGCTGTGCTCAGTTGCTAATGAGGGGAAGCTCTCTCACACGCACCTACTGTGTGCTGGCCATGTTACAAATATTGTCTCTGATCCTCACAACAGCCCTTTGAGGGAGGCTCTGTTTTTATTCCCATTTTATCGACGAGGAAACTGAGGCAGGACGAGGTTAAGTGACTTACCTGCCCAGGGTCACACAGATAGCAGTATCTCAGGCTAGATTCCAATACAGGTTGTCCCTCCTCCAGGCATGGCGCTCCCTCCACTGCACCACCTCACTGTGAATGTTTGAGAACTAACAAACATTTCTAAGAGTCTGGAAGGGAGCGAAGGACTCTTGCAGCCCGATGACCTTGTTTTACAGATGAGGACACTGAGGCCCAGAACAGGGCCAGACCAGAGCTGTGGGCAGTGAGGCCCCAGGAGTTCAGAGTGGCAGAGGCATGGTCATGTTGGCAGTGGACAGGGCTCCCTGGTTAGAGGGATGACCCCGTGGCCTTAGGGAGTGGTGGGGAGAGTGGGTTAGCTGAAGCTGGAGAGGAGTGAGTGGTGGGCAGCGAGGAAGGAGGAGCCAGGTGGGGAAGGCCCTCCCAGGATGAGACGGCCTCTACTCTCCATAGCATTTTGAGGTTTACAAAGCGCTTCTTTCCTCCCAACCCTATGAGCTGGGGGTACAGATGTTATTCCCATTTTATAGGTGAGGAAGTGAGGCTTTCAGTGGAAAGGGCTCGGGCCGGAGCCCAGGATGCCACCTTCAGGCTCTCCAAGCACTGCCTCCATGCTGCGCAGGGGGAAATGTCCTCCCTCTGAGCTGTCCAGAAGGACCAGTGAGCATAGCGATCGGCCAGAGGGGGGAAGGGCCAGGCCAGCTGGGCTGACGCATGGCCGGGATCACGGATGTGGGCCTGGAAGAGGTGCCCAGCTTCCCTGGCCTCTCCTTTCTCCGTTACCTCCAGGCCTCATTTCCTCCCCTGCATCAGATTGCTGGGCTCTCCCTCATTCCCCTGGGTGCCTGCTTCCTGCAAGGGCAACTGGGGCTTCTGGGACCCAGGGAACATCTGGAGCAGCTGTGGATGCCAGAGGTTATTTCTGTATTGTTGGCCCGTGTTTCCTCCCCACCCCCTCAGGGGTGGCCCAGTCAGTGTCCTGCAGACTTCCTAGGAAGGCTGTGCTGATTGAGGGGGAAAAGGAGGGTCTCTGAAGAGCAGGCTAAAGCACCTTCCTCTTCTGGCCCCCCCCGTACCGTCATGCCCACGAGATGGGCTCAGGTCTCGGCTGCACGGCTGGAATGAGACAGCCGCAGATGATGAGGGAGGCTGCTGGGCCTCCCCTTTCCCTTCCCTCTGCTCTGCTCCCCTCTCCAGCCTTAGAAGAAAAGCGGGTTTGGCGGCCATGTGGGTGTTAGCTGGCTCCTTTTGCTGCAGCAGGCTGGAAGAGCCGGTCCCAAGCTGTGTCTCTTTCAGGGCCCGCTTGGTAGGAAAGGGGGCTGGCTTGCCAGCTGTTGCACTCATAGGCTGCCTTGGCTGGCCAGTCCTGAGCTGTGGGAATGAGATAAGGCCGGCCAGACCTGTTTGGGGTTTTGTCTTCCCAGAGTTGGATACCAGGCCTCCATCCAGACAGTCAGTGGCACCTGGCTCAAGGCCAGGATCCCAAGTAGGGGAGAGAAGCTGCCCAGGGTAAGCCTCTTTGGGGGCCAGAGCCACTGGATAGGACAAAGCCTCCCCACAGCCTCCCTGAGGACCGGAAGAGCCCCCAAGAAGTCCTATGCGTTTAGCCATTCATCTCACGCCTGTTTACGGAGCATCTGTCCTATATGGAGTTCCGTGGTCTGGGTTATGGGACACACAGAGACAAATGAGAGGCCAGCCTCTTGCGCGCAGTCTAGTGAGGGAGATAAGACCTGTGGCCAAATAACCGATAAAATGGGGAGAAAGAGCTCTGTGTGGGAGAGGGGTCCAGTGTCATGGGGGGCGGGGTTCAGGGGAGTAAAAGATAGATAGCATTTGGCTGCAGGAGGATCAGAGCAGCCTCTTCTAGGATGTGAGATCTGAGCCTTGGAAAAGGGGTCAGATTTCAGCAGGTGGAGACGGAGGAGCTCGGGAAGGGGTGGCCCTTCCTCCCTCCCCCTATTATTGGTGCCTTCATTTACCCCCTCATTATATAACTTCATTTAGAAACGATGCCTTAAAAAAAATCCCTCATCTCCTCCTGCCAGCACTTGAACTGTGCCTTATAACAAGTAAAAACTAATGACTGATAACACAGTGTGCGCCGTTCTGCCCCTTGGGCCGCCCCCTCATTCTCTGACTGTCTAATGGAGATGGGTCGGTGCATTTCAGCGGACTTCAGGCCTTTGACGGCTGGGTCTGTTTCCATGATTCAGGAACATAGATTCTTTTGGCCCTCTGTTCGTTCCTCTACCTCACTTTACAAAAATCTTCCCAGAATTCCTCATTCACCATTCATGACTCAATAATATCCTGTCATGTTCCTTCACCCATTCCTCAATCTGTCCACTTGTTACCATAAGGAGTACCACGATATTTTACTGTCCATGTGTGGGATCTTTCTTGACATCATTGACTTTCTTGCCTTTTTTTGAGGGGGAGAGCTGTGAGTTGAAACCCCTCAGTCACATTGGGAGGATTGGCCAGGGAATCAGTTACTCAGCAAGCATTTAAGAGCCTACTTTGTGCCATGTTGGTCCTTGCTGATTGCTAAGGATACAAAGACAACACAGAAAAACATTCCCTCCCTCCATTTTCACTGAGGAGACAACCCGTCCGCATTTGGATCTATACAAGCTGCCGATGATGGAGATAAAAGGTCGTCTCAGAAGCAGGCCCTTCCAGTTGGGGGTGGGGACTGGGAAAGGCCTCCAAGACAAGGCCTGACTAAGGCTGGAAGAAAGTTCGAGAAACCATGAGGTGACAGTTGAGGAATAGCAATACAGGCCTAGGGGACAGATCGAGATGGAGGAAGGATTGCCATGTGGGAGAACTAGAAGGCCGGGTTGTCTGGAGCAGAGGGTAGAAGAAGAGGAGTATTGTGTGATGAGCCTGTCACTGGAGTCTGAGTAGGACGGAAACAAGGAAAATCACTTATTAATTACCTACTATTTGCCAGATCATGCTAAGTGCTTTGTAAATATTGTCCCATTTCATCCTCAGATGACCCGGGGAGGTGGATGAGATGAGTACCAGTCTAGCAGTTGTGTGGAGGAGAGGTTGGAGAGGGGAGAGGCTTGCAAAGGTGTGGCGACAGTCCATATGAGAAGTGGGCCTGAACTAGGATGGTTGACCATGGGAATAAATGGGAAGGGGACGATGGTCGAGGCAGAAATGTCCAGATGTGGCGAGTGATTGGAAGAGGTAGGTTGAGTAAGAGTGAGGAGGAGGAGGAAGAGGCTGTGGTTATAAACCTGGGAGACCAAAGAGATGATGGCACCTTGGCAGAAACTGGGGATGGGGAAAGAGAATGAATTCTAGAGTAGTAGACATGTTGAGTTTGAGGTGGCTGTTGGATACCCAGATTGAGGTGAATTAAAAAGCATTTATTAAGCACTTCCTGTATTGCCATCATTGGAGATACCCTCACTCAGGAAAGGGAGGTGGTCCCTGCATTCGAGGCTTCCGCATTCTAAGGTAGCACATATAGGTGGGCTGAACTGCAGGGCAGATGGAAAGGCCTCCAAGTCCTAAGGTTTCGGTGATAGGTTGGATGGCAGGGCCCGTTGATCCTTAGGTTACATCAGTGGGTCAGATGAAAGTACTGGGGGTCTGGAGGGCATAGAGGCAGTGGAGATGGTAAGTCCAGAAATGGTAAGACCTTATGACAAGTTGGAGGAAAGGTGGTGGTGATCCATCTCACTCGAAGGAATAGAGTTGGCGATTCCTATTTTATCCAAGCTGTGTGAGCAGTCAGCCCAGAAGTCTATGTGGCTTGGGTCCCAAGAAGAGGAGAAGGTGGAGTTGAAAGGGTGCCCCTATATTGGAAATGCCCAATAGGCCTTTGGCGCTGGAGAATTGGGAACCGGGGGAGAAGAATGGAGAGGAATGTAGCAGGAAGGCATGGAAACAAGAAGCAGAGCATAAGATGTGAGGAACAGCAAATAGGCCAGTATATGCCCTGTTGTCAAGTTTGTGGAAGGGAGAAAGTTCATATAAGACTGGAAAGTATTTTAAATGCCAAACAGGAGTCTCTCTTCGATCCTAGAGGTAATAAGGTGGCCAGAATCAGAATCAGAATTGCAGATTAGAACTGGAAAGGACCTTAGAGATCATCTGGTCCAACCTCCTCATTTTGCAGATCAGAAAACTGAGGCACCAAAAAGTGAAAAGATTTAAGGTCACATAAGTGGCAGAGCTGAGATTCTAAACTAGATCTCGTGCTGCCAAATTATATTACTCCATTGTACCAAACTGAAGCCAGGGGCTCACCAGGACCTAAGGTCCTCCTGTCCCAGGGTGCACAGGGGAGAGCCCCTCTCAGTCAAAGGAATTGGGAAAAGCTTATGTGAGACCTTGTTGCCTTCTCTATGTGCCTTGTCCTGAGGACAGGGAACCCTTTGATGTGAAAACCAAAAAAACTTCCAAACTCCAGGGATGACCTAAATCTAAAGAACCAAGATCAATGTTCTCTTTTTTTTTTTCTAATTATATATATATATATATTTTTTTTCCAATCAGAAATATTGATTCTCCCCCCCCCCCCCGGCCCTCTTCCCTAATTGAAAATGAAAGTAAAACAAAACCCCTATTACAAACATGTGTAGTCAAGTGGAACAAATTTCTGCATTGACCATATCCTCAAACTAAAAATATACATCTGTCTCATTCTGCCCTGTGAACACTTCACTTCCCTGTCAGGAGGTGGGTAGCATGTATCATCTTTAGTCCTTTGGAATCGACTTTGGTCACATACTGATCAGAGGCCCTAATTCCTTCACAGTTGTTTGTCTTTACCACATTGTTGTCATTGTATAAATTGTCATTGTATAAATCCTGGTTCTGCATCAGTTCATACGAGTCTTCCCAGGTTTTTCTGAAATCGTCTTTATCATGTGTTATAACACAGTGGTATCCTTTCACATTTATATATCTTAACTTGTTCAGGCATAACCCCAGGAGATAGATATCCCTTTAAATTCCCATTTGCCAACTCAAAAAAAGATATAGATATTTTTGTACATCCTTAGTTAGAATTTGTTTTGTTTACTATTAATCCCTTCCTTAATCTACCCCTCCCTCTAATTCCTCCTTTTGTCTTTTGCCTTTTCTTCTTATTTCTCTATAGAGTGAAATGTACTATGTATGTGTGTGTGTGTGTGTGTGTGTGTGTGTGTGTGTGTGTGTATTCTTCCCTCCTCTGATCAGTTCAGATGAGAATGAGTAAGATTCAAGTGTCAGTTGCTCCCAGCCTTTCCTCTTTGTTTGTGTAAGTGTCTACTTGATCACCTTGATTGTGTGAGATGATTTTCCTTAATTTTCCTTTGCTTTCCCCTCTGGTGTATTCCTTTTCTTCTCTTTTTCCATTCTTCTCAAGATTATTAAGATATAAGAGAACCACCCCTAGGCTTTGTCTTATTAGACTCCCTGTATGAGCCCTGATGATGATAAGGTTCAGAGGAGACACGTGTATCCTCTCATATTTGAATGTAAGCATTAATCCTTGTTTAGTCCTCCATGCTTATTTGTGTTTACCTTTTTATATTTCTTATAACTCCTGTGTTTGAACATCCGAATTTCTACACAGCGCTAGTCTTTTCGCTAGGAATGTTTGGAATTCCTATGTTTTGTTAAAGATTCATTTCCCCTCTGTGGGAATATACTTAATTTTTCTGGGTAAGTTATTCTTCATTGTAAGCCCATATACTTTGCTTTCTGGAATATTGTATTCTAAGCTCTCCATTCCTTTATTGTTGTGGCTGCAAAATCTTGTGTGATTTTGATTGTAGCTCCTCAGTACTTGAATTCTTTCTTTTGGGAGGTTTGCGGTGTTTTATCTTTGACCTGGAATCTCTGGATTTTGGCTGTAACATTCCCAGGAATTTTCACTTGGGTGTTTTTTCAGGAGGTAACGGACAGATTCTTCCTATTTCCACTTTGCTCTCTGGTTCTGAGAGATCTGGACAGTTCTCTTTTAAGATTTCTTGAAATGTGATGTCTAGGATCTTGTTTTGGTCATGGTGTTCATGGAGTCCAGTGACTCTTCACATTTCTTCTGCTTGATTTGTTTTCTAGGTTACTTGTTTTTGCTGTAAGATAACCTTAACATTTTCTTCAATTTTTTTCAGTCTTTGCTTTACTGTTTCTCCAATCTTATAGAGTCATTGGTTTCTATTCGGTGCATTCCAATTTTCAGGAGTTTGTTTCTTGGCCCATACTTTGTACCACTTGTGCCAAGCTGTTAATTCCCTTTCCAATTCTTTCTTCCATAACTCTCATTTCATATCCAATTTTTTCCTCAAGTGCTCTCATTTCATTTATAAAAACATTTCAAACTTTTTTTGAAAAACTCTTCATCTCTTTTAGGAATTGTAGCTGAATTTGTGTATTTTCCTTAGAAGTTTTGGAGTCATTGTTTTCTTCTGAGTTTGTGTCTTGAACGTTGCTGTTCACACAAGGCCTTTTTATAGTGGGGTGTTGTTTGTTTTTCCAGTATATTTCTTGACTTTGGGCTTGATATTAAGGTTAGGCTGTCTACACTGTTGAAGGGAGGAAGGTCTGGGAGCTGCTTTCTCGGGGCATGACATGTTGTGTGTTTCCAGGATCTCAGGACCAGCGCAGGCTGGGGCCCTGAAAGCCTTTGGTCTGGTCTGGGACAAAGTGGATTGCCACTCCACCTCCCCGCATTGGAACTCTGCATGTCCCTGACCCCGTCTGGGGTCTGCTGACTTTGGCCTATGCAGGCCAGCGGGGAAGTCCTGCTGACTGCGAGGGACTTTGCTCTGGCATTCTTGCCCTTGAGGGCGGGGAACCTGCAGGCTCGAGGCCACACGCGGCCCTCCAGATCCTCAAGTGCAGCCCTTTGACTGAATCCAGACTTCACAGAACAGATCCCCTTCATAAAAGGATTGGTTCTCTGAGCAAGAGCCTGATCTGCTCCCGCTGCTTCTCTCACAGTTCAGGGTCCCCTCAGTCCATCCTGGATCTGTGACCCAGAGCTGCCCTCTGGCTCCACTACCCTGGCTTGGGTCTGGGACTTCCTCTTGCCTTGCTACGCAGCCTCTCCCTCTCCTGGAATGCACCCTGGCTAGACCCTGGCCCCAGTGTCCACAGACTCTCAGCCAGACAACCTGGGCTATGACTTTCCTTGGACTTCCCCATCAAGATTCTGACCGACCAGGCTGTTTTCTTTGCTGTTTGGAGGAGTTTGGGGAGGGGTGGGGGAAGGAGCTCCTGGTGCTGCTTCTTGCCCTCCTCCCTCCTGACCCCGCCTCCTGAGAGCAACGTTCTTGTGGTTAGGGCTGAGTAAATCCAGAGGCCTGTGAGCAGGGTGGTGAAGGGCCTGCTCAGAAGCAGCGAGGAAGGAACTGGGCATGGTTGGCCTGGAGAACAGAAGGCTGGGGGAAGGGGTGGAGAGGACAGAGTGCTGGCTCTCACTACCTGAAGGGTTATTGTAGCAGAGAGGCAGAAGGAGGGGCTGGGAGCACCTGAGGTGTAGATTTGGGCTCACCTAACCGTGAGGGCTGACCCCAGAGAGAATAGGCTGCCTATGGAGACAGAAGAGTCCTCTCATGGGTGGTGTCCAGGGCAGGCGGGGGGACCCCATGTGGGACGCTGTAAATATGCTGTTCGTTCATGTTTTGGCCTAAAGGGCTTTGAAGGGCCTTTTCAGCTCTGAGCTTCTCAGATACAGCCATTCCCCAACATTCAGGTGACTTCAGTATTTGCATGATTTTATTAGTACCAGGACTGTGCAGTAGAGAAAAAAATGAGGCATGATGTACACAGCCAGTATCCTACTAGGTGCTTCACTGGTCTTGTCACCCTACCGCTATCAAGGAAAGAGCCCCCTGTGCATTCGCTGCATATTTTCGTGTTGCGGTTATGCCCCCAAAGCATACTCTCTAAGTCCTTTGGGCTGTGGGCTGAGGTGATGCGGAGACCTCCCCAGCCTCGACCTCTCCTGACTAAAGTCCCAGCAACATCTCCCTCGGTTTTCAGGTGACTGAGGTTTACAGTAGTCTAGTCTACAATGCAATGCCTTCACACTGCCGTCCGACACAGTAGAAAGTAATATTCAGATTAAAACACGTTTTAGTTTCAAGGATTTTATTTGCTGTACATACAGTATTTATGATACATGTGTTATAAAAAGTGAGTATTGTCTGAAATAATGTTTTTTTTTTATTGAGATGTTAACATGAAAGGTCACAGAATTCTAGGGAATTAACTAGCAAGAAAAAATGGTTTGCGCTTCACCAGCTTTATTTTGTGCACTCCCATTATATGGGCTATTTCATGGCTACTGTGTTAGAAAAAGTGCACATTAGAATTAGTTTTGTTATAAAGGTGCAGAAAAGAGTATTTTCAGCAATCTCTAGTGAAAAATTACCGTTTTTAGTGGTTGCGAGAACCGAACCCCTATTTCTCATAGGTTTGATACATAAGTATTCACGTTTTTTGCTTTTGTTTTCTATGAATGTTACCCCCATGAAAGTTGAGGCTTGACTGTATTTGCTGCAGCATTGTTCCAAGGCAGCCCAGAGACTGAGACTGCCCTTTGTTGTGATGAGATTGGATCTGCCATTGGAATCCTGCGCCTTTGCTTTTTTGCCTTTTCCTTACTTCCGAGGAGCTGCCCTTAAGGATGCTTCTTCAGGTTCCCTACTGGCCAGTGCCCACCCCATTGTTAGGACAAATGTGAGGGGGTAAGTTGAGGGTGAGTGGCTCCACCTCACTGCCCAGGCAGTTTTGATTCTGGAATCTGCGTACCAGGTGGGTTTGCTAAGGGATCCTGGCAGACTAATGCTGTGCATTAGTCATTTGAGCCTGGGACCCACCTTACCACCAGCACTATGCCATCACCTTCCTGGGCAGCAGGCAGCTGGGGGTGACCCTCAGCTGGGGAAAACACTGGTCTTTCAGTGGACTCTTGTTCCAGGCCCTGTTGCTGTCCTTGCTACTCTTGAGGGCCAAGCGGTCCTTTTTCTCTAAGGAGGGAGCCTTCCTGGCTCCAACTCCCAAGTGGATTCTACCCTCTGACGAGGTGCTTGACCAATGTCCGTTCCAGAGCTGGCTCAGTGTGCTGAAGTGTAGGTGGCCTCTGCTGTTTGCAGGTCCTTGTGCTACTAATATCGCCGCGTGCCAGCAGGGCTTCCACTGGCTCTGATTTACCTTGACAGCAGCCACAGCATCAGGCCCTATGTCCACTCTCCTTGGGGAGCTCCAGTGTGTCTAACATCTCCAGGTTTCTCCTTAAGCCAGCACCTGGAGGAAACATTGCTGCCTTAGTTCTCCTTCTTGGCCTGACCGTCCTGGCTTCCGGAGAAGTCTGTCCATTGGGAGGCCAAGACCTGGGGTAGAAGGGCCAGGGTTCTGACCGATGACGATCCCTCCAGCTTGCTGTGAAACCTGTAGATATTGAGGGAATGCCTCTGCTTATGTTTGGCTGCTTGGCATTAGAAGGGGCCCCCTGAGGAATGCCAGGGACACTGGAGGAGGCCCAAGGCCAGGAAGGTCTCTGGGCGGCTGCTGGCTTCCTTCCTCTACTGGTCTCCTCCACCTCAGTGCCATAGAGGCATACCTGGCCTTAGTTCCCCATTCCTGGCTAGCCTGGTCATCCCTTTCCTCTGAGTAGCCAACTCACATCCTGGCAACTGCCTCTGCATTCTAAGAAGGCAGGAAGTCAGGGCTTGAATTTAGCTTAGGGATGACAAGACAGTTCCTTTCTGAAAGCCTGAAGTTCGTCCTGATGCCAGACTGGCCTTGGCACCATGAGGATGCCAGGGGCTCTGCCAGCCCTCTGGTTCTCTTCCCACTTTGCCGAGAAGGGCTGGGCAGCCTCAGTGGGCTTCTTGTGGTCTGCTGGCATTGCACAGTGGCTCCTGCAGCCCTGACTGACCCTGGAGCTTGGGTGTAAGACCAGGAGATTCTTTGTCATCCTCTAGGAGCAAGTTAGCCCAGCTGCTGGGAGGGAGGGCGAGCAGAGCTGGGCAAAGCTTTTTGGTTCCTGCACCATCAGCACATCTAGTGGCTGTGGCCTAGGGAGAAGCCTAGGAAGGGGGTGCAGGTGCCCGCTTCTCCCTGCCTTGGGGCCTGGAGAGAGCCAGGGGAGCAGAGTGAGGAGACCACGCCCAAGGAGGAGGCAATTGGGTGGAGGCTGCACCGTGTCCGGCTGAGCGTGGAACTTGGCAAGGAAAGCCGATGGATCCAGCCTGTAACCTCCAGCTCATGAGAGCAGGCAGGACCCTGGCTTGGCAGGGATTTCCAGCCTCCTTGGAGGGGGTCCTCGGGGGCTTCCAGGGCAGAGCCCAGCAGCTTCTCGGAGGAGGAGGGTGAGGGTGAGGTGGGGACAGCCGCCAGGTACTTACTGTTTGGCCTTAGACAAGTCACTTGGCCTCGGGGGGCTCCAGTTCCCTCCTCTAGCCCCGGAGTCAGGCCTGGCCTGTGGTAGTGCCTTGGCCTTTGTTCACCCGCCTCCTTCAGTCTTGTGACTTTGGATCAAACAGCTGCACTTTTCCCTTCATAAGCACTTTTCCCTTTAACATTTTTTTATCGGTGCTTTTTTTTCTTTTGATCCTTCCCCATCCCAGGAGTCAGTTGTTACTTGGAGCAGACAGATCACATGGGCCGTATCTGAAAATGTGCATCACATTCCACGGCCGCTGGCCTCCTGGCCACCGTTCACCATCGAGTTCTCTCAAGTCACGTTTGGTCCCTACGTTGATCAAGCCTTTGAAGTCTTCCGGTGATTTTCCTTTATGCACTGTGGTCATGATAGGAATCCTCCTCCTGGCTCTGCTCATTTCACCCCATATCAGCCAGAGCAAGGCCAGTCCAATTTCTCTTGAGTTCTTCTGAGTTGTCCTTTCTTATGGAGCACTTATCTTCTCTTGCAGTCACACCCCACAGTTTAGTTAGCTGCTTTTCCTCTTCTCCCAGTTCTTCCCTATCTCCAGACATGCTGTTGATAGCCTTCACAGGTCTGTCCTCCTGACTGCAGTGGTTTGAAGAAAGTCTTGGCCCTAGGACTTTGAGAATCTGTCGTTTGATTGGTCTGTGTATATACCTTTCACCAACTCAGATGATGGCCTCCGTGAGTTACCGTGGCCACAACCCCCCCGTTTCCTTCTGGTGATGAACGTCTTGGAACTCAGCCAGCTTGGTCCTTAGACAGCAGCCAGCCGTGCACCTGGCTCGTCATTGCCAGGCCCACACCCCCCAGGGTTCAGCCTGCCTGGGCTTGTGCAGGGCTGGCACAGCCTTTGGGAACCATCTTCACCTCACCGTCACAAAGAGGCTTTGGACGGGGCTAGAAAAGCTAACAAGGGTAACACCTATTTATGTAGTGAATGAGTGAATGAGGATGCCAAGATTTGCAAAGCGCATCCCTTATAAGAAAGGTAAGGAAGGGAAATGGTACATGCACTCTCCTCCCCGTTTTACAAATGAGGAAACTGACGCCTGGGTGAGGTTAAGTCCTTCCCTCACGGTCCACCGCTAGTAAATACCTGAGGCCAGATTGGCAGCCAGGTCACTTGACCCCAAGTCCAGGGTTCTACTCTCTTACTCTGCCTACTCTGCATAGGAAACTCCTGTCCCTTTCTTCCTTTGGCCCTTCTCCTCCACAGCCTTTGGGCAAGGTCTCACTGGTTGCTGCAGGGCCCAGAGCGTCCAGAGAATGTGCGGAATGCTGCTGACCTTTCTTGGTGTGTTTGGTCTGCATGCAGGCCCTCCCATACCACTGCCAGGAGGGTGCTGCTGAAATCAGGTTACATCCCCCTGAGCTTGGAACACCAGGGGGGCTGCAGGCTCGTGACTGGGGTTTGTGCTCAGCCTCCACATAGGCCAATGTGGATTTTCACCTCCTGACTCACCTGCTTCATGTGAGTTTCTTCTTCCTTTCCCATCTGTGTCAGGGAGAGAGGGCTCAGTACTGTCTCTCCCACCTTCTCTAGTTTGATTTGAGGTACTTTAGGGGGTCAAGAGCATTAGAGCCAGACACCCCTTTACAGGCTGTCTAGTCCAGGGGTCACCTCCGAACCATGACCTGAGGGCCACATATACCCACTGACCAGTTTTTGTTCAGGACTGGCAGCTAAGAATGGCCTTTATATTTTAAAATACAATAAAACCTTCTTTAAAACTATAAAAGCCATTCTTAGTTCACAGTCCAGATGGAAGCAGCCATTCCTGGTCTAGCCCAACCCTTATTTTCCAGAAGATGAAATGGAAACTTTGAGAAGGGAAGAAGGAACTGGGCTGTTAGAGCTGAGCTTGAACCTAGGCCTCTGAGTTCCTCTGTCCAGGGCTCTCTCCCCCCACATAGGCCCGTGGCCTTTGGACCTTTTTGGTGGCTTCACCTGGCTGTCCCCAGTGGTTCCCCTCCAGCACTTTCATGAAAATCCTTTGTTTGTGAGGAAGAGGAAGCGGTGCTAGCTGGCTGCTTGTCAGGGAGCCAGTGGCGGGCTGGAGTTGAGAGTTTAGGTAGGGGTTGGCGTGAGTGAGCCCTCTGTGGGCCCTCCTGTGATTTTGTCCAGAGACAGCCTTATTCAGATGCTGTGTGTGTTGCCTTGGAGGTGAGAGTGAGCTCTGTTCCCATGGACTCCTCAGGACCTTTTCCTGCTTCCTGGTCATTGGCCTAGGATGGGTTCCTCTGTGTTTGACTGCCTCTCTGAGAGGCCGGGACGGGCTGAGCTGGGCCTGCCTCCTAGGCCTGTCTGAGTCAGCCTGTTTTCAGAGGACTCCACCCTCTTCTTGGCCTTTGAAAGCAAAGCAGAAATGAGAACAGGGCCTGCCGAGCCTCTCTTGAAAGACACGTGTTACTTCCTGGGGCCTTCTCTCTTCATCTTCTCAACCTAGAGAAGATGCCTCTGATTTGTAGCCTGACGCAAGCATTCTCGTGTTGGGGTGTAGACCACACAGGAGGCAGGGTTGTCCTTCGGTCCTCCCATTTACCTTCCCTTCCCCCTTGAAATGACAATAACTAGCATTTATATAGCACCTTAAAGGTTGCAAAGCACTTACAAATATTCTCCCATTGGATCTTACACAGTCTTAGAAAGTAGATGCTATTATCATCCTCATTTTATAGATGAGAAAACTTGAGGCAGATGTGAAGGGACTTGCCCAGGGTCACACAGCTAGTCAGTGTCTAAGGCTGAATTTGAGCTCAGGTCTTCTTGGTTCCAGGCCTAGCACTATGTCCATGCCTCTGGGAAAGCTAAGCAGAGAAATCCATTCCACAGACATTGATTAAGGGCCTGCCTCCTTGGCACTAGGGACTCTGTCTCAAGAAGGGACACAATACCTGGGCACTGAGCTCAAGGGGGAGCATAGGATGTGGACACAAATAACTGGCCTACAAGGTAAAAGGAGAAGGGGGCAATGTTTAATGCCATCCATATAGTCTGAGGGGGGCTTCATGGAGGAGGTGGTGGCCCAGTGGGAGGAGCTGCAGGTGGGACTAAGGTAAGGAGGGGGCGCATGGAGAGGAGGAGGTAAAGGGGAGCAGTAGGAGGTTGTGTTAGAGCCCAGTTGTGGATGCCAGGACTGGCAGTCAGTAGGCTTGTAGGGAGTGGTGTAAAGGGGGGATTGGAGTGGGGTAGCCTGGAAGCAAAAGACAGGTGTGGCTGTCATAATAGTGGAGGCCCTCACCAAAGGCTTGCAGTGGGAGTGGAGAAGGAATGGATGCCAGAGACGATGGCAGCTGATTGGATGTGAAGGAGAGATGAGTCAGAGATGGCCGTGGGGCCTTGGATAAGTCACCTAACTTCTGGGTCTCAGATTTCTTAGCTATAAAATGAGAGGATTTTTCTCAGGACCCTTCTAAGGTTCCTTCCAGTCCTGTCATCCTGGCATCCAGGTTCTGAGGCTCCATGCCTGGAAGGAGGGGGGCACCGTCCACAAGAATAAACAAAGTAGGGAAGGGCTGTTTGGGGATGAAAAAGATGAGTGGAGTTTTGGCTGTGTCCACGGCTCTCTGGGCCACTAGGGGATGTGCCACAGGCAGTCCTGGCCTGCAGAGCTGGCCAACAGGTGTGGTCTTTCAGTATTTTGGGCTCCTGACTGGGCCAGGGGTCATGGAGGAGCATACAAAGTCTTATGGGGAGTCAGCTCAGATTCATGGTACAATCGAGAGGGGCCTGGGTTTGAGCCCTGGCCTGGCCTGGCCACTCCTTAGCAGCAAGTCAGTCCCCTTCTAGCTCAGGGGCCATGATTCTAGGTTAGACTAATGTTGACATCACCTTTTCTATATATAATGTCTCCCCCCACACACACATACACTTGAATCTTTTTGTTTGTTTTTGCTTTTTGGTGAGGCAATCAGGGTTAAGTGACTTGCTCAGGGTCACACAGCTAATAAGTGTCAAATGTCTGAGGCCGGATTTGAGCTCAGGTCTTCCTGACTCTGAAGTCCCTGCTCTTTCCTCTGCACCACCTCGCTGCCCCTCCCACTTGAATTTTAAAACTACACGGTGAGGTAGGTATACCCTACATGGGAGAACAGAGCTATCTCTGCCTCCAGCTAAGTCCGGAGGAGTCCAGGCTGGCAGAGCTCAAGCAGCTGGGAATGGCAGATTTGGACTGACCTTGAAGGCCATCCAGTCCAAACTGGGCCTGAACAAGTGTCCCTCAGTCGGCAGGAGCCCCACTGGCCTCTGCCAGAAGACCTCCAGTCTGAAGGGTCGAAACATCTTTTTAACTGGACCTTTGTAAAAATGTTGGTTGGTGACTACTGACCACAGCAGGCTATTCTGTGGGGGGGGGTTTGTTTTTTTTTTCTCTTTTTTTTGATGAGGCAATCAGAGGTTAAGTGACTTGCCCAGGGTCATACAGCTAGTAAGTGTCAAGTGTTTGAGGCTGGATTTGAACTCAGGTGCTCCTGACTCCTCTATGTTCGGAGCTCTATCCACTGCGCCACCTAGCTGCCCCTTTTTTGTTTGTTTGGGTTTTTTTTTTTTTTGCTTCACAGCAGGCTATTCTGATGGGAAAGTCTTGGCCTAGGGGGTGGGAGAGCTGCTGCTGACTGGCTGGGAGGAAATGGAGGAGGTGTGTCTGAGTTACTTACCTACAGGGGCCGAGGCATGTGAATGAGGAGACAGGAATCTGCTATTGTTTGGGGGACAGCGATGAGACTTTAGGGAGGCCTCGAGTGCCAGGCAGAGAAGTTCATATTGGAGGAGGATGGCCCAGGGAAGGCCTACGGAGGGGAGAGCTCACCGGCTGCACACACGGGCTATAGGGCGCGGTCTCAGCGCTGGGGCAGGGGCTGCGGTGACTTCTCGGGGGGCCAACGAAGAAA
The DNA here is from genome assembly GCF_900497805.2 of Vombatus ursinus. Classification (NCBI taxonomy): domain Eukaryota; kingdom Metazoa; phylum Chordata; class Mammalia; order Diprotodontia; family Vombatidae; genus Vombatus; species Vombatus ursinus. The sequence goes on along the minus strand of NW_020941065.1, from coordinate 18,562,331 downwards.
GCTCACCCTGCTTGGGGATGGCAGCACATTCCCCTTGATCCACCAAGTTGGGGTCTGAGGATTTTAGGGGAAAGGAAAGAGTGTGAAGGCCGCCCCAGCTCTGCCTGGTGTAGCCTTGATTCTTCAGAGAAAGTGAGCTTGGAGCACATCCTTTAGTCTAAAGGCAAAAGGGCTGGAGCTCCTCTTATGTCCTGGCTCCTCCCTGCTAAGCCGGAGGCCTGCGGTGGTGAGGTCAATGGCCAGGTGCCATCTCTGGCCTTCCAGGGAGGAGACTGTGGCTCTGCCCCCCTGGCCCTCAAAGGTCTTGCTCTGCCAGTCCGCGGCTTCTCCCTTCTGGGGAAAGGCCAGTCCCTAGCTCAGCATCCATCATCTCCACTCTGGAGACCTGGTGGACCAGAGCTCAGCCTCTCACCAGACTATTGAGTCTCTTCCTTATCCGTGAGGATTTCCTGACCCTCAGAGGGAAGCCTGGAAGGTTGTGAGAGATGCTGTGAGGAGGTCTGGGGAGTGGAGAACACCACTGTCCCTGCCTGCAGGGCCTGCAGAGGATGGGGGTGGGATCACCTCCAGAGAGGTCCCCCTCGAGACAAATCCAGTAGATGAGAAGTGAGTCAGTTAAGCACGTATGATGCACCTGGGATGCCTGGAGTGCTGGGCTAGGTGTGGCAGGGATACAGAAGAGGCCGAAGGCTCCTGCCTAGGCAGCCTGATGTGTGGAAGTCCTCCCTGGGCTTGGGACACTGGACGGGCTGGGCGGGGCTGGGCTGGCCTTGAGTCTCAGCTCAGGCCCTTCCTGGGCGGGAGTCTTCACTGAAACTTGAGGTTGGGTGGGGTCCAGAGAAGGGAACTATTATTAGCACATGGGCCCTGTCTCTTGCATAGGGACCTTGCAGTCTTTGGGAGAATTAGAGATGGAGGGAAGTAAGACACACACATGCGTGCAGGCACACACACACATACACACACAGGCACACAGGCACACCCACAGGAAACTGGGAACAATACAGAGAGAATCAAAGTGCTGAGCTGTGTGGAGCTGCCTGCCTGCCTCTGCTTTGGAAGGATTTGGGGAGGTGGAGTCACAGTGAACCAGTCACATGTGAAGCCAGGGAGTCAGAAATGAACACTTATGTGCTGCACATGGAGGAGATGGGCCTGGCTAGAGTTGGGGATTTGTGACAAATCTGATTTACTAAAGAAAAGAAAGACTAAAGTTGGGCGCACACAGACAGAAGGGCTCATGACAGAATCAGCGGTCTTAGAGCCAGGAAGGGGCTGAGAGGCATCAAGTTCCTCCCTTGGTTTTACAGACAGAGTAAACTGAGGCCCAGAGAAGATCTGAGAGCTTACCTGGGGAGGGGGTGTGTTAGGACTGGAATTCAACAAATTCAATTAAGCAAATGTTCATGACCCACCCACCAGGCCCTTCCAGGCCTACTCATTCACGTTGACCTCCCTGAGGGTGAGGCTCCCAGAGAAGCACCAGGTATGTCCATTGCACAAGAGCTGGGGAGCAAGGTCCCCAAGAGCCAGTCCTGCCATCCACCACAGTGGAAGCGGGGCAGGACGGCCATGCCCCAGACAGGGGACCCCGGCTAGGGAGGCAGATGAGGAGGGCCTTAAATGCTGGCCTTCTAGAGGCTAGAGGGGGTCACTGAAGGTGCTGAGGAGCGGGCAGGCGAGAGGCAGAGGAGCTGGAGCAGTTGAGCTTGACGGCCTGGACCGGGGGCTCCTGAACCCTTTCCTTGGGCTCAGACACACGGGGACGGTAGACGCCAGCTTTGTTGATGGAAATTTGATTTAGACTTTTTTCTGTGAGAATACGCCTGGCACACAAAGCCAGGTCCACATGGTCTCGTTTTCCCATCGATGGAACAGTGGAGGCTTTCTTCTTTCTGGTGTGTTCTGGCCATCTTGTTGCTTCCAAAGGTGGGAAGTTTAAGGAGGGCAGGGGAGGAACTCTCTGGGTCTGGCTGTAGTCAAGGGTGGGTGGGGTGACCAGGCCTCCCTAGGCCAGGAAGGAGTGAGAACACTTTCCCTCTTAAACTCCTAAGTCCAGTAGGGTTAAAAATAAAACTTACCTGGATAATTAAACAAAACATCACATCAGCAAAAGTAAGTACAAAGCTCAGCCGTTCAGGTTTGCCAAGTTGTAGCTGGTGCTGCTGCCCGTCAGAGCCAGGTGGGGGAGGTGGAAGGGAAGCCTGGCCACCCTCCAGGCCTGATCGGGGCTGCGGGCCCATGGGGCTTGGAGGCTGCTAGGAGGAGGAGAAAGTCCCTGCCGGTCAAGCGTGATGTGCAGCTGGCAGGCCTCTCCTCGTTCCTTCCTGGAGGAGGCCCTGGTGGCGCACCCCCTTACTGCCCAGCAAGGCATGTGCTCCCCAGCCCCACTTATTGTGTCTATCGGGTCTAGAGGAGCCGTGGGGCTGGCCTGAGCCGGTGCAGCTCTGGGATCTGAAGGATGACCCAGACACCGAGCCCCAGCATCCCGGCTCCTCTGCCTGCCTGTGCACGATCCGTGTTCGGCCTGTTGACTCCTGGGCCCTCAGTAGCATTCAGTGGGCATTCGGTGCTTCTCTCCTGGCTCTGACAGTCAGCTCCCAGTTACTTCACCTGTAAAAGGGACTAATGCCATCCCTACCTGCCTTAGGGGATTGGGCCTTACAGTGATGAAAGCTGAAAGGGCTTTGTACATGTAATGAGAGTGATCATAGCGATTGCCTTTCAAGTCTGAACCTTGTCTCCATGGGGTATCACATTCCCTGGACACTCTATTCCTCAGGCCTACTGGAGAGCAAAGGCTGTGCTCCTGTGAATGGGGAAATATGGTTACAGGGGCTTCTCTGCCCCATTAGCGCCAGTGCCCGTATCCTCGGATGAGGGGCGCCCACTGTTGAATGCTTCTGGCCTGTTTGCAAGTTGTAAGATGTAGCAGTAACCCCGCACACTGACCTGTCCACACTTTTCAGTGATGGCTTGCCAAAGGCTCCGTGGGTCTTCTTCTAGTGTGTGAGGTAGGGCCAGAGTGTGATCTTCCCACTCCCGGGGGCCAGCCCCATGTGCCATCTTTAGCTTGTTTGAGAGAAGTCACCTACCCATGCTGTGACCATTGGAAAGTGGCTCAGCCTTGGTGGAAGGACCACCGGAGTGAGAAAGCCTGGGCCTCAGATGGAGCCGCTCCTGCTCTTACTGGGTCTCTGTTCTGAGCTGCCTTAGGGCCTATGGCCTTCCTTCCTTTCCCCAGATTCAGTCTGGGGGAGAAGGGATAGAGGGCACCCCCTCCCCACTGGTGTCTGTGTCCCTGGGCACTGGCCTTGCTCTTCCAACCAGTAAAGGTCGTAATGACAGGTTTCCAGCCAAGAGAATCAGAGCCGGTGCCAAGGCCTCAGACACATCCTGTTTTCAGCATCTCAGAGCCACCAGGGCTTGGTGCCCCCCGTCCCCAGAAGCTGATGGGCCTTGTGTCTGCGGAGCTGGAAGGGCCGGTAGAGACGGTCAGGAGGGTCCAGCCCCTTCTCGTACAGACGAGAGTGCCTCACCAACATGTCACCCAGGCAGCAGAGCCTGGACTTTCCAACCTCAAATCCAGCCTTCTTTCCACTCCATCGCTGTTCCACCTCCAATTTCCTAAGTTCTGGGGGTCGGGCCCAGTGTCTGGAGAAAGGAGGAAGGGAACTGACCTCATCAATCCCAGTCTGAGATAAGTGTGGACAGAGATATGGCCAGATCATGTGGATGGAGCAGCTGATGGGCTCTGGTGTGTCAGCGGCTGCGTCCCCCCAGTGCCTGCTGCTCGGGCACTTGGAGCCTCTTGGGCCCAGGACCAGCCCCACACGGGGCCAGCACTTGTCAGAGAGGCCACAGGAGGAAACTCGACGTCTCCTTTTCCCATACTTGTCATTGAAGTCCAAGGTCCCTTCGCTTTATCCAGAAGTGCAGCGGGGCAGCCTGGGGTGGAAGGGGAGCCCCACCTCTGGAGGACCCTCGTCAGATGGGTGGTGGCGGGGAGTCTTCCAGCCAAAGATGGCGCCCGCTGTCCCTTTCTGCACCGTGGTCCTCACTCACATTTGGCTTTCGTGACATTTCACACTCGCTCACGCGGGACTCCCAAAAGCCAGACGAGGTCAGGGAGAGAACATCTGCTTGGGTGGGTCAGTGACAGCGGCCAGCATCTGGAGGAGGGGATGCAGTTGGATCGTGTGAAGCCCAAAAGAGGAGAGATTGAGAAGTGATGATGGTAGAGAGATTCTTCATGGGATGGTGGGGAGCAGAGCCACAGCCCGTGCGGGAAGGAATGAGTGAAGGCGTGATCTGTGGTGTTGGGAGGGAGGCCAGAGATAGGGCAACACGACGGACGGACGGATGGACAGACGGATGGACCTTGGTTTCCCTGGCTGGAGTTAGCACTCGGGCTCCTTGTGGGGGCTGCTCTTTGCTGCTTCTCAAAACCCTGCCTCCTGACACAGGCCACAGCAGCTTCCCGGTAGGGACTGTGGCTGGGTCTGCGGCCGGGGAAGGCGGGGAAAGGTGGGGAAGCTTTGCCAGCCTCTGCCTTCTCAAGTCGCCGTCACTCTTGGCACTGATGGGTGTGCTGAAATCTTCCAGGCTTGTCTTTCCATCTGGTCATCATTGTCCCACTTCTGCCTTCCTGCAAGCCCCAAGTGGCTCCGAATTCTTTCTGTTTGTTGCTTTTGCTTCCATGACATTCATCCAGCCGCCGTTTATTCAGTAATTCCTTGACCGACAGACACCCACTTTTTCCCAGGTCTTTGCTACTCCCCAAATATTTTTGGAAATACGGACCTTTCCCTTTGGGGTCTGTACCTGGTCCTGGCATTGCCAGATCAAGGGGTGGGTACAGTTCGTGCTTGGATTGTCTCCACCTTGAATCACTGACTTGGATCATAGATTGAGAACTGGCAGAGGCCCTCGAGGTTAGAGTCTCTGTCCCCTCGATTTACAGATGAAGTTGAGGCCAACAGAGGGGAAGGGACCTGCCCAGGGTCGCACGGGGAGGAGGCGGCAGAGCTGGGCCGTGAAAAATGGGCGTTTCCTTGGGGGTTGCTGCTTGGTTTTTTCTCTAGAGCGTTTTCCTGCTTTTTGAAGCCTGGAGAGAATGATCTGGCAGTCAGAAGGGGAGCAGGGTGGGCCGGACTCAGGGCCCTGCCCCGACTCTGCCAGGATTGACCCTGACGTTGTCTGCTTTTGTTTCCATAGGTTAGAGGAAGTCCCCCTGGAGGTGCTGAGACAGAGGGAGTCCAAGTGGCTGGACATGCTCAACAGCTGGGACAAGTGGATGGCCAAGAAACACAAGAAGGTGGGTGAGCCAGGGCGTCGCGGCCCCTTTCCTGAGGGGCGTCCTCTCCAGCGGGTGAAGTCAGCATGTAGTTACCAGGTTCCTGCTGTGTGCCAGGCCCTGTGCTAAGCCCTCTGGGCGCTCTCAGGCCACCCCCCGTGGATGATGGGGAATATGGATGGCAGAGGAGGGAAGGTGCCGGCCGAGGGAAGCCGGGAGGCCCAGCGGGCAAGAGAGCGAACGTTCCAGGGGTGGGAGGCAGAAGGCAGACTCTTGTGCCGGGAAGAGCCGAAAGGTCAGGGAGGCCGATGGGGGTAGGAGGCCTGGGCTGATCTGGAGGTGTCGGTTCTGTTGCCGGGCCCCCACTGTGATCCCCACTGCTGCTCCTGAGCGGGGTTCCCCATGAATTTGCTGACGACCGAGGCCGGCGAGGCCTTTCAGAGGCGGGTGTCTGTCCTCAGCTGGGAGAAGCACTGCTGGGGCCTTCTTCCGGCTGGGCCCAGGGTCCAGGGTACCCATTGGAGCGCCCCTCCTGCTATAGTTAGAGAGAGGGGCTTGCGAGCCTGAAGCCGCTGCTGCCTTGGGGGACTGGGGCCAGAGCCTGGGGTTCTGGAGCCGCCCTCATTCCTCTTTGATCCCGTCGTGGTTGTTGGCATCCTTCCCCCTAGGTCTGCACCCTCACACCTCTTCCCTTGGTGAGGTTCTGGAGCCTCCCAGGCCCTAAGCTCGGGGGAGGGGCCCTGGATCTGCTGGGCTGGAGTCAGCTTCCTCCCTGGGTGGCCTTGGAAGGGGCGAGGATGATGAGAGGCCCTGGATCTGCATGGGGGCAGAGGGCCCAGGGGACCTTGGGCCTTCCCTCTTTGGAGCGGGCTCTCTGCTTAAGCTCCCAACATTGGCCCGTGTCCCCCCAGGACCCCTGCAGCCTTTCTTTGTCCCCTGTTCCTCAGACCACCTTGAGCCCTAGCAATGTCCCAGCTTGGGACCAGTGACCAGGAGGCCCAGAAGCCCTGGCCTCTGATGCCCCTTTCCTCGGTAACCTTGGGCATGTCATTTCCCTGTTCTGGGCCTCAGTTTCCCCCTCTGTAAAATGAAGGGCCTAGGCTCAGCGGCCTGTGAGGGCTGTTCCATGCCCTTGTCTCCTCAGCACTGAGTGGTTTGCTTCTGAACCTTTGGAAGTGTTGTCATTGGGTCCTTCTCCTGGGCCGTACTCTTGGCCTTCCACCTCCCATGGCTCCCACTGCTTCCTCCTCACTGGCAGGGCTGCCTGGGGATGGGCTGGGGGAAGTATGGAGTGCTCCAGCCCCAGCCCAGCTCATTCCTCGTGCAGGTCCTGGTCAGAGAGGGCCCACTCATGCTGGTTGCCTTGGGTGGTTTCATGTGGCCCTGGCTTTGCAGCCTTGTGCAAGGCAGCACCTGCCTCTGGAAACAGGGCCTGGCCTCCTCCCGTGCCACATCCCCCTGGTCCTGAGAGGGCGGTGCTGGGGACCTGTTCCTATCAGGAGACCCAGCTTGGCCTGAGCTGGCAAGGTCTCTCCTGAGGCAGGGCTAGCATGAAATTCTCCCATGTCGCGATATTGCATTCCTTCAGACCACCAGGAGCGGCTGGGCCTGGAGAACGCTTTTTCCCTGAGTGTTTGTGCCTGGAGTGGGGTGCCCTTGTATTGCCGGGGTGGCCTGGGCAGGTGGGGAGCCTCCAGCTCCCCACCAGCGTGCTGAGGCTTCGGTTAGGATCCCTCACTTGGCATCCCAGTGGAGACTTTTCCCGGAGCTCTCCAGTGATCCTTGCAGGGACACTGGGAAGGGGACAGGAAGGAAAACTTTGTTTCTCTTTTGTGAATGAGGAGACAGAGGCCCCGGGAGGCATTCTCTGCGGCTGCCTCAATGACAGGGCCAGCCCTCGGCCCTCGGGGCTCTCCTGTGTGATGATTAAGGCATTCTCTGGGTATTTTGACTTTTTGACCCCTGATCCCCTGCTTTCTTCCTGTGGCGCCTGGTCAGTCAAGGCCAGAAGCCTAGATCTGGGCTGAACTCCCTGAGCAGGAGGGCCATTCCACGGGCCTGACCCATGGGCCAGGGTGTGATTTTCTTCTTTCTCTCCGTGATTCCTCTTGGTGAGCTCCCTCTCCACGGAGGTCTTCTTCTTCCTAGCCAGCCGATTTACTCCTCAGCTGCTCACGTCCACTGCCCCCCCCGCCCAGTTTGTCACTGTCTCTGTCTTTCTCTCCATCCCTGGTCCCACTGCTCCCTGGCTCAGTCAGAAGGCTTACAAGCTTCCCCTGAATATACTCTCTAAGTGTCCAGTGCTTTCCTTCCCTACCCCATCCTGCCTCCGGCCAGGCCTTTTATTTATTTTTTATTCATTTATTTTGATTTATCAGCAATCACTTCCATAAGATTTTGAGTTTTAAATTTTTCTCCCCCTCCCTCCACACTTCCCTCCCCAAGACGGCTCACATCTGATACAGGTTCTACATATACGTTCCTATTAAACATATTTTCACATTAGTGGTGTTGTAAGTAAGACTTTGAACCAATAGGAGGAAATCACCAGAAAGAGGAAACAAAACACAACAGAAGAAAAAAAAAAAGGCAAATAGTCTGCTTTGATCTGCCTTCAAACTCTGTAGTTCTTTCTTTGGAGGTGGATAGCATTTTCCATCATGAGGCTTTTGGAGATGTCTTTGATCCTTGTATTGCTAGGAAGGATTAACTTTATCAATATTAGTCATCGCACAACATTAGCCAGGCCTTTTAAAAGAAAGAGGGGAAACCCAGCTCCCGGGGTCCTTAGGGGCTTCTCCTGGCTTTGAGAGATGGCAGAGCTCTGGGGGCTGGCTCCCGCTGGCTGTGGGACGTGGGAGCCCACAAGGATCCCCCATGGGCCACCACGGGCAGTAGCTGGGGCTTCCCACTGCCCTTCTGGGTCTGGGACTCTCTCTCTGACCCGGTGACCTCTGAAACAGTCCCTGCTGGCTCTAACATCCTGAGAATGTGATGGGAAGTTTCCTGGCCCTCGTCCTGTGGACTCCACCCCACCTTGGGCACACCTAGGCCCGGCTCTCCTCTCTGCACCCTGTCTCATCCCCCTTATCACCACTCTTCTCCCAATCATGCAGCTAGTGCTTGGGCCCACCAAGAGGATCGTTGGGGGGAAGGACTGTCTGAGGCTGGCCTCCTATGGACAGCTGGGGATGGGGAGAGCATTTGGGATCAGAGATCTAGACTCCGGGGCAGGTAGGTGGTGCAGTGGATAAAGCACCGGCCCTGGAGTCAGGAGGACCTGAGTTCAAATCTAGCCTCAGACACACTAGCTGTGTGACCCCAGGCAGGGCACTTAACCCCCAGCTGCCTCGCCCCCCCCCCCAAAAAAAAGAAAGAAAGAAAACCCCCCAGAGATTTAGACCACAAAGATGCCTCAGAACGGCTAGGCCAGCCCCCAGACTGCAGGAGATAGGTCCCTTCTGTCTGGGTTGGGCTCTGCCTTGGGGGAGCTTTGTTCTTCTGGCCCCCTCAAGACTCGAGATGGGGAAAACTGGGTATTCCCAGCCTGTCCCTGGGGCCTCTGCGGCTGGCCCATTTTCTTCCCAAGCTTCTGAAGCTTTCTGAGCCTGTGCTGGCCGCGCATTGCCTCTGATCAGTGCCAGAAGAAGGTTTGGGGGATTCCCTGTGCTCCCCTAGGCTCCAGGTCCGATTGGATCCGAGGAGGTAAGCCTCTGTAGGAAGAGGGGCTGGCCCCTGAAGCTTCCGCCTGATTTTCCTGGACAGTAGTTTGTCAGGATTCTCCAAGGGCCTCCAGCTCGTACAGTTCTGTCCCTGGCAGCGTACCTCTGTGCCAGTGCCAGGGACCGTCCTGTGCTGTAAATGTTTGTCCCTTGGGGCTCACACGGCAGAGGAGAACCCAGGGATGGGCAGTGTTTGCCGGGGAAACCCAGGCTCCTTGACAGGCAGGAAAGCAGGCTAGTTACCTCGGGGCCGAGGAGGGGGAGTGGGGCTTTGAGGCCTGCCCAGGACCTGGGCTGTAGGCCTGCTTAGAGCTGCCAGCATTGGGAGGCTGGCCTGCTGTTGACACACCTTAGGGGTGCAGGACACCCCTCCCAAGACCTGGGAAGAGCTTTGGTCATTTCCTCCATCCTCATCTTATCACTGATGACTGGCCAGGGAATCCCCATTTTGAAGCTAACATAGGCAAGGCACCCCCTCCTCCCCTCGCCTTGGAGTAGGGCCCAGGGCAGAATGCACCCTAAAGCTCCCCTCCTGAGACTGAGCCACTCCTTTGGGCCCCTTTGGGAAGCAGGGCAGAGAGTAGCAGAGACTTGTGGCCTTGAGCCCAGGACCCTGATGGTGCTCAGTGGCATCGGAGCGTGACCTTCAGCAAATGGCTTGCCCGCTGGGGGCCGCAGGTTCTCACCTGCAAAGGATTCTTGCCTTTCCTGCCTCCCAGGGTCTTAGGAGGATAGTACTAGGTAAACTTGAAAGCCCCGTGTCAGGGCGAGTTACTGTTGGACGCCCTTCGCAGGCCACCTCAGGAGGCCCTGGCTGGCCAGAGGAAAGGACACTGGCTTGGTGAGCCCAGTCCAGGGAGGGGGGGGAAGAAGGAAAAGAGGGAAGCATAGAGGAAGGGAGAGGAGGAAGGAGGGAAGGATAGAAGAAAGGAGAGGAGGAAGAAAGGGAGGGAGGAAGGAGGGAAAGAATGAAGGATAGAGGAAAGGAGAGGAGGAAGAAAGGGAGGGAGGAAGGAGGGAAAGAGAGAAGGATAGAGGAAAGGAGAGAAGGAAGAAAGGGAGGGAGGGAGGAGGGAAAGAGGGAAGGATAGAGGAAAGGAGAGGAGGAAGGAGGGAAAGAAAGAAAGAGGGAAGGATAGAAGAAAGGAGAGGAGGAAAGAAGGGAAGAGGGAAGGATGAAGGAAAGGAGAAAGGGAGGAATAAAGGAAGGGAAAGGAGAAAGGAAGGGAGGGAGGGAGCAGAGGAAGGAAAATAGAGAGGAAAGAAGGAAGGGAAAGAGAAAAGAAGAGAAGGAGGAGGGAAGGAAGGAAGGGGATGGATGGATGTGGCGGAAGACGACACACAAAAGGGGGTGATGGGTGGCGATGCCGTTCAGACAGACAGACTGGAGAGGAAGGAAGGCAAGACCACAGCTGGCCTGGAGCAGGCCGCCTAGTCTGACCCCTTGCTCTGCAGATGTGGAGAGAGAGGCTGTGACCTCCCCCATGGTCATCTGGGTGACATCAGTCTAGAACCCCAACGGGGTCGTTCCCAAAACATGCTATAGGGAAGGCTTAGAGGGGGCCGGGCATCCCATGGAGCTGTTCCAGCTTGTTATTGGAGATGTGTTTTTTACTTAAAACAAGTACTAAGTGGTTGCCAGCTGGATTTTCAAGCACATGGATGTGGAACAGAGAAGCCAGGCCTCGCGCCTTGGTGACAGGGGCCCCTGAAGGCTGCACCCAGACAGTGACTGTCTCCACCCCTCCCCCTTCTCTGCTCCCCTCCCTCATCTCCCCTGAGCCCTCAGCAGCCACTCTCTCTTTCCCCAGATCCGTCTGCGGTGCCAGAAGGGGATTCCGCCATCTTTGCGGGGCCGGGCTTGGCAGTACCTGTCAGGAGGAAAGGTGAAGCTCCAGCAGAATCCTGGGAAGTTTGATGTAAGGCGCACCCCTCCCACCCCCACCCCGCTTGTGTCCAGATGTGGCTGAAGGGCCTTGGGGGCCCAGGCCCCGCCACTGGCATTCTGTGTCTTAGGCTGGAGCAGAGGATGTGTGGGCAGTTGAGAGATGGGGTCAGAGCTGGTCAGGTCAGGGCTAGGTGCAGGCCAGAGTTTTGCAGGGGCCAGGGGAGGGCAGCTGGGGTAGCTCGAGGGGCCTGTAGCCAGCAAAGCTGGGCACCGTCGGGCACTCCTGCCAAGCCCGCTGCCAGGAAGGGCCAGGATAGGCCAGCAGCCAGTCCACCAGCTCCTGGTTCCATCCCTCCCAGGCTGGAGGTGCAAACACCTGCCCTGCTGGAGCCTCCTGCCAAGGAAGCCTCCTGGTGAAGGCGACTTTGGAGGAAAGCAGGGCTTCTGGGAGCCAGTGATGGTGCAGAGGGAGGGCATTCCAGGCAGGAAGCCCCGCCAGTGCAGACGGGGAAGATGTCGGGTCCTCTCGCTCCCCTCCTCCACGAAGCCTTCCCCGTGCCCTGCTTCAGCAGCCACAGTGATCGGGCACTCACCCGCCAGTCACTGAGCATCGCCCGCGTGGGTGTCTGTTTTGTGAGCTGGAGGGCAGGGACGGTGCCTCTTTCTTGAGTGTCCCTTACCTCTGTCACAAAGCAAACCCAACAATGAAAACTGACCAGAATCCACCCAAAAGTGCACACAGTGTGCGCCCGCGAGGGGCCGGGCGATTTGCAGTGATCTGGGCAGTGCCGGTGTGGAGGCGGCGTCTGAGGCTCTGGGCCAAGCTGAGGCACAGGGCTGCCGGGGTCCGGGGTCCGGGCAGAGTGAGGGCCTTGGAGCCCGAGTATTCCACCCCTCGTTTCTACGGAGGAGGAGATGGAGGCCCAAAAGGGGAAGGCCACGCTGAGGGAGGGAGGGCGAGCCGGAGGCCCTGGCTGGAGGGACTTGCAGGCCCCGCCTCTGGGGCATCAGACAGTCTGCTTGGCTGCCTGGGGCAGGTACCCCCATCTCTGCTTGTCCCCCTCCCTTTCAGGAGCTGGACCTCTCGCCAGGAGACCCCAAGTGGCTGGATGTGATTGAGAGAGATCTGCACAGACAGTTTCCCTTCCATGAGATGTTTGTGTCCCGTGGAGGCCACGGGTAAGCAAAGTGAGCTGCCAGTATTGAGTAAGCACCTACTGCGTGCGGGGCACAGGGGACAATGACAGGCCCTGCCCTTGGGGAGCTCCCAGGCTTTTCACCCAGAAAAACAGAGTCCTTTCAGTTTGCTGATGCGTATCCCGCCACGAGAGGTTCTTTCCTTTAATATTTGAACAGCAGATTCCCCGGAGGACCCTGGCACATTCATCTTCATTCGTTAGCCTTCATTCAGTTGGAATGAATTTATTGGCTCTTTTCCTGAGAGCTGGGACGGGGCAGAAACACGGGCTTCTTTGCAGGAGCAGGAAAAAAGAGAGAAGGCAGGCTGCCTTGCTTTTGAGATCCGAATTAGGGCTAGTTCTGCCAGTGCTGCTCAAGGTGTTTTTCAGGTTTTCCGTGACCTCATTTGGGGTTTTCTTGGCAGAGAAAAGGGAGTGGTTTGCCGCTTCCTTTTCCAGCTCATTTTGCAGATGAGGAAACTGAGGCAAAGAGGGTGAAGTGACTTGCCCAGGGTCACACAGCTAGCAAGTATCTGAGGCCACATTTGAACTCGGATCTTCTTGACTCCAGGCCCAGTGCTCTAACCACTGCACCACCCAGCTGCCCAGTTCTGTCAAAGGGAACCATTAAAGGAGAATTGTAGAGTTGGGAGAAGGCTTAGAACAGGGGATGTCAGGGCTGGGAGGGGCCTGAGAACAGGGGATGTCAGGGCTGGGAGGGGCCTTATAACAGGGAAGGTCAGATCCTGTAGAGAATTTAAGACACCATTTGCTTCAAGCTCCCTGAGGAAACTCAGAGGGGAAAGAGAACCAACATTCATTAAGTTCCTACTGTGTGCTAGGCACACAGCACTAGGCACTTTACAGATACCTCATTTTAGGGGAGGGGACAGGGCTAGGTGCTCTCATTGGTAATGGAGACAGACAGAAGTTCAGTGACTTGCCAGGGTCCCACAGTGTCTGAGGCTGGATTCGAACTCAGGTCTCCTGCCCTGCTGCCTGGTATTCAGTCCCCTAGGCCCATAGCTGAAGCCCAGAGGGAAAGTGACTTATTAGCTCCTTGGAGTATAAGCCTTTCTGCCTTGGGGCCCAAGCCCTGGGGAAGTGCAGGGGGAGCTTTAAGGCTGGAATATGGGGACATGGGGCGCAGTGTGCTGCAGATGGAGGAGATTTGGGGAAAAGGCAAGCGGCTTGTAGGAGGAGGCCCGTGCCCAGTGAGCTTTGCCCAAGGCCACTCCAAGCATGACGCCCTATGGCGGCCCAGATGCAGAGGCCTCCCAGCTGAGTCAGGCACCAGTTAGCAGTTCTGCCCCTGGCTCCCGGGCTGGGGCTGTGTGGAAATGGGTGGGTGCGTTAAGGCCATGCCAGGCAGCCAGGGCTGGGCTTTTTTTACCGGACTTGCTGGACCCCCTTTTGTGGCAGAGCCTGCTCTGGTGGGGCTGGGGCCCCGGGGCTCCAGGCTGCCCGAGTGTAGGGAAGAGAACACGGGTCTGGAGTCCCGAGGCCTGGTGGCGTCCGTGGGTGTCTGTGAGGACCCAGCCAGGGAAGAGATGCCAAAGCGTGTGAGAAGGAAGGTCTGCCAGGGCCTGGGTGAGGGGCCTGAGCCCTGGCCAAGGGGACCCCGGCCTTCTCAGCCTGGTTCTACCTGCAGCTTGTCAGGGCAGGGTGGGAGCCGCTATGGACCTGTCCCTTCTTCTTTCTGAGTCTGCCCCTGGGAAACTCCTTCCCCTCCCTGGGCCTGGACTGGATTGGGCCTGGAGTCCCCGGAGCAGAATCCTAGCTCTTTCCAGGTGACCTCGGGAAAGTCTCTTCTCTGTGGCCTCATTTTCCTCATTAGTGATGAGTTGACCTCGAAAGGCCCTTCAAGCACCACACTAATCCTGTGATGACTCTCCCAACAGCTGGGATGTGGGTGATGGCCAGTACCACCCCCAGCCACGAGCTCTCCCTCTGGGGACCAGCACGGCTTCCCTGCTTGGAGCAGCTGGTCCAGCCCGGCCCTTGGGCCCCGAGTGCCCCGTCTCACGGCTTTGTCTCTTTCCTCCAGCCAACAGGACTTGTTCCGCGTGCTGAAGGCCTACACCCTCTACAGGCCAGAGGAGGGCTACTGCCAGGCCCAGGCCCCTGTGGCGGCCGTACTGCTCATGCACATGCCTGCGGAGGTACCCGCCTGGCCCCTTCCCTTGGGGGCTTCCTGGGGACTGCAGGGGATTCCCCCGCCTGCCCCGGCTCCTGGGGCTCCATCCCCCGCAGGGAGGGAGAGTGGTCAGAAGATTGTGGCACCCGGACATAGGGCCCAGCCTGACTCCTCTTCTTCCTACCACAGCAAGCTTTCTGGTGCCTCGTGCAGATCTGCGAAAAGTACCTGCCGGGCTACTACAGTGAGAAGCTGGTGAGTTGCAGCTGTGCCCCGGGGTGCTGCACCCGGGTCCAGGCCACATCCCAGGGACCCCCAAGCAGCCTTTGCCTGGCCTGGAACCCCCGGGTCTTCTCTCACTTTCATGCTGCCCACCTCCAGAATCTGAATGCTGAGTGTGGCCAGAGACCAGTGAGAAGTGCCGCGGGGTGGGGGAGAGATGGGTGCCCACCCCGTGTGTGTGTCTGTGTGTGTACGTGTGTGTGTGTGTGCGCGCGCGTGCGTGTTGGGACACTCACCCCTGCTCCTCGCTGCAGGAGGCCATCCAGCTGGACGGGGAGATCCTGTTCTCTCTGCTGCACAAAGTGTCCCCCGTGGCCTACAAACACCTGAGCAAGCAGAAGATTGACCCCATCCTGTACATGACAGAGTGGTTCATGTGCGCCTTCTCTCGCACCCTGCCCTGGAGCTCTGTGCTCCGTGTCTGGGACATGTTTTTCTGTGAAGGTACAGGACCTCCCTCACCCCCTCTGGGCCCCTGGGTGGGCGCGAGCCCAGGCCAGCTGTGGAGGGCGCCCTGGTCAGAGCATGAGCCCGTGCCATCCTGGGTGTTGGGAAGAGACGGGCTGGGAGGGCCCAAGTGTACCCCTTTGTGGGGGGGAGCCTTGGCATTGCCAAGGTGCCAGCTCAGATAATTCAGACTCAGCCTCTCAGAGAGGCCCAGGCTCAAAGGGTGCTCTGAGGGAATGGTAATCATTACCAGCCACTGGGGGCAGGGGAGGCCTCCTGGAGAGAAGGTAGATGACCAGTCAGAGAAGGGAAGGGAGGCCAGGCTACCCAGAGGGCACAGCCGGAGCAAAGGTCTGAAGGCAGGACATGGGAGGGGGCACAAGTCCACTCTGGCCAGAGCAGCCACTCCCAGGACCCTTTTACACCTTTGGAAATTACTGAGTCCCCCATCCTCTGAAGAGCTTTTGCTCATGCGGGCACATAGCAGCACTTTGTGTATTAGAAATTAAAGCATCTTAGTATTGACCTTGCAGACCCTGGGGACCCACAGAGCCTTGCAGGTAAGCAGCGAAGCAGGAGGTGTTGGGGAGGCCAACAGCCCCATTTTCTGTGGCGCCTCAGTTTGCAAAGCAATTTCCCTGTGACTCAGTTGCCCCCAATTTACAGATGAGGAAACCAAGGGTCCAACGCAATCTCCGCTAACATTTATTAAGCAAGTACTACATGCCAAGGTCTGTGCTAAGTGCTGGAGATACAACTGAGAAAAAGCAAGGCCATCAGGGCAGCTGGGTGGCACAGTGGATAGAGCTCTGGTCTTGGAGTCAGGAGGACCTGAGTTCAAATCCAGCCTCAGACACATAACACTTACTAGCTATGTGACCCTGGGCAAGTCACTGAACCCTAATTGCCCAAGGCCATCTCTCTCCACCAGGAGCTTCCGCTCTGAAGGGGAAGGAGATGAGAGGATACGTGGGGAGGTGAAGCCAGGCAGGGCACAGATGCAGGAAGGAGCTGGCCAAGTCCAGGCTCTGCCCTCTCGAAGGGAAGGCGTTGGGAGCAGCTTGGTGCTTCACCCTCCAGGCCGAGTGGGGTCAGCGGGGGCTTGCCCCAGAGTGGTGGAGTTGACCCACCTGGGCCCTGAGCCCCTGGCTCTGCACTTGAGGGCCCCTGCCATCACCCTATCCATTGCTCCAGAAGGCAGTCCCCCGCCTTCGCCCTTGGAGGGTTCAGGGCCTAGGAGAGAGGCACTGGGCCTGTGTTGAGGCCAGATTGTCTTTTTGTCCAGAGGGAATGTAGGCTCCCTCCTCCTCAGTCAAGGCTGGAATTAGGCCCTCACCCAGCTTATGGGAGGAGGCAGCTGCTGATGTGAAGAGCACTTGAAGTCACAAGCCCTGGATTCAAATCCCACTCAGTCACTCAGAGAGTAACCTTGGAGAAGTTTCTGGCCCTCATTGGGCCCATGTCTCCTCCTCCATAAAGTGAGGTGTAATGTGGGTGGATTAGATGCCCCCTAAAGTCTCTCCCAGGTGAGAATCTCAGGATGATTGTGGACTCCCCGCCCCACTGAGCTAATTTCAGGGGCTGATGGAACCCTCCCTTCTGCCTGCAGCCTGGGCAGCAACGTCTCCATTGCTGGGGATCTGAAGGCCGGAGGGTTCCCCGGGGAGGAAGCAGCTGAGGAGGGCCAATGCCCATGCTGGCGCCTCTCCCCGTCCTCCCTCGCCTCTGCCTCCCCCACGCTAGGAGGCCTGGCCCCGGCCAGAGCCAGGATGGGGGAGGGCTCCTCCAAAGCTTCGGTGCACTGCCCCCTGCGGGGGTTGTGAAGGGAGAGCGCCTGGTTCTGGGTTCTAATTCTGCCTCCTACTCCAGCCAGTCAGCTTCAATTTTGTGTGCCTCAGTTTATTCATTGGAGAATAAAGAGAATGGCACTTGTGCTCCTCACTTTACCCACAGTCACCCAAAGGAGTCTCAGGGACGGGGAAGCTCCCTTTGATCTGGCGGGCTAGCCAGCCCCTTCTGTGTGGCCAGTCATGATTTACCAAGTGCCTAGCATGTGCCCTGGGGATACCCAGAAGAGTCCCAGGCGGGACTGGAGCCCACTGCTGGTTGTGGCTGGCCTCTGACCTCTCCTCTTCCCTGTAGGGGTGAAGATCCTCTTCCGGGTGGGCCTGGTGCTGCTGAAACACAGCCTGGGCTCCTCTGAGAAGCTTAAGGCCTGCCAGGGCCAGTACGAGACCATGGAGCGGCTGCGGAGTCTGAACCCCAAGATCATGCAGGAGACCTTCCTGGTGCAGGAGGTATGGGGGCCCCTGGAAGGTAGAGGTGGGGCTGGAGAGCCAAGGAGACGGAGGCCTCTGGAAGGCGGGGGGGCTGGGGAGCCAAGGAAAGGGGGGCCCCTGGAAGGCAGAGGTGGGGCTGGAGAGCCAAGGAGACGGAGGCCTCTGGAAGGCGGGGGGGCTGGGGAGCCAAGGAGACAGGGGCCCCTGGAAGGCAGAGGTGGGGCTGGGGAGCCAAGGAGACGGGGGCCTCTGGAAGGCGGGGGGGGCTGGGGAGCCAAGGAGACGGGGGGCCCTGGAAGGCAGAGGTGGGGCTGGGGAGCCAAGGAAAGGGGGGCCCCTGAAAGGCGGGGGGGGTTCCAGCCCAGGCATGGGTGGTGCCCTCACCAGGCCCTCACTCCCGGTCTTGGGCACCAGGTCATTGAGCTGCCTGTGACCGAGCGGCAGATTGAGCGTGAGCACCTGATCCAGCTTCGTAAGTGGAAGGACACGCGGGGTGAGCTCCAGTACCAGTCGCCACCGAGGCTCCACGGGGCCAAAGCCATCAGTGAGGCAGAGCCAGCCCCCTGGAAGGCACTGGAGCCCTCTCCCTCCATCCGCCTGCCCCCGGGCACCCAGCTGCCAGCCGTGGGGACCAAAAGCAGGCAGCAGAAACAGGCGGAGAAGGCGCATCAGAAGGCGATGAAGGAGAAGGCCAAGAAGCAGCCCCCGCCACAGCCATCCCCATCAGCGCCCAGCCAGGCTGGTGGCGCCGGCCCAGAGGCCCCTCCCCAGGGCCCGGGCCCCAAAGCTGCCCCGGGGGCAGAGGATACAGACACCAAGGACTCACGTCATCATTCCAAGGAGAGCCTGACTTCCCAGGAGAGTGAAGACACTTACTTGTAAAAGGGGGCTCCCCGATTCCTCATTTTCCCTTTTCTGAAGGGCTGGGAGGGGACATTCAGAGGGTGGGGGAGAGAGAGCTTCCTGCAGCCTCGACGTCCTGCTAGGCCAGTAGCAAAGGGCATCTTGTGTGGCCAGAAGGTGGGGCCCTTGACAGTGGCTGGCCTGAGGGGATCGTGTGTCCCCTTCTGTTTGCTGGGCGCTGGCCCCTCTCCCTTCTCTGCGGGGGCACGGTTCTTCAGGGCCTGCACTGTAACCCCCGAGTCGAGGCCGTGGGCAGACTGCATCCTCCCATCAGTATGACCCTTACCCTCTGCCCAGCAGCAGTAAGGGGAGGACCCTGGGGGGTCAGCGGAAAGCTCCTCGGCCTCGGTGACTATTTGTTTTCTCTGGTGTTGGGCCTCGGGTTGCCCACCCGCCCAGCGGGTGGCCAAGCATCCATTCTCCAGCCTGAAGGTCCTGGCCCTGTCTGTGTTCTCGGGCTACCAGGCTCCTCTCGGTCACAGTGAAATCACATGCTTCCTGTTGCCCCATGGGGCTCCTCCCAACTCACCTCTGCCCAGGGGTGGGGGGCCAGGCCTCCCTCCCCCTCAGCCTCCAGCCCTTTTCAGCCTAGGGCTCAGACCCTCAGAACTGACCATCAGCTACTGCTGTCCTGGGGTTGGGCCCCACCTGCTGGACAGCCCCCAGGGCCCAAGGGAAGGGTCTCTGCTGAAATGGGGCAGGACTCTGCCCAGGACAGGATGGGCACAGGGGGCCCATTCCTGGGGGGAAAAGGTGTGGGTTCTCTTTGTGTAAAGTAGTGGTTTTGTACAGAAATAAACTGGGTTATATAAAGAGCTTTGGGCCTGGGCCCCCACTGTGGATGCCCATTCTCTCTCGGGTCCACATCCTAAGGCTTTTGTGGACAGACAAGTCGGGTTCAGATCCTGCCTCTGAAGCTTGTTACCTGGGTGACCTTCTTGGCCTCAGTTTCCCCGGCTGTAAAAGGAGAGAGAGGGTTGGATCAGATAGTCTCTGAGGGCCTTCTGGTGCTGATTGGCCTACACAATCCTGCTTCCTTTCTTCCCGCTCGGGACATCAAGCCTCCATTCCCAGAGCTGGAGTCCTCAGTGCAGAGGCTGGCTGGCTGGGCCCTAACCGGGGGGCCCCCATGTGGACATTCACAATTCGGGGTGGGGTGGGATGAGATCGCCCCAGTGTAGGCTCTCCATTTTATAGGGGAGGAAACTAACCCCCCACCTCCAACTGCAAGGAGCAGAGGGCCCGTCAGGGCTCCTCCCACCCTCCACGTCCATAACCCCCCATGCTGCCTGGGACTTGCACCCCTGCATTTCCTGCTCCTGGGTGGCGCTGACTGAGCCAATTTAACATATTCACTGTTCCCTGGGGTCGGGTTTGTTTGGATGGAAGGGGAGGGGGGCTCCTGTGCCAGGTCACCCTGGCACCAAGGGGCCCACCAAATGCAGAATCTGAAAGGGGAAATTGGCTTCTGGCTCCTTCCTCCCCTCAGATGTTTCCGGATCTCGGGAGGGGGTGGTGACCTATTTACTCAAGGTAGGTAGGGCCTCAGGAGGTAATATCTGGAAGGGCCCTTCCTTAGCTTCCAGTCCCAGCAGCCCTCAGGCCCAGTGAGGGGCAGCGACTTGTCCAGGATCCCCTAAGCCAGTTCGTGGCTGAATGGGGGCAGCTTCTATTTCAGTGGTTCAGAATCAAGCCTCAGCCCATTAGGTCATCCCAGCTTATTAAAAAAAAAAAAAATGTGTCAGCCTAGAGGCCTTCTGAAGGTTGCTTTGGGGTTAGGGGTGGAGGAAATGGTCTCACTTCCTAATGAGGACCAAAGCCATGGTCGGGGATAGTAAGGCCTAAGGAGAGAGGGTAAAAAGAGTTATCATTGAATAAAGGAAATTCAGAGTTCTTAAACCCAGAAATGGAGCTTCTGTAGAGCAGGATGAAGGTTATGCCCATCCCTGTGGAGCAAGGTTATGGAAGCTCAGGAGACTGAATGAAATGGGGGCATTTGGGGAATCCACGTGTGTGCTAGTCTCCAGTGTGCGGGCAGGAGTTAGGGCTGACGGGGACACCCAGCCAGGCACTAAAGGAGAGAGAGTGACCAGGGGCGACGTGGAGATAGAGGCCACCAGGGTCTGGATGGGGTGATAAATCTGCAGAGAAATGTTGACAGAGGGAGGGTCTAGCAATGCCAAAATGAGGGCATGGGGCTAATGCAATCCTCAAAGCTCCTCCCAGCTTGGACACCATGATTCTGTGCTTTAGAAGGTGTTGAACTTTTGGTCTCAGGACCCCTGCAGTCTCTGAATTATTGGGGGCCTCCCCAGGGCCTTTGGTTTGGGGAGTCTATCGATATTAAATTTATTAGTTAAATACTAGAAATCTTCAGTGATACATATTGGTTTGGCCTCATGAATCTCCTAAAAGGGTCTGGGGATCCCTGCAGGTCCTCAGACCACACTTTGAGAATTGCTACCTTAGAGTGCTCAATAGGCTTAGAGCTAGAAGAACCCTTAAAATGTGCCATCCAACCCACACGTTTGCAGATGAGAAAGGGGCTATGTTTTATGGAGGAGGACAATGAAGCCCAAGGAAATGAGACTAGCTCAGAGTCACAGAGTAATAGTAAAATAATAATGCTCAATCATTTTTCAGTCGTGTCCAACTCTGTGACCCCATTTGGCATTTTCTTGGCAAAGATACTGGAGTGGTTCGCCATTTTCTTCTTCATTTTACAAATGAGGAAGTTGAGGCAAACGGGATGAAGTGACTTACCCAGGGTCACACAGCTAGTCAGTGTCTGAGGCCAGATTTGAACTCACAAAGATGAATCTTCCTGACTCCAGGCCCAACACTCTATCCACTATGCCATCTAACTGCCCAGTAATATAGAGTTTATATAACACCTACTATATGCCAGGTACTGTGCTAAGTAAGCACTTGATAAATATTTCTTTGATCCTCACAACCTGGGAGGTAGGTGCTTTTATGATCCCCATTTTGTGGCTGGGGAAACTGAGGCAGATGGCAGTTAAATGACTTGCCCAGGGTCACACAGCTACTACGTATATGAGGCTGGATTTGAACTCAGGTCTTCAAGTCCAGACCCAGTGCTCTATCCACTGTGGATTCAATGATCATTTCCATGCTGATTCTCAGATCTATTACCTCCAGCCCTAACCTGGAAGCTCCAGCTGCCATCTTGATCAATCCAGATGTCCCATAAACTCAACATGTTCAAACAAAACTCATTATCCTTCCTCCCAAGCCACCCCCTTCTTCCTAACTTCCCTTTTTTTTTTCTGTTGAGGGCATCATCATCACCACCACCCTCCTCCCACTTACCCAGACTTGAAATCTGTGTACCTGCACTCCTCAGTCTCACCCCCTAAATCCAATGTTACCAAGTCCATCCATTTTCCAATATGACATCTCTCCTATGTACCTTCTTCAGCCTCTGCCTCCGTTTCCTCAACTATAAAGTGGGGATAACGGTACCTCCTCCCCACTGGGATTGTGAGGATGAAATTATGTTTATAAAGGGCTTGGCACACAATAGGCACTTAATAAATGCCTGTTTTCTTCCCTTACCCTTCTCTCCTGACTTTGCATCACCCTGGTGCACCATTATCTCTTCATACCTGGATTATTGAAATAGTTTGCTGGTTGACCTCTCTCCCCACTTGTCCACCCACCACTCAGAAATCAAACTGATCTTTCTAACGTGCAGGTCAGACACCCCCTCTGCCTCATGCATCAAACTCCATGACTTCCTATCACCCCCAGTCTCAAATATCAAATCTTCTGTTGGGCATTCAAACCCCTTCCTGCCTTTCCAGCCTTCTTACAGCTAAGTGGTCCGGTGGATACAGCACTGAAGTCAGAAAGACCTGAGTTCAAATCCAGCCTCACATACTTCCTAGCTGAGATTGTGCAACCCTAAGCAAGTCACTTCGCCTCTGTCTGCCTCAGTTTCCTTATCTGTAAATGGGATATAATAATGGCACCTACCCCCTAGTGTTGTTGTGAGGATCCAATGAGATTATACCTGTAAAGTGCTTAGCCAAGTGCCTAATATATAATAAGCACTTCATAAATATTTGTTTCCTTCCTTGTTCTTCTTCTTTATTCTGTATAATACCCCACACTGGCCTTCCTGCTACTCTGTGAACAGAACATGCCATCTCGACTCCAGGCATTTATTTCATTGGCTGTCCCCAGTGGTTAGAATTCGTTCCCTCCTCCTCCTCTTCAATCAATAAAAATTGATAAAGTGCCTACTATGTACCAGGCACTGTGCTAAACACTGGAGTTACAAAAAGAGGCAAAAGACAGTCCCTGCCCTCAAGAAGCTTACAGTCTAATGGGGGAGACCATGTGCTCTTGGCTTCCTTTGTCCCACTCTTTGTAACCCCATTTTGGGGTTTTCTCAGCAGAGATACTGGAGTGGTTTGCCATTTCCTTCTCCAGCTCATTTTACAGATGAGGAAACTGAGGCAAACAGGGTGAAATGACTTGTTCAGAGTCACACAGTTGGTCAGTGTCTGAGGCTGGATTTGAACTCAGGAAGATCAGTCTTCCTGATTCCAAGCCCGGAGCTCAATGCACTTTGCCACCTTCCTTTAAGTCCCAGCTAAAACCTCACTTTCCACAAGAATTCTTCTAAATGCTAGTGCCTTCTTCCTAGTATTACGCCGTTTGTCCTGTCTGTAGCTCGTTTATACATTTTTTGCAGTAGCCTCTGCCATCAGACCAGGAGCTCTGAGACTGCACGGCTGTTTTTGCCTTTCTATAAAGAAAACATTTCTTGTTTTCTTGGTCTCCCCAGTGCTTAACACATAGTAGGTGATTAATAAATGCATATTGATTGACATACGAAAAGCACTTTGTAAACCTTAAGGCATTATATAAATGCTAGCTATTATTATTAATAATAATCCGAGATCCTGCAGATTCCAAGGTGGATTTTACAGTGATTCCTGCAGCTTTACTCCAGAAGGGTTCAGATGTGTGTCCCTAAATTTCAAAAGCTAGAATAAGTTTTAACGCTCTGCAGTAAGATCTCCACTCTCCCCACCCTTCCTCTGCAAACAAAAACAAAACAAAAACGGCCAGAAAATGTGCCAGATCAGACCCAGGGGATTTCAGAGACAGAAATCTTAACTCACCCCCGCACTGCGCCCCTTCACCCGACAGCCTACACGTAAATTACTTTAAAAATTCACTTTTTTTCTGGCACCAAAGACGTCAGAGTACGAGTGAATGAATGAATGCTTGGTTTGTAGAGTGAGTGGATGTCCTTCTGCCCCAACCCCTCCAAATTTAGGGTTCTCTCCCAAAGCTCTAGAGCTGAAAACTCCAATTGAGTGAAGGAGGTCAAGCAGGGAATTTCTCCATTCTGGGACCTCAGGGTCTATCCATTTACTATTTATTTGTCAGTCGATCAATTAATTAACAAGTATTTATTAAGTGCTTACCATATTTAGCTCCAGTCCATTCACCATTTACTAGTCAATCAATCAAGAAGCATTTAAGTACTTATTTTACCAAGAAAAGGTAGAAACGGTGCCATGAGTTCATAGGAGCTCATGAGTTACCCAGGCCCCAGGAATAAGAAAAATTAATAGAACACAGAGATTGGCCTCTGCCCTCTGGGAGCTTCCATTCAACTGGAATACAGATAAGCAAATGCAAGGTCTATTCAAAGACTTTAGAGAATAATTTCCAGGGGAAGAGCCCAGTAGATGTGGGGGGAGGGGGAGGGGGAGGAGGAAAAGTCAATTTCTACCCAGCAGCCGGGTGGTCAGGCCATTCCATAAACTATTCCAGGAGCCTAGATGCCAGTTAGGAGGCTCGCTGAAGACTGGCTATGGTCCCCCCCCCCCAAATCCCAATCTTCTGGGGATCTTACCCAATAATCTGGGAGCTCCTGCAGGCTGATTAGGTATTCCCTCCAGCCCTAAGAGGGTGCTTCGAGGTTTTCACAGCACCTTTCAAATATTGTCTCACTTTTTATCTTTGCAATAATCCTATGAGGGAGGTGCTGTTATCATCCCCATTTTACAGATGAGGAAACCAGTCAAGGTTAAGAGAGTAGCCCAGGGAGATCATATTTGAACTCAGGTCCCCCTCTTTGCCTTCTCATTTTTCCAAGCACCTGGCCCAAGGTCATAAGGTAGGAGGGAGTTTCAGAGGTAATATTTGAACCCACATCTCTTCCTGGGACCTCACATCATTACCAGGAGCCTGGCGTGCAAAGGGATAGAGAGGGAGTGGGGCAGTGCCTTCTCTTCTCTAAGGCTCAGAGGCCCAGCCTCAGACTTAATTCCAGACTTAATTAAATGAAGCAGGGAGTGGGCTCTTCTATCTCTGGGATTGATTTACCTGTTTAGACCACAGGCATCAATCCCTTCTCCCCACCAGTTTTTTAAAGAGCTTTTATTCAGTTATTTCCTCTCTCCTCCTCCCCCCACCCAGATCTAATCACACCCATTAGAAGGAACCAAGACCCTGAGGGTAGAAGTCTGACTCCAACATTCTCCTGGGCCACCCCCCCACCCGACCCAGTCACTAGCATTTCCAAGAATTAGATCCTTAAAGAGCCAGACTTCCTTCCTTCCTCTCCTGGGAAAGATCAGTCATTTCCCTTGCCTGTGCCTCAGTTTCTCTGTGGGTTGGGGTGTGTGTGTGTAGGGGTGGGGATCAGCCTGCCTGCTGGGACGATGGGGCCAGAGCCCTGAGGGTTCCCTGGAATGCACTAACCTCCTGGAGGCTCTGTGGGTGGGCTGGCATCCCGGGCACTCATCCTGCGAGCTCGTGGGGAGCTGGGGGTGGCGAGGAGTGGTGTGCTGGGTACCCTAACCCTGGCAGTTTGGGAGTTTGCTTGGCTTCCCTTTTCCCCACCCAGAGAGCAGATCAGGTAGTTTTTCTGGGGACTGGGAGCGGGAAGGAGGGCAGGGCCGGGGCTAGGACACGGTGTCCCTGGAATCAGCCTTCCCTTGGAGGAAGCAGCGTCCAGTCAAACAATAGCGGCTCCTGGATCGGAGCCACAGGCCTGGGCCCTGGGAAATGGGAGCAGGGTGGGGGGAGCGCTTGTGCCTGCCCACCTTTCATCCTAGAAGGGGAGGCTGAGGGAGGCCAAGGAATGCCGGGGCCAGGGAGGGGCACCCTCTCCCAGGCCGACTGGGCCCTAGCCAGCTTTCCCTCCTATCTCTATCCTCCTGATCAGTCTCTCTCCCAGCTCTTTGGAAAAGCAATACCACCACCATCCCCCAATCCCCTTTTAATCTAGGCCCTGCGCAGATGCTACCTTGGGAGATGCCAATTGCCACCCAGTCCGGGCCCACTGCCTCCTCCCCTCTGGCTGCGACCCTAGTGGAGACAGAGGGCAGGCCAGGCTCCAGGAGGGGACACTGCTGGAGCTTTTTCTAGCTCCTCCATCCCCCTCCCTTAAAATCTATGTATTCTACACCCATGCCCCCCAAGCAGTGGCTTCCGGCCCACCCCAGCTGGGAAGTATGGGAGAGACCCCCATGGCCTGAGAGGTTGGAGACCCGACTGTCACTGTTTTCTGTACCTCAGTTTCCCCATCTATCAAATAAGGGGGTTGGATTTCATGGTCTCTGCAGTACCCCCAACTTTAGCACTGGGAAGGCCTGCTTCCCTTTCCTCAAGCCTCTTCTCATTTGTGTTTTCTCTGTGCCTCCCTTTCCTTGGGGCCGAAAGGTTGACCAAACACTTTTCCTCCCAGCACGGCCCTCAAAGGCAGGCATGGAGTGCTACACGCTTAGCCCCATTTTATAGCTGAAGCCGCCTAGGCTTAGGAAGCAGAAATAACATTGTCATCATCACACCGCTAGATTCGAAGGGTTCCCACTCCTCCAGGACGGCCTTCAGGGTCCAGGTGGTCCCTCGGCTGTCCCGACGGGTCCCTCCTCTCTTCCCCAAAGTCTTCCCCAGGATAGGGGCAAGCAGGGGCCCGGAGGAGAGACCCAGCCAATACAATGCTTCACAGGAACTGTCCGCAGCCGGGATCAGGGGCCCAGCCAGCATTTGGCCTCGTTTACCGGGAGGGAAGGAGTGGGGAAGGCAGGGGGAGGAGAAGCTGGCAGCCGGGATCCTCAGAAGGTGAAGCCCAGCCAGGCTGGGCCCCCTCCTCAGAACTGGCTGGGGGGCAGGGGCAGGCCAGGGCAGGCAGGCCTGGGCCCGATCCCAAGTAGGGGAAAAGCTACTGGGATAGAAGTAGGGAAAGAAGGAAGAGGGAGGGAGAGAGGGAAGGAAGGCGGAGGGAGGGCCAGCCAGCCAAGTCATTGGTACAATACCTACCATTAATGGCTGACGTTCACATAATGCCTTGCTGTGTACTGCGGTCCTGGGGAGGGCCGGGCTGGGGGCAGGCCTCTGGCCCCCATTTCCTAGAGGCCCAGGGACCAGGGATGACTAAATGTGGATCACACAGCAAGCTAACAAGCTGGCCAGCTCCCCTGGCTCCCTGTCCAAAGACAGGACATCCCTTTACAGCAGGGCTGAGAGACAGAGGAAGAGAGAGAGAGAGAGAGGGAGAGAGAGAGAGAGAGGGAGAGAGTGAGTGTGTGTGTGTGTGTGAGAGAGTGTGTGTGAGAGAGTGTGTGTATGTGTGTGTGAAAGACAGAGTGTATGTGTGTACGTGTGAGAGACAGTGTGTGTATGAGACAGTGTGTGTATGTGTATGTGTGTGTGTGCGTGTGTAGCCAATTTACAGCCTCTCAAAATAGGAGCTCAGACCATGTTCCCCAGGACCTCACAATCTAGTTGGGAGGCTAAGAACCACATAGGAATATAGGCACAGACACAGAGATGGAAAGGCAGAAAGACTTGGGTTCAAATCCAGTCTCTGACACTTCCTGGCTAAGTGATTTTAACCTTCCAACCCCTGTTCAGTCATAACCGACTCTTCATGACTTCATTTAGGGTTTTCTTGGCAAAGATACTGGAGTGGTTTGCCATTTCCTTCTCCAGCTTTTCTTTTTTAATTAATTAATTTATTTTTAGTTTTCAACATTTACTTCCACAAGATTTTGAGTTCTAAATTTTCTCCCCCTCTCGTCTTCTCCAGTTTTTTTAACAGAGGAGAAACTGAGGCAAACTGGGTTAAAAGACTTGTCCAGGGTGATAATCATTTAAGATCAATTGAGCCCCAATAAGGGCCAAAAATCTGAATTAATTTTTTATTTCTGAGTGAATTAAGAATGCCCCTACCTGTGCCAATATCTGAAGCTGACCAAGAGCATTCTTCTATTTCTGACCACCAAGGCGCCTTAGCCTGGACGCTACCTTGAACAAGGGGACTTTTCTTACCTTGGTATTTTATGGACTTAGGCTATGTTGTGTCATGTTAATGGTAAAGGAAACACACATATCCTGGATCTGTAATTTACACCTTGACATTCTCCTATCTTATTGTATTTCCAACCTATTCAATTAAGAAAATTCCTGGGCAGCTAGGTGACTCAGTGGATACAGCACCGGCCCTGGATTCAGGAGGACCTGAGTTCAAATCCAACCTCAGACACAGAACACTAGCCATGTGACCCTGGGCAAGTCATTTAACCCCACTGCCTAACAAAAAAAAAAAAAAGAATATTTTGGGACAGCTAGGTGGCACAGTGAATAGAACTCTGGCCTTAGAGTCAGGAGGACCTGAGTTCAAATCCAGCCTCAGACACATAACACTTACTAGCTGTGTGACCCTGGGCAAGTCACTTAACCCCCATCGCCTAAGCAAAAAAGAAAAAAAAAGAGAAAATTCCTTTCTCATGCTATGTTAAACATATATGGAGACCATAAATCTGAGTAACACAGACATCCTGAGTCAGGGTTTAAATGTCCTCCTAAAATTGCTTGATTCAGTCAGGGATAAAGCTCTGGTTCCTTGTACATATCGCTCATTTAAGGGAATACACAATATGGATTTACTTATCACCTAGCTTTTTGCCTCTTTAACCAGCTTTCAAGTGGACTGTAACGGTGTGGTGACTTCGGATGGAACTGAAGGTGAAAACACCAGCCCACCCTGCAACGCCAGTGGCTCAGGATCCATTTTTTCCTGGGGTTCTAACCTTGTCCTATTCCCAGCTTCCAAGGACCTCCCACTAGTTTGGTTGAAATTCGAAGGAAAATTCCCTTTAAGCTAGCTCTGGGGTTGGGGATCAGGTTGAGGTTCAGGAACTCCGGCTACTGTATCATTTAGGTCCCCTCTGGTAAGGATCGATCTAGGGAAATTGGCTATGGGTCAATCAATCAGAAACTAAAACTAGAAATCCAGCTAACAAGACCGTTGCCTCTTACATGTCAAGCCATTGCCAATCTGGCGATCACAAATATTGCCAGCGCTGATGTCAGTTAACTAAAGATAGCCCTAAATTGTGCTGGCCACGATGGGGTTCTTTTGACTGGTCAAAGTTACTTAATCTTAAAACCAAATTAAGTTTAAAGGCCAACAAAACATCTAGCCAGGAGCGGAAATGTTTTCATCATTGGGTTGCTGAGATGGCTGAGGGAGAAGGAAAGGCAAAAGCCTCTTCCCTTAAGGCTCGAAAAGCCTCTTCAGCATTTTTTCCCAGGCTCTGAATAATCCCTTTCCCCCTCCCCTTTCCCTTAAAAGCTATGGTCCTGAAGGGGACTCAGATCCCCAAAATTAACTTCATTGGGGCTTGCCCCTTTAGATCTGCAACCTCAGGGGCATTTTGAGGAAGGCTCACAGGATCCAGTCACATTATCAGGTCTTGGATCCTTGCAAATTCCCCAACCCGTCTTTCTCAGAATAATAACAAATTGCCAATTTGTGGTGGGGGTTTTCTAACAAGCCTCTAATTCCCTCTCTCTCTGTCATTAAGTGCTCACTATGTTTGTATTGTGTTTGTCCTGTCAATTTGTCTGTCGGTGTGTTTTTCTGTGTCTGTACCTTGTAAGATTTAAAGTGCAGGCAGCCAGAGACTTCTAAGGGCTGCAGCTGGGAAAACGACAAACCTGTAAAACTCCTTTGTTTGTGGGTCCAGGCCTGGCCAGCCTGGACCTACAGTGAAAAGGCAGACACAGCTAAAGACATTTCAGCAGATTCTGGAGATTTTGAGATTAATCATCAAGAAGTTGGGAAATTGATCATTTTGGGATTGTTGGAGAAAATTCCTGAGACTAGGAGCTCACCCTCTGCTAAAACACCTCCTCCCAATCCTGATTCCTCAGCATTCCCGCACTCCCTCCCCAGAGATAAGTATCTCAACAAGGGGATTGTAAAAAAAAAAACAGAATGCTGGAGAATTGTAGGGAAAACTTAAATCAGCCTTCCCCATCTGGCAAAAAGAGGAGAGGGGCAGCTATCACAGACTAGCAGTGGCCCTAACAGCTCTGTGCCCCTGGGCACCTTGCAGCCCACCCCTCTAGGCAAGGCCTGGGAGTAACATCCAGGTTCAATACATTTTGCGCACCCTGCCGAGCAGCTGCAAACA
Organism: Vombatus ursinus; assembly: GCF_900497805.2. Taxonomy (NCBI): domain Eukaryota; kingdom Metazoa; phylum Chordata; class Mammalia; order Diprotodontia; family Vombatidae; genus Vombatus; species Vombatus ursinus. Next base: position 18,532,725 of record NW_020941065.1, on the reverse strand, counting down.
GCATCAGCCTCAGTAAATTCTGCAGCTGTGGAGAGAGGAGAGGTGGACCGGTCAGCACTAGGATGAGATTCCCTAAGCCCTGCCACCAAGAATTATTACCACTGGGAAGGCCCTGGTATTGGCCACCCCAGCCCCTGGAAAGCCTGGCAATCGCATTATGAGTTGAGAAGCCAACTTCTCCTCTTGGTAAGTCCCAGACTTCTCTGTTCCAGTTTTGGAATTTATGGCAAGTTATTTTATCTCTGCCCCGTTTCCTGATTTGTAAAGGGAAAAATAATAATGGTCGTTGTTATGGGATCCAAATGATATAATAACTGTAAAGTGCTTAAAACAATGGCATATGTTAGACGACATTATTATTATCTCTCTAATTTAATGTAATTGTTCCATACCTGATAACTTTGAAGTGGTTTTTAAATACTGAAAGTAAAAAGATCAATAATTTCTATATGTGATAATATGGGAAGGCAACCGAGGGCATCTGCAGTGTATTGTTTATGTTGTTACTATGTTTCTAAATTGTATTGTATCTCTAAAACTCTCTTAGATTGTAAAATTTGAGAGACTGTTGTGAGGTAGAAATGGTGCATATGGATTGGTCTTTTAAAAGGATGTGATAAAATTTGATAATTTAAAAACTGTTAACATTTAATGAGGTATATTTGGTTATAAGCAGGTAATAATAATATTTACTACGATAGCAAATTTTTCATTTGAAATCTTGACTATCATAAAAATATATGGTGGTTTAAAGTTATAGTTTCAACATATTAATGACGAGATGAATGATTCTCTGTGCAAAGTGATTTGGAAGTGCATTCATCTAATGGGTCGTTTCAAAATTTATTACTATTGTGGAAGCTTGGAAACAAGGACATAAGTGAGGTTAAAGTTAGGAGCCTCTTTGTTTTATTTAAGGAATAGGATTCCAGTACAGACAGTCACCGTTAGTAAAGAGTAGTAACTTATGAGCTCTTTTGTGTTAACTGAATGGGAAATCTAATATTATTTTTAATCTGGCATTAGAACATGTGAAGAAATTTATGCAAATTTATGCTCAAGACTCACCATAATGTGTGCCCTGTGGTACAAACATATTTTATTGTGAACAATTTATTGATACACACTGTTTTGGAATTAATTATGTATTCTCCCATATATCAGGGCCTTGATTAGAAAAAAAAAAGTGTGAATTTATGGATAATAATCTTTTCCTTTAAAGTGCTAAAAGTATTGGGTCTTAGAAATTGAAATGTTTCCATTAGTGATTATGAATCCAGGTTTGATTTACTCATCTAACTATATTAAGGTCACCTGATGGTAATTAATTGGTTCAGTTTCAAGTTTTAAATATATGATAATTGCTTATGGTATAGTTGTAATTCTGAATTTTCTTATATGGTATAATCTGGTAAACAAATTGTATCAGCTACGTTGTCGAAAAAGCAATTTCTCTTACGAACTAGAGATGTTAGATCAAGGATTGTTATCCCCCCCCCCAAAAAAAATAGGGGATAATGATTGGGTTAGAATAAACTTCCAAGTTTAATTTACCTTTAAAAGGAAGTTTCACCTAAAATTCTTATCAACTCTGTGCAAAAGTTTCCTATGCTGTATATTTCCTACTGAGTAAATGAGAATCCTTGGGAAAAATATAGGAGTGTGATTTTCAAGCCTGCTTTATCTAAAGATATATTTATATATGTTAATTTGGAGATTTACGGACTACCACATTCACTATCTATGTGAAATTCCAGAATGCAATTATTTTCCAGTGATATATTTAAAGACAAAGGAGAGAAAAGATACTGAGTAAATTTTTAAAAGGCTTGATAATATATGTTATTGTGACAAGGCTAATTTAATTGGGTATGTTTTTCATGGCTTATAAAAACTGAATTTCTTCTCCATTTCAAACACTTTTTTGACTAAGGAATTCTGTAATAACTAGGAATTGAGTTTGTTATAATACGTTGGGAATTTATTTATGTTACTTAAGGACCTCTTACACCAACTTAGTTTTAATGAATTCCAATTTTAAAGGTATATTTTTACTGTAAGGTGGAAAACAGAGATATCTATCCTTTTAAAAGTTTCCAACTAATGTTCTTCATAAAAGTTTAGTGATTATCCTTCTTAATGTCAGGATAAATTTTAAACTGTTTTTAAAGAAGGGAAATACTTTTAGAAGAAATGTCTTGTTTGATTTTTTTCTTTTGAAGGCCTACTAAATTACTAAATTTTCATTTGCAAGATAATTTCCTACTAAATTATTGTAATGAGTTGCAAAGCAGAAAAGATCTTGCTGTTTTGATCTGAATCTACAGTCATTCCATGGCCTAAGCAAGAGTTAAATTAGTGTTTGAACTTATGTGTGTAAGATTCAAATCCTGACGTGTCTCATTCTTCCAGAGTGAGTATAATTAGAGAAAAGTAAACAAGCTTGGGAACAAGGACATAAGTGAGGTTAAAGTTAGGAGCCTCTTTGTTTTATTTAAGGAATAGGATTCCAGTACAGACAGTCACCGTTAGTAAAGAGTAGTAACTTATGAGCTCTTTTGTGTTAACTGAATGGGAAATCTAATATTATTTTTAATCTGGCATTAGAACATGTGAAGAAATTTATGCAAATTTATGCTCAAGACTCACCATAAGATGTTCCCATTGTTTAAAGGAATTATGAGAGCAGTGGTATTTTTCTGTAATCAATCTCTTACTGTTACCAATGGGAGATTAAATTCTTATTATCTAGGATATGTGACTTGATGGGACAGCAATTTACTATTGTTTTGAGCTTTGATTACAGGGATAATTATCTGAATTGTCATGAAGCCAATGGTAGAATGACACGTGCTGCAGGCTGAGAACTGGTAAAGGTGGATGTCTGTGCCTGGGAAGACTTTTGAGGACGACGTTGGACACAGCCTAGGTAGGATCTTCCTGACTCTGTTTCCCAATTGTGCTATTTCCTTTCTGAAAAGGAAAATTCCCCACCTGATTAATCCTGAGCCCTGCTTTTAACATCCAGTGACTACAGGATTGGCTATCAGATATGACTCATGCCTGGAATCAAACAGAGCTAAGGAAGTTCTTTCCTTCTGATATGATATATGACATTATCCCTTTTTTTTCTTTCTTAGCAAATTTCTATAATCAAGAAGTTCTGTAAGTACAATACTAAATTTATTAAATAATAGATGGATACTGGAACATCTCTGAGTTACCATAATAGGATGCAAGTATGAATAGCTTACAATTTTAACTTACATTCATGGCCAAATACTAATAATATAGGGATAACATCCTCCTAAGGAGGAAATGTTTAGACATAGTAATAAGACAAAGATGTAGTGTGATAGATGTCTAAGTAAAAAGGATAGCAATTTTGAGAAAAGCAACAGGATTAGACTGATTCTTCTACGAATTATATACAGATATATATGATTGGCTTCCAAAATTTATCTACCATGGGAATTCAAGCATGTTTTGGTAATAAGATCTCAAATTTGGATTTTTTACACCAAAAATTGCATAGGATAGTGGTAAAAGTAAGTGAAATTATTTCTCCTTTATTAAAGTATCTGTTTGGTAATTTTCAAAGGCAGGGGAGCTCATTTTATGGGTGGACCCTCACATTTTAAAAGGTTCTCATACCAGGTACAGGATTTAGGTAAGAACAGAAGTAGCAGAAATGGCCAACCACATTTAAGTGATTGCACTCATTTATACCAAGTCGGAATTATCTGGGAACTTCTAGATCTCAATCAGAGAAGCAGAACTCCCTTTTTGAACTGCCTAAGAATAAAACCTATTGTACACGAGACATCTGGGATTCAAAAGGTACTGTTTAAACAGACATTGGGAATAGGTTAATGGGATACGAGGAACTTAATGCTAGTTAACACTGGTAATAATGATTGCATTGATTTGTATGGTTCATGATTAAGGTTTTCTTGGTTATCTTGGTGACGTGTGAATCTCCCTTCTCAAAACTTGTCCATTATGAGCCTAAGTAGTTTAATCTGTACCTGGACTTAATGCAATTTTGTGAATTATGAGAAAAACTTTGAACCAAGCTCTGGGTGGTGGGGAAACTGGACCATCTCTATGTGCCTCTAACTAAGGACCTATGTTATGCTGTTGTCTCTCAATTATCAACTCATACATCTTCTAAGAGTCCCTATCAGGTCTATGTGACTGCTCCCATAGCTGCCAACTTCTGGATGTGGACTCCAGGATCATCGGAAGATGCCTGTTCCAAGTGGACATCTCTTCCCACCCCCGAGGACGAGGAAGGTCTCTTCCCACGCCTTCCTTGGTCTACAGGTGAAGCCTTTGGCTTATCTTTGACCAAAAAGAAGAAATGATGATCATTTAAGATCAATTGAGCCCCAATAAGGGCCAAAAATCTGAATTAATCTTTTCTCTCTCAGTAAACTAAGAATGCCCCTTCCTCTGTCAACAGCCGAAGCTGACCAAGAGCATTCTTCTGTTTCTGACCACCAAGGCGCCTTAGCCTGGACACTACCTTGAATAAGGGGACTTTTCTTATCTTGGTATTTTATGGACTTAGGCTATGTTGTGTCATGTTAATGGTAAAGGAAACACACATATCCTGGATCTATAATTTACACGTTGACATTCTCCTATCTTATTGTATTTCCAACCTATTCAATTAAGAAAATTCCTTTCTCCTGCTGCGGTTAAACATTTATGGAGACCATAAATCTGAGTAAAACAGACATCCTGAGTCAGGGTTTAAATGTCCTCCTAAAAGTGCTTGATTCAGTCAGAGTTAAAGCTCTGGCTCTAACATGTCGATAACTTAAGGGAATAAACAATATGGATTTACTTATCACCTAGCTTGTGGCCTCTTTAACCAACTTTCAGGTCGACAAGTGTTTTGAGTCTGAATTTGAACTCGGGTCTTCCTGACTCACGGCCCACGGCTCTATCCACTGCCCCACCTAGCTGCTCCAAGTAATTCTTTAAAACCAACAGGTGATTTGCATATGTAAAGAGAGTTTCTGAAATCTAGGAAGCCAAATCCTTCCCTCAAAACCTGGCGCTCATCCCTCTAACCACTATGTTTTGAGGAAGTAGTTTGCAAATATGGGGAGGTAGAGTCAGTGTTTATGAGTCCATTTTACAGATGAGAAAACTGAAGGAGTGGGATCCTGTAAGGAACTTACTGGCCTACGGACCACACATTCAGTGTCAGACCTAGGTCTCTACATAGCCCTGTGATGGCCAGGTTTCCATACTGGGAGTGAGAGATGTTACTGCAGAAAAAGAGAAGCTTGCATGGAGGCGGTGGTCCCAGAATCTCGGAGGTCACCACATGAGAATGCCAATGCGCAATCACCCAAACCTTCCCTGGAAGGCAGCCAGCGAAACGTGCACCCATAGCCAAGCGTTTCACTCTCCCAGGCCAAGCTGCGCAAGTCTGATGCTGAGGATTGAAGAACAGCCAGTGGAGAGAGCACTGGGCTGGCCTGAGTTCAAATCCTACTCAGTAAACCCCAGCAACTCCCTATTACCTCGGGGATCCCGAGATCCCATCAACCTTGGGACCCGACCTCATCTTCTTCTCCCTCCATTGAACTCCAGAGATTTCATTTAAGGGGGCAGCCTGGCATCTCATTTCTCACCTGGCTGCTATCCCCAGCGCATAGCACAGTGCCTAGCACATAACAGACACAATAAATGCTGGTTCATGTATTTCCTGGGGAAGGGGCAGCTGCCCACCCGGAGGAGGGGGAGGGGAGAGCTGGTCAAAGATCGAGAGGCCCGTCCCCTCCCCCCACGTCCGTGTCCAGCCTGGAAGCTCAAAGAGGGTGTAAGTAGTGGGAGGGTCTTTCCCAGCCTCCAGGGTCCCGCGTGTGCCTGGGCCAATGGGAGCCTCTCTGGCCTCCCCAAGTGGGGAGGGGGAGCATCGGTATGCGCTTGCCCAGCTCCCTTACCCCCAGCCCCCCATCTCCATTCTCTCGGGCTGAGCAGGTCTTGGGGGTGGGAAGGGAAGGGGAGGGGCGTGCCTCTTTGAATTTTTAGCCCCTCCTCTCACCCCCCTACACACCTTGCCCCTCTCCTAGACATCTGGAACTCTGGGTTCCATCGGCCCACCGGGCAGGGCTGGAGGTCTCTTGGCTAGGGAAGGTCATCGGATGCCACTCGGCCCTCCCCTTTCTCCCCATGTAGCCCCTAAGGCCCAGATCACGCAGTACTTTAGTGGCCGAGACTGGACTCGAACCCAGACCCCTGGCCCGGGGCCGAAGGGGCGGAAGGCCGGGATCCGACCTCGCTTACTGCGCACATCCATCTTCACAGCCATCCCGGAACTCCACCCATGGACCACAGAATCCTCGAAGTCCAGAAGTTCCTGGAGAACGGGTCCCTGCCAGACCACCTGGTGACTCCGACGCAGAAGCGCGACTTTCGCAGGCGGGCCCAGAAATTCGCGCTGGAAGGTGAGCGAGGAGGCTGCGGCTTATCCGGCCCGGGGAGCCCAGCCCACGGGAGTAAGTCTCGGGCTTCGGGGCTCCCTGCGGGGGCGTGGGATAGCAGGCGATCGAGGGAGGCCACGTGAGTGTAATCCGCCTCCAAAGCTAGCCCGGAGGCGGCTGGGGAAGGGTTCTAGATGCCAAACGAGCCCTTTTCGCCCAGGAACGCTGGGGAGCCACGGCAGGCTGTAGAGTAAGAGAGGGGCCTGGTCTGGGCTTTAGAAATAACAGAAGGTTTTCTGAGTGGAGGAATCGATGAAGAGGGGGGAGTTTCATAACAGACTGGAAGGGGGTTGTGGGGTGTGATGAAAGCCTAGAAGAGGGTGATTCTGCTAAGGTGTGGAGGCAGAAACCCGGTAAAGCCAGACACTGGAAGTGGCAGAGCCAGGATTCAGCTCCTCTAATTTCAAATACCAATTTCTGGGACTGAGTGAGGGCCGGGAGCTAGGGGAAGGATCTAGGGGAGGGAGGCGGCTTATTTCATTTATATTCAGAGGTGGAAATGACCTCCGCCTCTCTTTTGTACAGCCTCCCCCCCCCCCTCCCCCCCCTTGTACAGACTGCCCCTCCCCCTCCTTCTACAGCCACAGCCTCCCCCTCCCCCTCCTTGTACGGCCTTCCCCCCACCCTCCCCCTCCTTGTACAGCCTCCTCCCCACTCCCTCGTTTAACCGAATCGCTGCAGGTATTAGGTGGCAGGCCTAGTCCTTTTTAAAAGTAGATCCATCTTTCCTCACCGTGCTGGCTTCCCTGTCCTTCAATCTTAGGGCCCCGTGGGGCGTAGCTTTCGCTCTGGTGGGGCCTCTGAGGCCACCACTAGTATCTGAGAGTATTCCCTCCTTGGTTGGCCCGGGCAGGTTAGTGGGTCTCCACCTTGGAGGTCTCCTAAGCAGAGGATGGACCCCAGGGGGCCTGTGCCTGAGGATTCCTTCCATGTACGATATGGATTAGATCAGGGATTCTTAAACCGGGATGCATGAACTAGGTTTTTAAAATGTTTTGACAGTTGCATTTATTATTGTGAGAAGGCGTCCCGGAGTGCCCCCAAAGAGCTGCATCTAGCCCAACACAAAAAATGTCAGGCTCCTTGGCTTAGATGACAGTGGCGTCCCCTCCAACTCTCCATTCTGTAATCTGGGTAAGGGCACATGGTGGAGTTGATGGTGGATTTGGAGACGTTAGGACAGGTCTTCCGGGGAATGGCTGGAGTTTGACCAGTGGGGGTGGGGTGGGGTCACACCTGAACTGAGCTGACTGAAGGATGAGCTGGAGAGGGAGAAGCTTGAGGCTGTTGCCATAGAGCAGGTAGGAGGTGTTGCTCTCCTTGACTTTGACCTCATCCTCATCACCATTGTTGGGACTTCTGTGATCCAGAATGCTGAAGCTCCCGCCTCTGAAGACTCCAGCCTCCTCTCCGTCCATCTCTCCCCGTCTACCTCACCCCTCCCAAACCTCTGGCGACTTGTCGCCTTCCCACCACGGGTGGTTTCTCTGTCTCTTCCCTCCTGTCCCCCTGTTTTCTTCTCTTGGAAGTCTTTCACCTAATAGTTAGAATCACTTCGGTTTTGTGCTCTCGCCTTGTTGGAACCCGTCATCCTTCCTCTCCCCCATCACTGCTCCTCTCCTTCCCACTGCCCACCAGTTGAAGATGGGAGAAAATCCCTCACTGGGGTCCACTTCTGTGTATTGGCCTCATTTGGAGGCAGCAAGGCGAGAGGGGGAATGCTGCCTCCCACCCTTACTGGCTGCCCGGGACCCCACTTAATAAACCTCTTGGCTTCAGTTTCCCCGTCTGTAAAATAGGCATAATAATAGCAGCTTGCTTACCGTTGTTGTGAAGATGGAATGAGTTAACATATGTAAAGGGCTTGTGGAAAGCATTTCGGAAATGTGAGTTGCTATTCTTCTCTTCTCTCCTCCCTCCTCCGGGTGCTGCTCCACCAACCTTTGCATCTTCTCCTGGCAGAGGCCTGAGACTGAGACTCCAAGAACAAGCTGGCCTCTGTTCCTCTCTGTCTGAGCCAGATTAAGAAGAAGCAGTTCTCTCTAGGGTTCCAGCGTCTCGTTTGAGCCTTTTGCAGCAATCCTTAGAGGTGGTAGGGGCTTCGCGTTTCCCCAGCTAAGGAAACTGAGGCTCAGAGAGGTAGTAAAGGAACTTGGCTGAGGTCACTGAGCAAGTGCATGAGGAGGCAGCATTTGAACCCAGGGCTTCCTGACTCTTCAAACCAGCCCGCTATCCATAGCTGCCAAGGAAGCTAGCCGAGGCAATTCTTTTTCTTTCTGTTTTCTCTGAGAGAAAATCATTCCCTCCCTCCTCAATGTCCAATCTCACTGAATCCTTACCTGCTGCCTCTGTGCCTAGATCTTCCCTGTCCTTAGGAAACTTTCGTTCAAAACCCTGTAATCCATGTAAGCTGTCTTCCTTTAGCTCTCCTCTCTCACACAGGCAGACTCTACACCTCTCCCCATTTTGGCAATCTGGCTCTCTGGTCTAGCATTCAACCAACCCGGGGCTCACTTCTTACCTAGGCACCAACAGCCTTTTATTTGCTAAATAATAAGGAACCTAGATGAAGCGCTAAAGGGACCATCTTCAACCCATTTTACAGATTAGGAAACCGAGGGAAATGAAGGGAAATGAAGTCACTTGTCCAGGGTTAACACAAACAATAAAGGCGAGAGGCTGGATTTGAACACCCTATCCCTTCTGCCTTATGGCAGCTAGGGGGCGCCATAGTGCATGGAGCACTGGGCTGGGGATCAGGAAAACTCATCTTCCTACATTCAAATCTGGTCACAGACACTCAGACCCTGGGCAAGTCACTTCACCTTGTGTGCCTCAATTTCCTCATACGTAAAATAAGCTGAAGAAGGAAATGGCAAACCACTCCGGTGTCTCTGCCAAGAAAGCCCCAAATGGGATCACAGAGAGTCAGACACAATTCACCAATCTCTCACCAGTCTAATGATTTTCCATGCTTTCTGGGGCTGTTTTCCCACCAGGCCGAGGACTTTGTAGTATCAGGAGCTCTGGCACTCCCTGAATGACCACAGCTGTGTAGATGTAGAGGCAGAAGGAACTTTGTGTGGAAGTTACCAAGCCTGTTCATTTTTATCCATAAGGAAAGCGAAGGCAAGCCAAGCCAAGCTAATGAACTTGTCCACGGTTAGCAGTGCAGGGGCTGTATTTGAACTCAGAAACACTGGTTCCAAACCCAGCATTCTTTCTAGCACGTGGGCCAGTCATTATCCACCCCTCTGTCTGGATGAATGTGGGAGGGGTCACCCTGAAGGCTGGAGCTGGCTGCTTCTCCTTTCAGACTGGAGGCTCCCTCCCCAGGGGACAGGTCTGGGGTCATCCCCTTTGATGGGGGGCTCCCTCCCCTGGGGAAGGGGTGTCTGGCTCACTCTCTTAGATGGGGGGGGGCATGGCTCTTGGAGAACTTGGCTAGGCTGGGCTTCTTCAGTAACCAAGTGAGGGTATCTTATTTCCAGGCCAAAATCTGATGTTCATTCGAATGGGCAAGAAGTCGCTGGTGGTGTTTGACCGGAAGGACCGTCTGGAGCTTGTGAAGCAGGCCCACGTCACCTCCTCGGGCCTACATTGCACATTGCAGGAAACCAGAAAGAAGGTTTCCTTTAACTACTACTGGCCCACCCTTGACCAAGATGTCTCCAAGTGGGTCAGTTGAGGATGGGCCCTGAGGCAGGGGAGGGAGGCGGGCTCCCAGGAAAGAGAGATCCCAACAGACATGGGCTGCAGTCCTGCCCCTGCAGTGTGTTTTTCCTGTATGACCCTGGGAAAGTCACTTCATCTACCTGAGCTTCATTTTCCTCACCTGTAAAATGAGGGAGTATAAGTCTTTTAGCTTTAACTGTGGAACTTTCCAGCCCTCTCATTCTCTGGCTTTGTGCTTTTGCACAGCATCCGTCTCTGTCTAGATATCCTCTTAGCCAGTAAGCTTTTTCTTGTGATGGAGATAAGAACAGAATCCAGGAGGGGGTGGTTTGTTTTCCTCATCTCTGCTGGGGCCATACTCAGTCATTATCATTCCATGGGAGTCACTCACTGTTCTGTCCATTTAAACTGGGCACTCCCCGTTTCCCAGTGAAAATTGTGAGACCGTATTTGTAAAAAGGGCTTAGCACAGTGCCCAGCATACAGTAGGCACTTAATAAATGCTCGCTCCCTTCCCTTGTAATCATTGCAAACACAGTTCCTGGTTCTGCTTCCTTTACTCTGCATCTCATCTATATCCCTTCGCATAAGTCTACCCAAAGGTTCTTTGTGGGTATTTGTTAGTTATATGACTTGCTTAGCCGATTCTCCAAACAATGGGCACCCACTTTATTTCCAGGCCTTGGCAATCACAAAAAGTGCTGCTATGAATATTTTGGTTGACACGGGGTCTTATTTTTTTTGACCCCCTTGAGATTCATGCAAGAAATCCATTTTGCAGAAAAGGAAAACTGAGGTCCCGGAGAAGAGACTTGCTCACACTCATTGGGGTCCAGGTTCCCCACGCAGGGAGGGAGCTTCACACTATCCCTCCATACTACTTCATAGGCAGTCTTCTTCCTTGGGCCCCCTGGCTAGCATTACCTCAAGGGACTGAGGGAGAGGGTGGGGAGGTGGGGGGTGTTCTCTCTGCCTTCAAGCAGGGTTAGGCCTTAGGGGGATTCTCTTGTGAGGTTTTCCCCCTTTCAGCCTGGTAAAGAATCCCAGAGTCCCATCTGGTTGGCATTCCCAGGCCAGGGGAAGCTGGTAGTGGGTGGGGTATGAGAAGGATCTGAGCTTGGCCAGTCCTCAGTGGTATCCCCCTCCCCACAGGTCAAGCAATGTACCTCTTGTCAGAAGCCCCGCCCGGAGAAGTCTCTGCCCATTCAGGTGACAGTCCCTGGGGGAGTCAGGTGGCGTGGGATGGGGAATGAGAAGGAAGGGCAGCCGTATTACCAGCTTGGGCGGAGGGGTCCAGTCGGTCCTCTCTGGACTTCCCTACCCTCGAAAGTGATAAAGAGAACCTGGAATTTAGAGTCAGGCTCTGGCTTGAAGGGTCTTGCTCTGCCATTTCTTAGCAGTGTGACCTTAGACAAATTCCTTGCCTTCTCTGGTCCTCAGTTTCTCCATCCATGAAAGTAGGGGGGGGTTGGATTAGCTCAAGTCCCGAGAGTTGGTAGCATGATGTCTGCTCCCTGGGGGTCTTGCCAGGATGGGGGCTGGGCTGGACAGGCAGGTGGACAGTCTTTCTCTCCACAGGGTGTCCCCAAGAGTCACCGGAGCAAGGACCCGCTGCCTGTGCTTCAGGTTGAAGAAGTGAGTAGAGAGGCTGGCAACAGTTGGGGAGGAGGGCCAGAGGAAATGGGAGGGCATAAGCATTAATATAGCACCTTCTATGTGGTGCTTGGCACTTTACAAATATTATCTCGTTTGAGCTCCACGAGAACTCTGGGAGGTAGGTGTTGTTTTGATCCCCAATTCAGAGTTAAAGCGATTTAGGCAGACAAGGTTAAGTGACATGCCCAGGGTCACACAGCTAGTAAGTGTCAGTCTAGATTTGAACTCGGGTCATCTTGACTCCAGGCCCGTTAGGTCTGCCCTTGTACTGCCTGAGCCAAGACACCAAGCTCTAGCATTTCCTCCAGTAAGGGGCTTTGGAAATCCTGGAAAGCTCGGGGCTGGGGAGAGTAGATGGTAGCCATCCTCTGGTGTCTTTCCTCAATTGCTCCCAGAGCCAGGGGCTCCCGAGGGCCTTTGAAGCCCTTTCCTGATGGTTGTCCTGGGATTCTTCCCATCAGGTCAAGCAGGCTTTTGAGCAGGTGGGCATGGGCCTGGTGGGGCCCCTGGTGGAGACCGCCAATGGCTACCGCTTCATCCTTCTGTCTGTGGATGCTTACTCACGGTGGGTGGAGGCCTCACCATTGAAGGAACAAAATCCCGTGGAAGTGGCCCAGGCCCTGATTCCCTTCCTTCTCCGATTTGGCCGCCCCCAACTCCTGGTCACCACTCTTAGGGTTCCATTTGTGAGCCAGGTAAGTACCACTGCCCCGCTTACAGAACAGGAGGGGCTGGGGGGCTTCTCCTTCCTCCTCCTTCTGTTGGGGGCCTGTCCTTGCCTTCTGAAACCTAGCAGGCTCCCCAGAGCCCCTCTGGTCTGCAGCCCCTTAGGTCAGCCTCAGATCTCCATATTCCCTCTGGCATTTCCCCTTTGAGGTCCCCTTAGCCCTCCAGCTCCCCCATTGCCAGCATCCATGGCCCCCTCCTTCCAGGCCACCTTTCCAGGTCCTTGTGGATCCTCTGCAATGACCCCTCTCCCCTGCAGGTGAATCGGAGTCTCCGGCGCCAGCTCCAAGGCTTGGGGGTGCCCCTTGGCAAACTAGACATCATCATGTCGGCGTTCCAGCCAAAGATTAATAGCATCTTTTCCTTGACCTCCAGCTCTATAAGGAGGTGAGAACTGGCTGGCCCCATCTTCTGATCCCACCAGACCTGCTGCCAGCAGAGAAGCCAGGGAGGGAGGGATAGAGACTGTCCTTATCAGCTGTAGGGGGAAACTGAGTCCCAAATGGCAGAGCTGGGACTGGAACCCAGGGCCCCAGGCTCCCTGCTGCCTCTTCACAATTAGAGGAGCTGGGGGCGGCGGTATGGTTGTAAGAGAAGGGGGAAGGAGTCTGAGAAGATGGGGGCTGGCCTGGTCATGACCAGGGCTCAGCTTGACCAATCCTGTCCTGGGCTTCAGGGCTATGGTGCCCGGAGGGGATGGATGTCACTCATGGAGACTGGTAGAGCGGGGTGATGGAGAGAGTCCTGGCGTGGGGGCCAGAAGGTTCTCCAGTAGCTGTTCACTGGGGACAAGTAACAGCACTGCTTTTTAGGGACCTCAGTTTCTTCATTTGTAAAACTGGGGGAAGGGAGGAAGTATTCATTATTAAACCTTTGGGGCCTCAGTTTCTCTATTTGTAAAACTGGGGTGGAGGGAGAGGAGCACATTGAGCTAAGGGTTTCCTGCATTGGGATTACTGAAAGCGTTGAGGATGTAGCAGGTGGGAGGGCCATTCCCCCAGTCCTGGATCTCTGCCCCGTGGCGCTGGCCAAAGGACTCTTGGTTGTTTTCAGGACCCTGTGGAGCCTGGTGAAGGGGGATCTCGAGAAGTGGGATCTCGTCTTGGACAAGGCCCTCTTCTCCCTGAGGACGGCAGTGACGAAGAACAAGAGAAGAAGCCCCTTCCAGCTCCTTTATGGCCGCAAGCCCAGGGCCCCCCAGGACGTCCCCTCCCATTTTGACGTGAGTGCCCGCTGTGGGGCCTCTCCTGCCTGCTGCCGCCCACACCCTTTCTGCAGGCTGCCTCTCTTGGCTGTGTTTCCCAGGTCCCACTGCGACTCAGGCCTGCTTCCTCTCCTTGCCTACCGTCAGCCCTTTCTGTTCCCCGCTCTGAGCCCAAAGAAAGGACTCAAACCCAGAGCATTAGGCTTTGAGGGTCTAGGACCAGGAGAACGGGACCTGAGACCTCAGGCCTCCCCTATGCCCTCTGAGGGCTGAGGGCCGTGCCGTGGCCTGCATTCATATCTTGTCTTGGGATCTCACATCACTCAGCCTCCCTTTCCTCATCGTTGAAGTGACGGGGTTGGACTGGACCTCTCAGCCCCCTTCTGGTTTTAAATGTGTGGATCCCTGTAAGGTGTCGGTAAGCCCCATCAGGGGCCCATCTGAGGACGGGCCTCTCTGCTCCAGCACCCCTTCTGAATCTTTCCTTCAGAGTTCAGTCAAGCACTGGAGGGTGGACAGAAGGGACGTTGAACTGGAGGTTTGGATGCCTGGGTTCTCAAATGATGTCTCCTCTCTAGAACCCCTGACCGGTGGTTGTCCAGGTTTCCCCGGCCCCCTCCTCCCTTAGCCCCACTGTCTTCTGTAGGCTCTGCTCTACCCTGTGACTCTCTTTCTCTTCTCCATGTGCCCCCAGGTGGTTGCAGCAGACACTGTAGGTGACAGTGTGGGTGACACCCATGATAATAAGGAGCCCACGGAGACAGCTGGAACCATGAAAGACACCGTGACGGATGCTGTGTCAAAACCCGTAGGGCAGCCTGAGGAAGAAACCACGTGGGAGCCCACACAGCCAACCAGGCAAGAGCCCATCCCAGAGCCCAGGCAGCAAGCCGTGCTGGAGCCCACACAACAGCCCATGCCGCCGGAGCCCAGGCAAACATCCAGGCCAGAAACCATGGGGCAACTCATGCATCAGCCCATGTTGGAGCCCATCAATCATATGTGGCAGCCTGTGCTGGGGTCCATTCACCAACCCATGCTCCAGCCTATTCAGCAGCCCCTGACTCAGTCCACACACCAGCCCATCTACCGGCCCATTCCACAGCCCATCCACCAGTCTATTCAGCAGCCCATGACCCAGCCCATCCAGCAGTCTATGCAGCAGCCCATGACCCAGCCCATCCAGCAGTCTATGCAGCAGCCCATGACCCAGTCTACATATCAGCCCATGACTCAGTCTACGTATCAGCCCATGACCCAGTCTACATATCAGCCCATGATCCAGTCTACGTATCAGCCAATGCACCAGCCTTTGCTTCAGCCCATGACTATGCAGCAGCCGATGCACCAGTCTATGCAGCAGCCCATGACCCAGTCTATGCAGCAGCCGATGCACCAGTCTATCCAGCAGCCCATGACCCAGACTATCCAGCAACCCATCATGGCAGAACCTGTGCATCTCCCCATGCCGAGGCTGACAGAATGCCCTGTTGTGAGCAGCTGGGGCCAAGGGACAACCCCCAGCCTGGACGCCCCCTGGGAAAAGTGGGAGCCTGGTGGAGGAGCCTTTTGGACCCAGTGGAGGGAGCCTGGGAACTAGTGGGAGAAGCGAAACAACACACTTCCATCCTATATCTTTTTTTTTTTCTTTTGGCGAGGCAGTTGGGGTTAAGTGACTTGCCCAGGGTCACACAGCTAGTAAGTGTCAAGTCTCTGGTCTGCGACCGGATTTGAACTCAGGTCCTCCTGACTCCAGGGCGGGTGCTCTATCCACTGCACCACCTCGCTGCCCCTTTCTCATATATATGATTTTACACTTCTATCCTTAAATCCAATTAGCTGTCCAATCCATGGGGGTGGGGGTGGGTACAGAAATTGGTCTTGGGAATGGACCATAATCCTCCCGTCCACAGTGACTCTGGCTCTGGGGATGAGAATGGGGCTGTGAAGTAGGACCTCCAGACTCTTGGATATTCTGTTACCCCTGTGGCCCCATCCTTCAATTCATTTGTGATGTTCCTACTGTGTGCCCACCATTGGGAACACAATGACAAAAACAAGAAAGCCTCTGTCCTCAATGAACTTATATTGTACTGGGGACATTGGAGTTAATACATTGTTCCATCAATTGATAAAGATTTATTAATCATCTTTTATGTTCTAGACACTGTGCTGTCATTGGAGATAACAGAGGCCAGAAGTGAGGCAAGCCCTGTTCTCAAATTACTGGGGAAACGTGTACAGATAGACTGGTGTCCCAAAAGTCTTAGTGCAGTTTTAACCTATTAAAACTTTAAAATGTCACCGAGACTTTTGGCATACCTTATATGGCAGGTAATTAAGACAGGGTGGTTGGGTGTGTGCGTATGGGGGGGGGAAATGAGGCAGAAAGCACAAGTCAGGGTGATTAACAGAGACATCTGGGAGAACATGGCATGCGAAATAGAGGTGAGGAGTTAAGAGTTTTCTAGGCAGGGAAGACAGCCTGGGCAAAGACTAGGAGCTGGAGTTGGGGGTTGTGTCTGGAGCTGGGGGTTGTGTCTGGAGCCACACAAAAGCCAGTTTGGGGATGAAAAGGTAGATTAGATCCAGGTTGTAAAGAGTTTGAGACTGACTGATTTCTGGGGTAATTGGGAACCATGGAAGTTGCTGGAGTAATAGCAGCTACTCAGATCAATAAATAATTGGGATCAGGAAAGCTATCCTATAGGAGATCTGTTAAGTGCTGACACCACACGCTAAATGTGCTAAATGTTTTATGTCTTCCATCTCATTTTTATCTTCACAAAGGTTTCTTATGAGGTGAAGGCGAATTGGAGATAAGTTCTAAGCATGCAGGATAGATAGAGCCTCTGCAAAAACTGGAGAGAGATTATCCAATCGAGGGAGAAGTACAGAGCAGGTCAGTTTGGCTGGAATGGAGGGCTTGGGCAGGGAATGCGAAAACAGCTTAGGTAGCCGCGGCCAGGTGGGAAAGCCGCTCAACCTGAGGTATGTATATTTCATCCCAGAATTAGGAGTTCGGGAGCAGAGGAGTCCCAGGAATTATCTTTAAGACATGCGGAGAATAGTTTAGAGGCTGGAGGCAGGGAGGCCGACGAGGAGGCTATTGTACTTGTCCTAGCAAGACCATGTGGTTTGTCCTTTTTGAAGAGGACCAGTGACATCACAGCATGAGGACTCCCCACGTGGGTTGGATTTAACTTCCCACAGCTTCACAGAGCCTGCTTCATCCACGGGGGGGATGTTTTCGCATGCTTGGGGCGGACATTCTCCTAACTCGCTGATAAGCTGGAAGCCTGGCTCTGACCCTTGACCTGGCTTAGCCTGTCTGCTGAGATAGTTTGACTGAGATGTGGCCCTTGTGCACGCGCCCGCTTCTTGGAGTCACAAGGGACAGCTGGGTGGCAGGCGGGTGGATGAGCAGCCCTGAAAAGGGCTCAGTGAGTCCTCATTGGACACTGCATACTTCATGGAGGCTGGAACTGGTGTCCGTTGGGTGAAGAGGGCTGCCCTTGAGAGATGGAGAGGTACCATGGGCACTCAGCAACTGTTCAGATGTGGGTGGGAAGACGTGGCGGATGCATGGAGGACTTGGAGCCTGGGAAACTGGAAGACAACGGACTGAACTGGATCCATAGAAATTGGTTAGGAGGGGAAAGGAAGATGAGATTGTCAGCTTGGTGGTCGGGATCTTTGGGTGCACACGATATATGCATCATAATCTGTAAAGCAGAGGTAATTGCTGGTCCCTGGGAAGAACCCTAGAGGTTGGGTCAGAGGCCCTGGACTTCTGTTACTACCTCTCTGGACTACATTTCTCTACCAAATGAGATGGCCCCTCAGGTCTCTTCTGGGTCTGGATCCTAGGAAACGTCAGGGGAATTGGATGATAGCAGCCCGAGGCTGGGCAGGGCAGGGCAGGGCAGGGCCAGGCAAGGCAAGGCAAGGCAAGGCAAGGCAAGGCAAGGCAAGGCAAGGCGGAGATGCTGGGCAGGATTGTCACACCAGCTACGGTGATCTGGGATAGACTTGGAGGGAGCAGTTTCACATGGCTGGGGCTGGTAGAAGCCAGATTGTCTGCAAAGGACTGATCAGCCAGTGGGAGTGGAGAAGCACAGAGAGGGCAGCGTTGTTTAGGAGTTTGGCTGTGAAAAGAGGGAGGAGAGATTGGAGACTGATAGCTTGAGGGAGTGGAGCTGAGTCGAGTGAAAGCTGAGGGGACCGGAGAATTTGTTAGTGGCAGGGAGGGAGGAGCCTGGAGAGGGGCCAGCTTGGGTCCTTAGGAGGGGAAGATGGGATCCGATAAAACCCCTGAGTAGAATGGAGGAAGGCCAGGGAGACGAGGGTGGGGGAGGATGAAGTCCTGGGTTTTGGGAGCTTAAAGCAGCAACAAAGGAAGATGTCATTTTTGTACGAAGACAAGGCCCTCTCTCGAGTGAGGGTGGGCAGGAGGAGAGGCCCTGGCGTCCTGGGAGGCTGGAGAAGAGACAGGTTTTGAATAGTCAATTAAGGACGAATAGAGGGATCAGATGCCAGCAAAGGGAGCTTAATGGAGATTAATGGATAACATGAATTTGATCCCAGGCCTGGGAGTCAAGAGTTTTCCCTTGCTCTATCACATTTAGGCTCCAGGTCCCTGGCTTGGGGTCGGACGGAAGGCATCTGGGAGGTGGGTACGAAAGAGGGGGATTCTTGGGGGAAGGAGGGCCAGCTTGGCCTGTGTGGCCCTGTGTGTGAAAAGAGCTAGAATTCAATACTCCTGGCCTTGCCCTTGGACCGATGGGGAGACCCTGGAATGCCTTCCCTCTAACCGTGAAATAGGAAAACCCTTGTCTTGGAAGGTTCAACCCATCTGCCACCTCTGGTCCATCTCTAAACACAAACTTGTATCGTCATATTTTCTCCCCCAAACTGCCTTATTTATGGTTCTCCCACTGGATTACACTTTATACATGATGCTGACCCAGTTCATTTAGAATCAGGTGTGGGTTGAGCTCTGGGAAAAGAGGGGAAAACCTACCAGCTACGGATGGTAAAAGGTGGGGTAAGGGGGTTAACGTTGGAAATAACCCCTGGGGACCTGCACACAGCTTTAGCCTTTGACACTGAAGTACTTTTTGGATCTCAGACCCTTCTCCCATTCTGGGCCTCAGTTTCCTCACCTAAAATAAAGACGCCGGGCTTGTGACCTCTGCTTCTGGATGGGAGGGAGGTTCCACAGTCAGGGTCGGGGTGGGTAGAGGTAGAGGTAGAGGGGTTCTCCAAGAGGAAACCTGTCCCTGGCGGGCCCTGGCCCTCCCCTGACCCTCCCCTGACCTCGACAGCTGCTCCTGATTGGGGAGGGGGTGGACCCAATGATCCTGTATTCGAGCGGCCTTTCGGGGGTAATAAGTTCTGGGACTGTTCCCAGGGTCTGAGGAAGCCGGCGCGGGAGCCCCCCCCCCCCCCCCACCACACAGTGCAGGCTGGATCTCCCCTGCCCGGGTGTGGCCTGGACCAACCGGCCCAGACGGACCCTCGCGGGGCCCCTCCACTCCGCGGCAGGCTCCCGGACGTGGCTTTGCGTGGCTTTGGCTGGGGCTCGGGCGCCCAGCACACGCGTCCTCGCCCCTGTGCTTCCCCGCCCCCCCCATCCAGATGAGCCCGCCGGCGGGGGCGTGGCCCGGAGACTTCGGCTGGGTATTGGCCGGACCCGAGCGTTCGAAGGGGGCGTGGCGTGGGCCGGAGCGCTCCGCGGGGGCGGGGCAGAGAGGAGCAGGAGCCGCAGAGGCGGCGGCGGGAGGAGGGGGAGGGGGAGGGGGCGGGGGCGGAGGCGGAGGCGGAGGCGGGCCCGGGGCCTGGCGCTGGCTGGGCGGCTGTGGTGGGGCCCGGCGGCAGCAGCAGCAGCGGCAGCCCCCTCCCAGCCCCCGGGCCCGGCCCGATGGAGCTGCACATTCTGGAGCACCGGGTCCGGGTGCTGAGCATCGCGCGCCCGGGACTCTGGCTCTATACGCACCCGCTTGTCAAGCTGCTCTTCCTGCGGCAGCGGAGCCGGTAAGGCTGAGGCCAGAGGTGGGGGCTCCTCTGAGGCCGGCTGCCAAGCCCAGCCCGGGCTCTGGGTGGGTCTGGGGGGGGGTAAGGGTGGTGATAAGCACGTTCCCTCCCGCTTTCCAGCCCACTGTCTCATCGATTCCTCGAGCCAGCTCCTCGGGCTCTTATTATCCCCACTTTACAGAAGGGGCCACTGAGATTCCGAGAGATTGTGGTGACTTGCCCAGAGACGCCCAGAAAGTGAGCAGTGCCGGCCCCGAAGCCGCCCCTCCCCCCTCCCCCAGCTTGCTTGGACTTGTGCTCGTTCCAAGCCTTGACATATAAACAGGGGGAGGTGTTTGAACGTTGCAGCCCTAATGGTGGCTTCTCCAGCCGACTTGGGGCATTCTGTGAAGCTGGAGTTCACGTGCCAGCTGGGCTGCTTACTGGCTGTGGGGCCTCGGGCAGCTTGCTCCCCCTCCCTGGACCTCACTTTGCTCTTCTGTAAAATGAGGGAGTCGGACCCGTGAGCCGTTCTGATGTCTAAGGGAGCTCCCAGCTCCCAGCTCCAGCATTCTTTGGGTCAGTGGGTCAGAGGGATGAGTACCAGCAGGGGTCTCCCTAGCCAGCCCTTGGGAGATTGGTTACGAGGTGGTTCCGCCCCCCCCCCCCGCCGCCCCCCCCCCCCCCCCCCCCCCCCCCGCGCCAGTAGGAAAAGGACTGGGTTATATGAGTCCTTCCCTAGGATGGAGATTCTGGGGGCAGCTTAGGGAACAGCCGGTATCCCCTGTACCCACCGTTCCCCTTCTTCCCCTCCTCTCCGTGGGCAAGGGTTTCCAGGGGACCCAATTTGTTCTGCTTGAATGGAGCCTGGGCAAAATCCACTCACTTTCCTTGAGTCTGGCCTTCCACTCTGCCTGTGGACTTTGGGATTGGGGGATGAGGGAGTGCCTTGCCTTGGCTCATGGGGGTCCCTTCTCCTTAGGTGCAAGTTTTTCAGCCTGACAGAAACCCCAGAAGATTACACTCTGATGTTGGATGAAGAAGGATACAAAGGTATTGGGTTCTGGCTTCTCCTCCCCTGGTCTCCTCACGCCCTCTCCCCCAGACCCTGCCAAGGGGCACCCCTTGCCTGCCTGTGTGTGCCAGGCAAACACCCTCATCAGTATGCATGAGACAGGTGGGCAGGCCCTGGGACAGGAGAGAAGGATGGAGGCAGCAGAGCCCAGTGAAATGAGCAGCACCTGGGTTCCTACCCCAGCTGTTCCAGAGTGGAATGGCAGCACGGTGGAGAGGTGGTGAGCCTCCCGTTCAGGACACTGCCGAGGACGTTCTGGGACAGGCTTGTGGTGGCTGTTTCATCTCTGTATCTATTTCCTTAGGATCCCAGCTCTGCTGCTCTACTGTGACTGTGTGATACTGGCCAAGTCACTTCCCTTTTCCAAGATTGTGATCTCCTTTTTGGTAAAATAGTAGTAACAGTGCACATGTATAGATAGCTCTAAGGACCACAAAGCACTTTGGATTAGAAGTCCAAAGTGGACTCTATGTCCTGTGCCCCTCGGGATAGGGTGGGGAGGGGGAAGGAACCAAATTGGCACAGGAGGGTTCTGATAATTGCTGTTTCCCGATGCTGTCCTAGAGGGCCCCCCCC
>NW_020941065.1:18498015-18511195 GCF_900497805.2 Vombatus ursinus | reverse complement strand
ACAGGTGAAGTGGAAGGTTTTCCAGATCTGGACCCAGTGCATGGGCTGTATACATTTTAATGAGCCTGGGCCCAGGGTTGGAAGCTGCCTGCCTTCACACCCCTTTCTATTTCCTGTTGTGGCCTCAGAAGCAGAGAAAAGGCCTGGTGCTTGGGGATGGTGCTTGCCCTGGGGTTCTGCTGGGCTTGCCTTCTCCACGGGGGGCTCATTCCGCAACAGGCCCCAGGTGCCCAGGCTCTCAGTCCCAGGCACTGGGCACAAACGGAGCCAGAGGAGACTGGTAAGATCTAGAGTTAGGAACTTCAGAAGTCATCTGGTACCAACCTTTCTGTTTACAAATGAGGAAACAGACACCCTAACATGAAAAGTGACATGCCCAAGGTCTCATAGGGAATGTGAATAGGAATCTCAGCTGTGGCCGAGCTGAGATCTGAACCCAAGTCCTCTTGATCTTTTCCATATACCAGTTGCAAAATAGTAGTAATTCAGTAAACTTATTAAGCACCCACTGTATTCAAGGCACTGGGGTTGCAAAGACAAAAATAAAACATCTACCCTCTAAGGAACTTATATTCTACAGGGGTGGGGGGGGTGGGGGTTAGTACACAATAATAATAATAATAGCATTTGTATATCTCTTTAAGGGTGGCAAAGTATTTTTCTTTTTTTCTTTTTCCTTTTTTTGGGGGGGGCGAGGCAATTGAAGTTAAGGGTAACACAGCTAGTGAGTGTCTGATGCCAGATTTGAACTCAGGTCCTCCTAACTCCAGGGCTGGTACTCAATAACTGTCACCTAGCTGCCCTACAAAGTATTTTTAAAATCTCATTTGATGTACGCAGACAAGTAAATGCAAAGCAAAACAGTTATTTCAAGAGGCAGAACTAACAGCCATGGAAATGTATTGTATCCATTGGTACTTTGATTGGTAGTGCCAGTCAATTTTGTTACTGTTGCCATTTTTACTATATTGGCTTCACCTAGTCATGAGCATTGACTCTCTTTCCAGTTACTGTAAAAACTAATATAGTTGACTTTTTCTAAATCTGATGTTTGCCTTGCTAGGGGAGGGTCCAAATGTTTGGTCTGGTCCATTTTATCATTCTTATGAGTTGTCTTCTAGCCTCCTGCAGTGTAGGGACTGGGGTCTCTGGGGCCCTGCTCCGGAGTTAGTGGCCTGGCCTGGTTCAGAACCCATTGAGGGAAAGGGGGAAAGAGAGAATTCACAATCCACCACCGCTTCGCCCCCCCCCCCCCCCCCAGCTGGCTGTGTTCCTTCCTGACCACAGTCTCCTGCCCTGTCCTTCCTCCCCATCCCAGCTACCAGTTGGCCATCCTCATCTAGGAAGGTTTCCTGAGCTGGAAGGATGGGCTGATGCTGGGCCTGGGGCTACAACTGAAGCATCTGGTGGCTAGTTATGCCTCCCATCTATGGAGGGGTAGGGAAGACCCTTTCTTTGGAGAGAGCTGAGGATGAGAGGAGGTGGGGTGCATACTTTGCTTGATTATTTACCTGATGTCTCCTTTCCTGGAATGTAAGCTCCCTGAGGGCAGGAGCTGCCTGTTGCCTTTCTTTGCCTCTCCTGTGTTTAGCATAATGCTTAATAAATGGGATTGTTCGGTAAATGAATGGGACGGAGTCTAGGAAGGGGGGGAGGGCTTCTGGGCCATTCTGGGAAGGGCCCAGGGAGGATGTTGTGAGTGAAGAGGGGAATAATGAACCGCAGGTCATGTCTGGCATACCAGCTGGCTGAACCTGGGTGAGAAATAGCTTGGTTCCCTTTCCTGTCTTCCCCAGCTTGGTCCCCTCCCCTCCCAAGGCCTGGTCAGAGCTGGAGAATCTTCTAAGAAACCCTGGGTTTTCCAGCCAAATCCATGCTTTGGAGGCAGCCTGGAGATCTGGGTTTGAATCCTACCGCCATTCACTGGCTATGGGACCTGGAGCGAGTAAGGCGCTCCCAGTATCACTGAGGCTGAAAGCGGAGAGTCGCTTTCAGGGGTCATCTTGAGGTGTCCGACTCAAATAGAGCCAGGACCACCAAACGGAACACAAAGGTCCCTGTGAGCTGCAGACTGGATTCTGCTGTATTTTTATTTCTTTTGTGAAGTAATTGCCAATTCCATTTTAATCTGATTCTGTGCCAAAGGCTGCGACTTGGTGGGTGGCGTGTTTGAGGCCTTGGATCTAACCCAACCCATAGTTGAGCCTGGGCAGCCAACTTCTCCAAGTCTTGGTGTCTTTCTTCCCTGGAGCTCAGACTAGGTCAGGGGTGGGGAACCTGCCGGACCAAACAGTGAAGTTGGGATTCAGTGAAAGGGCCGCACTTGAGGACCTGGGGGGCCACAGGTTCCCCACCCTGGACTAGGTGGTCATGAAGAGGCCTCTAACTGTAAATCCCAGGGTCCTAGGTTCAAATCTCACTCTGCTGCTGGCAGAGTGGCTAGGTGGCACAGTGGATAGAGCTCCTGCCTTAGAACAGGGAGGACCTGAGTTCAAATGTGGCCTCAGACCCTTGACACTAGCTGTGTGACCCTGGGCAAGTCGCTTAACCCCGATTGCCTCACTAAAAACAAAAACCAGCAACCCAAATCTCACTCTGCTTGTCAACCTTTGTGACCTTGGATAAGTCATTTGAGGATCCAAGAGCTTAACATAGAAAGTGTTTTGCAGACTGTGAAGTGCTGTATAAAAATGCTGGCCATTATTGTTCTTATTAACAACAATCTCCTTGAGCCTCAGTTTCCTTAGCTGTATAATAAGGGGGTTGGACTTGTGCAGCTCTGGATCTCTGGTTGTCTAACCATAGGGAGGGGGACCTTGGGGTCCAGGTGGGCTGGGCCTGGGGCTGACGGGGAACCCAAGCTCAGCCCTGCTCCTGCTCTTTCCTTGAGCTTTCCCCTTCCTCTCTGGCTCCTCCTCCTCCTTGACTTTCTTTCTCCTGCCTCTAGAGGTGCCCATCAGTGCCTGCCCTCCAGCCGCATCTCAGCTGCTGCCTGCTGCCCCAGGCCTAGGAAGCTGCAGCATGAAAGCTAGGGGCTGCTGTTCAAGGCTACCTGCCCACACTCACTCAGCCGGTGCTTGGCTGTGGGCCCAGAGGCAGAGATAGGCCGCTGTTCCCTGAACTCAGAACAATAACGTCGGCCCTTGGAGGGATCTGTGTTGTTGTTTAATCATTTTTCAGTTGTGTCTGATTGTTTATGGCCCCATTTGGAGTTTTCCTGGCAAAGATTCTGGACTGGTTTTCATTTCCTCTCCAGATCATTTTGCAAATGAGGAAACTGAGGCAAACAGGGTGAAATGACTTGCCCAGGGTCACACAGCTAGTAAGTATCTGAGGCTCTATTCACTGCAGCGCCCCATAGAAGGGACTTAGGTGTCATCTGTTCTAAACTCCTCATTTTATAAAAGAGCAAAGTGAGTCCCAGGGAGGGTAAGGGACTTTCCTAAGACCACATAGCTAATAAATAAAATATCCGAGTAGGGTCTGAACACAGAGCTTCTGACTCTTTCCACTGACCGCTGGCTCCTGGTTTGGCCCCAGCTGTGTCTAGGCTCAGGCCCTCCTCCTCTGTCCTGCCTGGGATGCTTAGGGGGGTGGGGGGTGCGTGTTACGGTCATGGAGTGGTCAGGGCCTGTCCATTCGGGCTGAGAGGAAGGAAGCCAGCCTGGGCAGCCTTGATGCCAACAAAGGCAGCTTTTATGCATGCCTAGCCACCCTGGGGGAAGGCTCAGGCCCTTCCCCCATCTCCACTGCCCTGCCCCCACCCTCCTCAAGCTCAGAATGGAACCTCTGACCTCAGCCCATCCCTGGCCGATCCTTTCCAGTCATGCAGTTCCCCAGCCCTGGGCGCTGGAGTGTTCAGAGCTGTTCAGGCTGCTGGTGCATCTCCCATTTCCCAGTCTGGGAGTGGGATTTGCAGAGAGGTGAATTCAGCTCAGGATGAGAAAACTTCCTCCCATCAGAGCTGTCCCAAAGTAGGATGGGCTGCCTCAGGAGGTAGTGAGCTCCCCATCACTGGAGGTCCTCAAGAACGGTCTGGGCGATTGCTCGTTGGACCTTCTTCGGAGGGCTTTTTGGTTCTGGCTTGGGTTGGAGTAGATATGGGATTCAGGCCACCTACCACGTCCCCTTCCTTCCATGTGGGATCAGGGCTTCTTTCCTCTGGGCCATGCTCCCTGCCCAACGCCTAGTTCTCAGGGGAATCAGGAGGTCATAGATTTAGAGCCTGAAGGGTCTTTCATCTCCCTTCTTCTGCTTTTGCCAAAGACTAAATGTTCTGGAAAACCGTAACTTGTCCAAGGTCACCCAGCCCATGTGAAGGCAAGCCGGCCTTTGACTCCAGAGCTAGCCACCTCGGCTCTCAGGCCCATCCCTCCCGTTTCCACCAGGAAGGTCAGGCAGGGTGCCATCAGAGCTGCTGGCGGGGTGGGGGAAGTGACCAGATTGGTGGCCCCCGCCCCTTCTGGATACGGCCTCCCCTCTCTTGTTCGCTGGCTCCCTCTTGTGGTCGCTGGCGTCACCTCACTGACAGGGTTTCACCCTCTTCCCCATCTGCTGGCTGATTGGCCCGGCCACCCTGGCTGGCACCCAGACCCGGGAACTTTCCTCCCACGGCCTGCTATTCTTTCAGCCCTTGCACAGAAGGCTAGCCCTTCCCTGGGTAGGAGGGTGTCATCCTGACTTGGGATGCGTGGAATCGGAAGAGGTGGAGAGGATTCTCTGGGGTCATCTGGGCCCCCAATCACGGGGTCTGTCTTGGAAGCAGGGGGAGGCCTGGGACAGATTCATGATCCAGTTTCTGGCAAGGATCAGCCTCAGTTTATACCCTGGGATGTGGAGATGGGCCAGACCTGCTTGGATCTTAGGATCACTGAGCTCGAAAGGGCTGTCCGCTCCGACTGGTGCTGGAACAGAAATCCCCGCTGAGATGGCGTAATGGAAACCTGCTTGCTTTGCAGACAGAGGTGCTGGGTTCCAGTCTTGGCTTTGTAACTGACTCTCTGTGTGACTGTGGACAAGGTACTAAACCTGTCTGGGCCTTAGCTCCTCTTCTGTAAAAAGAAAGCATTAGATTAGCTGGCCTGCAGGGCCCGAGTGTCCAGTGAAGGGGACCCTCGATTTCCTAAGCAGTTCCTTCTTCTGGGCTCCTTTCAGTTGTCCAAGCCTAGGATCCTGATGGCGCATGTCTGTGCCACACCCTGGGTGATGCTGGTCCTCACATGTGCTGTACCACCGGGTCCTCGTGACACCCTCGAGGGATTATTATGGCCCTTGAGGAGCTGGGGGCCCGCAGTGGGGAAGTGACTCAACTAAGGCCCTACAGAGATCAGCGGCAGGCTGGGCCTAGAATCAAGGTCTCCTAATGCCGACTGCAGGGATTTTGCCCTTACAGGGTGGCGCTGTGGTCTGGGAGGAGGAGGAGGAGGAGGAGGAGGAGGAGGAGGAGGAAGGCCCTGGCCTTTCCGCATTGATCTGCCCTCTTTCCTACAGAGCTGCCCCCGTCAGAGTTCTTGCAGGTGGCTGAGGCCACGTGGCTGGTGCTCAACGTCCTATCCAACAGCAGCTCGGCCACCAATTTCCAGGCTGTCGGCGTCACCAAGATTGCCCGGTCGGTCATAGCTCCCCTGGCTGAGCACCACGTCTCAGTGCTCATGTTGTCCACGTACCAGACAGACTTCATCCTGGTGAGACTTGCAGGGACAGGGGAAGGGGGGCATAGACCATCCTGGGTCCTTTGGTCTAGGGAAGTGGGGGTATCTTCTCCCTCGAAGCCTTGGTGAGAAGGAGAGGGCCTCGTATTTGCCTCGTTCCTCAGCCCCATTCTGCCAGGCTTTGGGGGGTAGGAGTGCGAGAAGCAAGAGGGGAGAAGACATGCCCCAGGCATGTGTCTGTTCATGCCCTTTTCCCAGGGACCTCTTGGGCAACACTCTGCCTGCCCCACGTCCAAGGGGCGGCCACGTGCTTACAGAGGAAGGAGAGGGAGAAGGAGATACAGAGATGGGAAGAGAGATACAGAGAGGCACAGGGAGAGGGGGAGAGATAGAGAGACAGAGAGAGAGAGAGATAGAGAGGGGGGAGAGAGAGAGATAGACACAGGGAGAGGGGGAGAGGCAGACACACACGCAGACACAGGGAGAAGGGAGAGAATGAATGAATGAATGAATGCGAGGGTCAGTACTCACTCTATGTATGAATAAGCTGAGGAGTGTGTCGCATGTTTAGCACATGTATGATAGCGTATGTCCATGTGGGTCTGTTGGGGGGGGTTGGGGGGGGTCGTCACATGACTGACAACCTCAGCCTTCCCTCTGGGCTGTAGGTTCGGGAGCAGGACCTACCTGTCGTGATCCACACTCTGGCCCAGGAATTTGCCATCTACCGGGAGGTCGATGGAGAGCCTGTGCCCGTGGCCTGTGATGATGCCAGCAACGGCTTCCACAAAGCCAAACTGGGTGAGGGGCCACCGGGGTGGGGGCAGGGGGAGGGCTGTGCCTGCCTGGGCCAGCTGCTGAAACGTCATTCCTTCACACACCCCTCCCCTCACCCCACCCCCCCAGGTCTGGTTTGGTCGGACGCTGTTCCCAAAGGCTTCTGATGTTATTAGACTCTTTAAAAAATGATTGCTATGACTTATCTTCCCCCACCTCCTGCCCCCGCCAGCCAACCCTTGGTTTTTTCCTTTTTAATTAAATTTAAAAAAAAATTTTCTGAGAGCCATCCCTTGTAACAAGGAGGGGAGTGGGGAACCAGTTCAGCAAAACCAGCCCAGTCTCCACCTAGTCTAACAGTAGATTCCATGTTCTACACCCGTAGCCCCCCACCTCTGGAAGGGAGGGAGGTATGTCTTTAGTCATGCTATTATTAATAATGACAATATAAACTCCTGTGGCATTATTAACCAGAGGGTATAAATATCCTTTGGAGAAGGCTGGGAGGGCAGAGACGACTAGCCTGGCTTTTCAGGGGAGATGGCCATGGTCCTAAGCAGATGAGACTTCTCCAAGATCATGCAGTTAATGGCTAATTGGCCCAGGGGATTAGCAAACCCTTACCTTTCCTAGGAGATGCCCTAAGCTCTGTCTACTGGGCTCCTTCTATGTGGCCACCAGGTGGAGCCACCTCCCCAGCCCTAGCAGGCTGCCAGGCTTAGCCCTGGGTGACTGGGAGCTGGGCTGGCCATTTACAGGTCTCTTCTCCCTTCCCTGAGGCAGGCCCCAGCCCCACTGTGCACCCCATCCAGAGTCCCCAGAACAGATTCTGCATCCTCACGCTGGACCCTGACACCCTCCCTGCCATTGCTACCACGCTCATGGACGTCCTCTTCTACTCCCACAGGTAGGGATCTGGAAGCGAGTCTTCTGCCCTTCTCTTCTCTCCCATCCCTTCCCCTTGCCTTCCAGGTGGGGAAACTGAGGCCCAGATTGGGGAAAGGAAAGCCAAACCTCTAGAATCATAGAACTTCAGAACTGGAAGGGACCTTATGGCATAAAATACAAAGTTTAGGTCCCACTCCTTCGTTTTACAGATGGGGAAACTGAGGTCCAGTTTGGGGAAAAGTTGTGGAGCAATTATCATGGAAAGTGAGGTCAGGTTGGACCCTTAGAACAGGGAAGGTCAGAGGTGGGAGGAGCTTCAGAACAGGGAATGTCAGGGCTGGGAGGGGTCTTAGAACAGGGAATGTCAGAGTTGCAAAGGACCTTTTAGATCATTTGTAAGATCATTTTATATATGGGGAAACTGAGGCACAAAGACAGGAAGGGACTTTCCCAAGGTCACTAAGGCAGTCCTAGCAGGACCTTTTCTCACTTATTGCACACCCCCATACTGAGCTGAGCTCCTGGCTGCTTCCCAGCCCTTTCAGAGGGGAGGGAGCTGTGATGGGGGGGCAGAGCTGACTGTCCTCCCCCCTTCTCTCTTCACACCTCCCCAGTGCTTCAAAGGAGGGGGCTTCTGATGACCCGGACCTTGACTCCATCCCCTTCTTTGCCTTCTCCCTGATCGAGGGCTACATCTCTATTGTCATGGACGCAGAGACACAGAAGAAGTAGGTAACCCACCCTCTGACCCTGAGTTGGGTGGGGGCCACGGTCTTGGCTTCTCTGGTGACGCTGAGATCCCAAGGCCTCTTGAGAGGGACGCGCACCTGTGCTAGTCACAGAAGGGAATGGGGCCTTAGAACCTGGAGTAGCAGAGCTGGGGAGGCTTCAGGGAGACCCAGTCTAATCCCCCTGTTTTTTCAGAGAGGGGAGGTCACTTCCCTGTGGTCACCCAGTGAATTAGGGGTGGGGTTGGGACCAGAAGCCAGCTTTCTCCATTCCCTGCCCGAGACCTGTCCCCGCACTGGGGAGGGAGGGAGGATGAGTTAGGGGGTGGGGAGGGGGCAAGGGGAGGCGCCAACTCCACCTTCTCCCTCCCTAGGTTCCCCAGTGACCTGTTGCTTACTAGCTCCTGCGGAGAGCTCTGGAGAATGGTTCGAATCGGGGGCCAGCCCCTGGGCTTCGGTTAGTCCTGGCTGGCCAGGGAGCTCCCTGGGACCCTAACAGGGGTGGGCAAAGGTCCTGAGACTTTCATCTTTGGCAGCCGTGGGTCTGGGTGGAGGTCCCTGGCCAGCTCGGCCTGTTTGGGGGTGGAGTGGGAGCGGGCGTGACCAGAGACAGCTTAGTAAATGGTCCTGGGCAGTTCACCTTGGAAAGCACTAAGTGCCTACTATGTACCAGGCCCTGAGAATATAGCCACACAGATGAGCCTGTTCCTGCCCTCAGGGAACTTACGTTCTGCTGGGGAATAGCTGCTAAATACCAGAGATATAAGAAGTCCAAAGTGATTTCAAGGTTGTGGGGGTCCTAACATTTGGGGGTGACTGGGCCAGGCCCACTTGGGGGAGGGGACAAAGGGGCTAAAGAAGCATCATAGAAAGGCGATATTTCTGAAAGGCAGAGCTGGGGCAGGGAGAGATACAAGGCACGGGGAGCAGGAGCCTCCCATGGGAACGTAGACCAGTCTGGTTGGAATATAAAGGGGAGGGGACTGCTGGGGAGGGGGGCACGAGGGCCGGGTGAACGGAGGGCGTTGACCGAGGCCAGATGCCTCGTTTTTCCAGAGGAGGAATGTGACTGGCCCAGGGTCACTCAGCAAGGATGTGGAAGAAGTCGAATGCAGATCCCTTGAGTTCAGTTCAGTACGCGTTTGTGAAACGCTTCCTGCATGGTGCTTGGCTGACCCAAGTGAATCAGCCCTGCCCTCTGGGAGCTGGCGTTCTGAAGGTGCCCTTGAGAGGGGCTGAGGAGTGGGGGAGCCATCGGCCTTCATAGGTTCAGTGGCTGAACCAGTCCTCCCGCCTCATTCTAGAGAGCGGGAGTCACGGAGACTTGGCCAGGCTCCCGCCGCCCGCAGGGCTCACGGTAGCTTTGCTGCTAGTGAGTGGTGTGTACTTCTCGTCCACTGGCAGCTGGCCTTCCTACGAGACCCAAGGAGCAGTCAGCCCCCACTGCCTTCCTTTCACCCCCTTCCTTCTCCTTCTCTCCTCGTCCCAGATGAGTGTGGGATCGTGGCCCAGATCGCGGGGCCCCTGGCCGCTGCCGACATCTCCGCCTACTACATCAGTACCTTCAACTTTGACCACGCCCTGGTGAGTGTCTTCCTTTTCCCAGGCTACCCCTTCCTAAAAGCCAGGACCAGTTCGGGGCATGCATGTCACAGGTGAAGCTAGAAGGGATCTAAGAGACCGTCTCGTCCAACCCTCTTGTTTTGGAGCGGTGGAGATGGGCCCAGAGAAATGAAGAGATTTGCTCATGTCACCCAGCCTGGCAGCGCCCCCAGGATTCGCTCTTAGGCACTTCCCTCTAGAAGGTGGCTGGTCTCAGGAAGCCCGGCTCTCCCCGGTTCCCTGCCCCTTTAAGCGGGGCCTGTGGTGCTCTCCCTTCTTCCCCCTGTGCCCACAGGTACCCGAGGATGGCATCGACAGTGTCATTGAGGTCCTTCAGAATCGCCAGGAGAGCTGCCGGTAGTGGCTGGATCAGGAACCTATGTCCCTGTGGCTCAGGCTGGCAGACACTCCCCCGCCATTGTCCTCTTCTTTGGCGGGGTTCTGGCGTCTCCAAAGGCTAAACCAAAGCTTTGCCCCGTGGCAATGGGGACTGCTCTGGTGCCCCTCTGTTAGGTGTGCGTGAGGGGGACATCCCCTGGGACCACCTTTCACTCTAATTTTTAAGTAGTTGGTTTTTTTGGTCCTGTTGCGCAAGCAGGCGCCTAGGGCTAGGGGACTGGACACCCCAGGGGCTGGGGGTGGGAGGGGAGATGATCTCAAGCTTTCCCTCCTGTCCTTTGGAACCTGGGTCATTTTCTTGGCCTCCTCTTGGAGCTGGCCCTGCTCTAAGGCCCGGCCCCCAGTGGGTGGGGGTTAGGGAGGGCCCTCATCCTGGGCCAAAGCTGGCTCCCTTCAGTTCTTGCTCCCCATGTCCTCTCCTGGAGGTCAGGAAAGCTAAGAGGCCTGGCCTCTAATGCACAAAACACTCATGTGTGCCTTATCCGTGAAGCTGTGTGGGCACACTGTGTGCCCACAAAGTGGAATCGTGGTGCTGTGGAAGGCTTCACTTAGGAAGCCTCAAGCCTTGACACTCCCCTACCCCAGCCCTTGGTAAACATCTTTGCACATGCTCCCTCCATGTGGGGCTGGGGGCTCCCTGGGAAGGAGATCCCCCTCTCTGTCCTTCTCCCCTTTCTGCACCCCTGTCTCCTGCCCCTCTCCATGGTCCTGGGAGGAAGCTCCCTCTGCAGAGGGCTGGTCCCCACACCCATCCTCTCCTAGGGGAGAGCCCATGATCTCTGTCCCATCTTTGGGGAGGAGCCTCCTGTTTTTAAGAAATCTCCAATAAAGCACTTTGCAATCCCTGGAGTGTGTCTAAGACGTAGGTGGTGTGTCCGTGCCCCCTTCTCAGTCGGCCTGCCCTTCCTAGAGGATATCAGGGCATATCCTTCCAAACCCAGGTTCTGGCAGGGCAGGGTGGAGCAGCAGAAAGCACGTGGGCTTTAGAAGTGGAGAACCTGGGTTTGAGTTCTGCCTTTGTTATTTACTGTATGACCTTGGGGAAGTCATTTCCCTCTTTGGGCCTTGTGCCCATATACAAAATGAGGAGGGACAGCTGGGCTGCATCCCTTCAAGCTCTGCCAGTCCACTTGGCGCCAAGCCTCCATCTCTGCTCTCTAAAGAAGGCTGTTGCAGAAAAAGAATGGGATTTCAAGCTGCGGGTTCTGGGTTTGAATCTCAGCTTTGCCACCAACTACCCAGGGGACCACCAGTAAGTCATAACCTCTCTGGGCCTCAATATTCCCCTCTGTAAACTGAGGGCTTGGGGTGGACTAAAATCACCCCCAAAGGTCTCTCCAGCTCTTAATTCTCTAACTTTACAATCATTTATTCCTGTAAAGTGGGGGAAAACGGAGGGAATAGAAAGTTGGAAATGAGGGCTGAAGGTTCCAGTCTGAAAACACTCTAGAATTGGGCCAGGACAAATGCCCTGGAGCATCCAGGATGGGGCCATCTTCCTTAAGGGCTTAGAGTACTTGGCCCTGCCTCCCACCTTGTCCTCTCCCCCCTCCCCTCTACCCGAGGGGGCCTTCAGACCCCACTCTGAGCAGTCCAGACTGAAGGCCAGGGTTCTGTGGACAAAGACGGTCTTGGGCTGGGCTAGACCTCTGAGCCCGTCTCGTTCAATCTCCCCAAACCAGAATCTCCCTCTGCGGCATTCCTGACAAGTGGTTGTCAATTTGAAGACATCTAGCGATGGGAAGTGCACTCACTACCTGATGATGCAGCCCACTTCACTTTGGGGTGGCTCCAATGATTAGGAGGTTTTTCCTTTCATCAAGCCCAACTCTTCCCTCTTTCAGCACCCACTGTATGTTCCTAGTTTGGCCCTCTAGGCTCAAGTCAGTCAGCAAGCATTTATTAAGGACCTACTCTAAGCCAGGCACTGTGCTAAGGCCTGGGGATACAAAGAAAAGCAAAAGACGGTCCTTGTCCTCAGGGGGTTCACAGTCTAATGGGGGAGACCACAAGCAAATACATAGATAGACAAAGCAAGCTCTGGAGAGGATCCATAGGGAAAATGAGAGGCAAAGCGCAGGAATTTAGAGGAATTGGGAAAGGCTTCTTGTAAAGGATGGGAATTTCACTGGGATTTGCTGGAAGCCAGGAGGCAGAGAGGAGGCGGGGAGAGCATTCCAGGCATGAGGCACAGCCCAAGTAAAGGTCTAGAGCTGAGAGATGGGGTGTCATGTATGAGGAGGAGCCAGGATCCAAGGATACGTATCCACATTAAGGCATAAGAAGAGACTGGTAAGGGAGGCAGCTAGATGGTGCAGTGGATAGATCACTGGCCCTGGATTCAGGAAGACCTGAGTTCAAATCTGGCCTCAGACACTTGATACTAACTGTGTGACCCTGGGCAAGTCACATAACCCCGATCGCCTTGCAAAAAAAACCAAGAAGATTGGAAAGGGAGAAGAGGGCCGGGTTAGGAAGGGCTTTGAATGCCAAACAGCATTTTGTATCTGCCCCTGGAGGTAATAGGGAGCCACTACAGTTTACTGAGTAGGGGTGATGTGGTCAGATCTGCACTTTAGGAAAATCACTTTAGTGACTGATTGGAGGAGGGATTGGAGTGGGGAGATCCTTGAGGCAGGCAGACCCCACCCCCCACCCCCGCCAGCAGCCGTAGCAATAGTCCAGTTATGAGGTGAGCAGGGCCTACTTGTCAGAACACAGAAGGTGGTGGGTGAGAAATGGGAGTGTAGGCTGACTCCAAGGTTGCGAGCCTGAGGGAGGAGGGTGTTACTCTCTACAGTAATGGGGAACGTAGGAGGGGGGAGGGTTTGGGGAGATAGATACTGAGTTGAAGGTGTCTACTGGATGTCCAGTTCAAGATGTCTGAAAAACAGTTGGAGGTCAGCAGAGAATGGGGCAGAATAGATAAATCTGAGAATTGTCAGCATAGAGATGATTGTTAAATCCATGGAAACTGATGAGATTGCCAAGTGAAGTAGTTTGGAGAGAGAAGAGAACCCAGGTCAGAACTGCTGAGGGATTCCAATAGTTACAGGGTGTGATTTGGAGAAGAAGACAGAAGGAGCAGGCAAAGAGGAGGAAAACCAGGAGAGGAGGAGAGGGGAGGGGAAGAGG
>NW_020941065.1:18497511-18497915 GCF_900497805.2 Vombatus ursinus | reverse complement strand
AGGAGAGGGGAGGAGAGGAGAGGGGAGAGGAGGGGAGAAGAGGAGAGAAGGAGAGGGGGGAGGAGAAGAGAGGAGAGGAGGAGAGGGGAGGAGAAGAGAGGGGGGAGGAGAAGAGAGGAGAGGGGAGGAGAGGAGAGGAGGGGGTGGAGAAGAGAGGAGAGGGAAGGAGAAGAGAGGAGGAGAAGAGGGGAGGGGAGAAGAGGAGAGGGGGAGGAGAAAAGAGGAGAGGGGAGGGGAGAAGCCTCTGCTTGTAAGAGGGGGAGCCGGCTGCCTTTTGGGTCTGCCCTGTCTACCTTGGGACCGTCTCACTGACAGTCTAAATTGGCTTCTTTGTCACTGCTGCAAGTGAACCCAATAACACACACACACACACACACACACACACACACACACACACACACACA
>NW_020941065.1:18458097-18497501 GCF_900497805.2 Vombatus ursinus | reverse complement strand
CACACACACACACACACACACACACACACACACACACACACACACACCCCTCCTTACACACCTCTGTGGCCCCAGTAACGTGGAATAAGTCTGCAAAGGTAGGCTGGGGCCAGATCTGAAGGGCTTTAAAAGGTGGTGTGCAGTGGATAGAGGGCTGGAAGAGTCAGGAAGACTCATCTTTATGAGTTCAGATCTGGTTGCAGACATTTACTAGCTGTGTGACCCTGGGCAAGTCACTTCACCCTGTTTGTCTCAAGTTTCCTCATCTAGAAAATGAGCTGGAGAAAGAAATGGCAAGCCACTCCAGTATCTGTGCCAAGAAAACCCCAGGTGGGGCCATAGAGAGTCAGACATGACAGAGAATGACTGAACAATGAAAGCCAAAATGGCCCTAGGACAGATGATGGAGTGGGGGCACCCACAGGTTGTGGATAGGGTCAGTCTGCCCCACACAACTGTGTGATCCTTGACACTGGCTTCTTCTTCTGGTCCTCAGCATCACCATCCCCCGTGCTGAGGGCGCTCACCTCCCTGCTCACTTCTGCTAGTTGACTTCCTTCAAATCTCAGATAAAACCCCACCTCCTGCAAAAGGCCTTTCTCGGGTTTTCCGCCAGGACTGCCTTCCCTCCAAAATCCCTTCTGGTTTACTTGTCCTGGTCTTGATCCTATATAGCTGATCTTTCATGTTTCCCATCTTAGATCTTGAGCCCTGAGAAGACACTGTGGGACCTTAATAAATGATTATTGATGGACTTCAATGTCTCGTGGGATCATAGATTCCAAACTTGAAGGGTCACTAGAGTCCAAACCTCTCATCTAACCCAGAAAGAAACTGAGACCCAGAGAGAGGGAGGGATTTGCCCAAGGTAGAAAATGGGGGCTGTAGGATTTGAACCCAGGTTTCTCTGCTCCAGAACTATTTGCTCTGGGTTACCTCCACCTGTGTGTGTCTCTTCAAGTGGATTTGGGTGTGTCTCTGTGTGTGTGTGTGTGTGTCTTTGGGCAGTGTCTGCTTGTGCGTGATGATATGACCCTCTTTTTCCTTGACGTGGAAACTGCCTTCCTGGTGTCTTGGTGATCGCTGAATGTTTGGGGCTGTAAACACTGTCTCTTTGGGTCCCTTCATCCTAAGGAGTAGGCTGGCCCCGCCTTGATCCATGTCAGGGACCAGAGGAGTGTGGCAACCCTATGGTCTGTGGTTCACTTCTGCCCTTGAGTCTGGGTGGGTCAGGATTCCCTGCCTGGGCGGGCTGCTTTTGCAACCCTACTATGTTCAATTCTGATCGAGTTTCAACTTCACCAGCTGCCTTGGGATTTTCTTTCTGGGTGTGTTACGTATGGTGTATATTTTGCCGTTGTATTTTGTCTCTTCCATTCAAATGTAAGCTCCATGAGGGCAGGAACTAAGACCTTTTTGCTTTTGTATTCTCTGCACCCAAGACTGCCTCAATGCTTGTTGGATGGCCAATTAAAGAAATCCTAAAATCACTAGATTTCGACGTGAGAATCAAAACGAATCCTCCAGGCTCCAAGGGATCTCCAAGCGTGGCTCATTCAGCCCGCACCGACGGGTTACACAATCCTTAAGTCCTGCAATTTCACCCTGGCCACCGAGGCATGGCACAACGTCTCTGACCTAGACAGCTGACTCTGAAAGTGGCTAGGGTCCTGACCTTCGTGCTAAGGCAGCAGACGCGATGACTGACAGTCACTGGGTCTTGTACAACAGACAGTCACTGGCCCCAGATGGGAAGATGGCCTGCTTGCTAGGACTTAGGAAACCCAGGGTGGAAGTCACAGCACAGGGAGGCATCAGATAGGGCTTTGGGAGCCAAATAGAAATCAATAAGTGTAGCATCTACAAGCATTTAGTAAGTGCCTGTTGCATGCCAGGCCCACTGTGGGGAGCGCCAAGGCGAAAATGAGACAGTCCCTGCCTTCAAGGGGCTTACATTCCACCAAGGGAAGGTTGGATTAAATCAAACAACAGGCATTTATTAAGTGCCTACTATGTGCTAAGCCCGATGCTAGGTGCTGGGGATACAGAGACAAAAGCGAGACAGCCTCTGCCCTCAAAGGGCTTCCATTCTACTGGGGGATCCAGCAGATTCATAAATGAGAAAACATCAGATTTAGGGTGCAGTCCGGCTCTCTGACCTCATTAGTATAGGCTGCTTTCTAAGGAATGGGCAGCACTTTTAATGCAACTTAAGAGTGTAGGTGTGGCCTAGAGTGCTGAGAAGTAAAGTCACTCTCCTGTGTGACCCAGCCAGTGTGGTCAGGGTTGGGTCTCGAACTCGGCTCCCTGTCCACTTGCTGTGCATACTCTCAGTCTCTATTCTGGATAAATACAACAGTGTTTGGGGAGGGGTGGTGCGATGGAGAGAGCACTGGTTCTGAAGTCAGGAAGACCTGAGTTCAAATCCAGCGTCAGACACTAGCTGTGTGACCCTGGGGAAGTCACTGATTGGAAGGGTAGGAGCAGAGGGGGATCAGGGAAGGCTTCCTGTAGGAGAGGGGTGCTTGAAGCCAGCAGGAACACTGACTGCTAGCTTCCTGAAACACTTCAGACAATACTTCGAGGAAGGCGGCTTGATTGGGTCGCGATATTCAGGTGCAAACGAGAAGAGAGGCAGCTTGCACACTGGTTGATAGAGACACTGGACTGCTAGCTGTGTGACCTCGGACAAATCACTTGTCGCCTCTGACCCTCAGTTTCCTCCTCTGTGAGACAGAGGAAATCGGGGCAGCTAGGTGGCACAGTGGATAGAGCACTGGCCCTGGAGTCAGGGGGACCTGAGTTCAAATCTAGCCTCAGACACTTGACACTTACTAGCTGTGTGACAAGCTGTGTAGACAAGTCACTTAACCCCATTGCCTAGACAAAAAAAAAAAAAAAGAAAAGAAAAGAAAAGGAAAAAAAATGAAAAAAGAAGACAGAGGAAACCATTCATCTGGTGTTTATCTTACATGCTTGGGCACTGAGACACCAGTGGATTCACTTTGGAAACTTTAGACTGTTCTAGAAATAGTTCCTATTCTGTTCCCACCCTGAGACTCACCATCTCCCAGGGCCCTGTGCTGAGCCACCAATGCCATCACCCAGAGCAGGGGCCCCATCCGCAGGCCTAGAGCCTAGAGCGCCTTGGCATGACCCCCAAGGCTGCCCAATTGGAGGGCAGGAAGAAGGATCGTGTGTCTCACCCCACTGCACCAGCCAATCTTGAGGCTTCTGTCCCACTTCACCCATTATTGCCCAACAGCCTTCTACTCCACCCCTCCTATCGCTGGCATCCCACAGCTGGGCAAGTTACCAACCTCTCCCCTCGTAACCTAACTGCAACCTGGGCACACGCAGCAGCAGCTGCATAGGCAAACCCCCTCCTCCAGGGCACCGCCTCCTGTCCCTGAAACATTCCTCAGGACTACAGCAGCCTCTCACCCCCTTGGTGGGATTTGAACTGTCTGTCTCTGCACACACCTCATATGTTCTTACTGATTTCACTATTCTTTCCCCTATCAGAATATGAACTCCTTGAAGACAGGGGGATGGCTTGCTTTTTTTTTTTTTTTTTTTGTCTTTGTTTATATCCCCAGTGCCTGACGTATAGTAAGTGCTTAATAAATGCTTTTGGACTGACTCAAAGGTTTGGAGGCTTAGGACCTGGAAGAACTGGGTTCCAATCCTGTCTCAGGTACTTACTATCTGTATGAACCTGGGAAAGTCATTTACTGTGCTTCAGTTTCTTCATCTGTAAAATATCAAAAACATCCCACAGAGATGTTGTAAGGCTGAAATGAGAGGACTTCTAAAGTCATGTACCTGAGAGCTCTCCAGGAATGCCAGATGTTATTCTAGGAAAAACAATACACTGGGAATTAGGGCCAGGAGCATGGGCTGAGGCTCTCAAGGATTCTTGGCAACCAAATGCAGTCAGATCAATGCAGACTGAAGGGCAGACAGCTCCCAGCAGGTCCCTGTCTCAGGCAGAGCATCCTTGGGCCTTCTCTCCTTTCTCCGTCTTGGAGCACGGCCAGTTGGCATTCCTGTCAAATACGTGGGCGCTGGGGTGAGACAGCTTCCAGGCATGCCCACTTTGGAGCAAGGGCTGGTATCCTGACTTCTGTGTACCACATTGAAGATTCAGGAATCACGAGATGAACCAATGCATAAAGCATTTGTTAAACACTGGCTATGTGCAAATAGAAAAGCAGAGACAGTCCCTGCTCCCAAGGAACTCCCATCCTAGTGGGGATGAAAACTCATCTGAAAGATTTCAACTGCAAATCACATGGAAAAGTCTCATGGTCCTTAAGGTAGTGGTAATATTGTTCAGGCATTTTTCAGTCGTGTCCAACTCTTCGTGACTCAATTTGGGTCTTTCTTGATAGAGATACCGGAGTGGTTTGCCATTTTCTTCTCCAGCTTATTTCACAGAGGAGGAAGCTCTGAGTTAAGTGTTAAGAGTTAAGTGACTTGCCCAGGGTCACACATCTACTAAGTGTCTGAGGCCAAATTTGAACTCAAGACGAGCTTTCCTGACTCCAGGCCCTGCATTCTATCCACTGCAGCGCCACCTAGCTGCCCATAGTCATACCTCTTCTTTAATGTCATTCTTTAATGTGACCATTGCCAAGGGTCTTAGGTTTAAGGTCCTGGGCCATCTCCATCGGGCTCTTGAAGGGAGATGGTTGTCTAGGTGGTGGTAGGGGTGTGACCTGCCTGCCAAACGCTACCTCCTGTCTCTCCCTCAGGGTACCAGCTGCTTCAGCTGGGCTGGATTGCCTGCTCTGGGTGACACCCTGTAAGGGTTTCTGAGCCAGAACTTCATGAATATGCTAAAGAGGCAATCTTAGCCGCTCAGATCTCTTCTTTCTGTTGGCCTGGAGGTATGAGGATGCCTCTGAGCTCTGGAGTATTGAGGGTCCCCATGCCTGGAATTGCATCTCCTTACCTATGAAGCTCATGACCTGCTAGGCAAGCTTGCATCTAGGATTGGACCATCACCCGTGTGTGTTTTTGTCTTCTGTCCTTTGGTAAAAGAGATCTCAAAAGGCAGCTAGCACTTTTCCTTTCTAGCGACACAAATAGCCAGGCTCCTGGAGCCATTGGGGTGGTGATAGTATCAGAAGCAGACCTGCTGGAAGGGAGAGGGTTAGAGAAAGAGTCAGAGAGAGAGAGAGAGAGAGAGAGAGAGAGGAGAAAGAGAGGGCAGACACCAAGACAGAGAAACAGAAACAGAGAGAACTAGAGATAGACAGATAGACACCGTGAACTTTGCATTGATCAGGCTATCCTCTGTGGAGGTGAAATGTAGAATAACTAATTAGCAGCCCTCAAAAAAGAAACTGTGAATGTTCCAATGAGGTTTGATGATTAGCCTCTCAAACGATTGCCGTAATACTGATAAGTTACTGAATTCTGTTCTAATCATTCCATATGTCTTTGTTGCAGC
The DNA here is from genome assembly GCF_900497805.2 of Vombatus ursinus. Classification (NCBI taxonomy): domain Eukaryota; kingdom Metazoa; phylum Chordata; class Mammalia; order Diprotodontia; family Vombatidae; genus Vombatus; species Vombatus ursinus. The sequence continues at coordinate 18,492,043 of NW_020941065.1, read as the reverse complement.
ATTCTCTTTTCTGTGTGGGAATAAAATTGTCTGTCCCCTACTTGATTGATGTTTGTACTTAAAGTGCCTTTTTGTTTCCCAACCAAAGTATTTGTGAGCCAAAAATAGAATTGCTTCCTGGGCATTTGAAGGGGTGTGTAGAAGTGAAGCACTATGGATCCTAGTTCTTCTAATGAGACGCAGGCAACCCCAGAGCAATGAACCCGGGGCAAACTGGGAAGGCAGGTAAAGGCTAGGGATTGGTGAAGGTTGTCAGCCCCTGTGGCCTCAGCCTAGCAGCACCTCGCTAGCCACTGTCTCCCCAGCCTCTCAGGAGACCACCTAAAGAACAGATGATGCAAGGATCTGGTAGGAAAGATGTGTCACCCATAAACAAAATTAAACTAGTAAGTATCCAGGTCAGTTGGGTGATTCAGTGGATAGAGTGCTGGGCCAGGAGTCAGGATCACTCAAGTTTGTAAGTTCAAATCCGGCCTCAGGTAATTATTGGCTGTCTGATCCTGGGCAAGTCACTTACCCCTGTTTGCCTCAATTTCCTCATCTGTCAAATGAGCTGGAAAAGGAAATGACAAACCACTCTAATATATTTATCAAAAAAACCCCAGATGGGATCATGAAGAGTCAGGCACAGATGAAAAATGACTGAACAATAACAGACTTCCTGACTCCAGGCCCCATGCTCTATCCACTGTGCAGCGTGGCTTCTTCAGTTTAAATCCTGCCTTTGATCTTTGATTCAGGCAACCTGCTTTGCTTCTCTGACCTCAGTTTCATCATCTGTAAAATAGAAAAACAATTCTTTCATAACCTGCTTTGCAGAGTAAAAACAAGAGCCCATCATATAAATGTCAGCTCTCAGTTCGCTTTAGTGAGATCCTGGCTTTGCAGCTGTCTGAAGCATACCCATGAAAAAGTGGGGCAGAGCAGGAAGAGAACTGAGCCTGTGAAAGCTTGCTTTTTATTCCTGGGAAAACTCTAAAGTAGATCATTAAAGAGATGGTTAGTGCATACCTAGAATGGGAAGTGAGGGTTACCAAGAATTAGCATGGCTCATCGAAAGCAACTCAGGCCAGACTAACCTCATTTCCTTTTTTTGACAAGATGACTAAATGAGTCGATGAGGAGAATGCTGTCGGGAGAGTTTGCCTCGATTTTAGCCAAGCTCTTGATAAAGTAGCTTGTGCTAGTATTGTGGAGAAGATGGGGATATAGGATGAGACAATTATACCACCAGATAGATATTAGATAGATAAACCATCTTGAGTGAGTGAGGAGGTCTCTCTAGTCTGGGCTTGGCCCAGTGCTATCCGACATTTTTATCAATGACTTGATAAAATTTGTGTATCAGATTTGCAAATGACACCAAACTGGGAGTGATTGCCAACTCATTGCCCTGGATGATGGAGTCAGGCTCCATAAAGAATCTAATCATTAGGGATTAATGGAAAGTCTTACAATTGGGTTCAAAAAATCAACTTCACAAATACAGAATGCTGGAGGTAGGGCTAGAAAGCAGTTTGTCAGAAAAAGAGCTGAGGTTTTGAGGGGACTGCAAGCTCAATAGAAATCCACAGGGTGGGATGGAAGCCAGGAGAGCTATTGAGATCTTGGCTGTATGGAGAGGGGCAAAGCTTCCAGACGCTCTGTCCTCTGCTCTACACAGAACACGTTTTGAGTACTGTGCTCATTTCTAGGTGGTACAGTTTAAAAAGAGTGTTTATGAGCTGGAGAGTGTCCAGGGGAGGTCCCCAGGCTGGTGAAGGGCAGGGACTTGGGATGTTTTCCCTAGAGAAGAGAAGACTGGGAGGTAGAGGGATGGGGGTGGTGCATGATAACTCTTTTTTCAAGCATTTGTGAAAGAAAGGTTAGCCTTGCTCTGCTTGGCCCCATAGGAAAGAACTGGAGTCAATAGCTACACATTACAAAAATGCAAATTTAGACTTGATGTCAGGAAAAACATCCTAATCATGAGAGCTGTCCAGAGGTGTTGTGGCTGCCTTCCACAGAGGGCCTGGATGACCGAGCATTCGTCAGCTTTGTTCTAGCAGGGATTCGTTTTGGGAGTAGGCTGGAATCAGGGTTAATGAGGCCCCTTCTGCCTCTCAAATTCTATGATTCTGAGTGAGGGACTTGGAGTCAGGTTCAAGTGTCACCTTTGATGCTATTTTTGTCCGGCCATGTCCATCAAGAAACTTCAGTAGCTCTCTGTAACCCCAGGATGAGTTTCATATTTAACACCCTGGCCAATCTTGCCCCAACCTACCTGGAAAGGTTCTATTCCATCTCTTTCCATGCCTTTGCACCGTCTGTCCCCCATACCTGAATGCCTTTTGTCCTTGGCTCTGCCTTATGGAATCTCTACCTTCCTTTGAGGCAGCTAGGTGGCGCTGGAGTGAATAGAGTGCTGGGCCTGGAGTCAGGAAGACTCATCTTTATGGGTTCAAATCCAGCCTCTTGTAGGTGCTGGCTGTGTGATCCTGGGCAAGTCACTTAACCCTCTTTGCCTCAATTTGTTCTTCTGTAAAATGAGATAGAAATGACAAATCACTCCAGTATCTTTGCCAAGAAAACCCCAAGTGAGGTCATGAAGAGTTGGACATGATTGAAAAATGACTAAACAGTAACAAAAAATAAAACCTATCTTCAAGTACCACCTTCTTTAGGAAATCTCCCCTGACACACCCAGTTATTTCTGATATTTTCCCCCATCCCTTCCAAATTACTTTGGGTTTATGTGTCTGTACAATGGGACCCTTGGTTTGTGTGACCTGAGTATTGCTTTCTTTAAGCCCTCAGAAAACCAAGAGCGCGACTGGCAGCTAGGTGATGAAATGGATAGAGTGCTGGACTTGGAGTCAGGGAGACATGAGTTCAGCTCCAGTCTCGGACTTTTATTAGCTTCGGGACCCTTGGTAAGTCACTCAACCTCTGTTTGCCTCAGTTTCCTTATTTGTAAAAGGAGGATAATAATTGCACCTATGTCCCAGGATTGTTGCAAAGATAAAGTGAGACAATAACTGTAAAGCGCTTAGCACAGTGCCTGCCACATAGTAAGCACTATATAAATGTTAATGTTATTATTATTGTGTTTTGCAAATTTAAAAGCTAGCTATTATCACTAATAGGAAGAACTGCAATATCTAGTTACCCCACCAGGTGGTGCTATACCGGAGCCACCAGCCTTGTAAATGGGTTTCTCTAAACTACGTGGGAGATAGCCCTTTCCTAGGAGGCTGCAGTTTCTCTATTGGCCACGAGAGGGCGATCTTTCAGAAGAAATCTGCCTAGGTTGGTCCTTGCATACACCAGCATGCCTGTATTTCAGGGATGCTAATGCTTTGATAACACCTTGCTGACCAGGTCCAAAATTAATCAGAGGGAGGAAATGGAATTTGCTTACAATCTTGAGATATAAAATCTGCTGGCCTGGATAGAAGTAAACCTCTTGCGGATAGATACTGTTTCATTTTATTTTCATGTATACTCAGCCCCTAGCACAGTATTGGATGCATGGTAGGTTTTCAATAAAAACTTGTTGATTGAATAATTGGCTGGAGCCCACATGCTATCTGAGGATTTCTTTTTATTTCATTCACTACCCACTGTATTCATAAATTCAGAGACTTAGCAGTCTATGATCCCCATGGACATGGGTACATCTAAATTGTAATTTTTTATAATTTTATAATTGCACCTCATTTTAAAAGTTTGTATTTTGTATGTAAAGCTTAGTTGTTCATTGAAAACTAGTTTTCAGACTAGTTTTGTTAAGTTTTAGATACTTTGGTTTGACAAATAAAAATGTCCATTAAGATTGAGTGAATACTCAATCAGTAAATGTTGGCTTTAAATAAAATTCTCTGGGTGTACCCCCTAATAAAAGAGTAGCTAGGTGGCGCAGTGAATAGAGTGCTGGGCCTGCAGTCAGGAAGATTTGAGTTCAAATCTGGCCTTAGGCACTGGCTGTGTGACCCTGGAAAGTCGCTTCATTGTGTTTGCCTCAGTTTCCTCATCCGTAAAATGAGCTGGAGAAGGAAATGACAAACCACTCCAGTATCTTTGCCAAGAAAATCCCAAATGAGATCACGGAAAGTTAGACACAAGTGAACAACAAATTGATGTTTTGTTTTGTTTTGTTTTTGATAAGGCAGCTAGGTGCACAGTGGATAGGGCACTGGGTTTGGAATTAGGAAGACATGAGTTCAAATCTGGCCTTAGACACTTACTGTAAGCTGTGTGACCCTGGGAAAATCCCTTAACTCTGTTCGCCTTAATATCCTCATCTGTCAAATGACTGGAGAAGGAAATGGTAAACCGCTTCAATAGCTGTGTCAAGAAAACCCCAACTGGGGTAAAAAAACAAACAAACCCAAATGGGCTCACGAAGAGTCAGATACGACCGAAATGACTAAACAGCAACCATATACCCAAATAATGTGCTAGGCATGACTATGATTATAGATAGAATAAGGAAAGCTAGCTTCAATGTTCGCGCCTGGAGACATTCCCTTCCAACCATCTCTTCTGCCTCCTCCCTGTTGTCCTCCCAGCACGTCCAGGGCAGCTGGACAGAAGCCTTCCCCCCAGGGTTGTGGAAAAGGAATGGGGGAGAAGCATTTGTTCCCAGTCTCTGACTCCTGGACTAAAAGGCAATCACTGCTTGCCAACCCAATGAGATTCCCAGTACTTGGCAGTCTCAGAAGCTAGAGATTCCTTTTGCTTGTCTCTATCTCTGCTCCAGGATTGGAGCATCTCTTGGCAGGCCCGGCTTCCCCGGGTCTCCTTGGTCATGGCTGGGGTCTCTAAGCTTCTTCCTGGCCTAATGTGTCTTTCTATGTATTCCCCTGCTGATGCCTACTCTCATTTCTCTCTTGGAAGTGTGTGATGTGCTGGTTGTGCAATGTACATTGGGCACAAGCCTGCCAGAGACAGATTTCTGAACTCACTTCACTCTAAGCACCAGAAAACTCCAGGGGCCCCCCATTACTCTATCCTCTGTTTGGAATTTAGAGTCCTTTGTAATCTGCCCTCTTCCCCACACCATACACACTCACACTTTCCCAGTCTTCTTACATGTTATTCTTCCCCATGCACTCTACAATCCAGTGGCAGCTGGCTTTCTTGGTGTATCTCCACACAAGACATTTCTTCTCCTCATTATGGGCATTTTCTTTTTCTTTTCTTTTTGGTGAGGCAATTGGGGTTAAGTGACTTGCCCAGGGTCAAGCAGCTAGTAAGTGTTATGTGTCTGAGGCCAGATTTGAACTCGGGTCCTCCTGACTCCAGGGCCAGTGCTCTACCCACTGTGCCACCCAGCTGCCCCCATTCCATTCTTCTTCAGCCATCCCCTCCAGGAAGTCTTTTTTCAGCTTGATCAATAGTGAACTCATAATACTTGTATTAACTGCGAATTAGTTCATCAAAGATGGCTTCCTTCCCTTAGTCTGATCAAGACCCTAATGACTTGAGGGAGGAGCCCTTCCTGTGGTGATCAGTCTTCTCCCTTGAGAATAATGCAAAAAGGCTTAAACTGGTAGGTAAAGACAAGGGTTCTTCATTCAGATTAAAACTAAAGAACTGTCAATGTTGCTTTGTAATAGGTATCTAAAGCGGTGTGTTGGTAGGGCTTAGGTCAACATCTAGTTGGCTCTTAGCATAGAACATAAGAAGTCCTGAGGTCAAATTCCCTACTTGACATACTTATTGGTTTTGTGACTCTGGATGAATTACTTAGCTTCTCCTTGCCTCAGTTTTCTCATCTGAAAAATAGAGGTAATTTTATGATAGCACTTACCCTAAAAGGTTGTTGTAAGGGTCCAATGAGAGAACTGATGTTCTCTTTTGTTCATTCTGGAAAATAATTTGGAAATATACCAAGTCACTAAACTGTGTATACTCTTTGACCCGGGGATACCACTACTAGGCTATGCCCCAAAGAGATCAAAGAAAGAGGAGAAGGACCCATATGGGCAAAAATAATCAGAGCTGCTCTTTTGTAGTGGGTAAGTCACCTATTGGGAAATGGTTAAACAAACATGGTAGACGTATGTAATGAATTATTATTGCACCATAAGAAATGACCAAATGGAAAGTATCAGAGGAAAGTGGGAAGATCCCCCCGAACTGATGCAGAGTTCACCAAAGTAAGCAGAACCAGGAGAACAATTTACACAATGACACCGGCAATCTGAAGAAAACCACCTGGAAACACTTGGGGGCTCTGACCAGTCGATGACCAGGCGCGATTTCAGAGGAGCGCTGATGAAGCAGGCTGCCCACACAGGAAGTGGGCAGATAGCATGCTTCTGTCATAGAGCATGGCTTCTGACCACAACTCGGAATGATGCATAATGAATTTCACATGTAGAGATGCTTGGCCAGGCTCTCTTGCTGTGAATTATTTCCCTGAGCCCAGGGGGAAACAATAAATAACTTTGTCATGGGGGTGGTGAGGGAAGCCACTGATCCACTGGGTGAGTTTCCCCCCAACCCTGACCCCCAGCCAACTTGTTGATTTTATAAGACACGGACTTTTTTTTTTCTTCCTAAAGGGTCTCTCCTACGTAGGTGGGATTGTAGACTGACATCTTTTTGGCCGAGTTTCCTGATAACTGATTGGTTGGCTGAGGCTCAGGAGGATGGATTCGTTGGAGGAATTACTCTCTCCATCTGCATCACAGTCATCGTCTGTAAGGTCAACATATGAAATGGTTCCCCCCTTACGTCTACTTTGTCCTCCCGCACTAGCTCCTGGACTAGGATTTCTATACTGCTGTGAAGCAAGAGGGTGCCAGGAAGGGGATTTCCCCATCCCTGCGCCAAACTTGTAGGAGAAGCATATGGTGAGTGGCCTTCATTGGTAGGGGCATGTTTCTGGCCCTCCACTTCCTTAATTCCTTTTTCTGCTTTTCCTTTTCCTTTTCTGAGTAGAAGTCAGACACTAGTGATCTAGAAAACAGATGTCTGCAGTCTTAGGAGTCTCTTTATGGGTAAACCTGATGTAGCAACTCTTTTGGGACCATGTTCCTACTCACACTGGACTAGCAACCTAGACTCTCATAGAGTAAGGACTACTTTCCCCTTCAGAGTCCTAGGGGGCAACCCTGAGGGGTTAGGGTCTCTAGCGCTATCACCCATGAATCTCCATCTTACATACTCCCCAAAATCAATCAACTAGTTGATACTGATTAGCTTTTATAAAGGGATATTTACTGAGAGGGTATAGCAAGGATGGAAGTTACAAAAAATATCCCCCAGTCTAGGGGTGCCTTCTCCCCTCTGCACACACTCGGTCTCCGGGGAGAGAGGGTTCCCACTTAAAGCACACAAATAATGAGACCCTCTGTCAGGGGTATAATTAGGATAAGGGGTACATCATGACTCCTAGCCCTGGGAATCCTTTTCTCCCTTCTTGGAGTCCCCACCAGTCTTGCTTTGGGGCTCATCGTTGGTGATCAATAAGTTACTTCCTTACTCAGTAAGTCAATCAGTAAGCATTTATTAAATGCCTACTATGTGCCAGGCACTGTTCTAAGCTTTGGGGATACAAAGAAAGGCAAGAGATAGTCCCTGATCTCAAGGAGCTCACAGTCTAATGGGGGAGATACATACAAACAAACGTGTCTAAACAAGAACTCAGCTGGGTTGGCACCTTGCTGGGCACTATGTCTCAGATGACAGGTCACTCCACTACTGGGCTGGCTTAAGCAGATTCCTTGGTTTTTGTTCTGTTTTTTCACCTGAGGGATTCAGCTGCTGTGGATACCGAGTCCAGTTGCTGATGGGAGGCTCCTCTGATGGCTTCGATGGGTCTCCAGCACTCGCCTGTCACTTTGGCTCTTCCGTCTCAAGAAAGATACTTATTCATCTAAGGTCAGGAAAGACTAAAAAGACCTGTAAGCACCATGTGCTCATGGACACACGGTAGCCAGGTGAGCAAATGCGGTTCTCCACTACTCTCCCCTAACCCCGCAACTCACTCGAAAACTATCAGGAAAGAGATCAAGGGATTGTCTGCTTGAACTTTTCATGTATCCTAGCTCAGCCTCTGCTAAATCATCCATCAGTCCTTCTGGCCTTTCAGGCAACTGGACTTTTTATCGTTACATTGTACCAACTCTAAGTTATTATGAAGTAACTTTGAAAGTTCTGTACTAACTTAGCAGCAAGCAGAGAATATAGCACATGTACTGTATAACCCACCAGGAAGGGCAAATCTGAGCGTACTTCCTTGGCCAATTCCCCCAATACATGGAGTTCACAAGGTTCTGGGTTCAAGAGTCAGGCACGGCTGTGCAGTGTGAGAACATTTCCATAAACATGTGCTTCTCACAGGAAATCAGAATCGTTCCCAGGGGATCAGCCTGCAGCTCAAGGGTTAAAGCCATGATATGAGGGGCCAGGAGAGGCCAGGAGATCTGCACCTTGCCAGCCCTCCTTGACATTGTTGGGAGTTGCTGGGTTGGGTGCTGTGAGTGGCAGGTCCAAGATGAATAGAAACTATTTGTTCAGCTGCTCCACAAAGGATCTTTAGCTTCAGAATGTGTGTGAGGGGAGTCTCATGGGCACTTGGAGCATCTCATGTTCCTGAATTTGTTCATTCTTGCCTGTGAGTCCTTTGTGTCTCAGGCATTTTCCATGGTGGGTGAAATAAAGGCTGCCCTGCACCTGATACCCTCATAATACCCTGCAATAGGGGCCTCCACTTTCTCTCCTCTCACTCTCTCCTTAACCCCTTACAATCTGGCTTCCTACTTCCTCATTCCACCAAGACTGTTCTGTCCAGAGTTACCAGTGATCTCTTAGTTGCCAAAGCCAATGGCCTTTCCTCCATCCTCATTCACCCTGTCCTCTCTGCAGCCTTTGCCACCGTCGATCACTCTCTCCTTCTTGGCACTTTCCTCTCTCTAGGTTTTCAGAATGTCTTTCCTGGTTCTCCTCCTCCCTCTCTGACCACTCCTTCTCTGTCTTCTTTGCTGGATCTTTTTTCAGATCGTGGCCTCCATCCACAGACGTCCCTTATGGTTCTCTTCTCTCTCTATACTACATCACTTGGTGATCTCAGTAGCAGCCATGGATTTAATGACTGTCTCTGTGTTGACAATTCTCAAATTTACTTCTTCTGTTCCAATTTCTCTGCTGACCTCCGATCTTGCATCTCCAACTGTCTTCCAACACCGTTGAACTGGACATCCATCCAGTAGACATTAAACTCAGCATGTCTAAAACAGAACTCGTTATCTTTCCCCCAAACTCTCCCCACCTCCTACCTTCCCTATTACTGTAGAGAGTAGCACCTTGCTCCCGTCCCTCAGGCTCCCTGCCTAGGAGTCATCCTGGACTCATCACTCTCTCTTGCCCTCCCCCCCCCATAACTGATCTGCTCCCAAGGCCTGTTGATTGCTTCTTGACTGTATTTCTTGAGTTGACCTTTTCTCTCCTCTGATGCTGCCCCACTCCAGTCCATCTTCCATTCAACCACCAAAGGGATTTTCCTAAAATGCAGGTGTGACCTTGTCACCTCGGCCCTACTCAATAACTCCAGTGGCTTCAGAGTCAAATACAGAATGCTCTGTCTGGCATTCAAAGCCTTTTATAACCTAGCCCCTTCTTACTTTTCCAGTCTTCTTATCCCTCACTCCCAATAGGTTCTTTTCGATCCAGTGACACTGGCATCCTGGTCGTTCCCATCAACAGGACCCTCTATCTCTCGGCTCTGGGTGTTTTCTCTGGTGTCCCTCATGCCTGGAACACTCTGCCCCTTCTTCTCTGATTACTGACCTCCCTGGCTTCCTTTGAGTTCCAATTAAAATCCCACCTCCCACAGGAGAAAGCTTTCCCCACCCCTTCTAAATTCCACTGCCTTCCTTCTGATAATGATTTCCTACTTATCCTATATAGAGCTTGTTTGTATATGTTTGTTTGCATGTTGTCTCCCCCATTAGACTGTGAGCTTCTTGAGGGCAGGGACTGCCTTATGCCTCCTGTTCTATCCCCAGCACTTAGTATGTGCCTGGCACATAGTAGGTGCTTAATAATAAATGTTGATTAATTGATTGCCCATTGAGTACCACTGAGAGAGGGCATCCTGTTACTCACATTTAGGGAGACCTGCTCAAGACCTCTGTAAGCTTTCTAAAGATTTACCTTGACTCTCCTGGGGGGGGGGGTGCAATGAGCCAAAGGGACCCCAGAACTGAATCTGGACTGTGTGTAGCCAGAGTCCCTGGGTGGCCCTGGGCAGGCTGTGGGCACAAATCCACAATGATAAAAAGGCAAGACAAATTCTCTCAAGTTACATTTATATATGTTGTACTTATCTCTTTGTATAATGTAAACTCCTTTAGGGAAAGGCAGGTTTCATTTTTGTCTTTGTATGTCCAGTGCGTAGCCCAAAGCCCAAGGGTCACTCAAATAGTGGTTATAGTGAATTGAACTGAATTGTGTGACCATGGTCCCCCCACCCTCCCTTTCCTCTTGTCTGGAAGGGATGTGTAGACAGAAGAGAAGTTAGAGCATTTACACAGACTGAGGGAGTCTGATCCAGCCCTGGGCAAAGATGAGAAGCTGCTAAGGGGGACTTCCATCAATGAGCCAACTCAACTCCCAACAAAGCAAGAACTCGTTAATCTCCAGGGAATGTGGAGCTCGCTCATGACCACTCTTCACCCCACCAGAGTTGGGTCAAAGGAAGTTAAGTCGTGAGTTCTTAACCTTTTTGTGTGTCCTGGCCCCTTGGGCCACCAGCCTGGGGAAACCTATGACCCGCTCCTTGGAATCATATTCTTAAATGCATAAAATAAAATATATAGAATCACAAAGGAAACCAATTATACTGAAATATTTATCAAATATAAAAAAAATTCACTGACCTCTAACCTTTAAGTTAGGAATTCAGAAAGATGAAAATTTTAAACACTACATTTATAATGATTCAATAAAATAGCAATCAGCAAAGTAAGTAGGAGCAAAATAAGCTGGCCCAGATGGAAAGTCAGTTATAACTTGTGGAATCATTTGGGCAAAGACCAAAAGCTTTTATACCAAATTACAGAACTAATCCAAAGTTACATTAAAGATAATGACAGTATCATTGCAACATGTTAAAATATATGGGATGCAATCCCAGCAATTTTCAGAGGCAAATTTATCTTTCCTGAAGGCTTATTTTAATGAATGCAGAAAAGAGTAATGAGTTGAGTTTATAGCTAACAACTACTGGAAAGTGGATAAATTAATATTTTCAAAGCCAGTACAAGCAAAAAATTGACAGTGAAGGTTCTAGGCTCACCTCTCCTACTCACACGCAAGGGCCCCAGAGATGGCATATTCCAGGTACTCTATGAGTCCATTCAAATATGGATTGTGAGCCCCTACCGATGTATCTACTTTACTAATCATCCAGAAGACACAACTAGTTCAAAGCAAAGGTATTCAGTGAATTAGTAAGAAAAGTAGAAACAAACATTTCCCCCATAAATCTGGTGGGTAATCTCACACAAAGACTAGTGAGTTGGAGAAGGAAATGGCAAACCACTCCAATGTCTTTGCCAAGAAAACCCCAAATGGGGTCACTAAGAGTTGGACGCAACTGAAACAACTCAATAACAATGGCATGTATACATTGTTTTAAGGTTTTCAAATAGCTTTACAGATATCTCATTTTATCCTCATAATAACCCTGAGTGCTATTATCACCCCATTTTGCAGATGAGGAGACAGAGGCAGATAGAGGTTAAATAACTTGCCCAAGGTCACACAACAAGTTAATATCTGAGGCTGGATTTGAGCTCAGGTCTTCCTCAGCCCAGGTCCAGCCCTCTATCCACTGTGCCTCTTAGTTGTCTTAATATAAGGAAAAAAGTTCTTTAGAATTAAAGCCCCCAAACCCCACAGTAGAACAGGCTGCCTGGGGAGATGAGGAGTTCTTCTTCAGTAGGTCTCCAAGCAAAGACCAGGGGAAATGCTATCATTATCTTCTATGTGCAAATATGGTAAAGATTTAAAAACCTGGTAAATGGAATATGAAGAAAAGTAAATTGTAGACAAATTTCCCTAATGAATGCAGATTTAAAGTGTTAAAGAAAATGTTATCTGAAAGAACAGAGGAACACATTTCAACATTTATTCATCATGACCATGCAAGATTTGTGCCAGATATGCATTATCAGAAAAACTATGAAGATAACGCAACATTTCAGCTTACTAATTTAAGACAAACTACTTCCCTTTTCTGGGCCCTCATCTTCCTATCTTCGAAATGAGGAGGTCAGATTAGGTGACTTCTATGTACTGTCCCTTCTTGATCTAAGCCTGTGACGCTGTACGTGTATAAGAAAAAAAGACAATCTAACCTTCTATGTGGTTATTTAAGAGGAAGTGTTTCTCACCCCTATCCCCAATTAATATAACTAATAAGATGCCTTTACCAGTTGAGAATATCCCTTTGACTTACAGAATCAATAGAATACGGAAATTGAGCGTTTGAACAATTCCTAGACACCCCTGTCAAACTCAATCAACCAAAGGCATAAATTAGGTGCAGAATAACTTAGAAAATTAGGTTAGGATGGTGGGAAGTACACTGGGCCGTTGGATGAAGTCAGGTGATCAAACATGTTGGGATTTGTTGAAAGAATTAGACACAACTCTGGGCCTATGGATCAGCCAAGGAGGTTCTAGCAACTGCTTGGGGAAAGTTTTGAGAAGGTAGATACTTTGTGTCATACCAGAGAGCAGCAAAGGAGTTAGGGTGGACAGTGAGCCCAGAGGGAGGGTCACAATCTGCGCCTCTTCCTTCCCCGCCACTGCCCATGTCGTTGGATGGATCGGACCAGTGACAAACATATCCAGCTGGGGGCTGACAGAAGGCCAACTAGAGTCGTGTTTTAGTCCGTGTTTTACAGAACAAATCCTTTTATTAAGGGGAGTTGTTCTGTGAAGTTTGGACAGTCAAAGGGCCACCCTTGAGGGCCGTAAGGCCACAGGTTCCCCACCCCTGAGCTAGGCATCACAGAATGCAGCTTCAAAGAGTATGACTTCTTTGGGGTAGAGAGCATTGCAGCTTTCAAGCCTTTGTACCAAGGCCCAAGCCTTCTAGCCCCAATAGCTACGTACCCCTCAGGGTCCTCATGAGGACTCTGGGAAGGAAGGACTTCCAACCAACCAGGAGCCGTGATAATAAATCGCTTTGCCCTGTCTGCGCTCTAAGCCTGAGTCCCCTTTCGCTCAGACTCTATGTATTTGTAGGAAGGTGTGTCCCAGACTCTGGAGGGGATGTTTTGCACCAAATATTCTCGTATGCCGCTTTAGTAAATACTTCTAATTAAAAGCTAATTAATTCTGGCTGCCTAATTGAAGTGCACTCAATAATCAGTGGGAAACACGCTGGTGGAGGCTCAGGAGTGACAGCATTAGAACCCCTCCCTCCCCCAGTTATCCCTAGATCCCTGAGGACAAAGTGCCTCGTGGGGCACAACCGGCTAGCACAAACCAGGAATTAGGAAGCAATCTTAGAGAGGTAACTATAATCGATGTCATTAGAAGTCTAGGCTTTCATTATAAAAAGAGTCAAAAGAATGTGTTTAGAGGGATTTTCCTCCAACATCGGCCTAAAGTCAGGAGCAAACATGACGTACTGGGTTAGAAGATCGAGAGCTTTCCCACCTTCCCCTCTCCTCAATCTCTTTTTTCTTGTTGAGCGTCATCCCATAGCCAGCGGCTAGATTCAACACCTCGGAGTCATCGGAGACTGCTCCCCTCTCCCTCACCCCTCATGTCCATTTAGTTGCAAAGTACCTGTTGATTCTATGCCCATGATACCTCTCTCATCGTCCCTTTTTACACACTAAATTCCAGTCAATCTGTCTGACTTGCTGTTCTATGTATTCAAGGGTTAGCTCTCATCTCCATGACTTTGCATGGAGGCTGTCCCCCAAGCCCGCAATCTACTTCCTCCTCACCTCTGCCTGGCAACACCCTTAGCTTCCTTCAAGTTTCAGCTCAGGGGCCACGTCTGAAATGAGATCTCTCCTGCACCGGTCCTGCTAGTCCTCTCCCCATTGGAAAGGACCTGGTATTTACCTTGAATTTATTCGAAGCGCTCTGTGTAGCACCTCTCACATGAGCTAGCAAATTCAGGCTCAAAGTACTCCGTGGAGGCACACGTATTCAAAACCACAGGTCACGAACCCTTACTGAGATGTCTACAGTCAAAGGACACCATTAATTCAAAGCAAAAGCATCCGAGGAAATAGCACAGAAAGAAAATGAACAACGATTCTTTTATAAATTGAGAATACCCTTGCCCACAAGTTCACATACCATTGAGAGAAAGTCGAGCACACACAAGAGACCTGCACATTGGAAATACATGTGACCATGACAACTCCTGCCTTTGATGTTTCTGGTGATGCCATCATGCTGCTCTCACCGGGACTGCTCCCTGTCTCTCTGGGCTCATTGCTCCTATAGTCTCTTGAGTTTCTGCTGGTCTCATGGTGAGGGCTGGGTACTTCATTTCCACTGGCCCTCGCTGGTCCTGGTGACTGCTATGTATTCTAGTAGCTGGTCTCTGCTAGGCATGACTCCCTGCTTCCCTCTTCTAGGCTCATCTCTAGGGCCAGCCAAGTCATCTTAATCTCCATCTGCTAGGATATAGTGGTCATAATGTCTTCCTGATAAGGGCAGGTAGGTTTTTTTGTTTTTGTTTTTGTTTTTGTTAGGCAATTGGGGGTTAAGTGACTTGCCCAAGGTCACACAGCTAGTAAGTGTCAAGTGTCTGGTCTGAGGCTGGATTTGAACTCAGGTCCTCCTGACTCCAGGGCCAGTGCTCTAACCACCGCGCCACCTAGCTGCCCCATTTGTTTGTTTTTTGTCATAGGCGTGACACTGTTAACAAAAAAGTGACTAAGATGAAGCCAATTTTTTTTAAAAATTCTATGTCTGGTCAAAGATGAAAGTCCTATGTTACTGGTAGCTGTCTGACTTTGGGTTAGATACTCTTAGATATTTCTGAGATCCTCTTTAGCTTAGCAAGTGAATGAATTTTAGCCAGAACAGAAAGTGAGCCAAGGATGTGAGGGACTGTCTATGTTGGCAACTACCAGGTGGGCGCTGTGGCAAGATTAGGGTAAGATCTGGGTATATTTGGAAGTCGAGGCAAGGGCTGTGGTAGGCGGAGTCGTGGTGAACTGGGATGGGCTGGGTACGGAGAAGCCCTGAGGCAGTGGGCAGTGCTATGTGAGATAAGCTGGGTGCAAGGAAGTAGCCGGAGCTTGAGCTCCTGAGGCAAGGGGCGGTGCCACGTGGGAGTGGGACGGCAGAGGACGAGTTCCCTTTGCTTAGTCCCCTCCCTATATGCAACGTCAACCCCAGACGCCTCCATCTTGTGACCTTCCTGACTTCCTGGGTCCCTTTGTGTAGCACTGACCCCAGACGCCTCCTCCCAATATCTGAGTCTGACTTCCTAGGTCACGTACTCTGTCTATGCACTAATCCCAGATTCCTCCTTCCTGTATCCGGTCCTAGCCTCCTACGTCACTCCCTCCCCCTTGGTGTGCTAAACTCAGACAGCCCCTTCCAGTATCTGACCCTACAATCACTGGCTAGTAAGCGGGCTGGAGAGGAGGGGCTAAGTAGGTACTTAAGGACGAGCGTGGTCAGATCACGCTCTCTCTCTCTTGGCTCCTGCTCTGTTGCTCTGGCCTCGCTGCTTGGGCTTGCTGTGATGGCTTGCTGTGATGGCCTCTGAATAAAGCTCTGGTGTTGGCGCCTCCCAATGGCTCGTCTCTGTGTGTTTATCCGGCTGAGGACCGAAGACTCGAGAGTGAGTATGACTCTGTCAGCCTGCTCCTTATTGGAGGAGAAGGTCGGCGCGGCCAGTACACAAGGAGGCAAGGCCATTGTCCTCTACCCACCAAGTCCTCATTCTTGTTTTAACTTTGCGTATCTATTGGGACCAAAGATGAATGGCTTTTGAGCTTCACTTTGGCAAGCAAAAATCCTCAATCTCCCTATGTCTGTACATACATTGCTTCCCTCCAATAGAATGTAAACCCTTGAGGGCAGGGTCTATTTCGTTTTTGTCTCTCTTAACCCTAGTGCCCGGCACACTGTGAGGGCTTAATAAATGCTTGTTGACGTGAATAACTTAGTTATTCTCAGTAGTACAATGATCCAAGACAATCTCGAAGGACTTAGGATGAGAAAAATGCTACCTACCTCCAGAGAAAGAGCTGATGGAGTCTGAATGCCGATCAAAGCAGACTTTCTTTACATTTTCTTTCTTTGTTTTTTTTGATCTGGGTTTCTTTCACAACATGGCTAATATGGAAATGTTTTGCATGATGGCATGTGTCAAATTGTTTGCTTCTCATGGAAGGGGCAGGGAGGGAGAGGATTTGGAAAACAGAATTAAAAAATGGATGTTAAAAATTGTTTTTACGTGTAATTGGAAAACATAGAATATAAAAACAAATGCTTATTGAATGAATGACTGCACAATGACTCAGACCATTTCCACCACTTTCATTTGACGTGGCATTTGAGATGCTGACAATTGCAAAAGCACAGGAAAAGATATCCAAGGAATGAATGTTGGAAAGAAAGAGGTCAAAATATCATTATTTGTAAGTGACAGGATTGTGTTCCTAGAAAATGGAACTGTGTCAACTGAAAAATTACTTGATAAAACAGGAGTTCAGCAAATTTGCCTCATAAAAGATTAACCACAAAGATGACTTGTGTTATTTCCTAGCAATAAAGAAAACATCATAAATAAATCTCATTTATGATAAGAAAACCCATTAAATATTTGGGTGTTAAATGGACATACATTTAACTTTCATAAGGAAAACCTAAAAACATTAATTACTGAATGAAAGGAAGACCTAAGTCACTAGTAGCATTCATATTCATGGATGGATTGGATTAATATAAAAAAAACTGATTTCAATGAAGATACGTATTTAATACAGTATGAATTGTAATGCCAGAGGGTTGGTTCATTGAACTGGATAAAATCTCAATAGGATTTATACAGAAAACCAAAGGGAGGAGAATATTAATGGCATATTGGATAAAAGGTGGATTTCCATTCCCGGACTTTAAAACGTAGTGTAAAGTGGTTATCACCAGAATTACCTGGTTTTGCACAAGAAAATAGAGAAATTAAGAGATCAGGAGCTTGGAAATTGAAGTGGGCCTCTGCTCCAAATTGGAAAAGAGTCCTTCCCTACATCCTTTCATCAAATATTTTTTCCAATTTCAACAGCGATTGCCTCTAGGAAGCTTTTGCTTAATTTAATCTTTAATCAAGCTTTCTAGAAATGTCCATCCCACCTCTACTTCTTCCTGCTTTATTCAACTAAAGAAGCATTTATTAAGCACCTACTGTGTGTAAGATTCTATGCTGAGCACTGGGAATACAAAGATAAAGCAAAAAACAGTCTTTGCTCTCCATAAGCTTATGTCCTACTAGGAGAAATAACAATTATGTAGATAAGTAAGAACAAGAATATTTGAAGGAAGGGAGAGAATACTGACTGGGAAAGGCTTCTTTAAGAAGGAGCACCTGAGATAAGCCTGGGGAGAAGCTAAGGTGCTGTTGCTCCCAGATGCTGAATCAAACACAAACACAAGTTAGTGTTTGACAGTCATGGAAAATATCAACTCAAGAAAGGGTTTGTTATCCAATAGAATTTATTTCTTTGTATCTCCAGTATTTAGCACAGTGCTTGCTTAATAAATGTTATTGACTATTGACTAATAACTATATATGGGAAAAGTGACTAGCAATATGGTGGGAAATAGATTTAGGGGTGCACCTCACACCATATACCAGAATGAATTTCCATTGTGATATACACTAAAATGGTTTCAAAAGATGTTTATTACATGATGAATATCAATTGTGAAAGGAAGATAACTTTTTATTTGTTAAGTAATAGAAGAAATCATTAGGAATAAGACAGACATATTTGATTACACAAGGAAAAAACCCATACAACAAAAGCATTATGATAAAGAGAAAGGAAAAGAACAGATAGGAAAATATTTATGGCTAATGTGTTGCATGAAAACTTGACATCTAAAATGTACAAGTATTCCACTCCCTCTTGGTCATCTTCCCTACTCAACACTCCCAGGTTTGCAGGTTGGATCCCTGGAGGCTGAGTACTCTCACAGGTTCAAGGTACACTGTGTGCATCTCAACTCCTAAAACTGTAACTCTTGAGCCCCCACTGGTGAGCTTACTTTTAATAGTCAGTCAGTAGACATAATTAGCTCAGACTAAAGGCATTACTAAGATGGCATAGTAGAACGGTGGCTACAAAATATTCTTTCTCATAAACCTGGGGTACACCTGCAATAGAAATATACCATGTCCATGAGAAGAGTGGGTACAAATAGAGTGCACTGGTAGTGAAATACATACATAGGATACATGTGGCCATTTCTACTTATGTCTGGGACTGTAGGACCCTGATATTCTTTTCTTTTCTTATGGTGTTCTCATACTGCCTGGGCTCCACATTTCTGCTGTTTGGGTCATTTAACTGGGATCCTTGGGTTCCTCTTGACTCTAAACTGCTAGACCTAACCCTCTCTGGAATCTCTATTTGCTTCTTTTCTTTGCTGTTGGGAGTTCATGTTCATTCTTCTTACCTCTGACTTCCTGTATCTGTGTTTCTACTCCCTGTGGGATATGGTGTCTCTTAATGGTGTCTCCTTCCCCCCCCCCCTCCATTTTAATAAATTTATTAAAGGGTAAAAAGTTTGGTTTATTGTCATGACAAGTCCAAATACATAACACTTAATGTTCTAAGACATTTTATAGTACCTACTGCAGTAGTATAAATTTTATTTACCATTTATTTACATTTATATACAATTTACATACTATTTACCATTTACTAATGAATGGCAAATCAATGAATTATAGCTACTGTCTTTCTTATAAGCTTACTGTCTGAGTAAATAAACTAATAGGTATATATAATATTAGATACTACATAAAGTATCATGGTTGATATGGATTGGGAAGAAAAATATCCCTCCTCCCCACTGTCCTTTGGTAGAGGCTCCTGGGTAATACTGGCAACGTTGACTCCAGTTTCAAACTATGCCTCAGCTGTCTTCAAGACTGGCAGACTTAACTTTTTGAAGGCCTCCAGGGGCATGGCTAATAGCCAACAGCCCTTTCAATTTCATCACGGAAACTTTCTCACATTTTTAGACATATGTTTGTACCTCTTTAAAAAAACAACAACATATTAACCCCTTTTCTCTCTGTTATCTACTCCTGACTTTCTGTGATTACATCAACTAGGCTGAGGGAGGTAAAAATTCCCTTCCCCTTCCCTCATAAGGAGCTGTTGAAAATATCCAAAGGCCACCCAAGAGATATGTAGTCAAAAAGAAGAACCTAGAATTTATTTAACAGGAAATTTGGATTGTTAATAATCATTTAGTAAAATGCTTAGTTTCACTGATAATCAAAGAGGCAAAAATTAGAATAACACCAAGTACCATCTCATACAAATCTAAAGAATTTATTAAGCACCCATTATGTCCCAGGCACTAGGACAACTAAGATAAAAATGAAACAGTCTTTGCCCTCAGGGAGCTTACATTCTGTTAGTCCTATTATTTATTTGTTTAATAGATAAAAAGTTATCTCCCTTCCTCAACTGACATACATTATATAATAAACATCCTTTTTTAACCATTTTAAAAATGTATGTTACAGGGACAGTTAGATAGCACAGTGGATAGATCACCGGTCCTGGATTCAGGAAGACCTGAGTTCAAGTTTAGCCTCAGAGACTTGCCACTTACTAACTGTGTGACTCTGGGCAAGTCACTTCACCCCATTGCCTTGCCAAAAAAAAAATGTATGTTACAGTGGAAATTCATTCTGGTATATGGTGTGAGATTTAGGTAACCTTGAATCTATTTCCTACCATATTGCTAACCAATTTTCCCATATATAGTTATTAGTTAATAGTCAATAAACATTTATTAAGCAGGCACCGTGCTAAGTACTGGAGATACAAAGAAATAAATACTATTAGATAATGAATCCTTTTTGAGTTAATATTTTTTATGACTGTCAAACACTGATTTTGTGTAGGTGTGTGTTCAATTCAGTAACTGGGAGCAATAGCACCTTAGCTTCCTCCCAGTCTCATCCCTGGGGCTACTTTTTAAACAATGGAATGAACATATTCCCACAAGTGCATACAGAATAAATACAAGATAAATATATTCTAAAGCAAAAATTACTGAAAGCAGCAAAACTCAACTGGTGAGGTTATAGAGAAACAAGTACACTTATTCATTGCTGGTGGAATTGCAAAAAACTAGGGGAAATGATTTGGCAGCACCATGCAAAACTTACAAAAATAATTGTACCCTTTGACCCAATCATCTGTTGTTGGGAATATATCCGGAGAATGTTGTCAAGAAGCCATTGGTTCCAAGATATTTATAGCTGGTCAAAGATATTTATAGCTGGGTGGTTTGTAACCAGGAAGCACTGCAAAAGGTAGCAGAAATCTACAGCAGTAGGGGAATGGTGAAACACATTGGCCATGCCTTCATGTAATGGAACACAATTAAGATTGATAAGCATGAGGACTTTAGAGAAATCTGGAAAGTCCTTTTTGTAATTACTCAACATGAAAAAAGCTGAGGTAGTGAACTACATCCCACTGACTAGAAAGGAAAAATCAACAGGAATCAGGGAACAGCTAAGTAAAGAAAGCTAATCGAGATTCCCAGAGAGAGGTGAAATAGTTGCTGTTGTGGGCATTTTATGGGCTGAAATTCATTAAGTCAAATGTAAATATTTGCAAAGTAGCCTTTGCTGATGTTTAAATCATCAATGGAAATTTTTTTTTTAGAAGAAAGGTTTCATTACTTCAAACCAAAACATCCCAGGGTGACTCAGCTCCCTGGGTGTGGTCTTCACCCCCCCCCCCACCTTCCCTCCTCCTTTCTGCCCCAGGCACAAAATGCTGTCATTGCATCTGGTAGGAAATCACCTCCTTTGTATACTCTGTGCTTGGTGGGCAGCCTCAGGATTGATCAGGGGTGTGTGTGTGTGTGTGTGTGTGTGTGTGTGTGTGTGTGTGTGTATGTGTATGTGTGGGGGGGCAGTGACTGTCTTTCCCCTCCTCACAGATGCCGCTGGTTTCCTTTCTCCACCCACCCCCATGCCCCAGGGGAAGAGGGAGTGTCATTCATACCCCATTTTCATGTCCTTGAGAGAAAGTCAGCCTTGGGAGCATCCTAGAAATGGACACTATCAGAACTGGAATGTTAAAACACCAAATAGAGGAACTGAGAGCCAGAAAGGGAGTATAGAACACAGGATGTTGGAACACGGAGGGCTTTAAATGTTAATGACTTTCATAAGGGAAGGACCTTACAGATCATGGAACCCAATCTTGCCCCTATTCCGGAGGAGGAAACTGGGGACCAGAGAGGGGAAGAGACTTGGCCAAGGTCATATTGCCATAGAATCTCAGAATCTCAGAATCTCTGAAATTCCAAGACTATAAAGTGAAGCCTGTGCCTGAGCAGGAACCCCATGGACCTGCAGTGGGCCCAGCCAGTTTGTGCTATAGGACCTCCGATGAAGGGGTGCCTTTCTGCTCTTGAGGCAGTGCTCCCAAATCTGGGACAGCTCCACCCTTTGGGAAATTGGTCCTGTAACTCAAGACCAAACTGTTTTTTTTGGGTTTTTTTTTTTTTTTGCAATTTTCAACCAATGCTCCTGGTTCTGCCCTTAGGGTTCAAGCAGACAAGACCACCAAGGCTCCCCCCCCCAAGACAGCCCTTCATATACCTGAAGACAGTGAATGCTCCCCTACCCCTGCCAGTCTTCTGCTCATCAGCTTAAACATCCCCAGTTCTTCCAACTAAGCCTAATATGATGGGGACTCAAGATCCTTCACTATTCTGATTGTCCTCCTCTGGACACTCTCCAGCTTAATCAATATCTTTTCCAAACTACGATGCCTAGAACTGATCCCAGGCAGTCAGTCAAAAAAATATTAGGTGCCTACTTTGTGCCTGGCTCTGTGTTAAGCACTGAGAATAAGAAAAAAAAAGACAATTCTTACCCTTGAGGCTTATAGTCTAAAGGTACTGGGGAGGTGGGGATGGGGGTTGGGGGGAGAGGCAACACCATCCTCCAGATGTGGTCTGACCATGGCAGAGCACAGTGGGACAATCACCACCTTATTCCTCAAACCTATGTCTCTCTCAATGAGACCTAAGATCTCATTACTTATTTTGGGATGCCATATTGCACTTTTGGCTTAACTCAAGCTAGCAGCCTGTTAAAACCCACAGCTCTTTCTCAGATGAACAGCTCACTAGCTGTATTCCTCCTCCCCATCTTGTAAAGATGATCTTTTGAACTCAGGTGTAAAAGTTTTCCTTTATTAAGTGTCATCTTAGGTCTGGCCCGATATTCTGCACTGTTAAGATCTCTTTGGGTTCTGTCCCTTATCTAGTTTGTTAGAATCCTTTGAATGTCGTGTCATTTGCAAATTTGATAAACCTGCCATCAGTGTCTCCATCCGAACCCCTAATAAAAAGGTGAAACCATGGTGATTCATGGACCTCTCTACTGGGCACCTCATTCTAAGTTGACATCTAACTAATCACTCTTTGGGATCAGTCATTCAACTAGTTTCAAATCCACCTAACTGTATCATCATCTAGTCCATATTTCTCCATGTTTTCCACAAAAGTAGCATGAAATATTTTGGCAAATTCTGAAATCTATCTACAAAAATTATTGATGATATTCTGCTCATATACCAGTCTACTAGCCTTGTCCAAAAAATGAGATGAAGCTAGTTTGGAAGTAGAGCATGTTGGCTCTTTTCTAGCTATTCACAATCCATCCCTTTAATATTATAATCTAGAATTATACCAAGAATCTAAGTCAAATTTATTGGCATATAACTTTTTGGCTCCATTTTTCCTCTTGAAAATCAGGACAATAGGCCTTCTCTATTCTTATGGTACTTCTTGTACCTTTTCCATGGTCTTTCATATGTCACTGGTGCGGGCTCAACAATCACATCTGTTAGTTCTTTCGGGACCTTGGGACAAAGTTCATTTGGATCTAGTGGTTGAACTCATCAGTAGAAGTTTGGTGTCCTGTGACATATTAAGGATCAAAAATCCATTTCCATTTTGCCCTTTCTAATCATTGAAAACAAGAGAAATGAGTTGAGGTCTGCTTTATGCTATCCTCCATTATTATTGTCCTATCTGCCCCAAGCATTGGTCCTACACCTTCTTTCATCCTCTTTTCTCAAGCCGTCTTAATTCTAGTGCCTTCCTTCTCTTATTGATTTCCTATTTATCCTGTTTTTAACTTGTTTCTACACAGTTTGTGCTTTGTTTCCCTCCTGGGGAAGGTACTATCTTTTGCCTTTTTTTTTTTGTATCTCCACCATTTAGCACAGTGCCCAGCACACAGAAGGTGTTTAATAAATGATTATTTACTGACTGACTATTCTCGCCCCAAACATTCATTTTTCCTTAGTTTTCCTTATCAGTTTCAGCTCATTCTGAAAATTAATGTTCCTGATGCACTTTTTTTTTTGGTTTCAATTTCATTGTTTTATTTTATTACTATCATGTTTACTTTTTTTTGGTTGAATTGATATTTCCCTTTCTAAAAATAGGATTTAATTCTGGATTGTGAGCAGGAATCAGTTAACTACTTTCATTGTCCACCCTCCATTGGTTTGAGAAAAGACTCCAAATTCTTGGCATATGAATCAGCTGTAGGGTAGCTGCACCTTCTCCCTGCTACGAGGCAGCAGGACAAAAGTGACTGCATACTTGGAGGTTTACACTGTGGCTTGTGAGGTCCTGTGCTGCAGGAGGCCTGATGGACACTCCTGCCATCTAGCTTCAGCCAAGCAGTGTTCAGCAGGATGTGTTCACAGCCCTGCTGGATGAGACGCTCTGTTGAGAGAGCTGGGTGGCCCTTGAAGAAAGCAAATCCCTCTTTCTAGTTCTATTGGTTTTGATATTAAGAACCCTCCCTGGCAGTGACTATAAAGTTCTTCCCAGTTACCTTTCATAAATTTCCCTTGCTTGCTGCCCCCAGCTACCCGCCAATAACAGATATAGTATCTGTTACTTCTTCTGAAAGGGTGAAGGTGAGTACTTTTGGTGCAGTGGTCCCCAAAACTCATCCAATTTTGTTCTTTTCTCCCTTCTTGCATATCTGCTTCATTGTGAAGCTTTAGTACAATGTTTCAAAACAATCAAATATACAAGACTCCTCAGATTAGCAGAAAGAATCTGTTTCCAAGCCACACTGTCCTCAAACCCGATGACCACAACGATGATGATGACGACTAGCTTTTTCTAACCATGTCCTATGTCCTGATTTTCCTAGTTTGCCTAGAACAAAGCCTAGGAGTGCTTCTAGGTGACTCTCCAGGTGGACCAGCCCAGCCCAACCTTTCCCCTCTGGGTAAAAACATCTTTCACAAAATGCTGGATTTTCTCCTAGAAGTCTAGGTGGGACAAGAAAATTAAGAGAATCTCCAGGATCACACAGTTTAACTGGACTGATTCACAAAAGCCCCCATGACATTTAGAACATCTACAGTGCTCATGATTCCAAAACCTGATCCAAAGAAAAAAGATCATTCTGTAGCCCAAGTTGGGCCACAGGAGGTAAAGAAAGCTCTTATATGCCTGGCTCTCAACGAGCTCAGCGGGCTCTCAAAGTGGTATGGAATCTGATAAAATCCATCTGTTCCCAGATTTCACTTTACCTACTGGTCCAATCTGATGTTTTCTCAAACCACACTCGTCTCTGGTTTATCCATCAAAATGGATTTCACTGTCTTCATTAGGTTCTTCACTTGTAGAAATTGTTATAGGAGCCAACTACTGGGGATAATCTCTCACCTTATGGTCCATGGGCATGGAATTTCACATTGGGACAACTTCAGGACTCTGGCATCTTCTCCCAGATCTGCTTCCACAGAAATGAGTGGAAGCCCCATTGGTTGGGTCTATGTCTTTAACACAACTGTAGAAGGTTGACCTCTGGAATTTTCTAAACTTTCCCAAAGGTCCTCTGTGGCTACATTGTTCCATTGGAACTTGGTTGAGGGTATTCATTCTTTTCTTAAAGTTCTCTTATCCCCAATGTAGTCACACAACATTCTGATGACACATACTCCTTTCATCTCATCATCTTGGGCAGGATGACCCACACTGACTTCAATGGGATGACTATTATCAAAGGCATCAAGCTCTTGGGCTCCCATATAATCAGCAGAAACAAAGTGAGTCCAGATCTCATATTCTGGGAAGCAGTGATCAGTACACACTTTGTTCAAGAGGCTTTTGTCATGTCCAACTCTGTGACTGCATTCGGGGTTTTCTAGGCAAGGACTGCCAATGTTTTGTCATTTCCTTCTCTAGCTCATTTTACAGATGAGGAAACTGAGGCAAACAGAGTGAAGTGACTTACCCAGGGTCACACAGCTAGTAAGTGTCTGAGGCTCGATTTGAACTCAGGAAGAAGAAACTTCTTGACTTCAGGCCCAGTACTCTATCCACTGAGCCACCGAGCTGCCCAATTCAGGAGGCAAAGCCTTCATTTAGGCAGAGATAAGTCCATCATTCCAGAGTAACAAGATTTCCATACCCTCGATGGGTGAATCAAAGTCCCCACAACCAGAACTGCTCACTCGCAGGGTGACCAGGAATTTTTTTGGATCAATAAGCAATTCAGACTCTCTGTAAGTAACAAGGCCCAGACATGCTTCTTACTGGACCATGTCCCCTCATCCCATGGACCTACATCTTAAAGTACTGAGGGAATTGACAGATGGGATCTTTGGAAGATAATAGAGAATGGGAGAGGTTCTACAGGATTGGAGAAGATCAAATATTTCCCAGTTTTTTAAAAAGGAAAGGGGTTGAAATATGCCAATTGGAGAGCAGTGAGTTTGATTTTGGTTCCTGGCGTATTCTAGAATGTCCCCACCCTCTCAGCTGGCAGTGGGGACTGAGTCCATTCTTCACCTCATCCACAAAATGGGCGTGAGAGATTTTGCCAAGTACTTAGTGAGGTAAGCTGAGTCTATCTCATTTCCCAGCCCTAGTCTAGTAACTGCATCCAAAAGGGAAATGAGGTTAGTCTAGAAGGCAGGACCTGTACTTGATGAAGCCAAACTGGCTCTTTGTGATTACTACTTAACTTTTCTAAACATTCATGAACGATTCCTTTAATTTAATTTAATTTAATAGTGTCTACTATGTGTCAGGCACTGTGCTAAGCACTTTACAAATATCTCATTTGATCCTCAAAACAATCTTGGGAGGTAGGTATTATTATTATCCTAATTTTACAGTGGAGGAAACTAAGGCAGGCAGGAGTTGAGTGACTTGCCCAAGGTCACAGGCACTAGCAAGTGTTTGAGGCCAGATTTGAACTCAGGCCTATATACATGTGAGGAGCTCCTGGGGAAATGTTTTTCAGAGATGGTCCTTTCTGGGGCTGGCAGGTCTCAGGGCAGTCAGGGGGTTATTCAAAAGGGCATTTGCTGGGGATGCTGGAGAATTCAGATCCTTTGGCCAACTGCCTGCCAGTCCAGACTACAATGGGAGACCTTTCTCTTACTCTGGACAGATGGTGAGGTCAAGGGTCAGCTGCTTACTCCCTTACTCAGCCCCAAAGAGGCCGGGCCAGTCTGTACTAAGAGGTGAGGCCATTGTCTGGTTTTTGTCCTGTCCCCTCCCTTAAAGCCAAATACACGTTGTGTGGGCCATTTCCTTCTTTCTTTTTTTTCCAACCACCCTCTATCAGTGGTATCAACTGGGGAGTGTAGGCCTAAATTAACTCACAGATAAGTCTTTTTGTCCTATCAGTAACATCCTTTTGGGTATTAGTTTTCGTAATGGAATCACTGCATGAGAAGACATCAGTAATTTTTTCTTTTAGCTCTTACTGTAAGATGTCATATTTCTTTTTAAAAAGTTTGCCTCAGTTCCCATTTCCATCAGCAAAGTGTCAGTGGTCTTCTTTTTTGACAATTTCATCAGCATTGGATTTTATCATTTTATTATTTTGCCAATTTGGTGGGCTTAAGGGGAATATTTCAGAATTGTTTTAACTAATGTTTTTCTATTAGCAAATTCAAGCCTTTTCAGGAAGCTAATAATATTATGTGTTTATCAGTGAATAATAGTTATTCTTCTTGTAAATTTGTGTGAATTTCTTGTACATTAAGGTTTGAGGCTTTTATTTGAAAAGTTTATTGTAAAGTTTTTTCTCCCAATCTGCATTTTCCCCTTCATTCTGGATATATTGTTTTTTGTTGCATAAAACATTTTGATTTTTGATTGTGCATTGTTGTCCATTTCCCTCATCCCCCCAGCTTTGGGCTTATACAGATTGGGACTGGGTTTGGTGATCACCACAAAAGACTGCTGATTTCTTGGCTCGTGTTCCCACCCAAGTTCACACTAGGAAATCACTGAACACAATTTATATTTAGTTCCTGTTTTAAGCTTCCACAAATGTGTCCCTAGGTCCTGTACAAGCATTCAGGGTAACAAATGCATTTAATGGTTATAGAACAGTCTTTAAATCCATAGAAAATGCAAAAACATTTCACAATTGCCCATAAACAATCAACACAACTTTCTTCCCTTTTTGGTAAGTCTTACTTTCCTACCAGGGTTCTAAAGTCCTTCTGACTCAAGATCACTCCACAGAAAGGAATTGAATTTGGAGTTGCAAACAGGGCAATACCCTGATATTCTGATGAATCTCTTTTTTCCTACAGGTTCCTAAACAGTTTCTCTCAGATTCATAGAACCACCATATGGTTTGGACTCTCTTCAAAAGGAAAATCCACTTTGCAGCTGCTAGACAGACCCTCTTTCCTGTTGTACCTGTGTTTGAAAAATTCACTGTAATAACAGGGGGAATTGTCAAGGTTCCTATACCTTGTTCTCCCATGTCATGGCTTTAACCTTTTGCTGTTGCTTTTCTCAGTATTGTGGACCAGGCACACCATCCTTTTCTTTCTCCAAGAGGCATGCTGCTAAGGAAATTCCCTTTTTATGTATATAAGACAAATCTCTGGACTTGTGAACTTGGGGTTTTTTACAAGGCAGTCCTTAGGCTAATGCTGTCCAGGATATCTTTGTACTCTGTTTAGAAGTCTAGATTCCAGGACCACGACGCCTAGGAAATCCCAGGAATTCTCCTTAGGGACCATGCCAATGATGGGCTGGGATCTGAATCATTAAACGGGCACATCCTCATCAATGGGATGCCAGATCCATGGGAGTATCAAGGCATTGGTTTTACAACGAGATCATTGAGCCATTTGGAATAGACTGTAGTGAATAGTGTGAGATGTTGGTCAAACATCTTTTTCTGCCGTTCTGTGATTTAAATTTCCCAACAATTTTTATTGGATAATGATTTCCTCCCCGTGTGTGTGTGTGTGTGTGTGTGTGTGTGTGTGTGTGTGTGTGTGTGATATCTTGGATTCATTGAACACTACTCAGGTATTATCCAGGCTGCTTCACTTCTCTGTTTTCTATTTAGTGCTGAGAGTTTTGACAAGTTCTGCTTTGTAGTGTAATTGGGACGCCGGTAATGGAAGTCCCACTTCTTCTTTTTTTTTTCCTTTATAGTCTCCCTTGATATCCCTGGCCATTCTGCTGCATAATTTTCATTGTTATTTTACTATTTTTATTGGTATTGTGCTAATTGTGGGTCCTAATTTTAATTCAATTCATTCTCTGAACAACAGAACACTAGCTGATATTCATAAAAGGTATGAAGTTTTACAAAATACTTCACATACATTAAAAACATTTAATGACACATTGAAAGAATTAAGGCAAGAATTTACGCAATGAGAAAAATCACAGGAACCAACCAAAGAAAAACTTGTAGTAAATTAAAAAAGCAAACAAAAATCAGTGGGAGCAACTCAGGCTAGAATTAAATGATACTAAATTAAGTCTGGGGGCAGGTAAGTAGAGCAGTGGATAGAGCATAGGTCCTGGAGCCAGGAAGACTCATCTTCCTGAGGTAAAATCTGGCCTCAGACACTTATTAGTTGTGTGACCCCAGGCAAGTCACCTAACCCTGTTTACCTCAGTTTCCTCATCTGTAAAATGAGCTGGAGAAGGAAATGGCAAAACACTCCAGTACCAAGGAAACCCCAGATGGGGTCACAAAGAGTCAGACGCGGCTGATATGACTCAACAATAGCAAATAAGATTGGGTAAGAAATAATGTGAAAGATTGGCCAATAGGAGAATATAATAGTACACTAATTCAATCCAATTCTGTGAGCATTTACTGAACACCCTTTATACATTTGGCATTGCGCTACAGGTCCTACATGTGGCAGATACAAAGACAAAAGTGAAAAGCAGTCCCTGCTCCCAAAGAGCTAAAATTCTACCGGGTAAGGTTGGACTAGATCCATCAGTAAGTCAATAAGCATGTATTATGTACCTACTATGGGCCAGGCACCATGCTAGACACTGGGGTTATGAGTATCAAAATGGAACAGTCTCTGGCCTCAGTGAACTTATATTCTGGTGGAGAGGTGTGAGCAAATAAATACAAAATATATAGGAAGTAGTACAAAGTAATTTCATGGGTTGTTGTTGAGTTGTTTCAGTCAAGCGTGACTCTTTGTGACCCCATTTTGGGTTTTTCTTGGAGGAGATACTGGAGTGGTTTGCCATTTCCTTATCCAGCTCATTTTACAGATGAGGAAACTGAGGCAAACAGGGTGAAGTGGCTTGCCCAGGGTCACCCAGCTAGTATGTATCTGAGGCCAGATTTGAACTCAGGAAGATGGGTCTTCTTGATTCCAAGCCCAACTCTCCATCTACTGTGCCAACTAGCTGCCCCATTTCATGGGGGGGGGGTGCTAAGCACTGGAAGAATCAAGAAAGGCCTTGGGTAGAAGGTGGTAGCTGAGCCATATTTTAAAGGATGATAGAGATTCTATTGGGTAGAGTCACAGAAGGAGGGAATTCCCTTTATGGGGGACCACTTGTGTAAAGAAATGGAATCAAGTCAACAAGCATTTTTTTAAGTCCTTATTATGTGCCAGGCATTATGCAAAGTGTTTGGAATACATATAGAAGCAAAATAAAAGACAGTCTCTGCCCTGAAGGAGCTTATATTCTAATGGGGGAAGACAATACAGAAAAGGAAGTTGAAAAGCCAGGGTGATAGAGAAATGGAGGGAATATAACCATCTTGGGTCCTTCCTTAAAATGGAGGTCCTAGGAGGAGCTAGTCAATGAGAAGGGGCCATGGGGTAGACGTATCTTCTAGGGCAGGGATGGAGAACCTGCAGCCTCGAGGCCACATGTGGCCCTCTAGGTCCTCAGGTGCAGCCCTTTGACCGAATCCAAGCTTCACAGAACATTCAGTTTGGATTCACTCAAAGGCCGCAGGTTCCCCACCCCTGTAATTTAAGGTGAGAAGACTGCTGGAGAATGGTAGTTATGGCAACTTCCAGGATGAGAGAAAGAGGTCCAGAAAGCTGGAGCAAGGCCAGGAGAGGAATGAAGGAGATGAGAGATGAGATGTGTTGTAGGCCCGTTTGAAACAGAGAGTATATGAAAGAGGGTAATAGGGAAACCAGTTATTGGGAGCCATATTGTGGAAGGCTTTAAAAGCTGGGTTGAGAAGTTCTTATCTTAACCAAGAGATGATAGGAAACCTCTTAGGCAGGGGAGTGCCAAAGTGAGACCTGTGCTTTAGGAAAATTATTTTGGTGGTTCAGTAGAGGATGCGCTGGAGAGGGGTGATTCTATAAGTAGAGAGAAAGAAGCATCATTAACTGCTGAATCAAAACCTCAAGCAATCAGCAGAACCACAGCCTCAGAGATAACAGACATAGAAAGAAAACAAGCTCAGGAAATGACACAGTTATCAGAAAAATTAAAAACTGTGATGGTACAAGTGACGGGAGGACTGATGGGTCATCATCTTCCCTCCAGATCTTCCACATTTCTGGTGAGGACACCGCCATCCTTCCTGCCATCAGCGTCACCATTTTGGAGTTGCCCTCCATCCTCACTCTATATCCCATAGCGGATCAATTGCCAAATCTTGTCAGTTCCTGCCTACACTCCAGCTCACATCCACCCCCTTCCCTTCATTCGCATAGCCACCACCCCTGGGCCAAACCTCATTGCTTCTTCTTGCCTCTAATCTCTTCTGTCTACAACACTCCTGATGAATGAACATCCGGTTTCCACTTGTACACCCCCAATTAAGGGAAGCTGCTACCTCTTAAGGCAGCCCATTCCATGTTGGGACAGTTCCCAATGTTAGGGAGAATTTCCTGATATCGGGTCTAAACTGGCCTCTGTGAATGTCCCACCCATTGCTTCTGTGGTCCCTTCCCTGTCTTCCTTCAGATCTTGGCTATAGTTCTGCCTTCTGTAGGAAGCTTCCCACTCCTCCTTAAAGCTGGTGCCTTTCCTCTGTGATTATCTCCAATTTATCTTGTGTATATCTTGTTTGTACATAGTTGTGTGTCTTTTGCGTGTTATCACCCCCCCATTAAACCATAATCACCTTGAGAACAGGTATTATTGTTATTATTATTATTATTATTTTGGATTTCTTTGTATCCCGAGTATTTAGCATTACATAGCTACTTAATAAATTAT
This sequence comes from Vombatus ursinus, assembly GCF_900497805.2. Classification (NCBI taxonomy): domain Eukaryota; kingdom Metazoa; phylum Chordata; class Mammalia; order Diprotodontia; family Vombatidae; genus Vombatus; species Vombatus ursinus. The sequence continues at coordinate 18,460,306 of NW_020941065.1, read as the reverse complement.
AGTTGACTTGACTTTCAAAATTCTCCCCTTTTTCCTACTGAAGAAAAAGAAAAATTTAAAAAAATTTAGTTAAGCAAAAACAAAACAAAACAAAAAAACCACAAACAAACCTTGTATCAGCCATGTCCAAAAGTACATGTCTCATTCTGCTTCATAATGTTGCTGTTATTGTAGACATTGTTTTCCTAGTTCTGTTCATGTTACTTCATGTCAGCTCATTCAAGTCTTCCCAGGTGTCATTGAAACCGTCCATTTCACAATTTCTTACGGTGCAATAATATTCCAAAATGGAAGTCTGCTTTCCCTTGTACACACCCCATTTGGTCCCAGGGCGTAGTAGGCTCAAACTTCAAGTGGTTATTCCAAGATGTTTCCCCAACCAAGGTCACTTTGGGGTGTGGTATATTACTCCCTAGTTTGTAGGACATGGTATTGTTGTTCGTCTTTTGTCTTTAAAGAGGACCAATGACGTCACAGGGGATGTCTTGACTTGTGTGTGAGGTGGATTTAGGTAAAGCAGAGCTGCACAAAGTTGTCAACCTCACTCTCTTTTCCAGAGTCATTGAAGTCCAGGGGCAGGACAAAAATCAAGATGATTGGCAATGACCTGGGATGTAGCGGATAACCTCAGCATCTTTGATGTCTGCCTAAGCTCTAAGCGCTCCACAGAGTCCGCTTCAGCTGCCTTCATGGCCCGTTGGAACAAATTGTTCTCATCTTCCCAGTCATCTGGGGGAAGTCTTGACGTGCCTGGGGTGGACATCCCCCTAACTCTTCAATGGGTTTGAAGCTCATCAGTTACCCTCAACCCAGTTTAGTTCATCTGCCAAAATGGTTTTCCTGGGGTGTGGCCACTGCACATGCCACAGCTTCTTGGAGCCACAGGTGAGAGTTGGGTGGCAGGTGGACACCAAAGGTAGGTGAACAGCCTTGGAAAGGACGAGCAAGTCCTCACACCAGAGATGCTAGTCCTCCCTGAATATCCATATACCCAATAGATTAACAGATAGGTAGATGAATGAATGTAGAGGTAGATAGATGAATGGATAGAGAAATTAATAGATGGATAGATATGTGGATAGATGATGGATGGATGGATGGATGGATGGATGAATAGGTACTAGTCCTTCTGGAATAGCCCATATGCCCTGCAATTCATGGCATGGCAGATCTGGCAGGTCAATACACTGTTGGGCTGAGTCAAGTAGATTGTTACTCACTGGCTGAGGCTGCTGAGATGACTCTTGATAACTCTCCTAACTTATTGAAGTTCACAAAGTCGTTATAGGTCTATTCCATCTCTATTACTAATTCATCTAAGATCAGAAAAGAATAAACATGAGACAGAAGAAACAGAGAAGGTGTATGTTCATACCCACATGATGGCCAGATGGGGATGTAAGGGAGACTCGGTAGCTGGGGTACTCCCTTTGCTCCAACCTGGATGCTCTCAAAATTTCTTCCATCCCACTTAAAAACTATCAGGAAAAACAGAGAGAGATAGACAGAGAGACAGACACAGAGATAGACACAGAGACAGAGACAGAGACAGAGAGAGAAACAGAGACAGAGACAGAGACAGAGACGAAGAAATAGAATGTGTTCCTTTGAGCAATTTGTATGAACACAGCAGTTAATTAAAAGTCGTTTTGTTACCACGCTATAGGCCAGCAGGAAAGAGTCAGAGGATACCTATGCATGCTTGAATCCAAAAGTAGACTTAGGAAGCCTTCACATGAGTATTGTGCAATAAGGACTGGGTGCTCATTGGCCAGTCTTTTCATTACATACATTTTTATTGATATATTTTATTTTTGCATCACCTATATTTCCCAATGTATCCCTCTTCTCCCAGAGAGCTGTATCTTCTAATGTAGAAATTTTTAAAGTGATATAAAAAATTTAGCAAGATTGCCTAATTTATGAAAAAAAAAAGTCTAATGCCATGTTCCCCCTCCCCTCCCATATTAAAAAAACGAGGGCTGGTGTCTTTTCATGTCTCTTCTTTGGGACAAAGCATGGTCATTATAATTTCAAAGTTTTTTTTATTGTTTTGTGGTTATTTCCATTTATTTTGTTGATATCACCTTATACATTCTTCTAGTTTTGCTTACTTTACTTTGCATCAATTCATATTTCTTCCCATGCTTATCTACATTAATCATATTAATTTTCCAATGGTGCAATAACATTCCAATATCTTCACATA
>NW_020941065.1:18412709-18458087 GCF_900497805.2 Vombatus ursinus | reverse complement strand
TATCTATGAGGCCTTTCTTTTTGTTACAGACCTCATTGGGAGCATATGCCTTGCAGTGGAATCTCTAGGTCAAAGGACATCAGCATTTTAGTCACTCTCTCCAAATAATTCAAAATTGCTTTGTAGAGTGATTGGACCAGTTCAAAGCTCTAACAGTAATTCATCAGTATGCCACTCTTTTCACAATCTCTCCATCACTAACTATCCTGTCTTTTCTCAACTTTGCCAGTTTCCTGGGTGTGAGATGAAACCCAAGTTCTTTTGATGTACATTTTTCTTATTAGTGATTGGAAACATTATTTTATATGAGTAACCTTTGGCTCAGAGGGCCAATTGTGTGAGACTCTTTTCTTATTAGTGGATGTCCCATGCCTGCATGAACAATGAAATTGGTAAATGATGGAGAGAATGATCCTGCTTGTGAGCCTTCCAGCACTGAGAGAGAGCTATCATTCCAACCTCTCTTCAGGTCCCTGAAGGGAGAGAAAGACTCTGGAGCAGCTGGATATCGTGTCTGTTCCCCAGCTTGCTACAGTAGAGAGACTCTGGAGAATTTCCCCTTGGGTAAGATCTGAGGCTCTTGGTTGAGCTGAATTATCTTGCTTTCAATGGGAGAGCTCATTCACTCAGTATTGTCTGGTATATAGTTTCCTATGTTTACTTTCTCTAATTTCTGTTTTCCTATCTGTTTGGGTAAATGGGCTGGCTTGCTATTTGTTATGTGAGTTCATTATGGAACTGGCATCTGTGGGAAGGGTTGACCAGTCAAGCCTTGGATTTATAACTTGGGTATCCTCCTTTCCCATTAAGGGATAGAGAATAGGGATGTTACTTGAACCTAAACTTATTTCCCCTAGATTAACAGTATTTAAGGGAGTAGATAGATGTAATTCTAGTGTGATATCCCCTCCTTCTGAGGACAGCAGACTGGCCAACCTATGACCCCAACCTCTTGCTTTCTCTTCTGCCAGAAATCAAAGTCTTCCTTGGAGAAGGCCGGGGAAGGAGACACTAGAGATGTCTGTTCTTGCCTCTTTGAGAGTCATGTCTAGACAGACTTGTGTGGGCCCACATAACCTATATAGGTAAAAACACAACAGCACCCACACATACCTCCACCACCCTCCACATATGGTTTTCAAGATGTAATTCTTCCTTTGAGAATTGTTTATTCATGTCCCTCAATAGCTTCTCTATGGGAGAATGACTTTTGGTTTGCTATATTTTTGTCAATTGTCTTGTATTTCAGATATTCAACTATTTCCTTATCAGATATACTTGATAGAAAGATTTTTCCCGCCATTGAATCTTTTCTTCAGGACATTGACATCCTTTTACTTTGACTTTCTTTTCCTTTGCCTTTGTCCCTGCTTCCATTTTCTGTATATGTCTTTTAAAGGTATAACCTGATTAAGCCATCTATAGTCATATGAGGAAATGCTCTCAATCACTATTGATTAGAGAAATGCAAATCAAAACAACTTGGAGGCACCACCTCACACCTATCAGGTCGGCCAACATGACAAAACAGGAAAATGATAAATGTTGGAGAAGTTGTGGGAAAATTGAAACACTAATGCATTGTTGGTGGAGTTGTGAACTGATCCAACCATTCTGGAGAGCAATTTGGAACTATGCCCAAAGGGCTATGAAATTGTGCCTACCCTTTGACGCAGCAATACCACTTCTAGGGCTGTATCCCAAAGAGATCATAAAAATGGGAAAAGGACTCACATGTACAAAAATATTTATAGCAGTTCTTTTTGTGATGGCAAAGAATTGGAAATTGAGGGGATGCCCATCAATTGGGGAATGGCTGAACAAGTTGTGGCACATGTGATGGAATACTATTGTACTATTATAAGAAATGACTTACAAGATGCTCTCAGAAAAACCTGGAAAGCCTTACATGAACCGATGCAAAGTGAAATGAGCAGAACCAAGAGAACACTATACATAGTAACAGCAATACTGTATGATGATCAACCATGAATAACTTAGCTATTCTCTGCAATACAATAATCCAAGACAGTGCCAAAAGACGTATGATGAAAAATCCACTGTCGGCAAAAGAACTGATGGAGTCTGAATGCAGCATTCTTTTTAAGATTTCTACTTTATTTTTCTTGGGTTTCTTTTTGTCTGTGTTTTCTTTCACAGCATGGCTAGTATGGAAATAGGTTTTATGTGACTACACATATATAAGATATATCAAATTGCTTGCTTTCCCAATGAGGGGGAAGGAAAAGGAGGGAGAAAATTTGAAACTCAAAGTAAAAAATAATGTTAAAATTTGTTTTTCCATGTAATTGGAAAAGATAAAATATACGAATTTTGGGGAAAGAAAGATATGTTGATTGATAGATGGTTCCCTATGCATCTGCTTCACTGTCCTTAGGCCCCTCACTCTCGTCTTTCTCATTAGAATTGTTTCTCTTAGATCTTTAGAAATTCATTTCTGAGAACTTTCCATATCTCCTGGGCTGAGTTCCTTTGTAGAATTTAATCCCTGGGATTTTATTTATTTTTTCTCTGAACTATTTGAAATTTGTCAGATAATTGTCAGCTTTCCTTTCTTTGAGCACAAACTCTAACAAAGAGTGACCACTTCCCCACAAGATTTCCAACCCTTGCATCCTTGCAATTGACTCCTCTTTGCTGGTGGAAATCAGGTCTTTCCCATGTTCCTCTACCATTTGAAGGATAGAATTATCGTTTTAAATTATCTTTTTTAAAAAATTCCCTTTTATTTTGTTTCCAGGTCTGCATTCTTTTCCTCTCTCTTCTTTCCCTCCCCCCATTGGGAAAGCAAGAAAAATAAAACCCATTACAAACATGTATAGTCAAGCAAAACAAATCCCTACACTGGCCGTGTCTGGGGGAAAATAAGTGTCTCAATCTTCATGATGACCTCATCACTTCGTTATCAGGAGGGAGGTAGCATGTTTGGAGATGGAATTATATTAAGGCAAGTTAATCAGTCAATCACCAACAAGCCATTTTTCATTTTAGTCTTATCCTATATGTCTCTGCACAGGAACTCCTCCCATCCCCCACTCCTGCCACATCCCTCTCCTTCTTTCAGCATCTTGCTCTGCACATTGTAATCAAATCAACACCACCATTGCCTTGGACAATGTTGTTACTGTTCAATCATTTTCAGTTATGTCCAACTCTTCACAACTCCATTTGAGGTTTTCTTATCAGAGAGACTGAAGTATCTCTGGCTTATTTTACAGATGAGGAAACTGAGGCAAGCAGGGTTAAGTGACTTGCCCAGGGTCACATAGCTAATAAGTGTCTGAGGTCAGGAAGAGTCTTTCTGACTCCAGGCCAGGCACTCTATCCACTGTGCCACCTAGCTGCCCATTGCCTCAGACAGGAGGGGCAATCAATTGACTGCTTTATCATTCAACTCACCATTCTTGTTTCTTCTCATATCAAAACACCTTCCCTGGCTATCACTCCCCTAAATGTGCTGTGTTCAAGTAGAATGTAAAGTTCTAGGTAAGCACTTTTCTGCCTAATTCTAAGTCTGTAGTATTTTGCTTTTGTATCTATATCCTCAGCACTTAGCTCACTGTTGAGTCACAATGTAGGCACTTCACAAATGTTTTTTCATTCATTCATTCACTCACTCATTCATTCAGTGACTTCTCTGTACCAGACACTATGCTAAGTACTGAGAACAAAAAGATATAAATGGAACAGTCTCTGTCCTCAAAGAGCTTACATTCTATAGGGACAGACAAAATGTATATATGGAAATATATACAAAATATATCTGACCACCAGGGGGAGCTTGTGTGAGAGGCCAGGGGCTCCCCTGCCTCCAGGTACTGCCAGCTGATAAAGCCAATGCTTGAAGATTGAGTCTCCATATCAGACCAATTATAACGTCTGCTCTGAGTCCTTACCCCTTCCACTCTGGGCTAGGCTGTATTTTCCAGAAGCCCCATGGGAAGCCTGCTCAGCTCCACTGCATAGTTTTGTGACTCAAGATTTTTTTTTAAAAAAGGAAAAGAAATCTACAGTTCAAACTGGGACTCCTGTAGTCCTGAAGGGTTATGAAGATATCAGACTTTCTCTTCTAATTTGCCCCTTACCCCCAGCTTACACTAAGGGGAAAATAGTTTCTTTCCAAATCTTCCTATTCCCATTTTAAAGGAAAGGGGTCCTCCCTCTCTATCTCTCTGAATGATTCACTAACCAGGGCAAATAGTTTAGTTTTGTTGGCCAATGAGGTTGGGTTTGTTTGTTTGTTTTTTTTTTAATACCAACCAGTTAAATAACACAAGCTTAAAGTTAAATGGAGGAATTGAAACTCTCATTGCTGACTGAGGCAGCCAGGAAAGGACAGTGGGAAAATGGGAAGTGAAGGGATTGACTGGTAAATAAGAAAACTTGGCATCTCCCTGGAGGGAGAAAGACATGGAGGACTGGGGCGCCATCTTACTTTCCTAGCTTACACTTTGGCAGCAACAAAAGTCCCACCATTGACCTCCTGTTCATTCTTCTCCATGCTCTTCACTTTGCTTCCCAACTTTGCTTTCTGGTTATCCTCACATCGATCACTCAATAAACATTTATTTAGTGACTACTATGCATCAGCCACTCTACTTGGGGTTGGGACATACATAGACAAAATTAAAAAATGAAATAGTCTCTGACCCAAGGGAGTTGGCATTCTATTGAGGGAGACAACATGTACATATCTTTCTATCTATCTATCTTTCTATCTATCTATGCATATGTGAGTGTATCCATGTATCTATTTATCTATCCATCTATCTATGCATCTATGTATCTATCTACCTATGTATCTATGTATTTATATATGTATCTATCCATCCATCCATCTGTCTTCTATCTGAAAAACTTATAAGGTAATTTTTTAGAAGAAGGGGGAATCAGGAAAGGCTTCCTATAGGTGGTGCTCAGTGCTGTCTTGACCCCTTTCACATATCTTGTTTCTTTTGAATATGGTCTAGCCTTCCAGAGCTGTAATCCAGTCTTAGGTCTCATCCCACTAAATCTGATGAATAACTATATGGTCCAATTTATCTCTTTGCACCCCACTTTGTTAGCCTTGTTCGGTGCCTTTCCAGTCAACCATCATCGGTCATGATTGTCCCATCTGCCCTGAACAGGAGTTCTCTCCTTTTAAAAACTGTCCCTTTTCCCTGACATAAACCACCCCCTCCCTCCATTTTCCCCGTCCTCAGCTTCCTCTGATAGCTTTGGCTCATCCTACCTTTAGCATTCCTGACCCTATTCTTATATTCATGTATTCTTATATTCATTGTATTCATGATCTGTTCTATGACCTCGCTTCCATTTTCCGGACATTTGAGAAAGGCCCATCCTGATTTAAAATGAGAGTATGGATTCAGAGGTAGAAGGCTCCAGCTCTCTCCAGAAGAATAGGCATTGTAGTCATGACATCAGAGAGAGCTGAATTCCAATTAGAAAGCACTGTGAGATAAAACCAAGAACTGGATTATGTGTAAAAGGTGGCATTGACAGTGAAAAATATCAGTATTCAATTTTAGAACAATAAGTGGCATGGCAACACGAAATTTAAAGGGAAAAATGAGCAGAATTACCAAAAGCATTGTATAGAAAAACAATAGTCTGAGATTTCAACACCACCAATGGCCTCTGACAAATCAAACTAAAAGATAAAGAGGAAAGAGACCATGAATTGATTAGAATGTTAAACAAAATGGATTTGATAGATATCTGTTGGAAAATAAACAGGAAAAGGAGGGGACTGACTTTTCTACTAGATTACGCATCCGACATTCACAAAAACTAATTATGCTATAGGGCATACAAGGCAAGGCAATATCGTTGTTGTTGTTTTTCAGTCCTGTCTGACTCTTCATGACTCCACTGGGGGTTTTCTTGGCAGAGATGCTGCAGTGGTTTGCCATTTCCTTCTCCAATACATTTTACAGATGAGGAAACTGAGGCAGACGGGGTTAAGTGACTTGCTCAGGGTCACACAGCTAGTAAGTGTCTGAGGCCAGATTTGAATCCGGGAAGGTGAGTCTTCCTCATTCCAAACCTAGTGCTCTATCCGTTGCAGCTGCCCCTGCAAGGGAATATGTGCATTTATTAAGCACTTACTGTGTATGAGACACCGTGGTGAGTGCTGGTACAAATACAAGGAAAAAGAAAACGCTCCCTGCCCTCTTGGAGTTTACATTCTAATGGGGGAAGAGCACAGAAGAGAGCTTTTCTGCTCTGAAGGGGATGGGGGTGACAGCTGGAGCTGGGGGGAGAAGTCCAGAAAGGCAGAAGCACAGCCAGGAGGGGAATGAAGGTTAGCTGGCCTAGGCCTCTCCTCCTCCTCCTCCTTGGAAGTCGAGGCACAGGGAGAAGGGGGCCAATCTAAGGGCTGTTCTAGGGTGAGGTGGCCAAAGGGTAGATGGATGTTTCGGGATGATGAAGTGGAGGAAATTTCTAAAATGAGTCTTTAGCTGAGGCAAAAATTTAGAATATTATTTTAAAAGCTGATAATGTAATAAAAAATCAGTAATAAGTGGCATATAATAAGAGAGTCAAGTCTAGGTTAAGACTAACAATAAATGATCAAATAAAGCTTCCATTGGAGACTAACTTATAGAAACAATAAACTCAGCACTAAAGATAATGAAAACATACATATGACACATTAGGACGTATGCGATGCTGCTAAAGCAGTTCTGAGAGGAAACTAATGACCTTGATCACTTGTGGAGTGGGTGGTCAGACACCTGTGCTCACTAGTGGAAAGAGATTCTCCAGTGGTCACTCACCTGGCCCCTGGAGATCTCTGAGGCACTGAATGAAAGGGAAGCTTCTATCCCATGCTAATGGAGGGGCGTGGAGAATATTCACAAGAGGAGCAACAGCCCTGGGCAGAGCTGGGGTCAGTGTGAGACCCGGAGTGGAGTATGTCAGAGGGGATGATTGACTGACTGTGCAACAGAGGAGGAAAAGATGGAAAGAGCAGAGCTGGGAGATGGCAGCAGGAGGGGGCCAGAGTCCCAGGCTGACGTCGAACCATTTCCATACTTCAAGCAACCTTGATAAGACCACTGGCAGGGAGTCTGATAATAATAGCTAGCATTTATATCATGCTTGCAGCTTTGCAAGGTGCTATAATAATAATAATAATAATAATAATAATGATAGCTAATATTGGTACTGTTCTCACAATGTGCCGGACACTGTGCTAAGAACTTTATAATTATTATTTTATTTGGTCCTCACAACAACCCTGGGAGATGGATGTTTTATCATCTTCATTTGGGATGAGGAAACTGAGGCAGACAGAGTGGCCAGCTCAAGGTCACAAGCTAGTAAGTGTCTGAGACCGGATTCCAACTTGCCCAGTTCTCTATCCACTGTGCCAACCACTGCTCAGATTCTAAGAAAACAACTGTAGATGAGCTAAGTAGAGGCTGCATGGAACAGACCCAGAGCAGCCACACCCATTCATTTTGTTTAGAGTATAGCATGGGAATCTCAGGGTTGGGTTGGTAACTATTTAACAATCGGCTTTATGAAAAAAACCCACATTTTTAAGTTTAATGTGCATTATTAACATTTTCGTGGCCGCTAGGTGGTACAAAGGATAGAGTGCTGGCCCTGGAGTCAGAAGGACCAGAATTCAAATCCAGCTTCAGACACTTACTAACTGGGTGACCCAGGGTAAGTCACTTAACCCTATTGGCCTCCATTTCCTCAACTGTAAAATGAGCTAGAGAAGGAAGTGGCAAAACCACCCCAGTATCTTTGCCAAGAAAACCCCAGATGCAGTCATGGAGTGTTGGATGTAGCTGAAACAACTCAACAACAACAAATTAACATTTTTTTCCACCACTTTCTTAAGTCTGGGCAGTCAACAAAACAATCAGTGGAGCCCTGGTAGGCGCCGTTGCCAATTTCCAAGGCATGAACGCTTGTGCTGAACCATGTTGAGTGGACTCCAGCACAGCCCTGAGTGAATCCACATTTTCCCATCCTTCGTTTCACAATGGTGAACCTCGGTTTTTGTCGGGAGAAAAATGAGCATCTATCCGTAGTTCTTAAGGAGTTTGTTTGCTTCCTGCTTAGCTATTTTTCTAAGATAAAGTGGTTAACCATTGAGTTATTGTTTCATGTTTTTCATTGTTCAAATGAAGCCTAGGAAAGGAAGTAGGACTGATGCCAGACAGATGATGAGGAGATTTTAGATTGTGATTTGTATATAGGCACGCACACAAATGTCTATATAGTCATACATAAACACATGCACATATGTGTACACACACGTAGATATTTATATACACACAAGTACACATAAATGCATGTGTGTACCTCTTTACACACATACATATATATCTGCATGTGTGTGTTTATTAGGGCAGTTCTTGGCTGGAAGTTGAGAGTTGTGGTTGAGAAAGTTATTGATTCATATTTTTGTAGTTTCCCCAAAACTTTAAGAAAACATGGATTTAGATGGAGTCCCAGGCCGAACAGTTTAGCAATATGAGAGGGGAAAGGTTGGGATCAAGCTTGAAGGTGTGCTTTCTGAGACTGTCTATCTCAGACACCTTCCTCTTCCTATTGGTTTTCCCTCAGGGTGGTTTGAAAGGAAAACTCTTCCCCAAGGGGTGGAGTCAAGGGAATGACTAGATAAAAAGTCACACCCAATGGGAGATCTCAGGAAACAGCTAGGAGTGGCTTACCTGAGTATTGGGACAAGTAACCAGCCCACAAAACTGCTAAATTTGTATTAACAAGGAGAGAAAAGGAAAAGGAGAGGATTACTGAGTTGAATTCATAAATTTAAATTTTATTTTAAAAATTTAAAATTATCCATGTTGCCACTTGGTTGCCATGATGGCAGGTGGAGGTTGTTTTCCAAAGGATGGCTGTCCTACAACTTACTCTCAGGGTCCTAGGGATAACCTTGGTGTGAAGGAAATACAGGTCTATGATCACTACCGTTGCTATTGAGCCCCCTCTGGCGTGCTTCCCATTTATACAAATCAGTCACAATGACAACATTAACTCTCAAATATGAAACATTTACTGTCTAGAAGGCAGAAATAGGAGTAACCATAGCAGTTACTCATTAGAAGGCAAAACCAGGAATAAGCAAAACAAACCTAGGTCCCAATCTCCTACAGATACACACAGTTTCTATGGCTGGGGAGTGAGCACATACTTATAGAAACCTAGCAGTGAGGTATATCAGTAGAGGGACCTATTCATCTGGGACGTGATTTTGGACTGCAGGCCTGAGTGTCTTTGGTCTCCACAGGGAATAGTCTGTACCACTCATACATCCTCTTTGTTTGGTTACTGGATGAAGCTCTTTCTCTGCTACTCTCAGGCCACTGAGGCAGTGTTAAGCTCTTTTAGCTGACATTAGTCTTCATCCTAGGATCTGCAGAGATTCCCCAATCTGCTCCTTGGCTAGGCGCTAGAGTAGCTTTTTCCTCCTAAGCCATAGAGGGAAGTAAAGAGCAGCGTGGACAAGTCTTGGCGGTAGCAGTGGATAGAACTTGGGGTTTGGAGTCAGGAAGACCTGAGTTCAATCCAGCTTCAGACATTTAGTAGGCATGGGATCCTGGGCAAGTTACTCCACTTCTGCCTGTCTCAGTTTCTTCAACTATAAAATGGGAAAAATACCCATTTCATACCAATACCTACCTTTCAGGGTTATGAAGGTCATATGAGATAATAATTATAAAGTACTTAGCACAGTGCCTGATACATAGTAGGTTCTTAATAAATATTTATTTCCTTCCTGCCTTCCTTTTTTCTTTCCTTCCTTCCTTCTGCTTCTCCTCCCTTTCTTCTTTAAATTATGTTTTATTTTTCCTCAATTACATGTGAAAACAATTTTTAACATAAAAAAAGTTTTGAGTTCCAGATTCTATCTCTCCCTCCCTTCCTTTCCCCCTTCCTGCAATAGTAAGCAATCTGATATAGGTTATACATATGCAATCATGTAAAGCATTTCCATATTAGTCATTTTGTGCAAGAAGACAAACAAAAAAGAAAGAAAGAGAAAAATAATACGCTTCAGTTTGTATTCAGACAACATCAGTTCTTTCTCTGGATGCGGATGGCATTTTTCATCATGAGTCTTCTGGGATTGTCTTGGATCATTATATTGCTGAGAAGAGCAAAGTTTTCCACAGTTGATTATTGTTATAATGTTGCTGTTAAAATTGTGTACAATACTGTTCTGTTCTGCTCCCTTCACTTTACATTAGTTCATGTAAGTCTTTCCAGGCTTTTCTGAAACTATCCCCCTCATCATTTCTTATAGCACAATAGTATTTCATTACATTCATATACCACAACTTGTTCAGCCACTCCCCAGTTGATGGGCATCCCCTCCATTTCCAATTCTTGGTCACCACAAAGAGAGCTGCTATAAATGTTTTGATAAAAGTAGGTCCTTTTCCCTTTTAAAAAATATCTCTTCCCTCCCCTCCCCTCCCCTTTCTTTCCTTTCGGATCAGATCAGCTCCCCACATCAACAGCAAAGCTCATCCTAGCTTTTGTCAGTGGCTTAGCTTCTCAGCTCTATAGACTCCTGTCTTCTGATGCAGTTAATTTCATTGACTTCTATTGTCAGTTTCTCTGATGTCAGTCTGCACTTGGCTGCTTTAGTCACTGACTCAATCTGACTTCTAATGTCTTAAGTCAAGACTTCTTCATGTGTAGCGACCCATCTCTGGGGTTGAGAAAACCCCAAACCACATTTCTTCCAGAGCTGACCCAAATATTTATTTATACAACAGTTCCATTGTACCCAAACAGTTCTTTGATGCAGAGTTTCCCAGCAATAAACTCCAAAGACCCAAAATCAGTGTGACAAGAGAATTTCTGGCTTAGGCTTCTGGCCACCACTGTGCTAAGAAAACATTGCCTGGTCTCTAATGTGAACATTCAGACATTGTTGCTGGAACTGGAACATAAAACTTTAGCTGCACATTCTATATAAGGTTGCTGAAACTGATGCTCTGGGCTCATTGACTTTTGTGTACAGTGAAGCCCTTGCTCTGAGCTTAACAAAGTTGCCATACTATCTCTGTGTCATTGATTCAGTGATTGACAGCAGTACTCAATCAATGGGCCCTTGGATAATTTTTTATGTTAGCAACCATATTCAAATTAGCTGTTGGACAACAACACACTGCAGCCTTCTTTACCATTATCATTCAGTAGCTTTCTCTCTGAGGATCTGTTCTCTCTCAAGTCTTTTCAAAACTTTTATCTGACAGGTTTTCTCTCAGTACAGTTTGTGTTTCTTATCAAGCTGCTTTTCTTTGTATTTCTCACACCAATGTCCTTTTTTTTTTGCCCCTTTCAGTAAAATAAAATGTCCACATAATAAAGGTGCAATGCTTTTCATGTGCATGCTATTTCCCAGATAGAATGTAAGCTCTTTGAGGGTAGGTCTGTTTCATTTTTTTTGTTTTTCTCTTCTCAGGACCTCTTAGAGTGCCTGCAACATGGTTGGTACTTTAAAAATACCTGTTGATTGATTGAATCATAATTGGAGAGTTTTTCACTGTAAATGGTTAGGTCAAGCCAATACAATAAAGATGAAACACTTCCCCAATTAACCTATAGATTTAATGAAATGATGACCAATATATCAATGGGTTATTGAGACACTTCAATGGATCTGTCACCTGACTGGTGTAGATACTTCTTTCAAAGATGCAATTTGACTTTTGAGGAGGGACAGGGTCAAAGGAGAGAATAGAATAAACAGGGGCCAGGATAGGATGGAGGGAAATAGAGTTTTCCACAACATGACTATTATGGAAGTGTTTTGCATGACTACACATGTATAACCTATATTGAGTTGCTTACCTTCTCAATGAAGGTGGGTGGGGAGGAAGGAAAGGAGAGAATTTGGAACCCAAAGTTTTAAAAACAAATGTTAAAAATTGTTTCTACATGCACCTGGGAAATAAGATATACAGGCAATGGGGTATAGAAATCTATCCTGCCCTATAGGAAAATAGAAGGGGAAGGGAATTAGAGAAGGGGGCGGGGATAGAAGGGAGGGCAGATTAGGAGAAGGGGTGTTCAGAATACATGCCATCTCGGGGTTGGGGGAGGGATGAGATGGGGAGAAAATTTGGAACTCAAATCTTGTGGAAGTGAATGTTGAAAACTAAAAATAAATAAATTAGTTAAAAAAATAAAGTGTGGTTACAGCGCCCCCCCCCAAAAAAAACAAACAAGCAAACAAAAAAACAAAGATGCAGTTTGTAATCCATCTATACGCTCTCATCCTCAGCAGGCCTTGTTTAGGTCCTCCCATAAATTCTCTATAAGAAGTTCATTCAATACTCAGGCCTCAGTAGAGGCCTGCTTCTAATTCTTTTGACATTGTATGGATACTGATAGAGCAAGTCAGCAGTCTGTTACTCTTTCCTGTATGAATCCCATAGAATTATTAAAATGATAAAATTATTCTGGAAGTATAGAAAGTTAAGGCTATGGAGGAAAATTATGAAAAAAAATTACAAAGTGGGATTTGCAGAACCACGTCTCAAAGTACGCTAGAAAGCAGTAATTATCAAAACTATCTAGTAGTAGATACTTTCAAATAATAGTTTATTTTCCCTAATTACATATTAAAACAATTTCAACTTTTTTTTTAAAGTTCTGAGTCCCAAATTCTATCTCTCCCTCCTTTCCCCTCCCCGAGATGGTAAGCAATCTGATACAGGCTCTACATGTGCAATCATGTGAAACATTTCCATATTAGTCATTTTGTAGTACTAGGTGCTTTTTAAAAATAGAAAAATAGACGTGTGGGACAGATGAAACAATCATGATGTAGAACCAAATATATACAGTAGATTGATACTTGATAAGTCCAAGGTCACATAGCATTGGGGAAAGAATTTATTATTCAATAAGACTCTTTTAAAGTTTTTATCAGTCTTTTTTTTTTTACATCCTCATAGTTTTCTTTCTTCTCTTCTTTCTTGCAGTTTTTTTTCTTTTTAAGCAATTGGGGTTAAGTGACTTGCCCAGGGTCACACAGCTAGTAAGTGTCAAGTGTTTGGTCTGAGGCCGGATTTGAACTCAGGTCCTCCTGACTTCAGGGCCACTGCTCTATCCACTGCGCCACCTAGCTGCCCCTCTTCTCCTCTTTCTTCCCTCTCAGAGAGCCATTCCGTATAACAAACAGTATTTAAAGAAAAAGGAAAGGAGGAAAAAAAAAATCAATCCTCTGGTCCCAATCCAAGTCCTCAGACGTGTGCAGTACGTAACACCTGTGAACCTCCCACCTCCATGAAGGACCCTTCCATTGGTTGGGTTGTCCTCTCACATCTCCTCTTTTGAGGCCTGCTTGAGCTTTATCGTTGTGTTACATTTTGTTACAATTTGTTATAATTTTGTTACATCCGTATTGATATTTTTGGTGTGTTACTATTCTTTCCATTTGCATCATTGTAGTCAATACAGATACTGTTTTCTTGTCTTTGCTGACTTCACTCTGCATTAGTTTATTTAGATCTTTCCGTGCATCTCCATATTCACACACACATCTCAGTAATATTCCATTACATTCATGTACTCAATTTGTGTAGTCACTGCCCCAGTAGATGGACTTTGACTTTGTTTCTGGTTCTTTGCCACCATAAAAAATTCCGAAAAACTCTTAAGAAAATTGAAGAATAGGATGGTGGGAAATGGAAAGAGACGCACAAAACCTTTCAAATGGATCAAACGGAGTCTTAGACTTGGGTTTAAAAAAAATCAACTTTATAAGATGGAAATAGCATGGCTAGAGAGTCATTCGTCTGAAAAAGAGCTGGTGGTTTGAGTAGACTACAAGCTCAATGTGCATTTAAAGTGTTTTGGAAGCCAAAACAAGAAACCCACACACACTCTTAAAAACCAAAACAAAACCAAAAACCCAAACAAAAAAAATCCCCCAAACCAATGAAATGTGATCATAAGCTATCTTAAGAGAGGCCTAGGGCAAGGGCAAGGGGCAAGGGCAATTAGAGCTGGGCATCTCCGGAAGTAATAGGTGGTAGCTCGCTAGAGGTCTTTAAGGAGACCTGATTCTGAGCAAGACCCTAACCTCATTATAACGTGCTTGACCAGAGTTCATGCGGATTTTTTTGAGGCCCTCAAGGGAGGGGGAGCCAGCCATCCCCTGAGGCAGCTAATTCTACTTTTGGACAGTGCCCTTTTTGTTAGGAAGCTTTCCTTTGCATCAATCACAAATTTGCCTCCTTGTAACTTTTTCCTACAGATGCTAAGATTACTTCTTCTGCCCTCTAGTGCCAAGTAGACTCTGGGTAGTCCTTTCTCTATGTGACAGTCTCCAAGGAAAATAAGTCAGCTAGGTGGCACAGTGCATAGAGTGCTGGGCCTGGGTTCATGAAGACCTGAGCTCAAATCTAGCTTCAGACACTTACTAAATGTGTGACCCTGGGAAGGTCACTTATAGCCTCTGCCTCACATTCCTCATCTGTAAAATGGGAATAATAAAGAATTCTGAGATATAGAGATGAAGGACTGCTTTCCAGGATGAGGGAAAGGGGAATACACTGAGCCAGGAGATGGAGTATGGATTTCAGAAAATGGTCCTACTCCAGTTCAGCCGGAAGGCAAAGTACATGGAAGGGAGCTGCATCAAATAAACTTGGAAAGTTGAGTGCAAGACTGATTTTGAAGAACTTGTAATGCCAGGCTAAAGCATTTGTATTTGAACACTGTAGTCAGTTGGGAGACAATGAGGGTCTTTGAGCAAGGAAGTGACATGATCGGAACTGTGGCTCAGGAATATTGTTTTGGCAGCTAGGTGGAGGATGGGTGGAGAGAAGAGAGAATGGAAGTAGGGGGACCAATCAGGAGGCTCTTATAAAAGTCCAGGGAAGAGGGGATGAGGGCTGGAACTAGGGTGATGGCTTTGTGGGGGGAAAGAAGAGGATGGATGAGAGTTCTGACAGTTGATGCACATGTGTATTTGAGGAATCTCATCATCTTGGTTGCCCCCAATGGCCTTCTTAAAATGGGGTGCCCAAAACTGAGCACAGCTCACTAGATGAGGTCTAACCAGGGCAATGTCCTGAGGGGTGATCACATTCTTGATTCTGGACACTCTATTTTTCTTTCCTTTCTTTCTTTTTTTTTTTTAACTTTTTGGTGAGGCAATCGGGGTTAAGTGACTTGCCCAGGGTCACGTAGCTAGTAAGTGTCAAGTGTCTGAGGCTGGATTTGAACTCAGGTCCTCCTGACACTTACTTTTCTTAAAGCAACCCAAGACACCATGATCTTTCTTTGTTCCCATCAATGTGAAATCTCACAGAGCTGGCAGACCATTAAAAAACTTAGAACTCTTCCAGATGAATGACTGTCTAGTCATGCTCCCTACCCCCTACCCCAGGCTTGTGAAATTGATTTTGCATTTATCCCTATTAAATTACATCTTATCAAATGTGACCCAGTGATCCAGTCTGGCAAAATGTCTGGAGCTTTGTGTTATCAGCAAATTTGACAAGCAAGCCATCCATGCTGACACAGGATGTCAGAGCTGGGAGGGGCCTTAGAACAGGGAATATCAGAGCTGGGAGGGGCCTTAGAACTGAGACTTTGGAGATTAAAAGACAAAAGTGAAACAATATCTGCCCTCTAGAAGCTTACAATCTAGCCAGGGGAGATAAAACCTGGATGACTGGAAGCTTGTGCTTTGCATTTTTTCTTTCCCATTAGATTATAAGCTCTTTGAGGGCAGGGACTATTTTTGCCTTTCTCAAATCCCTAGCACTTAACACAATGCCCGGTACGTAGGTTGATTGGTTGATTGGTTGGTATCCTTCATTCTCGAAGAGGACCAAAATGATGTTACTTTGTTGGGGTCAAGGTACAGTGTGTCTGATTGGCTAATCAGACCAATATGAGCTTGGAAGGCCCTACCACAGGTCTGGTACAAATAGTCCATGTGAACATATAAGGTGGAGATGTCTCTAAATTTGCACATCCCACATTTCTTTTGAGCTACTGCAATTCTGCTTGACTCATAGAGCACAGTGCCTTCTTTGATGTGGGCACACCACGTCGGGTGGTCCTTTGCCAGTGTCTCCCATGTCATGCAATCGATTCCAAAGTTCTTCAGAGAGACCTTGAGAGTGTCCTTGTATTGCTTCTTCTGACCACGATACGAGCACATGCCTTGTGTGAGCTCTCTGTAAAATAGTCTTTTAGGCATTTGAACAACATGGCCATCCATTGGAGTTGTGCTCTTTGAAGTAGAGTTTGAATGTGTGGTAGTTTAGCTCAGGAAAAGACTTTAATATCTGGTACTCTACCTTGCCAGATGACCTTCAGAATCTTTCTAAGACAATTCAAATGGAAGTGATTCAGTTTCCTGGCATGGCACTGATAGACTTTCCAGGTTTCACAGGCATACGATGACATCAGCACAGTGGCTCTGTAGACCTTCAGTTTGGTAGGCAGCTAATACCTCTTCTCTTCCACACTTTTCTTTGAAGCCTCCCAAACACTGAGCCAGCTCTGGCAATGTGTGCATCAACCTCACAATCCCTGGAAAGTATGTTGCCAAGGTAAGAGGACCTATCTGCAATATTCCAAATTTCTCCATTTGCTGTAACTGATGGTTCCACATATGGATGGTGTGGTACTAGCTGGTAGAGAGATGGACAAAGTATCCTATTGGTAAACCCTGTGGAGTTCTCGTTTTTCATTTAGCTGCTTCTGTATTTCCCCATAATTTTCAATCAAGCCAATCCTGATGTTTGCAAATGTTCTGATCCAGATGAGTAATGTGGTATCATACACCAAATCTCTGAAAACCGCCCACTCCTTTCCTACTCCACTGTTGCCAATTGTGTGTTGGCTCAGCTTTCCCCAAGTTAGCAATAAACTGTTCACTCTTGGAGAAGTGCTCAATAAGTCTTTTGGTATTCTTCTTGACTTGGGGCTACAGCTTTTGCTGAATGTGAAAGTTTAGCTTAGAGAGGATAAGTCTATGGTCAGTCCAGCACTCTGTGCCACACATTGCCTTCTTTGCTCTTACATCCTGTCTGTCTCTTTTCCTTACAATGAGAGTCTATTAAAAGCCAATGTTTGTTGCAAAAATGCATCCTCAAATTTTCATTGCATTCAGGTAAATGGAAGACGGTGTTGGTAATGAGGTCATAAGACACATAAGTCTTCAGTAGCAAAGTGATGGTTGCTGTTGCTGTTTCCAACTCCATTCCTCTCAAGGACTCTCTGCCGTGTCTGATAGTCTGTGCCTACTCTGGCGTTAAAGTCATCCAGAATTACAAGCTTGTCCTCTTTTGGCACATTGATTATAAGAGTCTCCAGATGTTCATAAAATTTTTCTTTGACCTCATCAGGGTCCATCATGGCAGGAGTATAGGCACTGATGATGGTAAAGGCACTTTCCTACAAGTGACAATCTCTTTGTCATGTGCCTGTCAATCATTCCTTTTGGGAGGCATATGAGTTTGTTGACTAAATTAATTTTGATTGCAAAATCTATGTCAGCTTCACAGACCTCCCCATTACTGCAGCCACTCCAGAAAACCACATCTCCAGCTCTGACTTTGGCAAGCTGGTCTTCATTTGTCAGCTTTGTTTCACTCAGGGCTACTATTTGGATGTGATACCTGCTGAGTTCTCCTGCAACACTACTTTTCTTTCATTACTGGGTTTTGTGTTGTCCATAAGTACACATACATTCCATGTACCGATGCTGAGTGGAATTACCTTTTAGTTTGTTTGTTTGTTTTGTTTTTATAGAATTATCTTTGCAAAAGTTTTTGTACATTTTTTTTTTTTTTGGTTTGTGTTTTGACTGCAAAGTAGGCTCCCTGCCTTCTGTGGCAAACAGGCCAGGGTCGGGTGAAGCAAACAATTTTCATGGCACCTTTTCTAGTCCTTTTCTCATGCCAGGAGGTGAGCAGAGTGGTTCTTAAAAAGGCTGCTCGGACATCCAGGGGACTGCCGAATCCCACTGTTGCTTCAGTCCAATGAGAAGACAACCCTATGGCCCGGGGCTCCTGTGTGCAGGGTTGTGACTACAGCTCCCAGTGTATCTGCACCTGCTGCTTCATCAGCAGTTGCCACAGGACTTTGAAGTAGGTAAAAATGGTAAAATGGCATGGGTGATGTCTTTTGACTCATGCATAAATGAGATTTAGGTGAGGCACAGTTGCACTAAGTTGTCGGCTTCACTCTGTCTTCCAGAGTCATTGGAGTTCAGTGGCAGGACAAAGTCAAGACAACTGGTGATGGCTCAGGATTCAGGGGATGACCTTTGAGGCCTAACCAAGCTCTGAGCACTCCACAGCACCTTCTTCAGCCACCGTCATGGCCATTAGAACAAATTGTTCACATTGGCCCATTCTGCCAGGGGAAGTCTTGGGGTAGACATCCCCCTAACTCACCAATGGGTTTGAGGCCCATCAGTTACACTCAACCTGTTTTAGCCCATCTACCAAGACAACTTTACCAGGGTGTGGCCGCTGTGTATGCTACAGCTTCTTGGAGCCACAGGTGAGAGTTGGGTGAAGATGGACACCAGCGGTAGATGTAGCCCTGAAAGGGGCTCAGCAGCCCTCACACCAGAGGTATTAGTCTTCTCTGACCCGTGGCACATAGGAGACACTTAAATGCTAATTGACTGACTCATGGTGATGTCCTCAACAGAAAAAAGGGTTCCATCAAGGATTAGGCAACTATCAGGAATGGGACCCAAATCTGTGTCTTCAACTTTACCCAATCGGAGCTAGTTCTGTCTGGGTGTCTGTCAGCCTATATGAGTAAGACTGGAAGTTAAGCCTGTGGTTGTGGCAAGAACTGGGATAATTAGGGAAGTCCAGGATAAGAGTAGAACCTCCCTACTTACCCCAGAGAACTCTGGGAAATTGACTTCAGAGACAGATGACTTGGTGGGAGATCCCAGGATAGGCTGTTGATGGGGGTCCCCAAATGGGAAAACTGTGGGAAACTAGGGGATCTAGACCCTACCTGGTCAGATGCATATGGGAACCCCTTCCCCTTGTCTGGGACAGATGGAGGAATAAAGGTTGCTATCTATGTATTTGGGACTGTTTCCTTTTATTTTTTTCCAACCACTCTATCATTGACATCAGCTGGGGAGGGACTGAATCACTTTACAGATAGGTCTTTTTTTTTTTTTTTCCTATCGATAACATTTTTGTGGTCATAGTTGCAGCAACAGAATCAGTCAGAGGGCACAATTTTGTAGCTCTTACTATACAAAGCCATTTTGATTTCTAAAAATCCTGCCACAATTCCTATCTCCAGCTCCAGATTTTTTCCCATAATATGCCGGTTTTCCTATAGCAGCACCAGCATGGAATTTTACCATTTTTACTGTCTTTGCCAGTGTGACGTATGTGAAGAATTGTTTTAACATGCATTTCTCTGATTGTAAGATATTGAACACATGTTCAAATGCTTATTAATAATTTCATCTGTCAAGAAGTACTTGTTCATATAATTTGGTCACTTAACTATTGGCTAATGGATTCAATTTAAAGAAATTAGTCAAACTTGTTTGATAGAATGTAGGGTCCTCAAGAGCGGGGATGGTTTCATGTTTGTCCTTGTATCTCTAGCATCTAGTCTAGTAGTCAATGCTTATTGATTGTTATATTAATTTCTGTCAGTTTCTCATAGATTTTGGAGGTCAGAGTTTTATTGCAAATGCATATTTCATGAACAGGCTGGGTTACCTTTGGGAAACAGGGTGATGCTTTGAATGGCCCCAAGCTTCTCCTTGAAACAAAGATTTGCCCATTTACCAATTTTTACCAGTTCTTTTGTTGGTGCTGTGTGACTTTGAGACATTGTATGCCATAGTCTCTAAAGAATCAATGTTTCAGGTTGCCCATCAGGCAATGGAGAGTCAACTGGTGAATGGAAATTGGCTGCAATCCATTTATAAACAACCAAGAATTACATAAGAGCAGTGGCATGAAGGGTGTCATCAGGACAAAGAGAAAAGAAAATGGCTTCATCACATGTTCAGACAGAGGGTTAACTAAAGGACAGCCTGTGTGTTCCAATGGCAGTCATATAATACTGAAAAAACTAGAGGATTGTCTTCACTTTATCTGGGTGGATGAGAGAGCATGGATGGATTTCTATCTATAGAAATACAGAAGTGTTACTGCAAAGATCCACCCCCCCAATCCATTTCTTTCCTCTGTATTCTGGTTGCATTGTTTTTTGTTGTACTAAAACTTTTTTGTTGTTATATAATTAAATTCATCTCTTTTGTCTCAGATTATTCCTCCTGTTTGTTGCCGAGTTCAGATTTCCTCACCTCTCAACAAAAGGGAAGTGTGGCTTCAAGGACAGAAGGCCTGCCTTTGAGTCAGCCAGCTGTGGTTCTAGGCTAGTGATTTGGCTTCTCTGTCTGTCAGGGGTCACACATGTGTTGTTACTGTTCTTTATTAGTGGAGGAATTTCCCTAAATTGATGGAATCATAGATTCAGATAATAATAAGAGCTAACATTTTTACAGCATTTTAAGTTTTCTCAAAGTGGGATATAAATGTCACCTCATTGGCTCTTTCAAAAGATTCCTAGGACATGGATCCTCCAGTTACCATTATTCTTACCTTCAGAGGAGGAAACTCAAATTCAGGAAACTGTGCTGGGCATATGGGCAGTGGATGTCAGAGACTGAATCTGAACCCAGATCTCTTCTAAATATAGGCCTTGAGTTCATGCTATATCAAGATAGGTTGAGGGAACTGAAGACATTTAGTCCAGAGAAGAGAAGGTTCAAGGGGGACATGAGAGCTGGCTTCAAGTATTTAGGCAGGTAGGCAGTACAGTAGATAGAGTGTTGGACCTGGAGTCAGGAAGAGCTGAGTTCAAATCCAGGACAGGTTGCCTTGAAAGGTAGTGAGCTCCTTGTCACCGGTGGTTTTCAAGTAAAAGCTGGGTGACTTCTTGTCAGGCATGATATAGATGGGGTCCTTTTTCAGGTAACTGTTGGACCAGACCGTCTCTGAGGTTCCTTCCAACTCTGATCTTCTGTGATCTTCTGTGATCTTCTGCACCATTCCTTCAATACAACATTGCCCCTTTCAAAATGTCAGGCTCACTATTTTGACTCAGCCTTGCTATGTACATTGAATATATCTCCAATTATTTAATATCTGCTTCATTTCTGTGAGAATTGTTTTAGTTGCCTTTTTACTGATCTTATATGTATATGGATAGTTAAATAGAACCTTGAGTGTTAGGACTGGAGAGGACCTTTCAGACCATCTCATCCGAACCCTATTTTAGAGATGAGGAAACTGAGGCCCTTGGGGTATAGAGTAAGTCACAGAGCCTTTATTTAACTTACATTCCTATGCTATGGGTTGGTTGGGACCCTGGATACCATGGAGGGAGGAAAAGAGGTGACCTGGGCAGGCAAGGATGGGCCAGGGCTGGAGAAGTAATGGGATGGATTCATCCAACACCCCAGATATGGCCTAGTGACTTCAAAGGGTTTAATTGACAAGTGGATAAAAAACAGAAGACTGTGTATGTAGAGAGCATGCCCAGAAGAGCACAGCAAACCCCACTGAATCCCTCAGCATCTTGTTAAGAGGATGACAAAGTCCTTTAACTGGGCTATCCCTTTCAGAAGGTAAGAACTTGACTTGTTTTTGTCCCTTAATGTGACCCTGTTGACGATGGAAGCATGAGGCCAGTTCATAACCTAGGTTACATCTTTGGATGTGACCTTCAAAAAGGAGAGCAGACACAGATAGAGATGAAAAGGTATGGAAAACCAGAGAAATGCCAAGAGTAGAGGATCCTCACCCAGAGAGCAGATTTAACCCTCCAGGGAACCATAGGACTCCAGTACAGAAGGAAGCATGGGGCCACAGGGATGGCAGCAAATGGAGGCTTCAGGGAAGTAAAGGGAGGAGATTTGAGACTAAGTAGGCTAAGAGAGTCAGCACCAATGTGTGGAGGAGCAAACGCAGACCTTTTCCTCGTACTATGAGTTATATGGGGTTGTGTAGGTCCAGCAGAAGGGAATCATCTTTCTAGTGACTCCAAGTTTTTTCGCCTTGTGGGAAATGCTCAACATTGGTAGTATGGAGGATTGTCTAGGTTTCTGAGAGAGGTGGGGGCTCACTAGAAAGAAGAAAGGTTGCCTTAGCCATGGATGGGCTCAGGCATTACTCTGCATTTTCTGTTGAGTTCAATAAAATCTGTCCTGAATCTGATATATTGTTACCCTGCCTGCTTGCAGTGAGCTGAGGGGCTTTCATTAAACCAAGACCTCAGTCAAATACTGATATGATATTCCCTGGGGGAACTTTGGGTGGGGGCACAAGTGAGAAGAAAGAGATCACTATTGAAAAGCCTCAATGTTTGAAATTGGTTTGTGTTAAACAGCTTCATTTTTGAGCCATGGGTTGTATATGGTGGAGAGGTAGACAGAGAGGCTTCCTTGAGGCCTAGCTTTAGGGAAAGGAAGTACACCCTGTGACATACTGAGGATTCTGTAGATGAGGTTGGCAATGGTATGGGCAGGGGAGAAAGCATCTCCTAGAAGGTGTTGTGGCCACTCTTGAAATCTCCTACCTTGAGAAAGAGCTCTAGCTGCCATGCCTTAGTTATGCCTTTGGCTGTTTGCCATTCCTCGGGCTAAAGCAGGCCTTGGAGGTCTTTCCTCAGCTTGCTCCCAGCAGAAGGATGGGGAAGGGGATCTGGGACAGTAAAGAGCTGAAGTCTGGGAGTAGAGAGGTCTGAAGAAAAGATAGGGAGAAGAACAGGACAAAGACAAGAGTTCCTCTCGCCAAGAGATGCAGGCAGGTGACCCAGATTGGGAAAGAATCAGGCCCTGGGGTGGGAGAGAATACAGAGATCTTAGTCTGGGTCAGATGTTGGGGCATGTCAGGATTTGGGACTTTCTCCACAAAGCTCTCCATAGCATAAAAGTTCCTGTTCATGGACCCAGGTTAGAAGCTCCTAGTGGGAAATGTACTTGTAAGTGCACAAATGCAGAAGTATACTCAAGACTACCATTGTGAAAGTGAACATGTTTGCAAACACCTAATTTCTTTCTGGGCCTTCTAGCTGTCTCTAGGAGTCTAGAATTCCCCCATCTTTCCTTTTACCTTCCAAGGGGGAACAGAGGCTAATAGGTTCATCAGAGAAATGAATTCCTCAGAATAAAGCATGGTTTTCAGAACTTAGAACACAACAGGTTATAGATGGGAGGTACCTTTCTCATCGTGGCTTCTGAGCTTGGCTGGGTTTCCCGTAAAGAGGTGAAATCTCTAGGGGCTAGGGGAGACTCGGGGAGGCGTGGGTGTTCACAGTGCCAGTAGCCAGAATTTGCATTTTAACTTTCTACTGGTGTCTTCCTACACATTTCCTCATCTGATTCCGCTAATGTCTATATGGGGGAGGGGTGGTGGTCAGGATACACCCTGGACCCCAAAAGTGAAAAAGGCCAAAGGCGATACAACTTAAAACTTAAATAGATTAGGATAAAGAACGTTGAATTTCTGGAATGATAGGCCTTGAGTTTCAATACCGGCTCTGATGCTCACTTCCTGGGTAACCCTAGACAAGTTCTCTTGCTTCTCTGAGGCTCAGTTTCTTCATCTGTAAATTAAGGGGTGGAACTAGATGGTCTCTGAGCCTCCTTCCAGCTCCATATCTGTGATCCTATCGTCCTCAGGACTATACTGAACTGCCATTGGCTGTTGTAGAAAAGACGAGATCATACCTTAGGAGCTTGAAGGGACCTTAGATGTCAACTGATCTAACTTCCTCATTTTATAATTGGGGAAATGAAGGCCCAGAGAGGTTAAGTGACTTACGGTGGTGTGGTAGATAGAGCACCGCACTCAGAGAAAGGAAAACCAAGGCTCAAATCCTGCTTTGGATTTTCACTAGCTGTGTGAGCCTGGGAGAGGTAACCTTCCAGAGCCTCAGTTTCCATTTCTACCCCCCAAAAATAGCACCTGGAATAACCATCTCATGGGAGTGTTAGGCTCAAATGAGATGAAATACGTAAAGCCCTTTTCAAACTTTCCAGTAGTAAGTAAATGTCAGCTGCAAATCTGATGGTGAATACGAACATAGAAAATTTGATGGGGGTGAGATTGACTTCGTAGGTATCACCAAGACTCAGCGTGATGAAACCAACTACTGTTCTGTTGTTCTGGATGAGCCTACTTTATTAAAAAGAAACAGTGCAGGTGGAAGAGGGGATGAGGGAGCACCAGACTTTAAGAAAGCATCCTTATGTGAGGAAATCCGGGAACCCAAGGGGGAAGTGAGGTGGGAAATATTTGGGCGAAGGTTCAAGAAAGAAACAAGAAATTGACTGTCAGTGGAGTATCCTTCAGACCACTTGCACGGAAAGAAGAAATAGACAAGGAGATTTGGGGAGAGCAGATTTCAGAGGGCGCAGAGGAAAAATGAGTAAGCTTCCATGGAATCAAGCACTGCAGAGGAGTCAGCCCAGGAGCGATGGGAGATGCTAAAGGTACAGAAGGCCACAATTCTAATAAGAGGGAAGCTGGGATTGCTTGAAGAGACCAGTGTGGGCACAAGGGGAACTCATCAACTGACTTAGATTATAAAAAGAAGTGTATAGAAGATGAAAGCAAGACCAGGTAACAGAGAATAGATCTGAGAGCGTGGCACAGCCTTGTAAAAATAGTGGCAGGAAGACTAAAGCTCCCAATGAAGTGAGGCTGGAAAGTTAGGGACCACCAAAATGGGGCTTTAAAAGCTATCTAGGGGCAGTTAGGTGGTGCAGTAGATAGATCACTGGCCCCAGAGTCAGGAGGACCTGAGCTCAAATCTGTCCTCAGACACTTGACACTGGCTGTGTGACCCTAGGCAAGTCACTTAACCCCAATCATATCACCAAAAATAAAAATTAAAACAAAAAAAGCTATCTATTGTCAGCAAAAGGAAAATCAAAGAAAGAAAAGGATCCTTGCTTGGGGTGGGTGGGACAATGATAACTGACAACAGAGAGAAGGCAGAGCTGCTCCAATCTAGTTTTGTTGCTGTTTTCCATACTAAGGAGACTGGATACTGGAAACGACAAATAGGCACAGAGACTCTAGCTGCCGTTGATGAATTCAAGTCCCCTGACCCAGATGAACTACATCCCTGGGTCCTGGATGGAGCAGCTGCTGTGATTACTGAGCTACCGTCAATGATATTTGAGAGATCATGGGAAATGGGAGAGGTCCCACAGGATTGGACAAGGAACAACATCCTGATTTTCAAAAAAAGGGAAGGAAATAGAGGCTGCAAACTATACTCCTGTGAGCCTGACTTTGATTAGTGAGAAAATTCTAGAGCTGATCACTAAAGAGATGTTTGGAGGACATCTAGAAAGTAAAGCAATGATCAGGAAGAAACTGCAGGGATTCATTGAGAATGTCATGACAGTCAAGCCTCATTTCCTTTCATGGCAGGATTAAATTAAATGAAAGGAAGGCTGTGGATATAGTGCACCTAGATTCCAGCAAAGCTCTTGATAAAGTCTCTTGTACTATTCTCGTGGAGAAGATGGAGTGGTTGGGATTAGCCCTATTGTCTAATCAGATGGATTCAGACCTGGTTGGATGGCTGGATTCAAAGAATAGCTATTAACGACCCAATGGCAGCATGGCAGGTATTCTCCAGAGGAGTACCGCAGAGATCTGTGCTTGGCCTTGAAGGTTTAGCAATTTTACTTATGACTTTCATAATGGCACAGGTGTCATGCTCATCAAATTCTCGGATGTCTGAGCTGGGAGGGATAGTGACTACACAGGATGACAGGTGGATCTTGGCAGGTCAAAGAACAGGGCTGGGTCAACTAAAATGAAATTCAATAGGGATAAATGTCAAGTCTTGCCCTTAGGTGTAAAAAATCAACTTCACAAGTGTGAGATGGTAGAGGCTTGGATAGACAGCAGTTGTTCTGAAAAAGCTCTGGGGGGTTATGTAGTCCACAGACTCAATATGAGTCAGCAGGGAGATGTGGCAGGCAAGAAAGCTGAAGGGCTTTTGGCCTGCCTTAGAGCTTCCAGGAATAGGGAGGTGATAACCCTTGTCAGATATCATCTGGAGAATGGGGCTCAGTTCTGGGAAGCGCAGTTTGAGAAGGACATTGATAAGCTGGAAAGAATCCAGAGGAGGGTGACTAGGATGAGAAGGGCCTTGAGTCCATGTCTAATGGGGATCAGTTAAAGGAGCTAGGCTTGAAGAAGGGAAGACTCAAAGGGACATGGAGCTGTCTTCAAGTATTTGAAGGGCTGTTATGTGGAGGAGAGATTAGACCTATTCTATTTGTCCCCAGGGACAGAACTAGGAGAGACCAATTTAGTCTGGAGGTCAGGAAAATTTCCTACCCAAGGAAGCTGTCAAAAAGTGAACTGGGCTGCCTCGTAGCAGCAAATCCCCTTGCCTTGGAGGTCTTCAAAGAAGAGGCTGGACAGTCACTTTTTGGGTGTGTTATAGCGGGGATTCCTTTTGGGTATAGATTGGGCCAGATGGCGTTGGAGGTACCTTCCAATTTTCAAATTCATTGATTCTGTGAAAGTGGACTGTTGGTGTGGAAAGACAGGCACACTAATGCATTGTTGGTGGATCTGTGAATTAGTACAACCATTTTGGAAAGAAATTTGGAATTATGTAAAGTGACTGTCCATACCCATTGAATCAGATCTTGTGCTACTAGGCATATGCCCCAAGGAGGTCAGTGATAGAAAGGAAGCCTCTATACACATCAAAATATTAATAGCAGCCCTTCAAAAAATTAAATAAATAAATTTTTTAAATTATCTGTAACACTGACTGCTTTGCCCCCACTGCATGAAGGCCAGGAATGTTACATTTCACTTCACCACTTAATAGTAGGATTAACTCTTACAAAGGAATATTTACTTCGAAGAATAATGACAATTATACAAACGTACTCCCATACAGGCATAATCACTGGAAGGAAAGGAGATGAGGTTTATAGCTTAGCTCAGCTATACTCCCCTCACTCACGTCTCACTCTCTCTTTACTATATGTATTGATGTATTGGACATCTAGGTGATGCAGTGGATAGAGTGCTTGGCTTGGAGTCAGGAAGACCTGAGTTCAAATCCAGCCTCAGACACTAGCTGTATGACCCTGGGCAAATTTATTAAATTCTATTTGCCTCTGTTTCCTCACCTGGAAAGTGGGAATAATAGTAGCACCTACCTCCCAGGGTTCTTGTGAGGCTCAAATGAGATAATATTTGTAAAGCACTTAGCACAGTGCCTGGCACATATTAAGTGCTATATAAATAATAACAACTATTATTATTGTTATAGTAGAGTCCCCATTTCCAAGTCCAAAGTCTCCCTTGGCTTAAATTCCAAGCACCCTGGCTTCTCTGGGCTTTCCCTGGCAGGCTTACTGACTACAACATCCTACCTAACAATCCTGGCTCTGAGGTTGCCATGACTCAATTCTGAGTCTGGTGGGGATTCTATCTTCTGCACCTGAAACTGAGCACAAAAAAGAGAATAAGACAAACACCTCAAGCCCATTTCTTGGAGCCATGGGTATTAAAAGAAGAGAAGAGGAGGAAGGAAACCCTCCCACCAGTTCAGTTCATGGCACCTGCACTGAGGGTTAACCTTCACTCTCTCTGGATGCTAGGCAGGAAAGAAAGACTGTTTCAGTCTGGCAGTTTTAAAGATGCAACCTTGTCTGTCCAACTACATAATCCTTCAAAGGAGGTTTCTCCTACCCATACTGTAGAAAATAATATGTCTCTTCCCAGAAGCAAGGTGCTTCCATGTTAGGTGATCTGGTCATGCTATAAAGTGCCCACTTCACATTCTCCCTGTCAAAAATTTGCTGCCCTGGCAAATAGTCAGGGATGCACTTACGCACACAGTCCTTGTCCCAAATTCAGAACAACTCTTTGTGGTCCCTGGGAGGGTGGAAGCAATGTCACCAGCTTCCCCAGTATTGTGCAGTAAAGTCTCGAAACAGCCAATGTTACATAATCATATACAGTCTCACATGTACAGATGAACATCAAAGTTTTGCAGATTCAACAAAGTAGGGAACATTTCACAAAGTTTGCCAAATATTTTTGCTGACATAGCCTTAGTCTTATAGGACCTTTCTCAACCCACAAACATAAGAAAGGTAAAAAAAAATGATTAACCATTTCAGATAGAAACCAGGTCCACACTGAGCTTTCCAAACTGCATAGAGGTTTCCCCACAAGAATATGGTAATAGGGTCAACTAGGTGTTACCACTTTCTCAGATGAGAAAATTGTCCTAAATAGAAAAATCTTTTACGATTCTCTCTGTGCATAAGGCCATTGAACTAGGATATGGACAAAGAGTGCCCCTTTCTACATAAGGCACATACATGTTCTCTGGGGGTGCTTGGGGCATAGGTGATCTTCATAGGGACCCAGGCAATTTCTTTTGGGTCCTTATTCCAAAGGGCACCAAAAATTATCCCATGGATCTTTGCCACCATCAGGGCAAATCAAATGGAATTGCTAACTCGCCCACCAGGACAAGAAAACAAGTAAGCTCAATCAGAGAAGTAGCAAAGAATATGAACTACCTGTGGATTTTAGGCACAGGCTTTCTCACCCTAAGAAGGTGCTGGTCATTTTACTTTCACAAAAGGAAGAAGTCTAGGTCTGTTTCAATGAAAAAAGAACAATATGAACATTATGATTAGGCAACAGCAATCTAGCAATTCCAGATTTCTTATCTTAAACTTAATATCAGTACTTATACAGGACTCAGTAGTAAAGAACATATTAATATTTAAATAGTCAAGCAATCAACAAGTGAAAAGTGTGCAAAGTAACATCAATAGAATTGACTTGTGAGGGAACAAACATTGAGAAAAATGATTGGCTGTACATTTATAGCCTAATTTCCCCCCCTTAATTTCTCTAGAATCTCAAAATTTAGAGTATCTAAAATCAAAAGTCTCAAGCAGAGAATTTCTTCATGGGTCCTTGCGAATGTGAAGGGCCCAATTTTGCTCCAGATAAGGACCCACATATACAATTACTACCCTGGCCCTGATTTCTCTCTCACCCAGCCTTCCTCAACCTCACCCCTGGGAAAAAAAAGAAAAGCAAAACTCTTGCAACAAATATGTATCTTCAAGCAAAACAAATTTCCACATTGTTCATGTCCAAAAATCATATTCCATTCTGTACTCTGACTCTATCATCTATAAAATGAGATCAAATGAAAGAATTTGTGCACGCTGTCATTATCATTATCATCTATATCAGGAGGTGGGTGCTTTGTCAGTAATAATGTTGTTGGGTGTGGAGCCAAGATGTGGAGAGAAGCCAGGAAGTTGCCTGAGCTTTCCCCAGTTTCCCTCAGAAATAGCATTAAATTAAGACTCTGAAAGAATTCTGGAATGATGGAGTACACAAAAAGACAGAGTGAAACAATTTTCTATCCCAAGATAATTTAGAAGGACTTCAGAAAAGGTCTGTCTCACTTGGGTAAAAGCAGAGCACAGCCCAGTGCAAGTGCTGTCCAGGCAAACCAGTGGGAAGCTCTTGGCCTCAGCACAGATCAGCAACCAAGGCCCTCGCTAGTGGAACAGTAGGCCAGCTGTGAGGCTTCCAGGCTTAATACAGCAGGCAAACTGCCAACCCTGGAACCCCCGACATAACAGGTGTGACTAGGCCAGGTCACCCTAGCACAGTGGGCAAGCCATCATCCCCAAAGGCCCCAGTGCAGAAAGCCAGTGACCAGCCCCCTGACCCCAGTGCAAGAAGCTTGGGACAGTGCCCCCTGTACCTGAGGAGGAGAGCTCAACTTTTAAAAATGAGCAAAAAACAAAAGAGTCCTGACCATAGAAAGCTACTATGGAGACAGGGAAGATCAAAACATAAACTCAGAAGAGGACAACAATGTCAAAATGCCTGCAGGTGAAGCCTCAAAGGGGAATATGAATTGGCCTTAAGCCCAAAAAGTCCTTTTGGAAGAGCTCAAAAGAGATTTTAAAAATCAAGTAAGAGAGGTAGAAGAAAAATTGGGAAAAGAAGTGAGAGTTATGCAAGAGAATTATGAAAAAAGAGTCAGCAGCCTGGAAAAGGAAGCACAAAAATTGACTGAAGAAAACAGTTCCTTAAAAAACAGAATTGGCCAAGTGGAAAAAAATTCACTGAAGAAAACAGCTCCTTTAAAAGTGAAATTGGCCAAATGGAAAAGGAGGTACAAAGGCTAACTGAAGAGAATAATTCCTTAAAAATTAGAATTGGGCAAGTGGAAGCTAATGACTCTATGAGACATCAAGAATCAGTCAAACAAAATCAAAAGAGTGAAAAAATAGAAGAAAATGTAAAATACCTCATCGGAAAAGTAATTGACCTGGAAAATGGATTCAGGAGAGATAATTTAAGCATTATTGCCCTACCTGAAAGCCATGATTTAAAAAAAAAGGAGCCTCGACAGATCTTTCAAGAAATTATCAAAGAAAATTGCTCTGATATCCTAGAACCAGAGGATAAAATAGTCATTGAAAGAACCCACCTATCACCTCCTGAAAGAGATCTCAAAATGAAAACTCCAAGGAATATTCAAATTCCAGAACAATCAGGTCAAGGAGAAAATACTGCAAGCAACCAGAAAGAAACAATTCTAATATCAAGGAGCCACAGTCAGAATTACACAGGACTTAGCAGCTTCTACATCAAAGGATTGGAGGTCTTGGAATATGATATTCCAGAAAGCAAAAGAGCTTGGGTTACAACCAAGAATCAACTACTCAGCAAAATTGAGCATAATCTTTCAGGGGAAAAGATGGACATTCAATGAGATAAAGACTTTCAAACTTTCCTGATGAAAAGACCAGAGCTTAACAGAAAATGTATCTTCAAATACAAGACTCAAGAGAAACATAAAAGGTAAACGTGAAAGAGAAAAAATTATGGTATTCAATAAGGTTAAATTGTTTATATCCCTATATGGGAAGATGATACTTGTAACTCCCAAGAAATGTACCTCTATTAGGGCAGTTAGAAGTATACTTAGAGAATGTGGGCATAAGTTGACTTTGATATGGTGATAAATAATGAAGGGGTGAAACAAAGGATTGTGCTGAAAAAAGAGGAAAGGGGGAGGAAGAATAGAGTAAATTATGTCACATGAAGAGATATGAAAGATCTATTACAATAGAGGGAAAGAAGGGAGGGAGTGAACATTATTTGAACCTTACTGTCATCAGATTTGGCTCAGAGAGGGAATAACACACACTCAGTTGGATAGAGAAATCTATCTTATAGGGATAGGGAAATAGGAGAGGAAAGGGGAAAGAAAAGGGGAGGGGGACTAATAAAAGGGAGGGCAAAAGTAGAAGGGGAAAGGGGAAAGAAAAGGTAGGAGGGCTGATAGAAGGGGGAGGCAGTGATCAGAAGCAAAACACTGGTGAAGAGGGACAGAGTGAAAGAAGAGAGAAAAGTATAAAAAGTATAAATAGGATGGAGGGAAATACGCACTTAATAATCATAACTGTGACTGTGAATGGGATGACCTCTCCCATTAAAAAAAAAGCAGGGGTAACAATCCTGATCTCAGACAAAGCAAAAGCAAAAATAAATCTAATTAAGAGATACATCCTGCCATACCATAGACAATGAAGTAATATCATTACTAAACATATATCCACAAAGTGGAATGGCATCCAAATTCTTAGAGAAGAAGTTAAGGGAGTTACAGGAAGAAATAGATAACAAAACTATACTAGTGGGGGACCTCAACCTCCCCCTCTCAGAACTAGATAAATCTAACCACAAAATAAACAAGAAAGAAGTTAGGGTGGCGAATAGAATTTTAGAAAAGTTAGATATGGTAGACCTCTGGAGAAAACTGAACAGGGATAGAAAGGAAAATACCTTTTTCTCTGTGGTACATAGCATCTACACAAAAATTGACCATGTACTAGGGCACAAAAACCTCACAATCCAGTGCAAAAAGGCAGAGATATTAAATGAATCCTTTTCAGATCATGATGCAACAAAAATTACATGTAATAAAGTGCCATGGAAAGAGAGATTAAAAATTAATTGGAAACTAAAGAATCTAATCCTGAAGAATGAGTGAATCGAACAACAAATCATAGAAACAATAATTTCATCAAAAAGAATGACAATAATGAGACATACCAAAACATACCAAACATACCAAAACTTATGGGATGCAGCCAAAGCAGTATGTAGGGGAAATTTTATATCTAAATGCTTACATGAATAAAATAGAGAAAGAGCAGATCAATGATTTGGATGTGCAGTTAAAAAAGCTGGAAAAAGAATGAATTAAAAACCCCCAATTAAATACCAAATTAGAAATTCTGAAAATCAAAGGAGTGATTAATAAAATTGAAAGTAAGAAAACTATTGAACTAGTAAGTAAAATTAAGACCTAGTTTTATGAA
Organism: Vombatus ursinus; assembly: GCF_900497805.2. Classification (NCBI taxonomy): domain Eukaryota; kingdom Metazoa; phylum Chordata; class Mammalia; order Diprotodontia; family Vombatidae; genus Vombatus; species Vombatus ursinus. Next base: position 18,425,596 of record NW_020941065.1, on the reverse strand, counting down.
AAAAAATAAAATAGATAAACCTTTGGTTAATTTGATTTTAAAAAAGAAAGAAGAAAATCAAATTACTAGGATAGAAAATGAAAAGGGTGAATTCACCACTGATGAAGATGAAACTAAAGCAATAATTAGGAACTACTTTGCCCAACTGTACAATAAATCTGACAATCTAAGTGAAATGGATGAATATTTACAAAAATATAAATTGCCCATATTAACAGAAGAGGAAATAAAATATTTAAATAATCCCATTTTAGACAAAGAAATTGAACAAGCCATCAATGAACTCCCTAAGAAAAAATCTCCAGGGCCAGATGGATTTACAAATAAATTCGACCAAACATTTTAAAGAATAGTTAATCCCAAAACTATGTAAATTATGTAGAAAAATAGTTGAAGAAGGAGTTCTACCAAATTCCTTTTATGACACAAATATGGTACTGATACCTAAACCAGGAAGAGCCAAAACAGAGAAAGAAAATTATAGATCAATTTTTCTAATGAATATGGATGTTCAAATTTTAAATAAAATATTAGCAAAGAGATTATAACAATTTATCATGAGGATGATACACTATGACCAGGTGGGATTTATACTAGGAATGTAGAGTTGGCTCAATGTTAGGAAAACTATCAGTGTAATTGACCACATCAATAACAAATCCAACACGATTATCTCAATGGATGTAGAAAAAGCTTTTGACAAAATACATTCCTATTAAAAACACTAGAGAGTACAGGAATAAGTGGAACTTTCCTTAAAATAAGTAGTATCTATCTAAAATCATCAGCAAGCATTATCTATAATAGGGATAAGCTAGAAGCCTTCCCAATAAGATCAGGAGTAAAACAAGGATTCCCATTATCATCACTATTATTCAATATTGTACTAGAAATGTTAGCTTTAGCAATAAGAGAAGAAAAAGAAATTGAAGGAATTAGAACAGGCAAAGAAGAAGCAAAGCTATCACTCTTTGCAGATGATACGATGGTATACTTAGAGAATCCTAGAGAATCAACTAAAAAACTATTTGAAATAATTAACATCTTTAGTAAAGTTGCAGGATATAAAACAAACCCACATAAATCATCAACATTTTTATATATTACCAACAAGGCTCAGCAAGAAGAGACAGAAAGAGAAATTCTATTTAAAATAATTGTAGACAATATAAAATATTTGAGAGTCTATCTGTCAAGACAAACCCAGGAACTATGTGAACACAATCACAAAACACTTTTTACACAAATAAAATCAGAGCTAAATAATTGGAAAAATACCAGTTGATCATGGGTAGGCTGAACTAATATAATAAAAATGATAATTCTACCTAAATTAATTGACTTCTGCTAGAAAAATCAAACTGCTAGAAAAAATAGCAAAATTCATTTGGAAAAACAAAAGATCAAGAATATCAAGGGAATTAATGGAAAAAACTGCAAAAAAAAAAGGTGACCTAGCTGTACCAGATATAAAACTGTGTTATAAAGCAGCAATCATCCAAACTATTTGGTACTGACTAAGAAATAGTGTGGTGGATCAGTGGAATAAACTAGGTACAAAAGATGCAGTAATCAATGACTATAGTAATCTACTGTTTGATAAAACCAAAGTCCCCAGCTTCTGGGATAAGAACTCACTATTTGACAAAAACTTCTGTGAAAACTGGAAAATAATGTGGTAGAAACTAGGCATAGACCAACATCTTACAGTATATACCAAGATAAAGTCAAAATGGCACATGATACAGATATAAAGGGTGATGCCATAAGCAAATTAGGAGAGCAAGGAATAATTTACCCATCAGATCTATAGAGAAAGGAAGAATTTATGACCAAATAAGAGATAGAGATCATTTTGAAATGCAAAATGGATACTTTTGATCACATTAAATTAAAGGGTTTTCCACAAATGCAACCAACATGAGAAGGAAAGTAGAAAGATGGGAAACAATCTTTACAGCAAATGTTTCTGATAAAGGCCTCATTTCTCAAATATATAGAGAACTGAGTCAAATTTATAAAAATACAAGTTATTCCCCAATTTTTAAATGGTCAAAGGATATGAACAAGCAGTTTTCAGATGAAGAAATTAAAGCTATCTGTAGTCATATGAAAAAATGTTCTAAATCATTATTGATTAGAGAAATGCAAATTAAAACAACTCTGAGGCATCACCTCATGCCTGTCAGATTGGCTAATATGACAGAGAAGGAACATGCTAAATGTTGGAGAACATGTGAGAAAATCAAGATGCTAATGCATTGTTGGTGTAGTTGTGAACCAATCCAGAACAATTTGGACTATGCCCAAAGGGCAGTCAAACTGTGCATACTCTTTAATCTAGCAATACCACTGTTAGGTCTATATCCCAAAGAGATCATCAAAAAAGGTAAAGGACCTACATGTACAAAAATATTTATAGCAGCTCTTTTTGTGGTGGCAAAGAATTGGAAATTGAGGGGATGCCCATTCATTGGGGAATGGCTGAAAAGTTGTTGTATATGAATGTAATGGAATACTATTGTGCTACAAGAAATGATGAGTAGGCAGATTTCAGAAAAACCCCAAAAGACTTTCATGAACTGATACTAAGTGAATTGAGCAGAACCAGGAGAACATTGTACACAGTAACAGCATCATTGTGCAATGATCAACTATGATTGGCTTAGTTCTTCTCAGCAATACAATTTCAAAAGACTCATGATAGAAAATGCTAACCACATCCAGAGAAAGAACTATGGAATCTGAATGCAGATCAAAGCAAATTATTTTCACTTTTTTTTGTGACTTTTTCATTTTGTTCTGTTTCTTCTTTCACAACATGACTAATGTGGGAATACATTTACATGATTACACATGTATAGCTTATTTCAGATTGCTTGCCAATGGGGGATGAGAGAGAGGGAGGGAGAAAAAAATTGAAACTCAAAATCTTACAAAAATGTTGAAAACTATCTTTATATGTAATTGGAAAAAATAAAATACTATTTACAAACAAATAACAATAGTTGGCTATTGCAATGACCAAAGGTTTTAACTTTTTCACAGTTTTTTGACTTTACAATATTGTTGTCACTCTATAAATTCTTCTGGTTCTGCTCACTTCCATCTGCATCATTTTATACAAATCTTCCTAAGTTTCTCTGAAACTCTTCTTTTCATTATTTCTCAAGCTACATAGAATCTATATATTCATATGGTACAGCTTGTTCACCAGTTCCCCATTAATGGGGAACTCTTCAGTTTCCAGTTTGCTGCTCCAAAAAAAAGTTCAAGGCAGTCATTTTTTTGTGGTAGCAAAGAATTGGAAACAGAGGTGGTGCCCATTGATTGCACAATGGCTAAATATACTGTGATAGATGAAGGTAATGGAATATTACTGTGTTGTAGGAAACCAGTAAATAAGAGGAATTCAGAGAAGTATAGGAAGAGTTATGTGAACAGATGCAGAGCAAAGTGAGTGGAGACAAGATGATAGTACACACCGTGACCATGCCGTTGTAAATGCACAGGACAAACAACAAAATCACTGAAAATAGATTTTGCAAAATTTTGCAAAATAAAGAACAAACATAATCCCAAAGAAGAGACAGAAGACCCCTCCCTCCATTCCTTTGCAGAGGTGGGCATCCACAGGTACGGGATCGTGCATATATTGTCAATTTTTTTAACATATTGATAATTTTAGCTGTTTTTTTCTCTATATTTTTCTTTTTAAAAATCCTTTATTCTATGGTGTGGCTTTCTAGGATGAGGGAAGGATACAGAAGAAAATCGATGGTGTAAAAATAAAAGATAAAAATGCTCTTAAAATTCTCATGCTCAGTCAACCAACATTTATTAAGTACCCATTACAAGCTAGACATTATGCTCCCCACTGAGGATACATAGAAATGAAACAGTTTCCATCCTCAGAGACTTTATGTTTGAAAGAAAGAGAGAACATGCACACATGTAATCAGGTACAAAATACAGAGAAAGTAAATAAAAGATCATTTTGTGCAGGAGGTACCAAGAGCCTGGGGGAGGAAAGACATCTCTTCCTTTGTTTGCTAGGCCTATGGGGAACCTGTAGGGGTTGGGTCAGTCTGGGTCTGTCTGCCTGCATGAGTAGAACAGTATATAGTGAGAAGGAAATGTGGGGGAAGTATGGGGGGAAATTTCCCCAGTCCTCTAACAGTGCTCCTGGAAAAGGGCTTCAGAGATGGGCATTTGATTGGCTTGAGGGGAGCATTTGCTAGGGAGCAGGGATTCCCTGGCCCTCTGTATTGTCCAGATGTCCAAAGGAGCTCCTTCTCCTGGTCTTGTACAAATGAAGGGCCAGAGGTTTGGAGTTCAGCTTTCTTATGTAGAAAGGCTAAGTTGAGATATGGGCACAATATGCCTGCATCACCCCATGGACACACACTCATCTCTTGCTGAATCCTCTCTGTCTCAAGGAGCTAAGACCTGTCGAGCGACTTCTCCCCTTTCCCATCAACATTTCCTGTTGGCAAGGTCTTTTCCTTGACAAGATGGTAGGTGATGTCAATAGCTAACGTTTCTATAACGTTTTAAGGTTTGCAAAATGTATTGAATGTATTATCTCACTTTGTCCTTGCGTATGAGATAGATGCTATTATTATCACCATTTTACAGATGAGGAAACTGAGACAGCAGTTAAGTGACTTACAGTCCCTTAACCCAGAACTCGTACATGTTTGACATGAGATTTAAACTCTCAGCTTTCTGGCTGTCCTCCATGCCTGGAATGTACTCCTTCACCTTACTTAGCTTCTTAGAATGCCCATCTTCAAAACTCACCTCCACCATCACCTTTTGTATAAGTCTTTTCCTGGTTTTCCCAGAAGCCAGTGTTCTCCCTTTGAAGTTACCTTATAGATACATATACATACATGCACACACACATACACACATACATACATGCATGTATGTGTGAGCTCCTCCAATTGTATGTAAACTCTTTGAGGGCAGGGGTGATTTCACTTTTGTGTTTGTATTGCTACTACCCACCATAATGCCTAGCTCATCGTATGCACTTCATATATGCTTGTATTTTGTCTATGCTCAGTGTTCATGTTAGCCTGAGTGGTTGTAAAGGGGAGCTGAGAATCCTTTTGGCTGAGCAAAATGACCCAGATTCTGAAGTTCCCAGGTTCCTTACCCACCCCCACCCACCAAGTTGAGAGATTTTGTGAGAATCACTAGTCAAACGGTACCTGAGGACTCATAGTAATTCTCTGACACTAGTGGTAATGTGTACACGTCATTTCATTTTATCTTCCCAATAATCTCATGAGGGAGGCAGCACACTGGTTATTATCCCCATTTTATGGGTGAGAAGACTGAGGCTCAAAGAGCTTAAGTAATTTTCCCATAATCACATAGCTAGTAAATATCAGAAACGGGACTGAAACCCAAGCTTTTCTTGACTCCAAGTCCAATGGTCTCTTCTTTTATATGTTTATACAATAAAAGTTCCTTCCTTCCTTTCTTTTTTCCTTCCTTCCTTTCTTTCCTTCTTCCCCCTTTCTTTCTCTCTCTATGTTCTTTCCTTCTTTCCTTCCTTGTTTCTTTTTTCTTCTTTCCTTCCTTCCTTCTTTTTCTTTCTTATATCACCATCACTTCCCAGGGACTCCCACTTCCCCAATAAAAGCCCTCTGCTATAACAAATGAATCCAGTCCGGCAAAACAAATCTGCACATCGGTGGTGTCCAAAAATGTGTGGCATTTCTAATGCTCTTTCCATTTGCCATCCTGCCTGTGTGAAAAGAACATCCTTAGTTTATAGATGAAGAAACTGAGGCTCAAAGACATGAGCAGCTTGACCCCAATCACAGAATTAAAGAATGTTGGAGCTGGAAGTGACCTTAGAGATTATTTAGTTGTCTACCCTCATTTTACAGATGGGGAAACTGAGACCCAGAAAGAGGAAGTAACTTTGAATTTAATTTAGTCAAATGTTTCTTAACATTTCCAACTTAGCTCTCTCCCCTGCCAACTGGTGTCTTCGTTAAGCTCAGGACTTTTTGCTGGTCAACAGGTCCATCCCTTGGTTCCTTCTGTAGAAACCCAAACCAGACTCAGTCATTTTTCTTGCCCTGGATAAATGCAGCCTAATGCCTCTGTGTCTCTTGTCTTTCTCTCCAATCAATCAACCAATCAATAAAGTGTTTATACTGTGCCTGGTGCTGGGCATACAAACAAAGGCAAAACTGAGCACTGTTCTCAAGGAGCTCCCATTCTAAAGAGAAAGACAACCTGTACAAGAGGAATGCAGGGCCAATGGGAGGTTGTCTAGATGGGAAGGCACCAGCATTGAGGCAGACAGGGAAAGACCTCCTAGAGGAATCTCAGTCTTAAAGGGAACCAGGACTTCTAAGAGGTGGGGATGAGGAGGGAGAGCATTGCATGTGTCAGCCAAAGCCAGTAGAAAAACATGGAGGTGGGGGATGGAGTTTTGTGTCTGAGACAAATCAAATAGGCTGGTCCAGCTGGACTGTAGAGTATATGGCGGGAGGGATGTGTAAGAAGATAGGAGGTAGAGAGAATGGCCAAGTTGGGAAGGGCTTTAAAAGCCAAATGGAAGATTTTAGATTTGATCCTGGAGGTAATAAGGAGTTACTGGAATTTCCTGAGCAGGGAGTGAGGATGACATGGTCATATCTGCGCTTTACCAAAACCATTCGGGAAGCCATTCAGAGGATGGATACGTGGGGAGATACCAGAGGCAGAGAGATCAGCTAGAAGTCCATTATAGCAGCCCAGACATGAGGTGATGAGGGCTTGCATTAGGGTGGTGATTGTGTGAGTGGAGAAAAGGGGATGTATGTGAGAGATGTTACAGAGGAAGGAGCTGTAAGATTTGATTACTGATTGAGAGAGGGAGCAAGGATGATACGACGTTTGAGCCTGTGTGACTGAGAGCGTGGTGATGCCCTTCACGAGTAATAAGAAAGTTCAGAAGATGGGAGGGTTTAGGGGGAAAGATAATGAGTTCTGCTTTGGACATGCTGAGTTTGAGATGCCTATGGGACACACGGTTTGAGATATACTAAAGGCAGTTGGTGATGTGGGACTGGAGCTCAGGAGACAGACTAGGACAGGATTTATAGAGCTAGGAGTCATCCACTTGGAGATAATCATTGGACCTATGGATGAGTGGAACCGCCATGGAGTGGATGAGATTGCCAAGTGAGATAACATAAAGGGAGAAGAGAAGGGGGGGCTAAGATGGTGCTAACCATGGACACTTCTACTGTATCATATGTGTATATGTGTGTATTTTTTCATCCTACTACCTCTAAAAAAAGAGAGAGAAAAATTTAAATTTCTTAGTCTAATGTAACTATTTTTATAATTTAAAATTTTTTTAAATTTATATAATTTATATTTTTATTTATTTTTATTCAAACCTTTTTCATACTGTGGTCATATCCTGATATATTGTGCCTTCCCATCCACCAAACCATCCCTTGTAACAAAGAAAAACAGATTAGCCTAACTCCCCAATGCACTAACCTCATCTGACACATTCTGCATCCATATCTCCCCTCACCCCCATCTTTGGAGAGAAGGGAAATGTTTCAATATCTGTAAATCAGGCCTGAGAATGGACACTGCAATTTGTCTGACTCTGGTTGCCATTTTGTGCTGGTTTTGTTTACATTACTGTAATCATTGTTTGTCTCAACTGCCTGGCTCTGCTGACTTCACTTGACGTCATCAGTCTTTGGCTTCTCTGCATTAATCATATTTGTCATTTCTTATGGCGCAATGATGTTCACTTAGCTACAATTGGTTCAGCTGTTTCCCACATCACTATTTCCCCTTCCACTCTGCTTGGGGTAGTGAAGGGAGAGCCAACTTGTGATTCAGGATGACCTGGGGTCATGTCCTGTCTCTGACACCCACTGGCTATGTGACCCCAGACAAGTGACTCCACTTCTCAATGATGCTGCTAACTCCCCAACACTTCTAAGGCTAAGTTGCAGAAGAGTTATTACTCTGCTTTGGTAAAGGGAATTTCCCGCCCCCCTCCCCGCCCCACATTCTTCCTGTACTGATGAAATCCCAGGTCTGAACCAAAATAAATTTAATTATTGATGGGTACCTACTGTGTCTCCAGATTTTTGGATACCACCGAAAGTGCTGCCATGAATATTTTGGAATATTTGAGCTCTTTTCTCTGTCTTTGACCTCCTTGAGGGATATGCTCAGTAGTAGGATTGCTAGGTCAAAGTACGAGTACTTTAGTGACTTTTTTCACATAATTTCGAATTTTCACATGACTTTCAAGAACAGGTGGACCAGTCTTCAGTTCTTCCAACAGTGCATTGGTGTGCCTCCATCACCCTTTTCTTGAACAATTGCAATAATCCATTAGTGGGTATCCCTGCCTGCAGTATTTATTGCTTCTGTAATAAAAAGCTGAAGAGTTCTGCATTCTCTCTGGTGCACAAACTACCAGATTTATCTTCTGCAGTTTTGACCATGTGACTTCCCTGCTCAAAAAAGTTCCATGACCTCGGATTGTATAGATAGATGATAGACAGATAAATAGAGACACACAGATAGATAAATAGATGATAGACAGATACATCATTTAATATATTTTATTTTTTTCCCTAATTACATGTTAAAACAATTTTTTAATATCTGGGTTTTTTTTTAAAAATTTTGAGTTCCAAATTCTATCCCTCCCTCCCTTCCCCCATCCCAGAGACAGTAAGCAATCAGATATAGATTATGCATATGCAATCATGTAAAACATTTCCATATAAGTCATTTTATATAAGAAGACTCAAATAAAAGAAAAAGAATGAAAGAAAGTGAAAAATAGCATGAGTCAGTCTTTATTCAATCAATATCAATTCTTTCTCTGGAGGCAGATAGCATGCTTCATCATTAGTCTTTTGGGATTGTCTTAGATCATTGTATTGCTGAGGATATCTAAGTCATTCACAATTCTTCATTGAACAGTATTACGGTTACTGTGTACAATGTTCTCCTGGTTCTGTTCACTTCACTACGCATCAGTCCATGTAAGTCTTTCCAGGTTTTTCTGAAATCATCCTGCTTATAATTTCTTATAGCACAATCATATTTCATTAAACTCATATACCACAGCTTGATCAACCATTCCCCGATTGATGGGTATCCCTTTGATTTCCAATTCTTAGATGCCACAAAAAGAGCTGCTATAAATATTTTTGCACAAATAGGTTCTTTTCCCTTTTTTTGGCGTCTTTAGGATATAGACCCAGTAGTAGCATTGCTGGATCAAAGGCTATACAGTTTTATAGCCCTTTGGGCATAGTTCCAAATTGCTTTCCAGAATGATTGGATCAGTTCACAACTCCACTAACAGTGCATTAGTGTCCCCGTTTCCCACATCCCCTCCAACATCCATCATTTTCCTGTTTTGTCATGTTAGCCAATCTGGTAGGTGTGAGGTGGTACCTCAGAGTTGTTTTAGTTTGCATTTCTCTAATCAATAGTGATTTAGAGCATTTTTTCATATGACTATAGATAGCTTTGATTTTTTTGTCTAAAAACTGCCTGTTCACATCCTTTGACCATTTATCAATTAGGAAATGGTTTGTATTTGTGAGGGACTGTCTGATGTTGGCAGCTGCCAGGTCGGGTACTATGGCAAGGGTAAGGTAAGATCTGGGTATTTTGGAAGTCGAGGCAGGGACTGTGGTAGGCAGAGTCGTGTGTACTGGGATGGGCTGGATATGGAGAAGCCATAAGGCAATTGGTCAGTGCTATGAGATAAGCTGGGTGCAAGGAAGTAGCCGAGCCTGAGCTCCTGAGGCAAGGGGCGGTGCCACGTGGGAGTGGGATGGCAGAGGACTGAGTTCTCTCTGCTTAGTCCCCTCCCTATATGCAACATCATCCCCAGATGCCTCTTGTGACCTTCCTGACCTCCGGGTCCCTTTGTGCAGCACTGACTCAGTCCCCTCCTGAGTCTGACTTCCTAGGTCACGTACTCTTGTCTATGCGTCAATCCCAGATGCCTCCTTCCTGTATCCAATCCTAGCCTCCTACGTCACTCCCTCCCCCTTGGTGTGCTAAACTCAGACAGCCCCTTCTGGTATCTGACCCTACAATCATTGGCTAGTAAGCGGGCTGGGGAGGAGGGGCTAGGTAGGTATTTAGGAACAAGCGTGGTCAGATCACGCAGGCGCGCTCTCTCCTGGCTCCTGCCCTGTTGCTCTGGCCTTGCTGCTTGGGCTTGCTATGATGGTTTTCTATGTTGGCCTCTGAATAAAGCTCTGGTGTTGGTGCCTCCCGATGGCTTGTCTCTGTGTGGTGATCCGGCTGAGGACCGAAGACCCAGGAGTGGGTAAGACTCTGGCAGTGCACTTCTTTTAAGAGAAGTGGGTACTGGCGCACGACTGGCAGAAGGTCGGCGTGCGGCCCGTATAAGTATTTTATAAATTTGACTCATTTCTCTATATATTTGAGAAATGAGGTCTTTATCAGAGATAATTGTTGTGATAAACAGATACATAAATAGATGATAGACAGAAATAGACACAGACACGTAGATAAATAGATGACAGACAAATACATAAATAGATTGACAGACAGACAGATAGATAGAGAATTGTTAAGCACTTACTACGTCAGGCACTATGCTAAATCCTGAGGATGCAAAAACAAGCCGATCTCTACTTCTTAAGTGGTTCCTTCTCTTAAAGAGCTTGTGTCCAAATTATTGCTGCTCGGTTGTTTCAGTCACATCCGATGTTTTGTGATCCCGTGCACCTCTGTCCATGGGGTTTTCTTGGCAAAGATACTGGAGTGGTTCACCATTTCCTTCTCCATACATCCAAATAGAGGAAGACAAACCATAAATGGGGGAGGGAAAGAAAGAGGGTAGGGAGAGGAAGCAGTGCCTCTGGAGAGAGAGCTGGAAGTGGAGAGATTCCAAGTTAGAGTCCAAATTGCTTAGTTTGCTTCTGAAGGCCAGCCATGGCCCATCTCTCACCTGCATGAGAATCCAAAGGGGGTCCAGGATCCGTTGATCCCGCTTGAAGACCAGAACTCATGCCTGGACTGAAGTGCTCTCTCTATAGTTACCAACGATCTCTGACAAGATGACTCCACTGGCCTTTTCTCATCGCTCACCCTCCTTGACCTCTTTGCTGCCTTTGACCCTGCTGACCACCTTCTCCTTCTGGACACTCCCACCTTCCTCAGTTCTCACGACGGTGCTCTCTCCTGTTTCTCCTACCTCTCTGACTGCTCCTTCTTGGTCTCCTTTGATGGACTCTTATCTGGATTATGGCTCCTAACTGGGGCTGCTCTCTAAGGATATGTCCTGTGGGACAAGACTCTTAGTGCCCCTTCTACTGCTGGGATCTAGATAGTGGGCAGGTTAGGGAGAGGAAGGGCGATAGAAGAGCTCTGGTTGGATCCTCTAGTGCCTACTGGGGTTTAATCCACCCAACTTCTAGGTCCTTTCCTATCTTTCATGCAAAGCCTTACTTTTATTTTGTATTTATTCTTCATCTTTTCTACGAGGATTAGCACAGGGTCAGCCTGCCTCTTATGGCATCTCTCTGTATAAAGGAGGGCCTAGCACATGATAGGCACTTAATAAGTGCTCATTGATTGATTCATCCATAGAACAAACTAGTGAGGCTTAACCTGGAGAAGAAAAAACTGGGGCTGGTGGTGGAAGGGTGAAATATAATATCTGTCTTTAAGTATTTGAAAGGTTGGCACATGGAAGAGAAATTGGGTTTATTCTACTTGGCCTAGAAGTCAGAACGAGGAACAATGGATGGAAATTACAAAGAAGCAGATTTCAGCCCTTGTGTGTATAATATTAGTTGTGGTGTTTGGGGGTGAAACTGTGGAGAGTACAATTGCCCAAACAGTACTTATCATCACAGAGCAAGTAGGTAATGCAGTAGATAGATCACTGCACCTGCAGTCAGGAAGACCTGAGTTCAAATCTAGCCTTAAATTTATACTTATTAGCGGTGTGACTCTAAACAAGTCAGTTAATCCTGTTTGCCTCAGTTTCCTTATCTGTAAAATGAGCTGGAAAAAGAAATGGCAAACCACTCTAATATCTCTGCCAAGAAAACCCCAAATGGGGTCATGAAGAGTTGGACATGACCAAAGCTCATCACCGCTATCTCCTCCCTGCTCTCTTTATCTCTGGAGATTTAATCAGCCATACACTGTTACAGCAATTAGTTCATTTTTTTGCTTAGTAGCAATATAATGGCCTGTTTCCTCTCACATTCATATAGTTCCTTCTTCTGATGCTTTACGGAGTTTATATAATAAGCAGAAAAGCCAATAGCTCAATAACAATAGCTCAGAGCCCCCAGTTAGGTAAATTCCTAGCATTCAGACAGAGGTTCAGCTTTTTGCCCTAAATTTATGTTTACCTTTAGATAAATCCTAACTTCTTTATGGCTGAGGCAATAATCAGGATACAGAAAATGTTTAGACAAGGGAAGCAAGAAGTATATTTGAGAGTCTGTTACTGTAAAAGCAAAGGAAGGGAAGTTGGGAAAAAAGCAGACCTTTTGTTTTTTAACTTCTCTTAATCCTTGAATCACTTCAAGGGTTGAGATGAGAATCCCAGGATGCCAGTCAATCTCAAACCCACATTGTTTTCAGAAAAATTTCCTAATAATTAGAATAGTTTGAAAGTGGAATAGGACTCCTCTGGAAGTAAGAGGCAGTAGCCACCGCCCCCCCTCCCCGGAAGTATTTAAGCAAAGCCTATATGATTTTGGACATATTGGCCATATTGTTGGGCATTATGTCAAGCATATTATAGATGAAATTATTTTTAGGTGGACTCAGTGGTTTTTGAGTCCCTTCAGACTCTGACATTCTGTCAGCAGTCTATT